>NC_133392.1:27700000-28300000 GCF_047511655.1 Castor canadensis | reverse complement strand
TTACGGCGGTGGGGGCTCCGCGGCCGGAGCGGGGGCCGGGAGCGCGGGAGCCTATGGCGCTGGCGGCCCGGGCGGCCCCGGTGGCCCGGCAGGCGGTGGCGGTGCCTGCAGCATGGGCCCTCTGGCCGGCTCCTACAACGTGAACATGGCCTTGGCGGGCGGCCCTGGTCCCGGCGGCGGCGGCGGAGGGGGCGGCGGCGGCAGCGGAGCTCTAAGCGCTGCGGGGGTGATTCGGGTGCCCGCGCACAGGCCGCTAACCGGAGCCGTGGCGCACCCCCAGCCCCTAGCCACTGGCTTGCCCACTGTGCCCTCTGTGCCTGCCGTGCCGGGCGTCAATAACCTCACCGGCCTCACCTTCCCCTGGATGGAGAGTAACCGCAGATACACAAAGGACAGGTTCACAGGTGAGTCCGGCCCGCGCACGCCCAGCCTGGCCGCGGCTCGGGCTCTGCGCTACCCCTTTCCCGCTTGGTGCCTCCCCAGGACCCCTTGATTTGAAGTCGCCCAGAGCT
Source organism: Castor canadensis (assembly GCF_047511655.1). Classification (NCBI taxonomy): domain Eukaryota; kingdom Metazoa; phylum Chordata; class Mammalia; order Rodentia; family Castoridae; genus Castor; species Castor canadensis. The sequence goes on along the minus strand of NC_133392.1, from coordinate 28,299,488 downwards.
TCTCCGTGTTTCTCTCAAGTTCAGCCGCCCGCTCAATTCTATGTTCCCAGAATCGTTATGCTGTAAGAGTTGTCGCTCCCTCAGGACCCCTATTCGGAGAAGCAATCCTTGGTCTTCTCCCGGGATCCCAGGGCCCAGTTAGGCCGAGGGAAGAGGGCTGTAGATTCAGACTACCTTCCGTCAACATGTGAGGTATGGAGGGTATCAGAGAAAGCGGTGCGATGTGAATAATAATAATAATAAAAATTCCGCCCTGCTGCCGTTTTCTGATCGAGGATGGAAAGCACCAGAATCAGACACATGAAAAGAACAGGTTCTCCTACCTCCAGTCCCCTACACACACACACTTCGGCGCCCGGATCTCCCGTGCCTATAGTGCTGCCGGGCGCAGCAAAGGCCCCAAGCCCGGGTAAAGGATCAGAGCTGGCAGGTCTTCTTCTAGGACTGTGGGCTTCCTCCGAGTCGGGGGTAGCACAAGGCTGAGCAGCCCCGGACCGCTCGCTCTTCATTTTTTTTCTGTCCTGGCTGTGGGAGGGAGGGAGTGAATAACGCACCTTCCCGGCGGGCAACCGATCAGTGGCTAGAGGACAACCCCAGACGATTATGTGGCGGCTGGCTGACTCCCTTTCTACTCCTTCCTCCGCGCCACCCGGCTCCCTCAGCTGCCGCTTCCGGCCCTCCTTTCCCAGGCGCCCAGCTCTAGCGCAATTGAGCCCTCTTCCTTGGCTCCCACTTCCCGGTCCCCTTAGTGTTCCCTGAGTCTGAGATCGCGATCAACTCGCCGGACAGCTGCTAGAAACTGAGCCCGAGTTCGCCGCTGGGCCTTAGAGAGGGGAGGTAGGAGGCGCCGGCCGCTGCTGGGACTTCCACTGCCTGCCGGACTCCAGGGCCCAACTGTGAAAGGGGTGTGTGTGTGTGTGTGTGTGTGTGTGTAGCCATGATGGGAGGAGCAGCTTAGAACTAGGCTAGGCGACCCCAAGGCACCCCAGGCCCTCTCTTCCTGTTCCAGGCAATACAGACAGGGAGACTGTTCCCAGAGGCTTTGATCAAACTCTGGGCCAGGGCACAAATGGAGTTAGGGGCAGGGCAGAGGCAAAACAGCTGCTCACAGTGGGCCTCCTGGAAAGGGCCCTCAGTCTAGGGGCCTCGGTGCTGCTTCAAGCTCTCAAGCCTGAGAAGGCAGGGCCTGGTGCCTATCTCACTCCCCTACCCAGGCTAGGTCACTCTTGAAGGGCTCTGCTGGAACCTCCAACTACAAACCTAAGCCCACTGTCCAGGAGCACTGAGTATATATGTATACACACATATCATATACATGTGTATATGTGTGTATATATGTGTGATATATACACATATATATGAAAAGTACCCTACAGTCTGCTCAGGAGCCACAGCCAACCTAAGTCCTGTGTTGGGCAGGAAAGAGGTTCTGAAGGAGTGTATGGCTGTGGCCTTGTATTGCCCTGCATGCTCGTGTCTGTGCTTGTGCTTATCTAGGTGTGCATGTCTGCCTGTTTGGGTGTATAGATCTGCAAGTTTTCGTGTTTGTATGCTGCAGCTGTGATGGAGGCTCAGGTCAGGAACCAGTGGGAGCCTCGAGTACCCTCCGCCTCTTACTATTGGGCGTCCTCTCTGAGCCTAGAGGCCTAGGCTGTGGCGTCTGCGATCTTTACCTCGCCTTTCACTCCCCCTGGGTGGGGAGAAGGAGCAGGGAAGCAGGTGGGCATAGGAACGCCCCAGGCTAAGGAGGCCTCAGCAGTGGCGGCGGCGAGGAGGTGTCGGCCTGACAGGCGGTAGGGGGCTCTTTCCTAACTCGGGCCTAGAACTGAGGGCTGCCGGGAGGATCATGGCCTTGCTTTTAGGGGTCCAGCTGCTGCGCTCGCTGACTTCGCGGGGTGTCGGGCCTGGGACGCCTCCTGACGCTCTGCTGCTTGCCTCTGCCGTCTGTCTGTCTCCCGCTCCAGTGGCCCTCTCACCCTTCACTGTAACACGCCGTATAGGTCACCCCTATCAGAATCGGACGCCCCCCAAGAAGAAGAAGCCGCGCACGTCCTTCACGCGCCTGCAGATCTGCGAGCTGGAGAAGCGCTTTCACCGCCAGAAGTACTTGGCCTCGGCCGAGCGCGCAGCCCTGGCCAAGGCGCTCAAAATGACCGACGCGCAGGTCAAAACCTGGTTCCAGAATCGGCGAACCAAGTGGAGGTGAGCACGCAGGCGGGCCGTTGGTGAGCGGCGGCGGCGAAGTCTCTGGCAGCTCTCCGCCGGCCTCCCGTCTGCCCCTGGGCACACACACTACCTCCGCTCTTGGGTGTCCGATGGGTTCGGAGGAGTAGGCTCCGAGCCTTGCGGAAAACCGGAAGCAATCGAGGCCAATAGCTGGGTGGGGCTGAAGAGCCTGGGCTCTGTTTTACCCGAGGCTTTGAGGCTTTCCAGACCGCACATTCTGTGCCCCTGTAGATACGTCTGGTCTCTGCAGCTTGGGCAAGCAGGCGTGTTAGAACAGTCTATGCGATTGGCAGTTCTGGGCTCAATGAGTCTTCAGGGGCTTTTTGATTGTGCAAACTCATATCTAAGGGCGGGAGGGGGACCTCTTCTGTTCCTAAGACTTGGAGGCAGAGGCAGAATGACCCGCGCCTTGTTTCTGCGCTCCAGCCGGACTCCCGGCAAACGGTATGGGGCCCCAGATCGCGGGCTGGCCCTACTGACGGCTTCTTCCCCAGGCGCCCGGCTTCTGCACTGCCGTCCCCCACCCTGAAAGGGGAAAATCAATCCGCGCCGGCTGTGGCGGGGTTTCTTGGGTCCCACTGAAAGGTGGATCAATTAGGAGCAGATGGGTGTGCTTGAGAAAGAGAAAGACGTTTTCTCTTTCCTGTCACATACCCACACTACCCTTACGACACACTCATTTTTATTTTTTATTCACATGCATATACCTCGACCTCTCTGGTTTTCACTCTCTTCTCTTTCCTACTCTCCCGCACATTAAGCGTCCCACACACTCCTCCTAAGTAGCCTTTACTCTTTGCACACACTGGCATTTTCCAGGTGCACCTTCTTGCACTCCTGCACCCTCCCGCACATCTGGCCCGCATTCTCAGTTCGGCACAAACTACTGAATGTTTCTCTCAGGCCCTGGGTGGGGGGAGCGGAGCGCAAGAGTCTGGGCAAAGTCGGCGGCGCCGGGTCGGGCGGGCCTGGGGCAGGAGGAAGGAATTGGAGTTTCCTCTTTTTCTGAATGAAGGCGAGGAATCTGCCCGGGATTCCGCCTTCGGGGCCACAAAGGAAGCCATGGCCCCGCGAGTCTGCCGCCCCCCACCAACATTCCTGCCGCTGGGGAAGGGGTGGGGAACACAGTTTCAGCCCTTTGGAAAGCTAGCAAAAAAGGGAGCGTGGACTAGCAAGGAAGGATCACTGGTATTTTCAAAGCTCATAGGTTGAACCCTAAGGGAGGAGAGGAAGCCAGGACCCCCAGAGAGTGGGGGGTGGGTACAGATAGGCAGCCGGCAGGCAAAGAGAAACTGAAACACAAAGGAAAGGGACAAAGATAGAGTCTCTACCCCACCAGGAAAAAGCGGGAGAAGAGTAGGTAGCCTGAAGAAGTCTTATGTATGCTTAAAAAAAAAAAGCATTGGATGATTTAAACCGCCATTTTCGTTTCAAACAAATTCCTTAATTCAGAACGAAGGGGGAAGGGAGTACGAGAAAACCAGAGATAAGACCGGGCAGCACGAAGGAAGAGAAACATACATGCAGTATGAAATGCAGGAAAGAAGGGAAAGATGAGAGGCAGAAAGACACCGAACGAAAAATCAAGAAGGGGCAGGGAGAGCAGGCCGGTGGCCGCTGCTGGAAAAGGCCCTCGAAGGCTTCCCGTGGTTTCATCGATCGCCTACAAATTGCTTCTGGAGGCCCCGGGGACTCCCATTAGGTCTGTCCACCTTAGAGACAGACGTTTGATCTCAGTTGACAGGGTGGAGGGGCGGCATTAAATGGAGTAAGTGAGTCATCGCTTCCCCAGACCGTCTTGGAGGAAGCTGGTAGGTCTAGAGGGAGCCCCAATTGGGCACACAGCTTGGCGCAGAAGGTCTGAGGCCTGGGAGAGGTTCCTACAGACAAATGAGAAAAGAGAGGTCTATCTGCTGGCCCTTCCCTTAGTGCCTTGTACTCCTGGGGAGTTGAGCCCCCTCCCCAGAGTTGGGACAGCTCCAGATCTTCCTTTGGGCTGGGAAGAGACCTGCCACCAGCCTAGTAGCCCTAGCTGCGCCACTGGGGATGTAAGCGATGCGCATAGATAGGGAGGCTGGGCAGTTTGGGCCTGGTGGACTTTTCCAGTGTTCCTCCAGGATACCATGACTTCATCCACTTTTGGAGTTTCTAATCTGTGTAAAAGTCAGGGGCCCAAATTGGAGCTGGGGCTGCAAAGAGCAGCAGTGTTTGCCCAGGCTATCTCCCCGGAGCTCCTCGGAGCCCAGCGCGCGGCAACCGGGTCTGTGTCCTGGCGGGTAACAGCTTGTTCCCAATGCAGGCGACAGACCGCAGAGGAGCGTGAGGCGGAGAGACAGCAGGCGAACCGCATCCTCCTGCAGCTGCAGCAGGAGGCCTTTCAGAAGAGCCTGGCGCAGCCGCTGCCGGCAGACCCACTGTGTGTGCACAATTCATCGCTCTTCGCCCTGCAGAACCTGCAGCCGTGGTCTGACGACTCCACTAAAATCACTAGCGTCACGTCAGTGGCGTCCGCCTGCGAGTGAGCCTACCCACTCCACCCTGCGGGACCCCAGGCCCAATGGAGGGCTGCCAAAGCCCTAGAGCCAGAACTCTTCCCATCCCTCCCGGCCGCCTTGGAATGGGATTGCACACGAGAGTGGAACAACGTGCCCTTCGCACCAGCTCCCACGCTCCTGCCAGACTGCTCTGCCTTTCCAGGAAGAGAAGGAAAGAGCAGCGGTGGGGACAAGGGGTTAGCGGGCCCCTTCCCAGAAGCCTTTGCGACCCGCATTTGCTGGAAATGTTCAGAGTCCTCTCCGTTTTGCTGTATTTCATTTTATTCTGATTTTAACATGGGACCCAGAAAAAACTAAGGCAGAGGGTGCAAAGGCGCTTCTGGGATACCCAGGGCTGCCCTGTGAACCGGCCTCGGGAAACCCCTCTCTGTCCTACTCTTCCTCATATACTTGGACACTCATAGGCCCACACAGAGGTGATGTCATTGTCCCTCCTGGTGTTACCTAAAGCCACACACAGGGACCTATGGTAGAACACAAGGATCATAGCCTTCACATCATTGGCCTGCTCTATTGAGCACAGGCCACAAGTGACCCAGACTCATTCTGAACAGCATGGCCCCCCCCAAACAGAAGGCAACAACCACACTGTGACACACCAGCTCCCACACAACAGCCTCACTTGACCTGTCAGGCCCCCACCACACATCCCAGCTGCACCCAGGTATGCACAGACAGATTTTCACACAAACTCAGCCCATTTCTCCAGATCCTGTTTGTAGGGGGAGTTTAAGTTATGCACTTATAAGGTGTTTTCTGTGTAACCATTTTATAAAGTGCTTGTGTAATTTATGTGAAAAAAAATAAAACCCTCCGGATCCGGAGTCAGGGCTGCCCAGCATCTTGAATCTATTTGGGTTTGGTGCAAGTCAAGGTTTCGGGAATACCCACTGGTACATGAGCTTGAGGGGGGACAGAACCCTCAGACTTTGGAGGGAGAAAAGAAGGAGAGAAGGAGAGAAGGTAGAGCTGAGGAGAGGAGGGCTCTCCTGGGAATGTTAGCGTTTGAAAGCAATGGATGGATGTCTTTGAGTGTGAGAGGTGTGTGTGTGTGTGCATCGTGTGTTTGTGGTAATGAGGGCAATCAGAATATTACTGATAGTGAAGGTTTGTAATGGTGTTTAACTGTGTAATTATGTTTGCAATTTTTGCATACAAATGCTTGTTTCTGCTTAGTTGTAAATCGAAAGTATCATTGTATGCATGGGCTCGAAGTGGTACGTGTGTAACCGTGAATGAATGTGACTATCTTTTGAGGAGGGTGTATGAGTGATTGTGTATGAGTCGTGCTAATGAGCATACATATTCATTTCTCTTCTGAATCTATTTTATGTTAATGTGAGAATGTTTGTGATTGTGTATCATCTTTATTTGTATAATTGTGTGAGAGATGTAATCATGTGTGAGCCATGTGTTTTAACTGTACAGTATGTACTTGCAACAGTATGTAATTGGGGGAGTGAATGTAGTGGGGAGTAGGGATCACTGTGGGAAACTGTCCCTTCAAGTAAGGGTGTGGTTGTTGTACACTGATGGCATGTGTGGTGGCGGGAGTCTAAAGTAGATGTGCGGGTGCGTTGTTGGGGCACCAGTCTCTGCTAGTTCTGGAGCTCTGTGCCCTTCCCAGAAGGTTGCAGAGACTGCCGAATCAGGAGGCACAGCAGAATTCTCGCTGGTGCTCTAAGTGGGACTGACTTCTGCTTTCCCAGCACTAGCCTGGCCTCTGAAGAATCTACAGAGGTGACATCCTGAGGACCTCCAGGGAGCCCCTAGATTACTCTGAGCAGAACAGTAGTCATAAACATCTAGTCCCTGACCTACTGACCAATTACAGACAAACAATTTACTTGGACCTGCTTTTCTGGAATAATCTGGTGGGGGGGCAGTTCTGAGGAATTCACTACACTAGGGACTAGCTGAAGTGTGTGTATGTGGGGAGAGAACTTTGTACTGAGAGAACTTTGCAGTTAGGAAGAAGTTAGTGGGGTGTGGGATATACACAGGCTTGCAGAGCTGTGTGCACAGTAACTGAGAGTGGTGATGGGGGTAGAAGGGGAGCCACCAAAAATCATCAAAGCCACAGTCCTACATCCTTGTCTCCACAGAAATGGAGGGATGCAATACAGGGACAAAGCACAGCCTCCCACACAAGAAAGCCCAAAGGAAAATTTGGCTGAGTGGGATGTGTTTGCTCATTCACCCCTTCATCCATGGGTCTCTTGGCTCTGAACAAGAGGGTTGTAGATCTAAAGGACTTGGAGGGCTTTCCTGCACACTGGGGTGTCTGGGACAGGCTCTGGCAAGTCGTACATTAAGGGAGAAGAGCTGGCCACCATACCTGGTCTGCAGTAGGTCTAGCATATTCACCGGGAATTGCCCAACACCAAGCAAAGCAAAATCCGGAAATGGCCTCCCAGAACCGCAGGATTCTTCTACCTAGGCAGGTCTGATTGCCCTTCTGCTCCAGTAGGGACCGGAACTGCCAAGTCCATACCTCCTCTCGTGATGTGGTTTCCCTCCTTCCATTTCTGTCTTTCAGACGCAGGATCTGTGTCTCCCGGCTGCAAGATCCAGAGCCGCCAGAGTAGGATAGACTGGGCCTCCCAATTCCGGAGAGCACCTCAAGAAGTTGCTGTGCCCGAGGACTAAGAATATTTTCTGGCCATAGATTGTCTAACCAAGATGCTGAGGTAGAGGCAGGGAGCCAATCTGGCCCAAGTGACAGACCCAAACTGACTGGAAGTCCGGGCTCTTCACCCGCCACTCACTCTCACTCTTTCGTGCAGAGACAAAGCAAAATTGTGCACCCCCACCCCATACCTCCTACCTTCCGCGAACAGCCTAACACACTCATAATCGCCCAGGCAGACGCAAGCCTGGCGCCTTCAAGCCTCGTTGCTCTCGGACTCTGCCCAGCTTGTCCCGGACTCCTCCAGTAGAAGCGGGTATTCCTCATGCCGGGTTTAGCCCCAGCGCTGGGGCCTGGGGTAGTAAGCCATCTACCTTACTGCTTGCCTGTTCACTCAGCTGCTGGCCGCCCAGGTCGCGCGCTCTTCCGGGGCCCCACCGACACTCGTGGACCCTGGGCAAGGCCACCCAGAGGTGCCAGACTCCCGAAGGCGTTGGGATGACTTGGCGCTGAGTGTCCACGCAAGACTCCTCACTCTCCGCCAAGAATTCGTTGGGACCGAATCTCAGGGAATCCCGTATCCGCCGAGCGCTACTGAGAAAAGCGGGGACGCCGGGTTGGCTTGCGGGGCAGTGCTGCGGAGACCGGCATCGAGGGACTGCGAGGGTCAGAGTCAAGGCCAACTGCTCCACATAGAAAGCTCAGAAGCTCCCGGCCTTCCACCGCGCTTGCCAGAAATAATCGATCTCTAATCAAAAATAGAAAAGCAATAAACCATCTGAATAGTTGTGTGTAGAAGTGCTGGGAGAGGAAAAGAAGAATTAACAAAACTGTCTGGGCAGAAAGTCTTGATTCCTTCCTTGGCTTGAGTGAGCAGATTGCACTGACCAAATTCTGGCCACCAGTGAGCACCTGCTCAGACCTGGTGCAGCCCAGAAGTGGTGACTGAGTGGATGGGGGCCTGTGGCCCCAGAATCCAGGTAAGGCTGGGGTCTCAGAGGCCTGATGATGTGCAGTGGGTGGCACACAGAGAATCTGGCTCAACCTGTTAACTATAATAGAGACTTTGTGTCACCAGATCTGTGCTTGGGGGCTGGGTGGGCACTCCCAAGCATTGACGGCCCTGCAGAGCTCCCAATGAGGTGGCAGGTGTGGGGTTTGCCCTGGTCCCAGAACTCAGGGGGGTGCCTTTTTTTGTGATGTTAAGTGATCTGCAGGTGGGCAAGGTAGGTTGTAGGCTTGTGAGACAACTAAGCAGGCACTTCCATCTGGGCTGCGCAGAGCTGGAGCAGATGAGATTCCACAGCCATGCTGTAGACAGCTGGGAGGCTGTGGCCCCAAGGCTGCCCTGAGGGTCCCTCCACCTAGATGCAGGAGAGGACCCTCCCCCTTAAGCTTTGCTCTTCCTGCTTCCCTTACACCCACTTTTTACATATACTTCTCACTCCCACACGGCCCCCCCACACACATACTCGTCCAATGTTTCTAAGCAGCCCCTTGCTCTCCTAGGCACTCCCTGAGTCAGACCAGGGCCCAGGCAACTGGCAGAAACTGCCACCAGTTTTCCAGCTTGGCTCAGAATGGCTATCCAATGCCTTCTGGCCCCAATTCAGCCCTGATAGGGCCTAGAAGGTGCCCAGGTACCATCACACCTGAACCTTCCTTTGGATTTCTGGTCTTGGGGAATTTGATAGAAACAGACTGAGAGTGGGCTGGAGTCAGGGTGGGTTTTCCAAGGATCCCAAAGCGACTTGGAAAATGGTGTCTGCAGGGATTGAGGTACTGTGGGGGATGGGTGAGCCACGTAAGTGCAAAGAGCAAGGTCCTTACATTGTCCTGAGGGGTGAGTGCACCTCCCCACACACACTCCTGCACTGCTGTGTAGAACTTACACAAAGGGAGTTACAGGTGTGCAGTGCTAGGTATACGCACATGTACACACAACCTTCACTGCTGGTGCTGTTTACCCACTCACAAGTTCATACCTGTCACACTGCCTGGCCAGTTCCTGTTGGCAGTTATCCCATGGACAACCCTCTCCCCCCCACCTCCTCTCCCAGTTAGGACTGAGGAGGATCTAACTCGACTCCTGGAGGGCCTGGGGGTGGGAACTTCCGCCACTCACACTTCAGCTTCTAACCTTGCAACTCCAGGCTGCCGACAAACCCCATGTGTCACTGGCTGGGCTTGGGGATGCCAGGCAGCCCTGAATTCCAGCGGAGGATCCCAGCAAGGCTCAGAAGGTCCAGGGGCCGCAGCCTCTAGGAAGTCTTAGGAAATTTAGTCTTCTTTTGTAAGAAAGTTGGGAGAAGTATGAAGGAAGGTGGAGCTGCGATCCCCGCCTCTATGTGCCTCCGAAGGGGAGGCTGTGGTGGGAGCTGACCCTGCCCCGTTTTTCTCCCTGGGATCCCACATTTCTTGATTGCTGCCAAAGGTGACGTTAGTGGCCCTGCAGTTGTCCAGATGTGGAAACGGACCTGGCTTCCACGCAGAAACCCGAGACAAGTGAGTTCCAGACGCCCTCTAGGGGCTACATGGGGAGAGATGCTTCCAACGGAGGCCAGTGAGCTTGGGTTGTCCCTGCCGCCCTGGGGAGTGCAGGCAGGGGCAGTCGCTACCTGGAAGTTAATAACGACAGTTATACCAATAATTAACATTACCGAGCTCCTGCTGTATGCCAGGTACTGCTCCAGACTATAAAAGTATTATTCATGCCCAACCACCACCCTATGAGACAGGTGGTGTTTTTATTCTTACCATATACACTAAGCAAATTGAAGTTCAAAAACATTAAGCAACTTCATTCCAAGCCAGTGGTCTAACCTTAGAGCCAGGGTCTTTAGGAAGAAAGGCCAAGTGTAAGAGTGTGAGACAGTTGAAATTTGGGGCGGACTGAAGGTGAGACACTACCAACCCCTGGTCAGGGCTTGACTTTGCTGATGGAGCTCTTAGCCCAGCCCTCTATAGCTCTGGGAAACTCACCTCCAGTTCAAACCAGTTTCCTCCCCCCTCCTACTTCTTCAGCTTCTGGAATCCACTTTGTCAGACCTGAGAAGCTACCTCCTACTCCCCCACACTTAAGCAAGCCCACCCTCTGGGCCTTTCCCCTTGGCCTGCCTGGCTGGACTCCTTCTAAGAGCCCCTAGAATTACAAGGGAGTTCTGTTCACTTCCACCTCTTCCCCTGCCTCCTCTGGATCAGCTGAATTGGGAGGATCAAACTAGCAGAAATTTAAAAAATAGCAGTGAACAAAACACATTTTATTAGACAAAGGAATGCAGAACCAGGAAGGAAAATTCTTCCTCCCCTTTTCCATCTTCTGGGTGCAAAACCTGTAGCTGGGGAAGGCTGCTCTGGGTTGCAGTGTGGCTCAGAGTGGGCTGGGGTGGGTACAAGGGTAAAGTTTGAAGGTTGGAGAGTTAACAGAGGCTTTTATGGTGATCTGTTAGTAAGATTCAGTCAAAATATAAAATGAAAAGATAGCTAGGTTTTCTTTCCCTCCCTTGTCCAGGGTAGTAGAGGAGTGGGGGTGGGGGTACCCTGGGAAGCTCTTTTTATACAATATAAGGTATATTGCCAGTGTCTTAAACTTTAATGTGTGCAAGAATCACCAGGGATCTTGTTAAAATACAGACTCTTCATGCATGAGGTCTGGGATGAGGCCTGAGATTCTACATGTACAGCAAGCTTCCTAAGACTATTGCTGCTGCCAGCATCCAGGCCTGGAGCTACCACTCCACCTCTGAGATCTAATTCCGGGTCTCCAAACTGGCTTGCCAAATATGGCTGTCATTTGCTCACTTTATTTAAAGAAATGAAAAGTAGAAATAAAATCTATGCCCCCTCCTAATAGATGTTTTAAAATGTTCTCTCCAGTTTGCTAGGGCCCTTACCATTCCCTGTTGATAGCTTACATCCTCTTGCTTTCCCCTCATACCTACTTGGTCCCTCTGAGTCAGGTTGCTTCTTCTTTTGCACCTACTCTCTTTCCAAAGCTCTTTTACTCCCAGGCTGTTGTTCAAGTGTCTTTGGATATCAGCCTACATGTCGCGCCTAACTTCTCTTGCTGTCTAACCTCGGGCAAGTTAATTAAGTTTTAGGAGCTTGTAATTTCTTTGCACATATTATAGGACCAATCGTTGTCCGGATTACTGAGAGATTAAGGAGATAAATCAGGTAAAAGTGCTTGGCTCTTCTGAAGGTGCTTCAGAAACAGTACAGAGGGCCCCAGGGTAGTGAGACCCGGTTCCCACATTTGGAACCATGTGGGATGGGAGAGATTTTACACAGCTCAAAGACTCCGCCCTCCCCACCTCATTTCCAAGCCCTTGATTTCCACATCCTTAACTTCCAGGGAGGGAAGTCAGTGGCTACTTTTCTGGCTGGGAGCTTTGCAAGGCTTCAAAGGTAGGTTACTTCATGTTTAGATACCCTGAGTCCCGTTCCTCCTTGGAGCAGTTAGCAGATTGGAGTCACAGGTCCCCAACTGTCCAGGTGCCTCACTGTCCATGGAGCAGTGGGTGTGGTAAAAGCTAGTATAGGTCCAGAGGGCATGGGTGGAGACCCAAGGGAAAGGGCCTTGATGAAGAGCCACCCAAGCTCTAGAGAATTCCCTGTGCCTGGCAGAATGGGGCTGTGGTAGAGGGCAGTGTCTAGGACTCTCATCACCATACACATACCCCCATCTACATTTGTGCAAGGCACACACTGGGGCTCTGTCCCTCTCCAGCTGACCTGGGCCTCTACTCACGGGGTAGTCATGCTCCATGTCTACATATTTACCCCTTTGTTTTCTTTCTGAACCCTTGGCTACAAACCCCTCAAGTGAATGAGAGCTGATATCCCCAGCTCCCACTCACATTTACCTCTAGTCCAGGGAAAGGTAAGCATATGCCTTCACTCACCTGTTCCCAGGTGACCACATGGCTATGCCTGACTGCACCTGACCCAAAGGCCAGTCTCACAGGTTCATGCGAAAATGCTTAGGGGCCTTCACTCTTAAACCTTTTGCTTGTCAGGGCAAAAGCAGCCTCTGAACCTTGGCAACCCGTCCCCAGCCCAGCCACACTAGCTCACGGACCCAGCCCTACCCTTAGATCATGTTGTGACTATCTGGCTTTGCATCCATAGGCTTCAACTTCTCTCCCTTTCTAGTCTGAAGTCAAAAGCTGTGCTCTTCCTGGTCAGCACGGGGCAGTGTGATTACTGCTATGGGGTGAATTCTGCAGGCGGGTGGGCATCATAGAACCTCCAAGTCAGCATTGTATACCCAAGACTTCCAGTGCCTGTGGGACACAAGCCAGCTAGACCATGAGTGGGTTTCTCTCTTCCTAGCACAAGAAAGTGGAAGGGGCAGTCGTGGGTCAGCAGTAAAGATGTGTACTGAAGATCTTCGCACAACTGAGCGAACCACCAGTTTAGGGGAGGAGTGCCCAACAATTTCCCAGCTTCCACCCGGGGGTGGGTCCTACTGTTCCTTCCATACAGCAGTCCAATCAAAGCGTAGCACTAGAGGCTTGGGCTCCAGTGAGCTCCTGCAAAGAGGTCCCAGCATGGGGTGCACTGCAGTGCCTTGCAGACAATCTAGGGTGGGAAAAGATTTGCTTCCCTGTAGGCAGCCTTAGGACTGACTGTGCCTTGAGCTGATGAAAAAGTCAGGAGGGATGGTTAGGGAATGATCCAGAAGCACCTGCCACAGAGACTGCCGGGACCCTCACAGCAGGGGACCACCCCCATCACCACCTCTTACTGAGGATTGAACCCAGGACCTCATCTGTGCGAGGCAAGCTCTACCTGTTAAGCCAGGCCACATTCTTCAGGAGGCTCTGAGTTGCAATTCACCAGAAATGGAAAAAGAGGGTGAGAAAGGGACTCTCATTTTGAAGTCTCTCTCCTCACTGTTCCTCCGCTGGACCCATCCAGAGGCAGAATATAAACTGATTCCAGAGGGAAGGGACATCTTGCACCGCTGCCCCCAAATCTGCTCCTCTGGGGGTGTGGAAAGGTAGCGTGGACAGGAAGAAAATGGGGCTTGCTACCATTTGCTTGGAATCTGACCAGTCCCAAGAGCCTCCACCCCGCTCGTACCAGGACGCCATGGGCCAGCAGTAGTGCACACTAACTACACGGTCGCCACCTAGGCCGGAGAATTCGGCCAAACCTGACCCTTTCTGCAGGAGCTAGTAGCTCAGCCACGTGGACCATAGAGTGCAGAGCTGAGAGGAATCCGGTCCCACTGGTGTACGGGTCAAGCGGCACTCTTGTCCCTCTCCAGGATTTCCAATGTCCCGGGACCCTCAGCAAGGTCTGCCATGGGATTTGTCTGTGGGTTTCAGCTGTTTTGGAACTCAAGCCGCAGCCGGGGATCGCTCCCGCCTGGCCGCTCCATTTCTTCAGGCTCCTGGACTTTCCCCGCCCGCAGAAATTGTGGGGAACACGTGACTGTGGGGAGAGGTCTCAGAGCTACACGGACACTCCAGGGGGTGCCAGGCCTTCCCTGCTCCACTCTGGTGCCCCACAGAAGACACTCCAGCGCGCTGCTGCCTTGGCTCAGCGCCGCACCCGGATCCCAAACTGCCCAGCAGCAGAAAGGTGAGCTCTAGGAAACCTGGAAGGGGCAGGGTCCTCTGCGCTGGGGTTCACCTTGTAGCAGGAAGAGTGGGGGTGCAGGGTTCCCTAGCCTCTTTCTCTCTAGTCCTTCCCATGTCCTGGGCCCCGTATAGCTCCAGGAGGACCTAGGGAGAGCGTACCTTGCCAAGGAGGTGACAGCCCCAAGATCCCAATGGATTCAGTGAGTTCTCTCCTCATTTGGCCTGTCTGTCCCTCAGCCTCTCTGAAGGACCAAGGAAAGGGTGAGGGCAAGGCTGTGAGAGTTCAGGTATTGTTACTTTTGGTTGGAAAGAAAGCCCCCTTGGTTGCCTTCTTGCCACTGGGCCGCTCCTCTGTGACTGTGCTCTGCAGACCACTGCCTCCTCTTCGCATTCCTCTGAGCAGCAGGAAGCCTGGAGGAAGAGCTATCCCTGCATCCTTGGGAACCCAGTCTTCATCTCTGCCTCCTCCTTGGGGGGAGGGCAGGGGTTAGGAGGTGAGTCCTTTAGATCTCTGGGCCACTGTCAGTAACCAGCAGTTGTTTTAACAAACAGTTCTCCTTAGCAAAATTCATTAAAGGGACCTAACGGTAGGTAACAGGTCCCTTGGTGAGATGGAGAGTTCATGCCTGACTTTACCTTGAGCTTGGGACTATTTGCTCAGGAGTGCATTGAGCAGGCCTCGAATGGCCTCACTTGTCCACTTCATTACTAAAACTTTTTAAATGGAAGACTTGGTGACCATTTTCATACAATGGAAATATTCTCATACTTTATGTCCATCCTCAAAGATTCTTCTTTATACTTTTTCCTTGCCCCAAATCCCTGGCCTACAGAAAATAGTCTATTAAAGCACTTTTTTAGTGATTCTGTCATTGCCTTGACCAAAGTATTTTTCAAGTTTTTAAAGAAGGAATCTGGGGTCCTTTCTAGGGACTTAATGGCTGGGTAGTCACTTGGCACATAGACACATGATAAATCTATCTATCTAGAAGTCTTCAGTCTCCTTTAGATTATATATATTTTTTTCTGACATTGTATCTTTAGACCAGGCTGAACTTAGTGATATAAGAGCACTTATCAAAGATTGAGAAGTGGGAAACACCACGAACAACAGGTGTTGGTGAGGATTCGGGGAAAAAGGAACCCTCTTACACTGTTGGTGGGAATGTAAACTAGTACAACCACTCTGGAAAAAAATCTGCAGGCTACTTAAAAAGCTAAACATTGATCTACCATATGATCCAGCAATACCACTCTTGGGGATATACCCAAAAGACTGTGAAACAGGTTACTCCAGAGGCACCTGCACACCCATGTTTATTGCGGCGCTTTTCACAATAGCTAAGTTATGGAAATAGCCAAGATGCCTCACTACTGACGAATGGATTAAGAAAATGTGGTATCTATACACAATGGAATTTTATGCAGCCATGAAGAAGAACGAAATGTTATCATTCGCTGGTAAATGGATGGAATTGGAGAACGTCATTCTGAGTGAGGTTAGCCTGGCCCAAAAGACCAAAAATCGTATGTTCTCCCTCATATGTGGACATTAGATCAAGGGCAAACACAACAAGGGGATTAGACTTTGAGCACATGATAAAAGCGAGAGCACACAAGGGAGGGGTGAGGATAGGTAAGACACCTAAAAAATTAGCTAGCATTTGTTGCCCTTAACGCAGAGAAACTAAAGCAGATACCTTCAAAGCAACTGAGGCCAATAGGAAAAGGGGACCAGGAATTTGAGAAAAGGTTAGATCAAAAAGAATTAACCTAGAAGGTAACACCCACGCACAGGAAATTAATGTGAGTCAACTCCCTGTATAGCTATCCTTATCTCAACCAGCAAAAACCCTGTTCCTTCCTATTATTGCTTATACTCTCTCTTCAACAAAATTAGAGATAAGGGCAAAATAGTTTCTGCCTGGTATTGAGGGGGTGGGGGGGAGAGAGAGGGGGCGGAGTGGGTGGTAAAGGAGGGGGTGGGGGCAGAGGGGAGAAATGACCCAAGCCTTGTATGCACATATGAATAATAAAACAATTAAAAAATCAAATAAAAATAAAAATAAAAAAGATTGAGAAGTGGGAGCCTATGCACTGGTGGCTCATGCCTGCAACCCTAGATACTGGAGAGGCTGATCAGGAGAATGGTGGTTGGAGGCCTGCTCAGGCAGATAGTTCCAAGACCCCCATCTCCAAAATAACTAGAGCAAAATGGACTGGAGGTGTGGCTGAAGCAGTAGAGCACCTGCTTTGTGAATGTGAAGCCCTGAGTCCCACCCCACTCTCACCCATAAAGATAAAAAAGTTAATGTGTTAATCTGAGCAGTTGGAAGTCCAGGGTTTTAGTTTTGTTTTGTTTCACTTTGCACTGCTGGAAATGGAACCTAGAATCACAACATGCTAGGTAAGCACCCTGCCACTGAGCTACACCCCAACCCTTAGGGAACTCAGGTTTCTGCCAGTTATCTGCTTCCCCAAACAGAACCACGCCTTGCTCTGCTCAAGTGAGAATTCCAGTCTCATAATCTCTGCTAAATGCTTCTGCATGCTAAATTCAACCAACACCAATCACCCTTTCTTTGTAGAAACACTCTAGTGTTCCACAGATTTCAAGTCCTGAACTATTTGCATATGAAAGCCTTTTCTTCCCAGATTTGCTTTTCATTGCCATTCTGGGATCCATCTGAAGAAGTGTATCTTTGATATTATTTGAAGGTAATGTTTGGTCAGATAAAGAGACAGATTGTGGCTAGTGATGGATTCTGGGCTGTATAGAGGAGGAAGGAGCCCCTTTTTGTGTATATGTAGGAAGGAGGAAGAATCTCATCTGCAAAAGAGGCAAAAGGTCCACTGTGCCATCAGCATCCTGTAGGCCCATGACCCAAATCTAGCCAAGTATTGCTCCTACCTAAGATGACTCAAAGTGACAGTGAAAAAATTATTCAGAGTGGGAGCAATGAGGGAACACAGCACCAGCAGCACTGAGTGCTCAGTGGCAGAGACACCAATAGTGACTTCTAGCCAGAATATTCTCGTACTTTTACCTTGGCTGTGTTGCTGCCTTGCTCTTAGTTCTGCACACTTGTTCTCTGGCAGTAACGTGGATTCTGCAACTTGCAGAAACCTCCCTTCCAAGAGAGGTTCCAAAAGCATCCCTTTGTTCTTTTATCTTTAGGATAGCCAAAGTTAATTTTTGTACTTGCTGCCAAGAATCCTAAATGGTATAGAAATTGTACCAGATAGCAGGTGAAAGATTCTCAAAGAAATGAGGAAAAGTAGGATGGGTTATTTGCCTCAGTTAGGGCTCTAGTCTACTGGGATTTAGAATTTTTGACTCCTGTGAGTATTCGGTACCATATAATGCAAACCAGCTAATTTATGGTCACTAGAGTGAAATGTCCATTGAGGGCAAGGTTTTGGGAGACCATATGGGATGGGGTACCTGCTTCTAAAACTAGAAGGTATTTTACAGAAATTAAATAATGCACTCAAATCCTAAATTCTCAGCTCAGAGTAACAAATTAAGTGACTTTCTATCATTGCTGAAAATATATCTCATCTCTTGTAGCACCAGGGCTGGTATAAGTGAAAACTGATCTCAAGTTTTTAACTTAATGGGTTATTCAACTATGTTGGATAAGCCACAGTCCCATCATATTAGAGCACTAATTAAGAAAAAGAAGGACCCCAAGGATTTGAATATGGCTATGCAAGGGACATTCTGAAGCTTCAGACTACCTTAATCCCCTCCCTCCAAGCTGAGGCCACTCTTCACCTTGTCTAATATCGCCTCTCCCTTGTTTATGATGTCGTGACTTTTCTAAAGCTATCTTGCAAGAGAATCAGGCTGCTGATAGTAGGGTGGACAACTTTGTTTCTTTGGCAGATGAGAAACTTCTGGTTTTCCCTTTCTTCTCCATACAGCCCAGAATCTCTCACCAGCCACAGCATGTCCCTTTATCTGACCCATGCTCTGGAGCCACATTGCCACCTGGTGCCTTTTTCTTCATTACACCACAGAACACTACAAGAGAAACTCACCCAACGGCAGGACAGGTCAACTCATGGGGTATAGCCTTTGTTGAAACTCATCAGACTTAGAAACCCTCTTTTGTCAAATATATCTAACTCCAAAATAAAGAGACTTTTCATATGTGGCTAAAATTAACACCAACCTTTTTTTCTTTTCATTTCTTTTTTTTTTTTTGGCAGTACTGGGGTTTGACCTTAAAATTAACACTAATTCTTTAATAACATCTCATGTTCAGCCCACATTCCAGTTGTTCCGCCAATCTTGTGAAGGAGATATTTTTGTAGGGCAACTACGATTACATCATTTCCTTCATTAAATTATTTTAATGTGTCAATACCATAAATTATGCAAATGCAAACAGTACCAAGGGGTCATGCCCTTTTCCCTCCACCCCTCTCCTTTCCTGTCTGCCTCCCCAGAGGCACCAACTGAACCATTGTGTTCCTCAGTTTCTGCAGACATTCACATGCAGTCATGTACAGATGATGCAGATATACCCTTGCCACAGACACGGAGGAATCACTCTGTAGTCATTCTCATGTCACTTGCTGCATTTATTTCATGACCTGTGTGAGATGGTTTTACATGTTGGTAAAGGTAAAACCCTTTCATTGGTCTCTGTAGCCCTCTCTTTGGTAGAGAGTATGATGTTCTCAGAGTGTTCTGTGTTCTTTCTTAATGCCTTCACCCTGAGCAAGGCATTTCCTCTGTCCAAAATGCTTTTTTTTTTAATGACCCAAATAAATTCTTATAATCCTCTCAGATTGCTCCTTTGTCTTGTGGCAGAATTAGGCTTTCTTCTCAGTTTCCTGGATTTTCTTCTCTCATCATACTCATTTGTGGAGTTTTATGAGGCTCATTTAGTTGTCTTCTCCCACTAGACTACACACCCCTGAAGACCATGCTCTGAGTCATATCCAGCTTCGTCCCAGTGCCTCTCTCAGGGCTGAATCAGAGTGATGCTTAATAAGTGGTTGTCAATGGGCTCCTTCTACCATCCACAGAGATTAATGTCATCTTGGGGCAATAGAAGGTAGGGACATGGCTCTCTCACATCCCTAAATCATCAGGAACACCAGGAGACAAAACAGAGAAAGCCAAAGACTGAGAATCTCAGCTGAAGGATCAAACCTCAAGGCCTTGTACATGCTAGGTGAGTATTCACTGAGCTACCCTCCAACCCAAGGCAATATTTGCTCAGAACACATAAGACATGTAGACAGGCTGGAGTTTTGGGAAGATGGGAGGTGAATGTGGGGCTAGTTGGGTTGAGTTCGTAAATTTCTGAGAAGGGGGATAAAGTCGAACCCCCATGACCAGTTGGAAGTGTGGTGAAACTGAATTAACCATTCAATATTCTTTCTTTCTAGCATGTGTTCCTGTACTGAAGAGGCTAGACAGCTAAAATCTACATTTCCCAGACTTCCTTGAAGCTAGGGTGCCAGATGTGACTTTCAGGTGGCACTAATAAGATGTATCTATGCAAGTCTCGTATTCAGAGCTCAGTTAAGTGGGGAAAAGAACAGAGCCCGCAGTATCACTTGATGCATGGCAGTGAATCCTTTCTGCATAGCTAAGTAGTTTCCACGGCCAGTAGTTAAGTCCTGACTGATACACAGAGTAGCACCTGCATTCGTGGGACATTTTGTAAGGGTGTCTTCAGTGGCTTCTTGCTGCTGCTTTTGAATATGGGGTGGGAGAAGCTTGGGAAGCTTCAGTCTGGGTGTTGTCTAGTGCAGCCAACCTCATGGTTCCTGTGTCCTGTGTTTGTCTTCATTCCTGCAAAGTTATGAGCAGTAGACACTGGGTCACTGAGACCTCCTTGACTGAGAGATGCCCAGTCCTTGCAGTTCTGAACCCATTTAGGGAAGCTATGAAGGAAGCATTTTTTGCTAAGTTCAGAGTCAGTGTTGTAGGTAGAAATCAGGCAGACCTCGATCTGCAGGGCCTAAGTCAAACTCTTAACTCAGCTGCCTATATGTTATCTTGCCTTGGCTAGGCACCTTTCTGTGCCTCCGTTTCCTCATCAGTGAAAAAAAATCTTAATAATATAAAGATTTAAAAATATATAATAACAATATGGTGCAGGTTGTTGCAAAAGTTGGTGTCACATCTAGAAAAGTTCATAGCCTGTTACTACCAAGGTATCTACAGACTTAGAGGGGTCTGTTGGGGGAGTTTCTCAGGATTTCCCCACTTCTATTCCTGGGGTGGGGTTGGAGGATTCCCAGCCCTCCCATGTAATTGGTTGTCCTCCTTTTCCACTTTCCTTTACACTTGTCTGGAACATTTTCAGTAAACTAATGATTTGATAAATACCTTCTAAATGCCTTTTATGCACCAGGCATTTTACTGAGTGCCAAGGAGACACTCAACATTAATAAAGTTCAGTTTTGTTTTCTGTTAACTTGTCAGCCATTGTATTACATGAAAGTGCAGAAAGAATTCATGGAGAGTATGTTGGGATGGTCTAAATGGAAACACAAGCTGGACACTAGTGGCTCATGCCTGTAATCTTAGCTACTCAGGAGACAGAAATCAGGAAGATTGAAGCTCAAAGCCAGCCCAGGCAAATAATTTCAAGATCTTATCTCAAAAAAACCCATCACAAAAAAGGGCTTGGTGGAGTGACTCAAGGTGTAGGTGCTGAGTTCAAACCCCAACACTGCAAAAATAAATAATATGGCTTGAATGAAACTCCCTGGGGAGATCCCTTAAAGAGATAGAAAGTCATTCTTCAGAGTGACCAAAACTGACACACGCAGATCTGTGTGAACAACAACCAGGCACACTGTTACATCTCTTCCAAAGAAGACAAAGAAAATAAGAATGACTTAAAATGTGAACTACAAAACAAAAGTTGTAAGGAAAGGTGCTGTTGCACAGGGACTGACTTTCTGTCCAGTGACTTTTGAAGGGCAAGTCTATGTGTCAAGCCTAGAGGACTCTCCAAGCAACCAGGAAAGCCACTAGTAATGAATCAGATTGGTTTCAACCTTTTAAAGAGCTTAAGAGAGTAAGCAAGGTGAAGTCGTGTTCAAAGAGATATTCCATTGTTTTTGCCACATTCTATTCATTAGTAGTGAGTCTCTAGGGACAGTCCACACTCAAGGGGAGGTGACTCCACAGTCAGATGAAGATTATACAGGAAGTCAGAGTCACTGGGGGCAGTGGCAGAGACTGCCCATCACACCTCACTTATAAAAGCCCACGTACCAGGCTAATTCTTTTCTTCTCTACATCTCTACCCCCATGACTCTGGTTTTACAAGCCACAGCCTGGGTGCCTCTTCCACATGAGCATCCAGGACAGCCTCAGAAGGACTTTGGTCTCAGAAGTCATAGACCCAGGACTCGGAAGCCCTGGCTCATGGAGTGAGTAGGTGTTTGGTGTGGTCATTGTTATTGGCTTGCAGACAGGTTGGGGATGGAGGAGAATCAAGACCAGATTGTAGCCTGGGACACTGTTTATCTTGGGCCTGGTCAGCTGCAGAAGGCCACACCAGTCCATAAGTCCAACGCACATCTTTCCCAAATGGGGTGGGGCTGCAGAGCTGGTTCTCCTACAGGGCTGACCCTGCCCAGCGGGTTTGAGCATCACAGTTGTAGCTGCAAAGAGGTGGGTGATGCTAGGGGTAGGGGGTGCCTCGGACTCACAGAAGTCCATTAGCCCTGGAGAATGCTGAAAGAATGGTCTTTGTAGCAAATATGAAGCCCTGAGTTCAAATCCCAGCACCACCAAAAAAAAAAAAAAAACACACACACACATACACACACACAAAAGAATGGTCTTTATAATTTCTCTGGGAGGGGGATGGTGGGTCCTCATGGCATTTTTGTGGGTACATTTCTCTATCTATAATCCTCCCTATATTTTCATTTTTGGTCTCCATATTCCCATTCCTCTACTCTGCATCTGTTCTGATTTCACACTCTAAAGTGGAAATCAAATTAGATTTCTACTCTTTAATAGGAGGCAATCTTAGGAGTTTTCCCTCTCCCCAGTATGGTGGTTTGAACCAGCGCCCTGCACAAGCACTATATCATGTGAGCTATGCCTCCAGTTCTGAAAGGACTTTTCACCACTCTTTAGCATCTTAGGAAAGTGGGGGCAAGGCCTTGAGGCTGCCCTCCTCAGTGGTGAAAACCCAAAAAAGAGCAGGCAACCCTGGGCCCTCCTGTGCTATACCCACAGAGATCCACAAGTGGACTTTCTCCCACACTACCTATTCTTAGTGTCTCTAAAACTGCCTTTGAGAAGCTGCCCAAATGGAGACTGACAAATAGGGCAGAAAATTCAGGAAGGGTACAGTTCAATAGGGGAAAGAGTGTGGTTTACATAAGCCCCAGGACCCACCTGGAGTTTAGAGGTCAGATCTTTCCTGCCTCCCTCCCCATTTCTCCCAGTGCCACACTCGGCCAAGTGGAGGGACCAGGTACTATTCACTCTGTGTCCTCAGGGCCTGTATATGACTCATCAAACCAACAAGCAAACAAGCAAGGTTCAGAGCTTTAATCCAGATATATGTCATGTGTGTGAAATAATGTGTGCACAGATCTAGCCATGTGAAACACTGTTTAATATCTCTAAGATGGGAAACAAATGTGCATCAGTCAAGGACTGGAAATAAGTTATGGCATCAGACATCAAGGTACTAGTGTGTGGGCATAAAAAGAATAGCACGGTTGTAAACACATTACTGCAGAGTGATGTAAGATACACTGTTAGATGGATTTAGCATGGGGGAAATATGAGTATGGGGTACGTGTCTATTTTTACAGAAAATTTCTAGAAGAACCCCCAGAAAATGACAGTGGTTCTCCAGGGGATGGCAGTGGGGTGTAAAGAGATAGTGTGGAGAGAAGACTTACTTGTTGTTTTAAACTTTGAATTTTGTGAGAATATTATTTATCTAAAAATATTTCAGAGCACACAAACTTAGACTGCCGTCTCTGTCACTTCTCAGCTATGTGGCTGTGAGGCAATTATTGAGACTCTGAGTCTCTATTTCTTCATCTGTAAAAATAGACAGAGTAGGTCTTCTTGGTGCCCTCCAGGTATGTGAGTTGGCACACTGGGGGAGCTTGGAGTTTTTCTGGTGCTGCCACCATTTCTACTCCTACGTGCAGATGACACATGAGGAGAAACCTCTCCTAATGAGGAGAGGCCAAGGTCATTCATTAAAACCCCACAAAAAGTAATATACTGGGAGATCAATGGTGTGACCACTGACCTCACTGATCTTGGCACCAAGTTCAAAAAGTCATCTTAACTGCTCTCTTGGGGTTCACCTTCTGGATGATACCGTCTTTCCTACTTTAGTGACCACACCTAGGACAGAACATGCAGGCCCTCTGTCTCAACACCAGACAATCATAATAGGTCCTTTGGTGCTCTCTCTCTCCCCTATTTTACCAGTGAGGGAATGTTGCAAGTATGAAGGAGTAACATGAAATACTTTGGGACTTTCCAAGGGGAAGTGCTTTCAATTCCGAAGTTAATAGCCTTTGGAGACAATGTCCCTAAGTGAGTAGTAACTTGGGCGCAGGGTACTCGCTCAGACTGTGATGGTGACCCTGTGTCCAAGCTATACATGCCAGGAAGATTAAATCACTCATCACTTATTTATTTGATTGACATTTATTCAACCCCTTCTTTCTGCCTGAGAAAGCTATGGCTCATTGGTAAAAACAGTTAGGTAAATGAATCAGAGTAAAGTGCAGCAAGTGTCATAGAGATAGCCAGTCCTTATAAAAGCACAACAGAGGCAGAGGACACAGGACCTGGGTCAGCAGGACTTAAGTTAGTATTTGAGGTTTAGCTAGTACCTGAGGGTTGAGGATGGAAGGCAAGCACCAGTGAAAAATTCTCCTCCAGATGTGAAGGTAGAACTGTGAATGCGAATGGCTTAAGTGGAGGGCCAACACATCAAATGCGCCATCATTTCCCAACAGTACACGGGAAGGAATTTCCACAGGTGTCCAAGTTCAGGCCTGCCGTCACCCTGAAATGCCACAAGAGGGAGCCTGTGCTCCGTTATCAGGTATTATAGCACCTGTCTCGCCAGCCCGCTGCAAGGCACCGACCATTCTCCTTACTAGGGGCTGATTACTCCCTCTGAAGCTGTTACAAAGCTCCCGCAGCCCCTGCTAAGTCTAGTGTGTGCCAGGGCACAGCCTAAATTGCTCTCGGCAACCTTATACTGGTGTTTTCTCTCAAAGCCCAGGATTCTCTCCTCAACTCTCACTACCTAGAATAGCTCCAGCTCCCCCAAAATAGCCTACAGTTAGCCTTTTCCCTCTTTCCTGGTCCTTCCCATCTTGACCAGGCATCCACAGAGCACATCCTCTTCTGCAGCACCTATACCCAGGAGGGCTTCGTTTCTCTGAAGCCAAGGCCCCAGTCACTCCCTCGAGAGGAGGAAAGGGTAGTTAACACCAATGTCCTTCCAGAATTAGAAATGTACTGTTTTGAACCTCATGGTCTCTGCTATGGGGCTCTGGAGAGGATCTGATGGCCACCTGTTTTGGGAGGGAGACAGACCTCACTCTATTGGTGATCTGGGGCAAGTCACACACTTCCATGATTGTCATTCTTGGACTAGAGATTAAAAGAAGACCCAGTATCTTGCTTAAAGGGATGGTTGAAAGACCAAGTGTCCCAGGAAAAAAAGTATTTTTCTCTAGCTGCCTAGTCTTTTCCTCACCTCACTCCTGGAAGGTCTTAAACACTCAATGAGACTGACATACAGGTAACTCCCAAAATGGAGGGGGATGCTTGGGGGACTGGCTCAGTGGTAGAGCCCTTGTTTAGCAAGGAGGAGGCCCTGGGTTCAAGCCCCAGTACTGGGAAAAACAGTATTGAAAATAGGGAATGGTGGTTTCCTGACAGATGGCTTCAAGCCCAAGAGAGAAGCTGGGACTTAGGTGGGCAGGAAATCAGGCAGCTCTTTCCTACCTCTCTCCCCCCAAGAGTTGGCTAAGGCTGAGAATTGACAGGTACAGGAACTGCCAGGGTCAGCAAAGGGGCAGGGGAGAATTTCCAGTGGATGAAGCAGACATGATGGCCTCGCAGGTCAGTTATTTGGCTACTGTCTTCTCCTTCCACTCCAGAGAGCTGGAGCCACCTCAGCCACCTGTGCCCCACCCCCCAATACCTGGACATAGAGGCAGCCTCCTGGGCCCAAGAGTGACCAGGGCCTTCGTCTCCTTGGCACTGGTTCCATCAGCATCCATTACAGTCAACTGACCATTTCACCACCTTTGGAAGGTGAGAGAGGCCATCCCCAAAGGTGCCATATAAATTGCTCTTCAGTGAAACAGAAAGTAGACCAGACTACAGGGTGTATTGTTGTTTGGTTTTACAGTACTTGGGATTGAATCCAGGACCTCATACATGCTAGACAAGCGCTTTACTACTTGAGCTAAGTCCCCAGTGAACTACAAGTTTTGAAACTGTGTTCCTGGGCACCCGTGAGAGATGAGGCAGTGTGGGGGGAGAGGTGATAAAGTGGGTCAAAAATGCTCAAAGTCCCCCATCCTCACTTCACTAGAGACGCTCCAAAGAAGTCATCCTTAAGATGAGAAATAGAGGACAGTAAAGGAACATTCATGCAATTACTTATAGCATTTTATAACCTATAAAATGAAGAAATAGGACATTATCTGCACCCCAGAATCCTTTCCCAAGCAGCCCTCCTTTCAACCTAGATGCATGGTGGTGACCATGACACCGTAGTTAAGGTTTCTTTTGTAGTTTTGTTGCCTGTGAATGCATCTCCCTTCTCAATGTACTGCATTTGTGTGCTTTTGAAATTTTTATAGGAGGAATTACACTACATACATTCTTTCATAACTTGCCCCTTTCCTTTAACATTGTGGAAGGGTTAGATTTTTTCATTGTAATAAATTATACGTAACATAAAATTAATAATGCGAGCCTTTTTCAGCTTTATTGAGGCATAATTGATGAATTAAAATTGTATGTATTTAAGGTATACAACTTAGTGGGGTTGTTTTTCTTTTCTTTTTGCAGTGCTAGGGATCCAATGCAAGGCTTTGTGCACACTAGGCAATTGCTCTGCTATTGAACCACACTCCAGCCCACAATTTAGTGCACATGCATATATATATATATGTATATACATGTATATGTGTATATGTACATATGAATTAATATATACATACATAATCACCATGATGAAGTTAATTAACATATTTATCACCTCACAGTTACTGTTTGTGAGTATACATGTGGGGGAGTAAGGACTCTTTAAAATTTATTTCTTAGCAAATTTCAAGCATACAATACAGTGTTGCTGACTATAGTCCCATTGTTGTACGTTAGTTCTCCAGACTTCTTAAATCCTTTGGCCGACATTTTCTCACTTCCCTCACCTCCCAGTCCCTGGCAGCCACCATTCTACTCTGCTTCTATGAGTTTAACTATTTTAGATTTCACATATAAGTGAGATCATGGAATATTTGTCTGTGTCTGGCCTATTTTATATAGTATGCCTTCCATGTTCATCCATGTAATCATAAATGACAGACCTTTTTAAAGACATCTCCTTCTTAAATAGTACTCCAGTACACATACACATACGCACTTATTTTTGTTGCATTGAACCACTTTTAGCTGCATGATTCGACATTAAGTACATAGTCAGTGTTTTGCAGCCATCACTGCTATCCATTTCCAGAACTTTTTTTTTTTTTTTTTTTTTTATTATTCATATGTGCATACAAGGCTTGGGTCATTTCTCCTCCTTGCCCCCACCCCCTCCCTTACCACCCACTCCGCCCCCTTCCTCTCCCCCCCACCCTCTCAATACCCAGCAGAAACTATTTTGCCCTTATTTCTAATTTTGTTGTAGAGAGACTATAAGCCATAATAGGAAGGAACAAGGGTTTTTGCTGGTTGAGATAAGGATAGCTGCACAGGGAGTTGACTCACATTAATTTCCTGTGCGTGTGTGTTACCTCCAGAACATTTTTATATCCCCAAAGTAACGGTACCAATTAAACAATTATTCCCCACTTCTCAGTCCTCCCATCCCTATTAATTTCCATTCAACTTTCTATGAATTTGCCTAGTCTAGATACCTCATATAAGTAGAATCTTCCAAGATTCGTCCTTTCTTGTTTTTGTGAAGTGTTTTATTTCACTTAGCATAATGTTTTCAAGAGTCACCCATGTTGTTGCCTATGTCAGAATTTCCTTTATTTTTTAAACATTTAATTAATTTATTTATTACCAAACTGGAGGTTGAACTCAGGGCAGCTGTTCTATCACTTAGGCCACACCTCCAGCAGAATTTCTTTTACTTTTAAGGCTGAATAATATTTCATTGTAGATATGCAGCATTTTGTTCATCCTTTCATCTGTTGAAGAACATTTTAGCTGTTTCCACCTTTTGTAAATTATGGCTGCTATGAACATTGGAGTACATGAGTCTGTTTGAGTCCCTGCTTTCAGTCATTTGGGGTGTATACACATTCAGAAGTGAGATTATTGGATCAAATGGTAATTGTGTGTTTCACCTTTTCCAAAGCAGCTGCACCATTTGCATTCCCACCAGCAACGATTTCTCCATATCCTTACCAATATTTGTTATTTTCATTGTTGTCCATTTGTTTGTCTTAAATATAATGGCCATCCAAATGGGTGTTGTGAGAATCAACTAAAGTTAGGTCTTTTCTGTCAAAGGAGCTAATGTAAAATTATCACAGTGTAGATGCCAGCTAACTTCCCCAAATTGCTGCCTATGTGCTTTGTGAAACATTACTTGACCTTGCATGGTTCTTGTAGTCAAACAAAGAGCTGTTTATTACCGGATGTCCTAATCTCAAACTGCTTGCTCAAAGATAAATATTGCCCAAAACAATTTTCTTGTTCTCCCTGCTTCAGGGTCTCCCTTACCCCACGGTTCCCCTTTTCTAAGTAACCAATCCGGAAGATTGTGAGCGCAAACCTGTCCATCAGGGTAGGGGATGAGAGGTAAAAACTGAGCTGACTCCCAGCTCACTGTATTCTGCCTATCGGACTATGGTCTGCGGCTGTACCTTTCTGCAGAAGGAAAACTTCTTTTGCCTTGCTGAGCGACTCCCAAGTGTTTTTTTTTTTATGATCACTGGGAATGGCATTTCTAACAGTGTGAAGTGATCAACGTTATATTTTAGTATTCTCTCATGTGTGTAATTGTCATTTCATTAATTGTACAGTGTTTCATACTGTATTTATGCATTTTAATACTGATGGACTTTTGGGTTTCAGTTTGGGGTTATTACAAAATAGCTTATCCAGGAGTCCTAAGCAAACATAAGCAGACATTTCTCTAGGAATGTAATGAGAACTGCAGTCATGGAGTGAATCTCTTTGGATATGTTAGCTGGTGCCAAATTGTTTTCCAAAGTAATGACTAATAGTTCCAGTTGCTTCACATTTTGATCAACACTTGACATTGTCATACACTTTATTACATTAGTAAAATATGAATCCCGTTGGGTCTTTTTAGCATTAGCCATACTGGTGGGTATGTGGTGGCTTTATTTTGTATTTCTCTGTTTACTTAATGAGTTTGAGCAGCTCTCCATAGGTTTATCTGCCCTGGAATTCCTGAGGCCAGCTCCATCTCTGGACTTAGGAATTACACGAACCAATCGCTTCTCACTTTCATTTAAGACAGTTTGAACTGCTTTTCTGTCTCTTGCAACTTAAAGAGTACTAAACGTGCAGCCACTGTGATTGTTTGCACTAGAAGGCGATCCGGAAGTTGTTTCACCTTGAATCCTGATACTCCCTTCCTGTAAGAACCAGGATGTTTTCAATGGAACCAAAGGTTGAGTGTTGATAGGTCAGTCTCAGTCTCAAAGAGTGGCCTCTGTCACTCCTGTGTCCCAAGAATGTGCTGCTGTTGGGGACGCTGGCCTCACACTGAGTCTCCTTTCCAGGATCCCCGCAGGTGAGACAGAATAGGAAGGCACACCCCTCTCTAAAGGGATATATTTTTCACCTGTAAGGGTATTTGCATAGAGGTTAAGTATTGGATAGAAAAGAATGTTAATTTCACATTAGATCTTTGTTGCAAGCACTCCTTAATGTTTTAATGATTAAAGCTGTCAGGAGGGAGCAGTTGGGCTGCTTGACTGACAGCTGTCAAATCCTTCCCCCCAAATTGGCCTCAGCAGCAACTTCCCTGGTGGCAGACCAGGTGACTACTCCAGGTTGGGCAGAGATGAAGGCTGATCAGGAACTGCTACTGTTGTCTCCGTTGTCCCCAGGTCTGGTGGGGCTGTGAGTGACATTGCTGCCACTGCTGAAATTCCACTGTAGGAGATGGCAACCGCAAATTCAACTCTTGTTCTTTTGCAGAACCTATGAAACTGTCAATCAAGCAGTGGCTTCTTCAGCATTCGGGGAAGCTGTCATAATGACAGTCCCGCCTGCTTTACACACCTCACAGCCGCTCAGGGAGGCTTTGTTCTAGCCACAGATGTACCAGAAACTTCCATCCAGCTGCAGACATCCCAAGAAAACTCTCATAGGCCACAGAAATCGCTGCAGCTGTCATGGGGTGGAGATGGGGGTCCAGAAGCTGCTGTTTCCTTTCCAGAGGCCACCACACTAAGAACCATTGCCTTGGGAGACTGTACTTCAACAACCTCTCCAGACATCCCACAACAGCTCTGGGAGATGTCATTTTAGCTGCAACAGCTTCAGTTGTGGCCCCTCTCTGTGACCCTGTGCACAGCTGCTCCAGATGTCCCCCCATCTTGCAGATGTAATCAATCAGGCTAGGAAGGAGCACCTCCTCCTGGGCCAGGACAGGCAGGCCCGTGTGCTTGCGCAGACCATGGGGCTAGACAAAAAGTGTGTGGTTAGCAACAGGGGGCTGTGTGGTGAGTAACTGCCTATAAGAGCAGCTCTCCTCTCACTGTCAGTCTGGGAGACCTCCCCCGCTTCCTGTGCACTGCCACTCTGTTGCTACAGCCTGTGTCTTAATAAGCTTCATGTGAGTGGTCTTACTGCCAACTTGTGGTCTTTCTCTTCAGAAAAGTGGGCTGAACTGGTAACATGAACACACAATTTCTGACTGCAAGCCCTAGGCACACCTTGCAGCTGGAAGGTGACTGAATTGTTCCAGAAGTAGTGGAACACCAGACGTGAACCGAGACCTTAGACAATAGAAGTGCTGGAAAGGTGAGGTGCTTTGAAGAGCTGAGATACTCTGGGAAACAAGAGACTATGGAGAGCTGGGAAGGTAGGAGAGATGCAGGACTTGCCCTGGCTGGCCACTGGAAGAGCTAGAGTTGCCAGGAATTAAGAAGCCACCAAGAGTGGCTGGCAGAGCCACTAACACTGGCTGCTAGCAGTCAAAGCCCAGAGTTGCTGACACTAAGGCAGCTGCACTTGTTTATCCATGATTCTCATCCAAATAGAGCAAAAGGATCCTCAGCCAGTTTGTAGCATGACCAACTCCCTTTTCCTGATACCCCTGGGGCCTGAACTGAAATCGGGGTTGGGGGGTGACTGAGACCCCATCTTCCTCTTGCTATATGCATCTTGCTGGCTATGAGTATGGAATTGGGGTTTTCCCCCACTTTTTAGTGCATATTAATTATACAGAGTAAAGGGTCCCATTGTGACTTTTCCATGCATGCGTATACTGTGCTTTGACCATAATCACCTCCTCTTGCCTTTTCCAGTCCTCCTTGCCCTCCCTTTCTCTCCTTCCATACCCCTAATAGTCTTCCTTTGACTTTTCTGTCTTTTCTGGGATGGGGGAGATCCTTAAAATCTGCAATGAAAAGTCATTCTTTGGGGAGCCAATGCAAGGGCCGAGCTGGAGATAGAGGTTAGTGGACATTCCAGGGGCTGGGCATTGTCGGTGTCAACAGGGAGAAGGGTTAGGTCCTTAGGTGTGATGTACTCCAGGTCCCTCCCAAGGCCCATCAAGATAGCGGAGAGTTCGAGAAAGGGCAAGTGATGTTGGGGACCCCTCTGGAAAGAGCTCTCTAGGCCTCAGGAAAAAGGTGTCTGGCGTTATTCTCAAGGGAAGTTTTCAGATCCTTTGATCAAGTCTGGTTTCGACTTTCAAACTGGTCATTCCCTGTACCTTCAAGGAATTAGGGAAGAATTGCGGGCGGTGGATGACCAGAGCTTGCAAGAGGAAACAGCCATTTGGGGGCCATTGTAAAAGGATCAACCGGGGCCAAGTGTAGTCTATGAATCTGTTTCCATTCACTAGCTTTGGAGACAAAGGCCCAGTATAAGATGTACCTCTGTGTGTGTGGGAGGGGGTGCTGCTTTGGCTAGGATCATACAAGGCCTTCTCCTGTTTCTTTTAAGTAATAAATTATTTATCTCCATCACTGATCATATTTCCCCTTTCCGTCATCGACACCTACCTTATATTTAGCTTATGTCCTTAGATATAGATATATATAGAAAAATCTAGAACAGGGCATGCCTCAAGTAGTAGAATACCTGCCTATCAAATGCAAGGCCTTGAGTCAAAACCCCAGTACTGCCAAAATAAAAGAACCCAAAAACAAAAGGAAAAATCCAGTGTGTATGCTGTATGTGTGCATGTCGGATCACTTGCTATTCCCTACTTTTTTCATGGCTTTTCCGATTTATCCATGTTACTGTGGAGGTCTCAAATTCATGGCGTCTGGACCGCTATCTGTGTACTCCCCAGAATGAACCTCTCACATTTGGCTTACCCATTCAACTAGGGACGCCTCCTCCAATTCTCTGCTGTAGCAAAGAGCACTTCAGTGAAGGAACGCCATACATGTTCCCTCATAGGCCTGGGTTTGGTTGATTGAGATGTGTGACTAGAAGGACCCATCAGTAGCCACGTATCTCATTTCACTCTTGGGATGCTCGCTGGTCTACACTCATCCCAGCAGTGTGTGAGGGTTCCCAGCTCCCACACCCTTACCACCTATTACTTCCAACCTAGAGCTTTTACCAATCTTGGGAATTTGACTTCTGATTAGGAGTGAGCTGGAGCATCACTATTGTTTTAGTATTTTCGGTTTCCCTTCTGTGAATCGTTGATTTATTTCTTTTCCACATTTATGTATTAGGTTCTGTGTCTTTTTTGTTGTTGATTTGGAGGAGTTTCTTGTGTATTCTAAGTATCAATACCTTGCCAGTTTTAGACTGTAAGTACCGTATCTTAATCTGTATCTATTGTCCATCTGCTAATTGCATATAGTTTCCTTCAGGAACAAAATCCTTAAGTTTGATGTAGTCAAGTCCATCCATTAAAAAAAAACGAAACAACTTTCGTTGGTACTTTTGGGCTCTTTTTTTAGCAGTCCTTCTCTGCCCAAAGTCAAAATGACATTCCTGAACATTTTCTACTACTTAATTCACACTCTTGCTTTCATATAAGAATTTTCAATACATCTTGAGTTCATCATAGAACAGTGCGACAGCTAGAAATATAACAAATTTTTTGCCATATAATGTACCAGTTTTCTTCTTCTAACTACCCATATACCCCCATTGGTTTGTGATGTATCATTTTTTGCACATAAAATTCTTGTGTATACAAAGGTTTGTTTTTGTGATTATTCCTGTTGTTGTAACAGAATGACACTGTTTTGATTTATTTATTTATTTATTTATTTATTTATTTATTTATTTATTTATTGGTGGCACTGGGGTTTGAGCTCAGGGCCTCAGTTTGCTAGGCAGTTACTCTTACCACTTGAGCAACTCTGCCAGCCCTTTTTTGTGATGGGTTTTTTCAAGATAGGGTCTCACAAACTGTTTGTCAGGGCTTGTTTTGAACCATGATCCTCCTGATCTCTGCCTCCTGAGTAGTTAGGATTACAGGCGTGAGCCACTGGTGCCCAGTCAACACTGTTTTTTATTACTCTGTAGTAATCTTCATCTCTGATAGGCTATGTCCTTCTTGCTCTTCCTCCACTTTTTCAAACTTGACATAGTCCTGAACTCTTATTTTTCTATTTATCTTTTAAAATAAGCTTGCTGCATTCCTAAAAAATTTCCTTCTGGGACTAGGGATATAGCTTGGTAGTAGAGTGTTTGTTTGCCTAGTATGCATAAGTCCCTGAGTTTTCAGTCCTCAGCACTGAAAACAAAATTCTTTCTGGAATCTTATTGGAATTGGAATTGCATTGAATTGACTGGATTTATTTGGGGAGACTTGTCAACTTTACATTGTTTTCTGATCCATGTCTATTTGTTCAAGTTTTCCTTTAAGAAACTAAGAGATTAAGGTCTTCTTTCTCCATAAAGGAGCTATATATTCTTTCCTAAATCAACATCTAGATGTTTTGTATTTTCTTTTGCCTTCATGGAGCATCTTATTTTATAGCTGATAAATGCTGGAGTAAAAACCACTGTTAATTTTGTAAGTTGACATTGCTAAATTTTTGTTTCTTAGGTTTTCCCTCCATCTATTCATTTTGAAAAATTTCAAACATACAGAAAAAGATTGAGATAATAATACAATAAACACCTCTTTAGCCTCTACCTATATTCAACAGCTTTAATATTTAATATTAACATTAAGCATGAAGGCTTGATTAAATTCAGGTGACACTTTTTTGGCACAAATGTTTCATAAGTGATGCTGTGGACTTCACACTGCATCATACCAGGAGGCTTGTATTGTCAGGTTATTTCACTATTAGCCAGGCTAAATTTGATCACTTGATTAAATAAAAGACCCCCAGATCTCTCCCCATACAATTTCCCTTTGTAATTAATAAATAATTAGGGACTGATACTTTGGTACCATATGAGTGTCAGGTTCCACTGCAACCTTTCACTAATGTTTTGTGCAACCATTGATGAGCCTCACCTCAGCCATTTATTGCATTAGGGGCTGTCGAATGGTGACTACTTATCAGTTTTTGGTTTTTTTTGCAGTACTGGGATTTGAACTCAGGGCTTCCCACTTGCTAAGAAGGCACTCTACTGCTTGAGTCACACCTCCAGCCCTCTTTTCTGCTTTTTTTTAAATTTAAATAAGTTTCTTTATTGAGGGATTTCTAGAACTTTAAAAATAGTTTTATTATATTTTGAATTACCATACATTAATAATACAAAGGGGTTTCATTGTGGTAATTCCATACATGTACACAGTGTACTGTGAACAAGTGCACCCCCTCCATTACATTTCTATCCCCCTCCATTATTATCAGTCTTAATAGCTTATTAATTCTATGTAGATTATTGTCTTCTACAAATGGGGAAGGTTGTCTCTTCTCATTAATCTTTTTTTTTTTTTAGTTGTACTGGGATTTGAACTCATGGCCTCAATCTTGTTAAGCAGGCACTCTACTCTTCTCATTAATCTTTACACCACTTGTTTCTTTTTCTTATTTTATTGCATTGGCCATGGCTTTCAGAATTATGTTACACAGGAGTGATGATAGTGGACATCTGTGTCTTGATTACTTTTTTTTTTCCAGTATTGGGGTTTGAACTCAGGGCTTTGTGTTTGCTACATAAGCATTCTATTCCTTGAGCCACATCTCCATCTCTCATTCCCATTCTTAAAGACAATGTGTCTGATTTTTTTCTCCATAAAGGTAGTGTTTGCTATTGGTTTTTGGCAAATACCCTTTGTCAATTTAGGAAGTTTTCTTTTATTTCCAGTTTTTTAAAGACTTTTTATCATAAATATACATTAAACTTTATGAAATACTATTTCTGCATGCATCTACAGACAAATCCGTGATGTTCTTTTTTAGTCCATTAATAGAATGGATTACATTGAGAAATTTTCTGATATTAGCCAGATGCTTCTCAACTAAACCTTATTTGATTATGACTTTTTTTTTTTCTGGTGGGACTGGAGTTTGAACTCAGGGCTTTGTGCTTACAAAGCAGGCACTCTAACAGTTGAGCCACACCTCCAGTCCATTTTGCTGTGGCTGTTTTGGAGATGAGGGTCTCATGAACAATTTGCCCAGGCTGACCTCAAATCACAGTCCTCCCAATCTCAGCCTTCCAAGAAGCCAGGATTGTGTGAACCACTGGTGCCCAGCTTGATCAAGATATTTTTTGAAATGCACCGTTGGACTTGGTTTACTCTTACAGTTTTTGCATCTATGTAATTTGGGTTCTTTATTCTCTTTTACTAGTCTACTTACATCTCTAATCTAATACCACATTGTATTAATTACTTTTACTATTTTTCTAATCTTTATTGTGACCATACTTATTTATTCCTGCTTGTTTTTATTTAATGTATCTGCATCTTTATTTTTCTTGACCAATCTTTCAGACACTCCCATTTTGTCAATGTACAATGTACAAATCTGAGCTCAGGCTGGCCTCAGATTTGATATCTGCCTCATAAGTGCTGGATTACAGACATGCACTACCATGCCTGGCTTTTTGGGGGGCTATTTTCAAACTTTCTGTATCTCTCTTTAAAATAATGACACAATTTAATCCAATAATTATTTATTTTAACGTGAGATTGTCTTTTGATTTATAAACTTAACTCATTTACATTTATCTTATTTGCTATTATATTCATACTTTATATCATCTACCTTATTTCATATTTTTTATTTACTATATCTATTTTTTTCTCCTTTCATAAATTTTATTGGATAGAATTTTCTACACTTGATCTTAGCCAAAAGGCTGAGAAGTGATTAGACAGATTTTTCTCTTGTTTGAAAGTTATTAATTTTCTTTTTTTCTGGGCTTATTACTCCTATTGTGGCTATTAATGATTTTGGATTTTGAGCTTATCAGTGGCTACATCTTTCCACCTCCTTCTGGACCTCATTACTCCCATTTGCACACTCAACCTTGTCATGTTGTACCATCTAGAGTGTTGGTGCTTGGTGATGTGCAATAGTTTTATCATTGCTGTGACAAAATACCTACAGAAACAACTTAAAGGAGGACTAAAACTCTGCTCAAGGTTTTAGTCCATCATGGCAGGGAAGGTGTGGTGGAGCAGCTCACGTCATGGTGGACAGGAAGCATGGGGAGCCAGAACTAGAAGGGACAAGGGCCAGTGACCTCCTTCCTCCAACTGCAGTTCTGCCACCTCCCAGCAGTCTATTCAAACTTTGAATCCATGAGTGGATTAAACCATTCATTAGGTCACAGTCCTCATGACCTAATCATCTCTGGAAATAAATGTGTTCACAGACACAGCCAGAGGTGTGCTTTATTAGTCTCCTACATGCTTTTCAATCAATCAAGTTAGCAGTCGAGATTAACCGTCACATGGTGGATGTAGTTTGGGGCCTTTTCTTTTAGTTGTACCTATTTTAGATTAACATATGCCTTGCAAAGTACTTTAGTTCCCCCCATTCTCATTTTTTAGTATTCTCTAGGATTTAATTATCTTCCTCCTAGTTTACCTCCTCCAAAAGTGTTTTTCTTTTTTCCCTAGTTTTTATTTATATTTTTAACATTTTTATTAGCATATATTAGTTGTACAGTGAGGTTTCATTGTGACATTTACATGTGCTTACAATGTATCTTAATTGGATTTTCCCCCTCCATCATTCTCCCTCAATCCCCCCAAAGGTGTTTTTCAAAGTCTTTAGGTAGCTAACATTCTGAGAGCCTGAAAGCTCGAGAATAACTTTATTTTAGTTTTTTTTTAATATGAATATAAAAAGAGTTCCTTTTCTTAAGTTCTTTTTCTTGCATTGAGCATTTCTATCAAAAAGAAAAAAAATGTTCAAAGCTCAGTACTTGGGGGCTGAGGCAGGAGGAGTGCAAGTTCAAGGCCAACCTGGGTGAGAGAGAGAAAGATTGAGAAGTAAAAGGAAGAAAAACAGAAAACAATTGTCAGTATACTTGTTCCTACTATGCTGTGTATAGGGTTGTTTTCAGTGTTTGTTTTCTTACTTGTTTAATTTTCTGGAAGCTTTTAACATTTTTTGTCTCTCACTTTATTAAATTCTGTTAAAGTCTTACTGTTTTATTCCCTATATGTCTTGTTGGTATTGTCTGAAATCTTTCACTTTCCTCTAATTCTGGAAAATTCTAAGATTTCCAGGAAATTTTTAAGTGTTAGAACTTGAACCCAGGACCTCGTGCATGCTAGGCAAGCACTCTACCACTTTGCTACACTTTCTGCCCCTGAGAATTCTTTCACTCATTATTTTTTCAAATAGTTACTTGCAGATTTTTCCCTCTCCTCCTCTGGAAATTCCATTTTGAAGACATATCTATCTTTCATATTTATTAATTTTACCCTTATATATTTCATTTCTTTATTCATTCCTGATAATTTCTGGGAGAGTTTGCCAATCTTACTTTCAGTTTATGAATTCATTTTCTGTCTAAATCTATTTTGTCTCTTAAGTTACATATTAAGTTCTTTGTTTCAGCTATTATATTTCTCATACTTGATAACTTCTTTATACATCCTCACTCCTATTTCAAATTTATAATAATCTCCATTTCTCTTGGAGGATTTTTATTAGGATTATTTTAAATTCTTGTTCTCTCTGGTCCATTAATTCTGCTTCCTCTCATATAGATTGTTCATTTTTTGGATTTTCTTTTATAGAGATTGCATGACTCAGATGTCCTATTTTTCTTTATGAGCTCATATTCCCCCGGGGACATCATTCCTTTGGCAGTGGTATATACCTGGGGAGGGAGCTACTATCTGGGTCTTTAATTCTGTCACTGCCCCCTACAAGTTTGCTTAGTCAGGAGGGATTGTGCATTTAGTTGAGTCTGAGTTCCGCTGCTTCTGAAATGTCAGTCCCCAAGGCTAACCCACCACTGTGGAGGTTCCAGGTGGAGGGATTTACTGAAGAGAATACCTTGCAGTGAGCTATAGGAAGCCTGGTTCCCTGTGATGGTTTTGTCTGTGTCACCGTGGTTAATCTAGAACTATGTTTTCCAGAATACCTTCTCCTGTATGATTCTGGTAGGAGTTGGCCTAAGGAAATTTGCTCAAGATTTGGAAGCTGGAAGCAAACAGCTCTGAAGGTTGTCATGGCTAAATGCAGTGAGACAGCTGCAAAGGTGCCAGGGAGTACTCATTCATTCTTACTCTTCTTCCTGACGGTGTGTCCAGCTCTTCATCATCATCAGCCTTGATCAGAGACCCCAGGCCCACCACTATGTACTGAGTGAGAAGTGTCTATGTAGAAGCCACAATCTTCCACAGACTTCTACAGTAGCCCCCTTCTCCTTCCCACTCCAGGAAGCAAGACACATTTTGCTTTTTGGTTTCACCACAAACTCTAGCCTCTACCCTTTACCAGTGTTTTCAGAGAGATGATAGTGGATTTTCCCATGATCCTCCATCTCCCCTTTGTGACCTTTACTTCTCTTTCTCTTCCAAAATTGTGGGAAGCTAAATGTATATAAAAAATGTTTTATTCTAGCGGAACACCCAGCTACTTGGGAAGCTGAGATCAAGAGGACAGAGTTTCCAGGCCAGCTCAGTTAAATAGTTTGTGAGACCCCCATCTCCACAATAACCAGAACAAAATGGACTGGAGGTGTGGCTCAAGCAGTAGAGCACCTACTTTGCAAGCACAAAGCCCTGAGTTCAAACCCCAATCCCACAAAAAAAAAATTTATTCCATGGCAGTCCTCAGTAGTCCTGCTTCCCTGATTGAACTCTGGTATATACAGTCCCAAAGGACTTCATGGAACAAAGTTTCTGCCCTAAACCCGCCTTTCTTTACCTCAGGCCCTTTACATGAGAGGAAGAAGTAAGTGTCTCTTTTGTTTACTACACTGTTATCTTGGTCTGAAGTCCTAGAGCTGAACCACCTACTGGTCTTGAAACCACCCCCTCCCTAGGTCACTATAGGACAGAGAAAGAACTTCTATTTTATACGACACCTTGCGTGTTTTAGTTTCTTTCTAACAGTAATTTGGTGTGTAGCTTAAATAACTCCCTCCTCATCTACCCCTCCTCACTTTTCACATAGGTGAATCCTACTCATGCTGCAATTTTTCCAAACTCTAAGATAAGCTTATTCACTTACCCCCTTATTATAAAAGCATCCACCCAACATCCTGGGCCTCTCCTTTCATAAAACATCCATCAGGTAATAAATGACAGTTTCATGACTCTCCTTTACTGGACTAGACCTTGATTCTCTCATTCCTGCTCTGCTTCCAGCCCATAACATAGAACCAACACATAGCTACTGACTGAATGAATGAATGAAGCTTTTCAAGGTAGGTACAGAGAGAAGTCTTATGGCAGGTTTGGTTGGGAGTGGTCTGCACAGCAGCTCTTGAATCTCTCGTGTGGGACCTGGCTTATCAGCATTTGCAGCCTACACGTTCTCCCTTTCGTCCTCTTTCATTCCAAAGCCTTGAACTACTTCCTAAACCTTGAATGCTTCATAGCTAATTACTGCACATTAAGGGAATGATTATGTGTGCTCCAGACATCAAGGTCACCAGACCCGCCCGCTATGTAGAACATACCATTGGAGCACGGCCAACTGCTATGGTTTGAATTTGGATAGCATCTCCCAAAGGTCTAGATCTTAAAAGTTTGGTCTCCAAGATGGTGGTAATAGTAGGTGCTATGGACCTTTAAAGAAGTAGGTCTATAGCCAGGTGCTGGTGGCTCACACCTATAATCCTAGCTACTTGAGAGACTGAGATTGGAAGGATGGAAGGATGGAAGTTCGAAGACAGCCTAGGCAAGACCCCATCTCCAAAATAACCAGAGCAAAATGGACTGCAGTAGAGTGCCTGCTTTGCAAGTGCAAAGCCCTGAGTTCAAACCTCAGTCCCACCAAAAAATAAATAAATAATAAGAGATGGGCCTAATATTTCCTAATAGGAGGTTCTTAGGCCATTGGAGGTTGTCCTTGAAAGGGTTTATAGTGCCTGGCTGGTCACCTCCCCCACCCCACCCCCATTTCTTTTTTTTTTTTTTTTTTACAGGCACTTATACATGTATACATTATTTGGGCCACCTGCCCCCTCTGCCCCAAAGTATTGCGTAGGTTTTTTGTTTTGTTTTGTTTTGTTTTGGTGGAACTGGTTTTGAACTCAAGGCTTCATGCTTGCAAAGCAGATACTTGCTAAACAGGTGCTCTACCACTTGAGTCATGCTCCCCCCTCCCCACCACCACCCCTGTTTCCTGGCTGCACATAAGAGCTCTCACTCCAGCACATGCTCCTTCCATGATATGTTGCCCTCACTGGAGGCCCAAACCAGTGGAGTTACCTGGTCTTGAACTTGTACCTCCAAAACTGTGAGCTAAACAAACTTTCTTTTCCTTATAAATTGCTTGTCTCATGTATATCATTATAGTATCATGAAGTCAACTAATATACCAAGTCATGCTATCTTGTCTTAGAACTATCAAACACTTCCCTGCTGAGGAGTGAGGCTAGCCTGGGGTCATCAATATCCCATAGAACACCTATATAAGAATTAGAAAAGCCAAGTGTGGTGGAACACACCTGTAATCCCAGCACTGAGGGAGGCTGAAGCAGAGGGATTGTAAAGAAACAGAGTTGGCCAGTCTGGGCTACAGAGCAAGCTCAGGGACAACCTCAGCTACATAGCAAGACCCTGTCTCAAAAAGAAAAAATCCAGGGGGGAGAAATAAACCAAGCCTTGTATGCACATATGAATAATAAAAGAAAAATGAAAAAAAAAATTCATACTGTGTTCTTATCACTATAGAAATATAAGCCTCTATTATGTTATAATTTGACTAAATAAACTGGTCAATGACAAAAAAAAAAAAGAAAAAATCAAGCTGGGCATAGTGACTCATGCCTGTACTCCCGGCTACTCAGGAGGCATAGATTGTGAGGATCACGGTTTGAAACCAGCCAGGCTAAGAAGTTAGGAAGACCCCCATCTCACCCAATTAGTTGGAATAGTGGTGCACCTGTCATACCAGCTACATGGGAAGTGCAACTAGGAGGCTCAGAATCCAAGTGGACCTGGGCCAAAAAACAGAGACCCTATTCAAAAGATAACTAAAGCAAAAAGAACTGGAGTGTGGCTAAGTAGTAGAGCACCTGGCAAGCAAGTATGAGGCCCCAAGTCTAAATCCTAGTACCACCAAAATAAAAATGGCAAAAAGAATTCAAGTGTTCCTTTCCCAACACACTTTATTGCCATCTGCTGAGCTAGTTTAATTATGAATAAGGACATTTGCAATGTTTATAGTGTGAATGGGACTCTTGAAGCTGCACAGTGTACGGTCCACACAGCTCACATAACCGTGTGTGGATACCATCCTGCCAGCCCCCTAACTAGCCTTACTGGCACCATGTTACCCAGCCTTCTTTTGAAGCCAGGCTGATTGGACCATGAGTGGATCTCTAACTGAAACTGGCCAGTCAGATTGCTTCACCCAAGAACTTGGGATGCAGAGACATTGACATGTCACAGTGTACTGGAAGAAAGAAAATGCCAAGTCATGGCTCAGACAGCCATTTCCTGATGGCTCGAGTTTCCTGACTGTAAACAACAGAAATCAATTTAAACTTAAATAGTACTATGGTTTAGATCTAAAATGTATCCCAAAAGCCATATGTAAAAGGGTTGCTTGCTAGCTGATGGACTTTGGGGAAGTGATTGGATCATGAGGTTTTTGATCTCATCGGTGGATTAATATACTAATGAGCTTATAATTTTTCTTTTTTTAGTGATGAAGCCAATTTATTGGAAGAACTGTTTTAAAGATTATTGCTCCTTCTGTGTGATAGAACAATAATATCACCATTTATAAGTCAGCGGCTATTTTATCCTCAGACCTCACTTGAGAAACTTCCAAACAGCCCCTCCCTTAAACAGAAAATCCCACGCTCTAAGACAGCCCCACCCCTACCAGAGACTCCCGCGCATGCGCTAACTTCCTTAACCCCCCCCCCTTCTATAAAAGCCCTGCCTGGCCCAGATTCGCTCTGTGCCATCTTTTCCCCGGCCAGCCTGGCAGTTTGGGCCTGCCATTGAACTTTGCTCTTGGACATGAGACTTTTCTCGTGAGCTTTCTTTGTGAGCAGCATTTTTCCTAACATTTGGTGCCGTGACTCAGATCGGGTGCGCTCCTGGAACTGACCTTGTTCTCCCGGCCTCCCCCACCCCATCCTCTCTCTCTCTCTCTCTCTCTCTCTCTCTCTCCCCCCTCCCATTCCCTTCCTCCGGGATCTGAGCTGCTTTGCTGGAACCCCTGATCCTAAAAAACACCACTCCCTCACTAGCTCACAGGGAAGTTCCACTACCCCAGCGTGCCTCCAACCACCATCCACCACTGACCAATCTTTCCTCAAGGTCCTCTCTCTCAGTGAGTCCTTCTCGCACGCAGAGCTGTGATCTCTCTCATTTCCTCAAAATCCTAACGCTAGGTCTCGGCTTGCTCCTGTCCCTGGGAACCGGGTTCCCAACTAGGGACTGTGGACTCCCTTGGTGAAGACATTCCCTCTGGGTACTCCACATCTCTCTCTCTCTCTCCCGAGGACCTGATATTTCGGGGATCCCCGCCATATCTCTCCTCAGGTCAGGCCTCACCATGGGAGTTGGACCGTCCCAAATTCCCTCAGACTCCTCATTGAGATGTCTCCTGGCCAACCTTGGGCCCCTCTGCCTAATGCCTGATCTTAAGCCACGAAAGCTCATTTTTCTCTGTAATCATGCCTGGCCCCAATACCCATTAGACAATGCCTCCAAATGGTCACTTAATGGCACTTTCAATCCCAATATTTTAAGGGACTTATACAATTTCTGTGAGTGTGCTGGTAAACGGAAGGAACTTTCCTACGTCCACTCCTTTCCCTATCTCTGCATCAAACCCTCCCTCTGTACTTTCTGTTCCCCTGTGCAGATTCTATTAGTCTCTAAACCAGCTTCTAAATCAACCAATTCCTCTCCTGAATCTCCTCCTTCCCCATGTAAACAGATTTCTTGCACTGCTTACCATGCCTGTTTCTTCCTGTCTTCCTGAGGGACTTTCCTGTCATGGTGT
This sequence comes from Castor canadensis, assembly GCF_047511655.1. Classification (NCBI taxonomy): domain Eukaryota; kingdom Metazoa; phylum Chordata; class Mammalia; order Rodentia; family Castoridae; genus Castor; species Castor canadensis. The sequence goes on along the minus strand of NC_133392.1, from coordinate 28,256,502 downwards.
CAAGCCACTCCTTGTCAACTCTGGCCTCACGGTGATTCTGGCTCTGGGGAGCTCATGCCCCCTCCCTGTGGACTGAGACCAAGCCTGGGATTTATTCAGATACCCCTCATGCTACATTGGGGGAGTCCTATTTGATTATGGCATCTGATGACTGCTTCTCTTTCCCCACCTCCTGTCTAATGTCCCTTTTTCCTGAGACAGTGACCAGAGAGTGGAGGTTTCCTGTTGCTGAAAGTGTTCCAGTACCAGTCAATGGGAGTGACCTAGAGGGACAGGTGATGGCTAATCCCTCAGGCGTGTGTCATGCCTCCAGGCTCTGCCTTCTCCTCCCTCACCTAAGATGTCAGGACACCTTTTCTGCTTCCTCCATGGTCTCACCACATGTCCTTTGTCTCTGTCTGCCTTCCCCTCCCTGGGCTTACTGGGACCCTGCCTCCCATGAAAAACTTGTAACATGGTACCTTATGACTTAAGTTATTCCAACTAGTTTGCCAGGCTTCTCAGTCTAAAGTAACTTTACATCAGCTGTTTTTTTTTTCCTTTTTCTTTTATTATTCATATGTGCATACAAGGCTTGGTTCATTTCTCCCCCCTGCCCCCACCCCCTCCCTTACCACCCACTCCACCCCCTCCTTCTCCCCCCCCAATACCCAGCAGAAACTATTTTGCCCTTATTTCTAATTTTGTTGTAGAGAGAGTATAAGCAATAACAGGAAGGGACAAGGGTTTTTGTTGGTTGAGATAAGGATAGCTATACAGGGAGTTCACTCACATTGATTTCCTGTGCGTGGGTGTTACCTTCTAGGTTAATTCTTTTTGATCTAACCTTTTCTCTAGTACCTGTTCCCCTTTTCATATTGGCCTCAGTTGCTTTTAAGGTATCTGCTTTAGTTTCTCTGCGTTAAGGGCAACAAATGCTAGCTAATTTTTTAGGTGTCTTACCTATCCTCACCCCTTCCTTGTGTGCTCTCGCTTTTATCATGTGCTCAAAGTCCAATCCCATTGTGTTTGCCCTTGATCTAATGTCCACATATGAGGGAGAACATACGATTTTTGGTCTTTTGGGCCAGGCTAACCTCACTCAGAATGATGTTCTCCAATTCCATCCATTTACCAGTGAATGATAACATTTCGTTCTTCTTCATGGCTGCATAAAATTCCATTGTGTATAGATACCACATTTTCTTAATCCATTCGTCAGTGGTGGGGCATCTTGGCTGTTTCCATAACTTGGCTATTGTGAATAGTGCCACAATAAACATGGGTGTGCAGGTGCCTCTGGAGTAACCTATTTCACAGTCTTTTGGGTATATCCCCAAGAGTGGTATTGCTGGATCAAATGGTAGATCGATGTCTAGCTTTTTAAGTAGCCTCCAAATATTCTTCCAGAGTGGTTGTACTAGTTTACATTCCCACCAACAGTGTAAGAGGGTTCCTTTTTCCCCCGAATCCTCGCCAACACCTGTTGTTGGTGGTGTTGCTACATCAGCTGTTTTACAAAAAGCACTTACAAAAAACTGTGGCTGGCTGCCATGCTCACACCCTAACTCCACCCCCACAAAGGGAAGAGGGAAAGCAAACAGGTACACTCATGCACAGGATGCCAGCTCCTAGACACAGCAAAAACACCTGCCGTAGCTAAGAAAATCCATAGAGAGGACCCAGCACATCCTGGGCCGCCAGCCACACATGGTGATGGCTGTGGCCCACCGCCACTTCCCCTAGAATAAACGCGCGGAGTACACAGGAAGGGGGGAGGGGCGACAGGCCGCAGGATCAGGCCTAGGCAGTCAGGCTTGCTTGTCCTGGGTGTGTGTGGAGGGGGTGGTGCCTTCCACAGGCCCTGCTCCTAGTCCCACCTCACACCTTGGCACCAGACCCAGCCCTTATAAGCCAATTGTTAACTCAAGGTTATAGTCCCAGAAATAGCACATTACTGTGGTCTCTAAAGTTCTCATTTAAAATTTTCTATACTCTCGAACTCACCATAAATTTTTCCCTCCAAATATTAACACTACTTGTCCCATATGGTACCGTTATTGGCCCAGGATGCCCTCTGAATGCCCTTCTCTAACTTTATACATGATTTATTCCTTTATTAAAAAAGTAGCCTTTATTAAAGAGGCTGCCTGCTGTTAGCTAAAAGACAGGATCCTAGCATTTTGTTCTTTCTAGATGGGCTCTGCACCTTCCAGTCTTCTGGCTTGTAGATGTTAAAAGCTTTGTACTGAGGCCTGGCCTCAATATGCCTTGGTTGACCAAGAGCAGTGGCCTTCACAGGGTTCCTTAAATTACAATACTATACTCCAATTAGACATTTTCTATAAAAGGGAAAAAAGTAAACTGAGGTTCCCTATACAAATTTCTACCTCCTAAGCCACCCCAATATTCAAAACCTCCTAATAGGTGCTTCCCCCTTCAATAGGTAATGGTAAAAAGAGGGCAAATCTTATGTCCCCTTCCAGTTATCAGATCTAAGGGAAATTAAAAAACATCTAAACAACTATACTAATGCCCAGACAAATACATCCAAGCCTTTATCTCTGTGATCTAAACCTTTGAATTGGCATAAAAGGATATTATGCTTCTACTAGACCAGACTCTTGTCTCATTAGAAAAGCAATGGGTTCTGGCCCAGGCCACTCAGGTTGGAAATGATTACCATTTACAATGAGCCCCAATACTAGTGGCACCTAAAAATGAGGGAATAAATGGGCCTACCTTACAGGGGCACAGGCAGTCTCCTTGGCAGATCCACACTAAAAGGGGCTGGTGATATGGCTCAAGCAGTAGAGTGCTGCTTTGCAGGCATAAAGCCCTGAGTTCAAATCCAGTACAGCCAAAGACAAAAAAAGATATTTGGGGCTGAGAAAGTATCTCAGTGAAAAAATGTCTGCCCAGCATGTACAAAGCCCTGGTTCAATTCCCCAACATTACTAAATAAAAAAAAAAATAGTGAGGAGGATAAGTGGCATTAGTGTCACTTCAGCCATCTCATAATGGAAGAAAGTAGTTTAACCTAGACCAGATTCCTCATTCTTCAAGTGAGGAAACTGAAGCCTAGAACAGTTCAGAGACCTGCTCTCCAGAGTGTCAGGGATCAATGTAAAATAACAACTTTGCTTTACAGCAATGCCCTAAAGAAAATCCCCTTACCTTTCTACAACATCTTAAGGATGCTATCAGAAAGCGTACCGAGATGGACCTAGAGTCACAGGTGAGAGTCGTTCTCCTCAAAGATAAATTTCTAACAGTCAGCCCCTGATATTTGGACAAAACTCAGTCTATGGCTGAAAGAGAAAAGTCACTAGATCAACTAATACAACTAGCCGTGTCTGTATATTATAACCTGGACATTACTAACAGAGAGAAAGATAAGAGACATGACCTCATTGCTGCCCCCACCCGACTGGGGATTGCATCTCAAGTTTGCTACCATGGTGGACAGGAGGGGCATTTCTGCAGAGAATACTTAGGGGGGGACAGCCCAGGAGACAGCCCCACCCCCAACCAGGACCCTACTCTCTCTGTAAAGGTAACCACTGGAGGTCTAAGCGCCCCCGTCTCCAGATGGAAAGCGAGGTGCCACCTCCTATGGATTGTTGGGTCCCAGCCCCCTGTCCATGCTCCACTTCTTGGCATCGGTGTTGAGGAGCCTCATGGTAGCCATTATGACAAAAAAACAAAAGATCATTTTCTGGCTAGACAGTAGAGCTCATTTCTCTATTTTACCTTTCTCTCCAGGTCCCCAGTCCAATGACAAAAGTTATCATTCAGGGCAAATCTGGCCAGCCCCTAGAGCACTATTTTACTCGGCCTCTGGCCTGCTCTTTGGGAGACCTCCTCTTCTGTCATTCTTTCCTCATAGTACCTAAAACTCCAATGTCCCTCCTGGGACAAGATTTACTATCACAACTAAAAACTCAAATTCTCCTCCCCCCAAGCAGCTATCTCTGCTACCCCCTCCTTCAGAAACAAAGAGATTCCACAGTGTGGACTGATGAGATGAGCACAGGGTGAGCCTGGATGGCCCTCCCTATTCAAATAAAACTCAAAAATCCCTCACAGTTTCCACACCCAAAACAATATCCCCTCAAGCCCCTCTGAGAAACAATAAGGCCTTATGCCTATCAAAAATTCCTTAGAACACCAAGGGCTACTAATTAGTTACTCCAGTCCATATAACAAATTCAAAATTCTTATAAAAGTTAATTTTAAAATGCAAGTTACAAAGTAAACAACTAAAAAGAATAGAGATAGGTAGTAAATGTATTTTTTGACAAGTTAAAGGAAAAAGGAATATTTTTAGATAAGAAAGGATTTTGTAAAAAAAAGGGTTTATCCTAAAGATTGTTTCAAATAAGAGAGATAAAGACAAGCCATCAAAGGGTTTAATATGTTATATAAAGGTCTGAGTAAGTTTTAAAAGTATATAATAAAAAACTTCAATGTGTAATAAAGTTAAAGTTGAGTATAATCTAAGAGTTGCCTAAAAGATTTTTAGGGTCATGTCAAACTAAAATCAAATTCTCTGTGTCTATAAAATAACAAGGTTATCTTAATATTGTTCTGCTCTGAGTACCATCTACAAAAAACCATTACAGAGAAAGATTTTATCAAAGAAATTATTTGTGTTTTCTGATGATCTTCTCAAGTTTTAAGTACTACTAAATCAGAGTTAATTTATGCATTTGTTCATGTGCCTTAAATGACCACCTTGTAACAGTGTTGTGTTTATACTTTATCTAAATATGGTACAAACATTTACAAAGTTATATACAAAATGAGCTAAAGCTCTCTTTTATCCAAAGGTGTTACATTTAACCTAAATCCTGACAACCCCTGCCTCCCACAGGTCACCTACCTAGGTGTGGCCTTAAAGGGACAGACTCACTTCCTGAGTCATGAGTACATCAACCCAATCTTCTGTTTCCTTCCCCCCATACCATAAGGCAGCTTACAGCTTTCTTGGGAGTTACAGGATTTTATAAATTTAGATCTCTAGGTATGCAGTCCCTTAGCACACACCTTTTTATGCTCCTCCTAATACTCCTATTTGGGTCTAAAATAATAATAATAATGTATGGCCACCCATTTCTCTCAGAAAACTTGCCTCCAACAGACTCTGCTCCTCTGACTGACTACCTACCTTACCTTAACCTTCTCAGGGAACTTCTCAGAAAGCATGCAGACCAGATCCTGCCCCACCCTATAACAATTTCTGTTAAACCAGGGGATCTTGTTCTCCTAAAAGGAACTTCTACTCTCTTCATTGGGACTTCAGTGGACCAGCCCTCATCTGGTCATTCTCACAACACCCACTGCTGTCAAGCTCAATGAGGATCCCCCAATGGCAGTAGCTCTCAAGGAACAGTTAAAAAAAATGAGAAGGAAATTAGAGGACCCTTGAAATTGTCTAGGGAACAACATTTCACAGTGGTTCTCCTGGCCAATGCACATCCTAATGCCTATGTGTCTTGCTCTCCTATTCTTAAGCTTTCTCCCTAGTATCATACTACATGTCTGTTATTGCTAATCAAAAGTTTAACCAGTTGTACCTCCAGGGATATCAACCTCTCCAAAACCATCCAGAGGACTGCTATGAGGGCTTCTACCAGGACACAGGAGCCTGAGGATCCTGCTCCATACAATGCCCCCTGCCAGCAGGAAGCAGCTAAGGAGACTGATGCTTTGCCCCAATTCCTGATCCTCAGCCCCTACCCTCATCATTATTAAAGAAAAAATGGGGGAATGATAGAACCATAATGTTGCCATTTATAAATCAGGGGCCATTTTATCCTCAGACCTCACTTGAGAAACTTCCAAGGACAGCTCCACCCTTAAACAGAATATCCTGTACTCTAAGACAGCCCCACCCCTACCAGAGACTACTGTGCATGCACTAACTTCCTTAATTTCCCCCTTCTATAAAAGCCACACCTGGCCCAGATTTGCTGCTGTGCCATCTTTTTCCTGGCCAGCCTGACAGTTTGGGCCTGCCATTAAACTTTGCTCTGTGGACGTGAGACTTTTCTTGTGAGCTTTCTTTGTGAGCAGCATTTTTCCTAACACTGTGGAATCTGTGATGGACTCATAATTTGATGGGCTATTGGAAGGTGACAAATTTAGGAGGTGGGACCTAGTTGAAGGGGAATATATCCAGTCCCCAGCCCCTTCTCTCTTTCTCTCTCTCTCTCTCTCTGTCTCCTGGCCACCATGAGTGAGCAGCTATGCTCTGTCATGCCCATCTGCCATGATGTTCTGCCTAACCATAAACCTAGAAACAATGCAGCTAGCCAAGACTCCATTAACTATGAGCCAAAATAAATCTTTCCTTCTGTAAGTTGATTTTCCCAAGAGTTTTGTCACAGTAATGAAAATCTGACTAACACAAATGGCTAACTTAAACAAAATATAGTAGAAGGAGTTTCAAAAAACCAGAGAATCAGAGCCAGGAAAAACAATGGAACAACTCACACCAGAACCATGTGGTCAGGCCTCCACCACTGAAATGAAAGGGTCTCCCTCTGCTTCTGCCTCTGTTCCAGTGTCTTCTTCAGGATTTACAGTCTTGGGAGACAGTTTCTGCCAGGCAAACTTCACTCAAACTTATCCAACCTGGTACACAGTGATGGTGAAAAGAGTCCATCTTTTTTTTCTTAATTCAAAAAACTTTTTCTCACTTAAAATATTTAAGAGTCCTCTGTTTGCTGAGATGGCACTAGACTCCAACACCATCTCAGACATGTCAAAAAAAGATGTTTTGATCCCTAAAATAATGACAGAAAAGGCCAGAGAGAGGTATTCTGAACAAGATTTTACCAAAGAAGTCTGGAGTCCTTATGGTAGTAAAATGCTGGAAAGAAAATTCTGCATTGAAAGAATGTCTTACTATTTACTATAATGATCAACCTTTCATGATGAGGCAAAAATGAAATCTCTGAAGGAAGGGGAAGAATTCAGAAAAACTGGAGTTCCTACCAAGAAAAGGCTAACAGAAGCTTCTCACAAGCATGTAGTGAAATGTTCAAATAAGTTAGGAACTCTCATATTTATGGAAGGCATTTATAATATAAATCACCTGAAATAATGAACTTCAGAATGTGTTTGCCTTATTATCCTAATTATGAAAATACTAATTTCATATGAAATAAAAATCTTTATTTCAGGAAAAAAATATTTAGAACACATAAAACAAGGCAATATTTTTTTCTTTTTGCTCAGCTGGAATGGGATTTGTCTCAGTTCCTTCCCTGTGGCACTGTCGCATTCCAGGCCAGTGTTACAACCCCAGCTCCTTCCTTTGCCATCCTGTTGACCCCAACTCCTCTCCACTCACCTTATCCTTAGAAGTAGATGTGTGTTTTCTACCATTCTGGTGGCTTTCTGTCTTTTCTGAGAGAGAGGGAGGAAGGGAGGGAGGGAGGAATGGAGAGAGAGAGAGAAAGAGAGAACTTGAAGTACGTGATGTGTCCCAGGTTCTTTCCTTTTGGTTGAGCAAGTCTAAGTAAGGTTCTGCTCCTTGCAATCAGTGATCCCTCCTCCTAACAGGGAACTTGCTTCCCACCTAGGTGCATCTCACACTCTGAGAAGGACCAATGGAGATCTGTCCAGACACCTCCTGCCTCCCCTGCACCCCACTCAGGAAGCCAGGGCAGTTGTGGCCCTGATGCTCCCTTCTCTTCTTATCCAGCCACCTCTGCCTACTGTCCTTCACTGCAGGGTGGGGTTCTCCTTCTGCAGAGCAGGGTGAATGCAGGGATCCTCTGGGCAGAGAAGACCGGGTCCCTCCTCTCTACCTCTTCCACTGGGGCAGCCCTATGACCCAGGCTGCCAGAGGCTGGTTCTTCAACTTCAATTCCTCTCCCTCTGGTCTTGCCGCTTTTCCTTTTTAGCCTAAATCCAAGCCCCTACTTTTAGGAACTGTCATCATGTTTAATCCTGCCTGGGGGAGACCCCTCCACCTCCCTCAGTGGAAGGTATTCCATTACATGGTAAAGTGCAGTTTAAGTAGCTGTGAGGAAGTGTGACAGAAAGTCTGTCAGAGTTGAGCTAGACTTGCCAAAACTTGGTGTAACTTAGGGAAGTTGTCAACATGCCTCCTAAGGAAACCTGAGCTGACGGAGACTGGGGGAGTCAGGATATTCAAAGTAAGAGACAGGAAGTTGGTGGAGGAGGGGCAGATAAAGCTCACCTACTCCCCACCCCCACCCCCACATACACAAAGAATGCTCCCAGTGGGTCAGGGCCAGGGACTTCCTTGTCAATGTGCTACCGGACAAAGGCAGGTAGAACATCAGGACGTGGTGGGGGGTGGGATGTAGGGGGAGTCAACCCATGCTGGTATGGGGTGGAGGTAGAGGAAGTTAGGGAGACAGGATTTCCTGCACAAACCTTTCAGCCTCGGGCTAGAGACATCAGACCCTGAGAGGAAAGGTTGTGACTCCTGAGTTGAGAAGTTGACAGAGGCTGGAGCCTCTGCCACTGGAGGGCCCAGGACCCACCAACAAAAATATCTAACAAGATGATCCAAGCCCAAGGACAGCCAACCAAGCAAGGCCCAGCCAGTTTCCATAGACCATTCAAGCTCCTTCTTGGTGCCCACTCTCCCTTCACCGTTTCCTTGTTCAGCTTAAGAGATTCCAAGCTCTTAGCCTCTTTCCGTCTGGCTGGTAATCAGGTGGCCACAGTCAGGGCTCAGTCTGCTTTGCTTTACCCTTCCCTCCTCCCCCATAGGCCCGGGACCTGCCGAGGTGCACCACCCTCACCCAAGCCAGCCTTCGGCCTACACAGTCTCTCCCTTAGGCGCCCAGGCTTCAATTAGGAGGCACTTCAAAGTCTTTCTGGAAGCAGTGAGAGATAAAGTATAAACCAGCGAGTCACCTGGCTCTCCCACCTCCTGCCCAGCTCACCTGCCAGTCTCTGAAGAGCCATCTGGGTTGTCTCCCAAAATGGACACTGTCCTGGGAATGAGGCCCATGTAGGCCTGTCAGCCCACCACCACTGCTTATGTCATATCTTCTTCAGCACACCTCCAATGTCACACCTGGGCAACTTTACACAGACTAGTTCATACAATCTTCATAACAATCCCTCATAGCAATAAGCTAAGTACTATTGTGTCCACTTCACAGGTGACAAAAGCAAGGCCTGGAGAGGTCAAGGAATTTGTCCAAGGATACACAGGTTGGTGATAGGCCCAAGGTTCAATTTCCAGCAGCCAATACAGTACTTGTAAGTACTACCCACACTCCATCCCTCTCTCTTTCTCCTTTCTAGAACTCCCAACTGTACACACAAACACATGTATACATGCCGTACTTGAATACATATACATAATGTCACACGTATACATCCCCTCCAAGAACAGTTGTCTATAGTTTCACCTCTGACTCTTCTCCAACCGTGCACACTTCTCATTTGTATGGCAAAGCCCAGCCCACACCAGCCTCACACCAGGACCAGAGAGGAGAGAGCACTGAGGGAGGGACAGGATAACTAAGGTGACTTCTTTGTGAGACTTCTGCTCTGCGTTCCAGGTTTTGGAAGTTCCTATGAGAGAGAAGTACTGGAGGATGGAGAGTTGCAAAGATGAACCTACAATCTATTCCTTTCTCTCCAATTGTGACCAGAGCTCAGCCCCACATTTAGGGAGAGGAGCAAGAGGGTGGAGTGTGCTGTGGGGAGATGTGAGGGAAGTCATCTCATCACCTCCCACACTTCATGGCTGCAGGCTGTGGAATCAGAGCAACTCGAGTCTGAATCTCATCATTCTGTGACGTTGGACAATTAGCTGTTACTGGCCTTCCTGATCCTCAGTGACAATCTGGAAAACGAGGCAAACATTTTAGGTAACTCTAGATGTTGCAAACTCCATTCTGCAAGGACCATATTCACGATTTATTCAGGAAAAAATATCAATGGATGCTAAAACTTGGGTAAGAGTGTGATGGAGGAAAAGGAGAATCTCAAAGTGTTTCCCAACAAAGTACTGATTAATTTGAAAGAGAAAAAAGTAACCTTTACAAATGATAGATCTGGCAGGAACCGTGTTAGCTGAGTGATCAAAGCTAACGTCACCCTAATGGAACACACTGACGTCCTGTGCTTCCTGATTGATGCTCAGAGGAGGGCACATGCAGTGTTCCTGTCAAAAATGCACAAACTGAAACTAATCACAGGGAAGCTCAGACAGCCAGACTCTAGAAACGTTAATATTATGAAAAGCATCAGGACTGAGAACTCTTCCAGATTAAAGAAAACCAATGAAACGTGATAACTAATCAGGACATAGAATCCAGAATCGGAGTCCTGGCTCAGAACAGCAACAAAAATATGCTGATAGACAGTAGTTGGACAAAGGGCAAAATCTGAATATGGACTATTTATTAGATAATAGTGTCATATCAATGACATTTCCTTAATTGGGTAATTGTCCTAAGGACGTGTAAGAGAATGACCTTGCTCTTGAAAGATATATGCTGAAGTATTTAGGGATGAAGAGTTATGATGCCTGAAACTTATTCTGAAATAGCTCATGCACAAAACTCTCTCTCTCTCCCCCATGTGTGTGTGTATATATGTGTGTGCATAGAGAAAGAAAGAGAGATTAAAGCAAATGTGGCAAAGTGTTACTTAGTGAAAAGGAATTTGAGAGTTTATTGTACTGCCTTTTCACTTTTCTGTAGGTTTTAATTTTTCAAGATAGGAAGATTGTCAAAAGGGAGTTACTGAAGTAACACAAGCAGGTGTTCATCCTAGCATTTATTAGATCTTCCTGGATGCCAGCTCACCCCTTTGCAGGAGAGTGTGTCCCAAGAGCAGACAGCCTAGGCTGCCCAGTGAGACAGGGATCAAGGTCCATCTTTGGCCTCTACAGTCCTCAAGCTTCAGCCTCCCTCCAGCCACTCTCATAATTTTCCTGGCCAGGGCTAGAGGTGGGGAATAGGAAATGAGGTGCCAGGTGAGGGGAAACTGTCCTTCCTCTGTCCTCACTCTCAAGAATTGTCTTTTGAAAGACTGGGCAAATTTGTCCACATGCATCAAGTGGCTTGTGCCGAGGGGCTTTGCAAACAGCAGAGCTCTGATTGAGAGTCAGGAATGCGTGCTGGCCTCCCTCTGCTGGCCTCCCTCTGCCGCCTCTGTGCCATGTGGCCTCAGAGCACCATCGTGGGGAGGCTCAGTACAGAGCCGCGGGCAATATTCAGCCCTGGAAAAGCCAGCCTGCTTGTCAACACTGTGGCAGAGGGAAGTGCTAAAATGCATATTTGAAGATGTCTGAACAGACTTGTTTGAGAGACATGGGAGCTATGAAGTAATCCTGGTGTCTCCCCATGTCTCACTTTTGAAGGCAGGGTGTGCCTGCAGGCCTCTGACCGCCAATGTCCTTCTATTTTTGTTAGAATTTGATAAAACTTTGCTTAAGACTTGGGGATGACAGAAGTCAACACAGAGAGGAGCTTATAATTGCTACAGAAGGGGTTCTCATGAGACCTGCCATGGGGCAGAGCCAGTTCAGCTTGGAATCCTCCCGGCCTAATGCCTGCACCAGTAATGCTGCACCTTGTACAGGTCATTGCCTCCATCAGGGGACCTCCTCTGGCCTCAGTAGCCCCTGTGAGCCACAGGAGCCAGGCAGGGGGGTGGGGGAAGCAGCACCAATCCATCAGGGGAGAGTTACAGGCGCTCACTCAGAGCCCTGCTCAGGAATCCTCCCCAGAGTGGAAGGGCCTCCAGGAGCCAGGCGACAGCCCAAGCAGTGTGTGTCATGGCAGGAGACTAAGGCTCGAGGGAAAATAAGAACATGATGGAGGCCAGGAGAAGATTCAGATCAGCAAAGGCAGGCCTCTGAGCAAGAGCTGATCAGGACCCAGGAAGAGGAGGCTCCTTAGTCATGACTGCCATCTTTCTTGACTTCCCTGCTAGTGTATTTGCCATAATCCAAGCCCATGAAAGAGATGTCATATTGCAGCTCTGTTCTTTAAGAAACCTTGCTACCCCCACGTGGGCAGCAAGGGACTAACAATCATAGTCTCCTTGTACCCCTAGCTATGGTGATCAGCCCAGGGAAGAATTCTTGATATGAATCAGGCTAAAAACTCCTTAACTGAAAGTTTGCATGCAGGTGACAGAAGTCAGAAAGAAGACCTCTCTTTGTACTGAGTCACTAAGTGTGGTGGTATAATCCTAGACTTGTCAGTCCTCATCTCCCACCTGAAGGCCCAACATGAGAGGATGGGGCCAATGCAGAGAGAGAAGCAGAGCCCCAGTGACTTTGTTGGTGTTTCTGGATCCAGTTGTTCCTGAAGCCCTCTCACTCTGTTCATTATCAGCTACGGAACGGGAACTAAGCCATTTCTGTTTTTCCCCTTAAACTAGTTTGAGTTAGACTCTTCTTTAAAACATGGGTCCTGGCATGTTTGGTGGCACATGCCTAAGTTCCAGCACTTGGGAGGTGGAGGGAAGAGGAGTTTGAGACCAGCCTGAGCTACATAGCAAGACCCTGTTTCAAAATAAATAAATAAATAAATAAATAAATAAATAAAACAAGTACTGGGAATGTAGCTTAGTAGTAGAACCCTTGCCTAGCATGAACAAAGCCTTGGGTTTGATCTCTAGTAGCTCAGTGAAAAGGATCCTGGTAAGTGGGCTGTGCTTTGCCCCCAACCTGAGCAGGCATGGACAACTGACCCACTGACCCGAGACAGGCTGAGCCAAGCAGAATCTCTCTCTCTCTTTCTCTCTCTCTTTCTCTCTCTCTCTCTCTCTTTCTCCTCCCTCCTCCAATTAAAACTAAGATATTAGAGTCCAATGGCTGGAAGTAGATGTTGCACAGATTCAGAATTATGGAAACCACTTGTCTGGGAGATCATTGATGGAAAGAAAAGAAGAAAACTGGTCTGAAGTCAATAGGACTAAGAAAAGAACCACGTGGGAAAATTGAGAGAGAGAGAAAGACAAGGAGGCACACATAATATTCCCAATTCTGGAGCCCTGGTGTGCTTGCTTCCTGCCCTTCCTTTTTGTGACATTCTCTGAACACCTACCATATATACCTTGTCATAGGCCTGTAATGGACAGAAACCTGTCCAGGCTAACATAGGTGAAATGGGAGTCATTATAAGGATGTAGAAATGTAGGTGTCTCCTACAACCCTGGAAAAGATGGCATAGCCAGGCCTCAGGATAGCCTGGAAGGCCCCCTTCTCTTTCTGGGACCCATACTCTCAGGCATCTTAATTGAGATCAACTTCCCTTAATTCTCAGTGTGCATGAGGCTAAACATGGCCATTCTCAGCCCCGGAGTGTACAAGTTCAAGTGGCCACAAGGATGGCCTGGTCACAATCTAGTTCTTGGAGAACTAGGTCCAGTCTGGGTCAGTGTCTGCCTGCTCCAGTCAGCCATGTCTGGGTATCATACCCCAGGAAAGTGTGCAAGAGGAATCTCCTATAGCCATATTACATCAAGCTACTTTGGACAGGTTTCCATTCACTGCCATTGAACGGAGTTGACTAAACCAGTTGCAAACAGTCTTGGGGTGCCTTTTTGCCCCACACCTCCCCCTGTTGGAAACATGTGGCTGAAGGGCATATCCAGCTGAATGGAAGGTCCAGTTCTTCCTAGATGAGTGTTGAGAACATTCTTCCACAATGGATACCATGTGAACTATAATTCATGGGAATGGCATCTGACTGCCCCTCCCTCTCCCTCCACCCACCACCATCCCTGAGGGAGACCTGGCCAGTGGCACATTATCTGGACCCATCATGTGCCTTGTGGAGGGTGGCGAGGAATCCTATAGAACATTCCAAAGCAGACTCTTGTTAGTCATGTACATGGCTTTTGATCCTACCGTGTCCCTTCAGGAAGGACAAATGACAATATTTCACCATCTCAAGGCAATCTTGGAACCATGTATGAATGGAAAATTCTGGGAACTTAAACACGATTCTACAAATCTCTCAGAAGTGACAGAGGGTGAGGCAGTTAACACAAGTCTTAGGCACCTCCCACTTCTGTCCACAAGACTCTAAAGACATCAGTTCTACCCAGAGGCCAGAGTTTTCCTTCCTAAGCATCGAGTTTGTTCAGTGCAGCCCTTGTATAGTTCTTTAACTTCTCTTTCTTCCCTGATCACTTAGCAACAGGTAGCTGAAGATCCAGCATGGGGAAGAGGGGCCACCTCTCAGAGCACAGGCAGTCTGAAGGTTCAAAGTGGGAAAGACTGCAGGATACTTGCATTCAATGTTGCTACTCTAAGACCAAAATACGACTGGCTTGTGTGAAAGAAGAAGCGCTTAATACTGCTTAACACTATGGAAGGGGTAAGTCAGAATTTAAAACACATACAGGGCTGCAGGCATGGCTCAAGTGGTAGAGCACCTGCCTAGTGAGGATGAGTTCAAACTCTGGTACCACTGAAAACACTAAAAATAAAAAAGATTAAATAAATACAAAAGAATGCAAACAGTAAAGCTGGTGTACCTTATACATCCAACCCAGGCTTGTTTCTGATCACTTTGTAATTAAATTCTAATTTTTTCCTTGAATATAGGTGAACACTTTAACTAGAGAAAAATATACTTCCCTAAATTATCCTGAGTGCATCTTGGGCTTGTCTAAGGCCCAACTTCCTGTTTGCCACCTGGAGTCACTGGGCAACTTCCATTCATCACTGGCTAATGTTAGCACTCCATGCCAACAGGAGACGTGTGACTGCATGTCATGCTGGCAGAGGCTGCGTTTCAACAACACACTATCAGTAGTAGAGTAACCCAGAAGCAGCTTCAATGACACAGGGACAAATGCATGGGAGAGGGTAGGGTGACATTGTAGAACAAATGTGTCGAGAACTACTAAAACAACCACAAATAGTTACCGAGGGAAACTAGAGGGGCTTGGGGGAAAGGAAAAAGGAAAGTTTCAAAGATAAGGCAGGACCTCAGCCAGATGTTCAAGCTTAATATCACCAGCAGTGAATCATGTTGATTTCATGTCTCCCCTGATGCAATATGTCCCCAATATGATGTGATGAGAAGGGCATTTTGCTTCTGTGGTCTTCCTGCCTGTTGTGGTTTGGATATGAAGTGTTCCCCCAAAAGTTCATGTGTTGAAGGATTGGTCCTAGGTTGATGGCACTATTTTGGCAGGTTCTGGAAACTTTAGGAGGTGGAGCCTCATATCTTGTTCTGGACCCCTTCCTATCTATTTCTCTGCTACCCGTCCACCAGGAGCTGTGTCCTCCACAGCTCCAGCCTCCATGATGCTTTGCCAACCAACCATGGACTGAATCCTCTAAAACCATGAGCCAAAAGAAATCTCTCCTCCTTTAAGTTGTTCTCTAGTGTATTCTGGTCATAGCAAAAATAACTAATACACTTACCCAAACCCATAACCCAATGTAACCATGAGAAAAATCACCAGATAAACTCAGACTGAGGGACATTCTACAAAATCCCTGACCTCGTCCTTCCAACTGTTAAGAGGATGAAAAACAAGGAAAGTCTGAGAAACTATCAGAGAGAGACTAAAAAGACATGGTGATTAAAGGTAACCTGGTACCTCAGATGGAATCCTGAAATAGAAAAAGGATGTTAGCAGGAAACCTAGTGAAACCTGAATTTGTCTCTCATGAACTGAGACAAATGTGCCATGGTGATGTAAGGTTGTCAACAGATGACACTCCATGAAGGGTATATGAGAGCTGTCTTTGCAACCTTTCCATAAATTTAAAACTATTCTGCTTTCTGTGCTCACGCTCATTTTGGAGGCAGCAGGTGCGGCTCCAACATGCAGAATGATGCCTGCTAGCTCGTGGACCTCTAGGTGCCACAGAAGTGCTCCTCCAGCAATTGCATCATTGGCACCTACAACTATGTGTCCATCCAGATGAATGTGGCCGAGGTCAACAAGGTCACAGTCAGGTGTAATGGTTAGTTTAAGACATTCACTATCTGCGGGGCCATTTGCAGGATGGGTGAGTCAGATGACTCCATTCTCTGATTGTCAAGGCTGATGGCAACATCTCAAAGAACTTCTGACTGGAGAAAGTTGTGGGTGTAGAGTATTTGTCATAAATAAATAGTGGAAAGCCAAAAAAAAAAACCACCCACTATTCTAAAATTGAACTTTTATTTAGAAAAGGGGGTAAGCAGGAGTGCAGAGAAGGACAGAACATCTGGCTTTCTGGTTGGAGAGGATGGAAAGGTTTGGAAGGTGGAAACCTTGGGAAATCTGAACAAGGACCAGAGAGGCTGCTGGTCTAAAACCAAACACTCCACCCCCAGCAAGAGATTATCAAGTTTATCAAGGATTCCCCTTACCTGTGGGAGGAGGAGACAAATCTAGTGCTGACCTTGGCTAACTTCGATGTGCATAAGACCTCTTGGGGTAATCTTGATAAAACACTTCTTCTGCAGAGTGGCTCACCCCTGTAATCCTAGCTACTCAGGAGGCAGAGATCAGGAGAATCACGGTTCAAATCCACCCGGGAAAATAGTTCATGAGACCCTATCTTGAAAAACCCTACAAAAAAAATAGGGCTGCCATACGATCTCAGTTACCTAAAATGGATCGTTATGTGTACACAGGATTTAGGACAGTCCAACTGTACTGCTTGTGGCTATGGATGATTTTGTTCTTTGCTTCATGTGTTTGTTTCCTGTAATGCACATGTTAACTTAATAAAGGTTATTTAAAAAAAAAAATAGGGCTGGTGGACTGGCTCAAGGTTTAGGCCCTGAATTCAAGCCCCAGTACTGAAAGGAAAAAAAAAAACCACTGCAGATCTGGGTGAGGCTTGGATTCTGCTTTTCTAATTGGCTCTTAGGTGCTGCTGATGCTCTTGGTACTGGGCCACACTGAGTTGCAAAATACTGGCAACATGGCAGCCACAGCTCACCTGGGTGGAGGGAAGGGATGCTGAAAGAGAAGGATACAATCCTGAAAGCACACCTTGCTAGGCCAGCAGGCTGAGAAGAAGTGGGGCCCACGTGGGTGCCCAGTGGAAAGAGCAGAATGCGACTCCCCAGTCTTTTGGGGTAGGTCCAGTTCTGATTGTTCCCCTGCAAACCTGTCACACTGGATAAATGCCTACCCCTGCTAGCCTCATGCCTATCACCCACGTCTCCAGGTTGTTCTGGGTACTGGATGATGTGATCATATGAAAAGGGTTCAGCACACAGTGTGACTCATTTAGATGACCATGGTACCTGCCAAAATAATTTCCAATGATTTACAAGGATTACCTTTCTGTTTTTTCTTAATATAGCTGTGTTCAAAAGAAGCCATTTTTTGTGTTATTTATTCAAATATTCAGTTAGTCAACAGATATATACTGAAAACCCACCATGTATATCCCAAGAATTTTCTGTTTCCTGTCGTGTGGAATTCAAATTTACAGAAAGTTAGAGCTGAAGCGAAGCAAGCTACCTCCAGCTTCCAAGAAAAAAATCCCGTTGTCCTTCTAAGTCCTCCATTCTTCCCTCATTCTGACATCTTGCCTGATCCACAGGAGAGAAATCTCCCACATCCCACAGCCAACTCTTTTCTAAGAGGGAGCCTCCTGCTGGTGACAACAGGGTAAAGTGAGGTCAGATGTATGTGCCTCTAGGTTATGACCTTTAAAAGAAAGGACCCTAAGGCTGGGGTCCCTGTTTTCAATGTCAACATCACTGTCCCTGGTCCTCAGTCCCTTGCTGCATTATTGGCCACCCATCTTCTATACAGCAGGAAGGTACCCTTTGGACCATCCTCCAAAGGTGCTACTGGCTCAGTGGGACATCCTGTCAACTATTTCTCCAGGAGCCCTTGGGCATCTTAGTTTGTGGTTCCTCTTCAGTCCACTCTCCTTGAGGTTCCCTGAGCATCCCCAGTGTTAGTCTGAGTCTTCATCTTCTCAGTTTAGCCAGGACAAAAAAAATAAATAAAATAACTTTTCTCTCCACACAGAAGTCCCTGGACCTTTGCTCAAAACCCAGGGGAAGCAGAAGCAAATAAACAAAAAGATCCAAATGCATTTAAAAAAAAAAGTAGAACATTGCACCCAGGACCACTCCCTGCCCCAGAACCTGGCCACAAGCTGGTGGCCTTGGGTCTCTCCCTGCCCTTTATCCCTGTCTCAGAGCCCTCATTTTTTTTTTTTTTTTTGTGGCACTGGGGCTTGAACTCAGGGCCTACACCTTAAGCCACTCCACCAGTTCTTTTTTGTGATGGGTTTCTCTTGAGATAGGGTCTTGCAAACTATTTGCCCATGTTGGCTTCATACTGCAATCCTCCTGATCTCTGCCTCCTGAGTAGCTAGGATTACAGGCATGAACCTCCAGCACCCAGCATCCCTAACCTCTTAAGTGACCCTTTTATTGCTTTCTTTCTCCTGCTCCCTGCTCCTTCTGTGCCTTCCTCCTTAGGGCCTGTACCCAGAAAGAGAAAAGAAACTGCTCATTTCCCCCCACCCCTTCTTTCTTTAGAATGCTTGAGTGTTAGCTAGGCACATGGTCACATAACTGAAGATTGTACTTCCCACCTCCCTTGTAGCAACTAACTTTTTTTTTTTTTTGACAGTACTGGGGTTTGAACTTGGGGCCTTGTGCTTGTTAGGCACGTGCTCTACCACCTGGGCCATGCCTCCAGTCCTTTTTGCTTTAGTTACTTTTCAGATAGGGTCTCCAGTTTTTTCCTAGTCAGGTGTGGGACTGTGATTCTCCTACCTATGCTTCCCAGGTAACTGGGATTACAGCCATATGCCACCATACCCAGCTTTATGCAATTAAATTTTGATTGATATCAGATGTATACCACTTTAAGGTTATAACCTTAAAAAAGAAATGGGTGTGCTGGAGGCATGACTCAAGTGGTAGAGGACCTACCCAACGAGCACGTAGCCCTAAGTTCAAAACCCAGTACTGAAAAAAAAAAAAAAGAATGAGTGTGTATTTCCCTTGCCTTTTCCTTTTCCCACTGACTAGAAGGAGACACGATGGCAGGAGATAGAGCAGCCACTTTGAGCCCATGGATGGGAGTTACCATAAGCCTTTGACAATGACTGACCATAACGAACTACAGTAGGTGCTCAAGAAATACTTTTAGAGGGCTGGTGGTGTGACTCAAGTAGCAGAGTACCCTCCTAGCAAGTGTGAGGCTCTGAGTTCAATCCTCAGTACCACCAAAAAAAAAAAAAGAAAGAAAAAAAAGTAGCAGCCGGCTACTTCCTCAAAGGATGATTCTCAGGTCTTGCTCCTGGCAATTCTTTTCTAATGGCTCTGGAGGAAGGCCCTGAAATCTGAATTTTCTGCAGTTTGGATTAGTACATGGTCAGGCCCATCAGCTGCCCATCTCCTGCTGCCTTCTCTTCCTTAACCAAGGTGAGGGGTGGAGATGGGGAAGGTGACATGCCCTGGCTCTTGTACAGTGACTCCAAGGACCTGAGGATGTCCACAGTGGAGACAGGAAGTAGCACTGTGTCCCCATGGAAAACCACAACAGATCCCAAGAGGAAGTGCATAGAAAGGATGGATGGAGGACATCTTTTTCCCCACTGAAGCCTGAGAGTCAGGATTCCCATTTTCGCTGGTTACTTAGAGGCACTGGAAATTCCCAGTTATCTGGATCTGCATTGCAGAACAAGGTGGTGAGTGGGAGGGGACTGGGTCCCTAAGGCCTATACACAGTCACCAGCATCACCCCACTTGAAAGGTGATCACAGGTCACAGGGGATCTTGAACACCTAGGTGCCCCTTCTCTCTCCTCTCTGTCTCTCTCTGTCTCTCTCTGTCTCTCTCTCTCTCTCTCTCTCTCTCTCTCACACACACACACACACACACACACACACACACACACACACACACAGCCTTCCATCTCTCTTCTAAGGTCAGTCCCAAAATCAAGGTCGAAGACTCAGGGTGTTCTTAATGTGCTGCCTCATCCTATACTGCTCCAGGGGTCCTGCCCACCCGAACGTTGCTTTTCCTAGATGTCCAGGCCTGGAGAATGTCCTGCAATAGGGTGGGAGAAGATCTTAGGCGTGGAACCTTGGTAAGTGTTGTTGTGCAGGATCAAGGGGGGCAGCTTGGCCCCATGTGATCAGATGTGTGGGGCTTGTCAGGGAGCCGGTGTGTTTCAGGCATATGAGGGTCCTCATGGGGCACTGAGATTACCACTGCGTCTCCATCCCTTGATTGCACCCCTTCTCTACCAGGGTGTCACTCAGAAGCTCAGAGAGGTCTCTGTCTTCCAGAGCGGTGCTGTTGCTACCTCTCATTCATTTCTAGCTACACTGAACAGTGTAGCGGTGGACTGGCCCTGGTTTGGCGCTAACTTTTCTCCTGGCCTTTCCATCTGTAGTGTGCTACCTGGGGAACACAGCCAGTCCGGGTGAGGCTTTACCTGCACAGCGAGGGGAAATTCCTTTATATAAAGACATGTGTATGTGTATGCATACATGTATATATAATTTTATTTTTAATTGGAAAGTGAAAATTGTATGTGTTCATGGTGTCCAATATGATGTTTCGGTGTGTGCATACATTGTAGAATATGGGAAGAAATTCCTAGCCTTCTAGGCACCTTTTGGGGGCAACTGGCCTAGCAGCGGGAGAGAAAGAGGCAAGATTAGCAGAGAGCTAGCAGGAGAGGTGGAACTCAGCAGCACTGAGTCATCTCTTCCCTGTGCAAACCCAAGAAACCTGCTTGGGGACTTCTTTCCTGAAGGCAAGGGCGTAACTAAAGTGACTGGAAGATCAGTTCCGGAATTAATTTCTCAGCCATCTCGCGCAGCGACCGAAACAGTGCCAAACCATAGACAGCAGAGGGAGCTCTTGCCTAACCTTTACCGGGCGGAGGCGTGGGCAAGAATACGAACTTTGGAAGTCCGGCGGGTTCGGATTTTTGTTCCAACTGTCCGGGTGACTTCCGAGTGGGGCGGTCAAGGGAAGAAATAGGGATGACTAGGGACTCGTAACTTCCCCATTAGGCGCTCAACCAGAAGAGGGAGCGGCGTTTTTGCTTCCCATTGCAGAGACATAGAGTGGCCACTATCCTAACGCCACCCCATACCCAATCCTGAAAGTGAGTCACCTAGGTCTGCGGGTTCCAAGGAGGAGACAACCCCCACCCCCACCCCAGTCGTACAAATACTATTTTGATGCAGCGCACCCTAAAGTATTAGTGCTAGGAAGTGGGGGTGAAGCGTAATCATGAACGGGCTTTTGATTTTTATCTATTTATTTTTGCTGGTACTGGGGCTTGCACTCAGGGCCTCACACTTAGGGCTTTTGATTTGAACGTGAGACCGCGACTGGGTAGGTATTGGGGTTTCAGGTGGTGTAGAGGAAGGGTGGCTGAAGGGCACTTGCTGCTGTGGAGCGCTGCCACAACTGCCGCTAGATGGCGCTCGAAGCCCGCGTCACAGAGAATAGCGGGGATGGCGGGGATGGAGGGGGCTGACTTGGAAACCCAGAGGACAGCAAGAACAAGGAGCGAGGTTCGAGGATCCCTGAAACAGCTCACTGAAACTGAGGGCCGGCCTTGGTACACGAGGGACTAGGGAGCAACCATCATTCGCCAGAGGCTTGGGAAGAACAAGGTCAAAAGGGAGTCAAAAGCACGGCTGCAAGGATAGAAAATGAGTGCCCCGGCCTTCCTCTGGAGCTGGAGTGGGGATTCCTGGTCTCTTAGTCTGTCATCGGCCCATCTGCCTCTCTCAATTTATGAATTCCGGGGATTTTTTTTTTTTTTTGGTTTGTACATGGCGGCATTTACAAAAATCTGAGGCCGCTGGGAGAAGAATTCTTCGGAGTTTTGAGTCCAAAATCGTCCTGGAAGAGCCAAAAGCACGTACATCTGCTTTTCTGCCTGAATTTGTGGGCCCCGCCCCCATCCCGCTCATTGGCCCAGACTGCCCTCGGTTGGATCTCAGGTGGGGGTGTGGGCGTGAGGATCTCGGGAGCTCAGGGTTCCCTTCCTTGCTCACCCTCAGCGGTCACCCCCTATTCCCGGGAAAGGGCTTTAAATTTGTCTAGTCACTCTGGGAACACACACACACACACACACACACACACACGCCCTTCTCTGCTGAGGCCTTTTCTGGACTGATCCATCAGTCCCATTCTGGCTTCTCATCACCGCCTGCAAATTAGAGGGAATCGGATGCCTCCAAACTTATGGGGCCCTCTCCCCATCTCTCCGCGGGGGCGGGCCCAGGGGAGAAATAGAGCTAAGTCTGGAGCCTGTGCGGAAGGAAAGGAAGACAAGACCTGGAACACTAAAGTGACCGAAAGTCCAGCAACGCAAGCGTTAACCGTGCCTGTCGTCTAGGAAATGATATCCGATGAGTGGCGCTAAAAGCTGCCAACTGCTCAGGACAGGTCTATCCGACTGGATCTCTTAATGAACTTGTACCCACCGCTGCTCCCTCAAAAATAAAGGGTGGAGGAGACAGAGTGCGTTCTTCTTGAAGGGGAGATAGAAATCTGGAATCCTAGACTGAAGGGGGCGGGACTGGGCCTTGAAAGGAAGGTGCTTCCGGGATGGTAGGTCCAGGCTCACTCTACCTGCTCCCGGAGTCCTTAGCAGCGATGGGGTGCAGGGGCGAGGGGATTGCCAGGCTTCTGGGGTAGGTCAAGTTTGAAAAGTCTCTGGGTCTCCCTTTGGGAATGCAAAGTCTCCCCGGCTTCGTGTCCACCTCCACCCGCGCCACCGTAAGGGAGCTCGGAGCCAGGCATGCTGCTGAGCAGGTAGCCCTGGACGGTACGAATCCAAGATCCTGGGAGAAATGGATGATTGGGTGTCTGTTGTCCAAAGGTGCCCCATCCACCAGGCCTCCCGGGGAATGGAGCCGTCCGGTGAGAGTCTCCGCCCCCTCCGCGAGGCCGAAGGTATTAGTGCTGGTTGATCAGACTTCATTTCCTTCGAAAATGGAAACATCCAGGGTCCTTAATAAAGTAAATGACGAGAGTTTGGGTGTAATTGGGCTTCCGTTTGGTGGCTATTTCCTTAAACTGACAGTGGGAAAAACAGAAACCCATAGCACCCAGATGTAATCATGTGACTATCACAAGAAGCACGAAGTCGATTAGCGAAAAGCCGGAGTGACGACCGTCCTACAATCTGAGAAATGGGCACAAATGCTTACCCAGACCGAGAGACCCAGGCGGCCCGGACCTTCATACCGGCCTGGCAACCAAGCGCGCTCCTCCGAAACCTTCCGCCTCTGGTCCCAGCCAGAGACCCACCCTGCTGCAGCCAGAGACCCACCCTGCTGCTGCCATAGGAACACAGGGGATCTTTATTTATATGCTGGCGCGGGGGTGGATCTTTTCCTTCCTGGAAGAGGAGGAGCGTCCTCCAGGGTATGGGCGGCCTGGCTGCAAGTCCCCTGACCGCTCCCCCGGCCCGCTCGCTGGCTGCATATTTCTATGCATAATCCAATTTTCTCCGTGACTATCTAGTTAAACTCTTTAACAACAGCTACATAATTAGAATTTGGATTCCCATTAATTTTCCCTGGGCCTCGAACCATTTGCAGCTCACACTGGTAATTAATGCGATACATCACTAACTTTACCCAGCGCCGGCCAGCCCGACTCAGGTCGCTCCGCCCGCGCCCGACTCCTCCGCACCGGGCCCTGACTGTGGACTCTGCTTCTCGGGTGGGGGCCGATCCCCTCCCTCCAAAGCTGAATGCTTCAGCCTGTGCACCCAAAGCCTTCTTTCCAGGAAATTTCACAATTAAAAATATTTATCGGGAGCAGATTTACGTTTCTGGGTTTCCAGTCTCGGGGCGTCTGGGTAGGCTATTAAGAGTAATTAGCATCTTTTGCGCATGCAGATTTACTTCGCTCATTGCCGCATAACTCATCCCTAAAAGCCGGCGCAGGCGAACGCAGGCGCCACAGCCAAGCCGTCGCCAAAGCTACAGCCGCCGCCCGGGTCTGACTCGGGCTCCCCGGGCCCCGCACCCCTAGTACACTGCGAGCTCTACTTCTTTCGCCGTTTTGACTGCTCCAGGCGGGGAAGTACGAGGAACGAAAAGCTCCCACCCTGGAAACCAGTGACGTATGGGCAACCTTAGGTGACTGGGCGAAGACCCAGGTCAGCCTCTCCGACTGCTTGGTACACGCCGTCTGGACTGCAGGCATCGCAATCGTGCACATGTATTCACGAACCAGTGGGCGTCTCTGCGAGTGCACACTAGCGTGCGTGGGAATGCACAAACATATGATTACTAGTGTGTGTTCAGGGGTGCGCAAGGACGCGCGTCGAAAACAGTTTGATCTCTTTCTCTCCTTTCTGCCCTGCTCACCTCCTCTCCACCCAACGGGTTCCCAGGATATCAGTTCAAATGCCAGTTCTAGGCCACCTAGATATGGCACTGAGGCTCTGAGAGCGACTTGGGCCTTCAGTTCCCTTTTACAGAGGCAGAGCCAGCCAGCTAGACTACCGGGAGTACTGAGCGCCCAACAGGGTGGAATTCGGAGTCCTGACTCCCGACGTCCAAGAACACCACTTGCCTCGTGGGGTTGAGAGGCTGCCAAAGAAAGCGCAGGCAAGAGTCCAAGGTCACTGAAGAGAGGCTTTCGAAGTCCCTGGGGGCGCTGGGGGAATATGTGTGTGTGTGTGTGTGTGTGTGTGTGTGTGTGTGTGTGTGTGACAGAACCAGGCTGATTAAGGGGGTGGGAGGATGAAGGGTGGGTCGGACAAAGGGACAAAGTGGTGATAGAAGGATCTGACACTAGAAGCGCCTCTCTGGCTCCCGCAGTCTGGGCCGAGGCACCCACCCCGGGTTCGTTATTAACGCACTGGGAAGTCCGCGAGCCGCCCAACTTTCTTCTCTTTAATGAGCCTAGAAGAAGAGGCTGCCCTGAAGGGGTTTGTTCATTAAAGATGTAGCTGGAGGAATATTGTCTCATTAATTATCCGGTTTTAATTACACTCCTACCCTTTGAATCCGGAGATAGGAAAAGTTGATTTGGTGGTGCCGCCCCCTCTACCTTAAAGAGTCCAGGAGGGCTAGAGGACAAGGGGTAGGGCAAGGAGGAGGAGCCGGGACATGGGGACTGTGTGTGCCCCCAGGGTGTGGACAGGTGTCTAGGGTGTGTCCGGTGAGACTCCAAGGTGAGGTGTCTCCATGCCTCATGTATGTACGAGGTCTGTGTGTGGATCTGACAATATGCGTGTGTCTGAATGTGTGTGACCACGTGCGCCTGAGAGTCTGTGTGAACGTGACTTGGGTATTTATGTGTGCTCTTGGTCTGTGTGTGATTCTGTGCGTCCGGGTGTGCATGTGGGTAGCTGAGTGTGTCTACACACAGGCCTCAGAGCAGGGGTCTAAATGAACAGGAGTGTGGCTGGATAGCTGTGGTTGTGTGTCTTAGGCAGTGGCTTCCTGCCTGTGAGTTCAAGTGACAGTGTCTGACAGTGTCTCTGGGACTCTGCTGTGTGTGCATATGCCTCCGTATATGAGTGATGTGGTGGGTGGGGGCTGAGTGACTGAAGTATCCCAGGAGTTGTACTGCTCCAAGGACGTTCCTCAGTTTCTGAGTCTCTAGGCCTGGGGCGCCACCCAGAAATCATGGTTCTTGGGGAGAGTTATTTTAGGGGATTCTCGTCCCTTGTCAGGCCAGTGCAGCGCTAAAGCGGGGGCCGTTTTCCCTTTAAATCGCAGACACTTTGACAGGGGACATTAAGGACCCGGCTGCTCAGGCTGAGCAGATCATAAAACCGGACAGGCAATTTCTGCTCCCGCCAAATAGCCGGGCAAACTCGTTCTGCATCTTTGGTTTTAATGCACTAAACTGGCAGCTAAGCAGGGAGCGAGCAAAGGAGGGGGGTGGGAAGCCCCCCCCATACATCGGCGGACACACCGGCACACAGCACAAACACCCCTTCAACACCCTGTGCCCCACGCCCCGCCCTGCCCCCCCCACCGGCGGAATTATCAACTAGAATTTGATTAATATGCAAATCGCAAGCAAACAGCTCCATATAATTCTTTCAGTGGAGAGTAATTAATCACCAGTTAAAGCAAATTAATACATATATCAATTTTGTCAGAAACATGCTTAGTTCAATCGCCCGTAAAATTGAAGTTTGAAGTATTAAGAGGCTCTGCAGAAACGCCAGGACTAAAACTTTCAAATTGATCCTATTTAGTAATCAATCAGGCTCTCCCCTCAGGTTAATCTGCCTAATTTTTCATCTCAAATCATACACTTTACTGACACGCCATCTAGCAAACAGTCGATAAAAAGTTAACAAAAATGATAACGACTCCAGCCAGAGCCATTGTGCTGGGCGGGTGGGCAGCAGAAGGCTTTGATTGCATTTCTGGGGTGGTTGGGGGTTTGGTTTTTTTTTTTTTCCCTGGGCCAAGGGCTGGGAGCTGCCCCAGACAGCCAAGTTTCCCTATCCTACCACCCTTGTCTGCTGTCAGCTGCGCTCTCAGCTGCTGGACTCCCTTCAAAACACCAGCATCATTTCCATCGAAGTCCTCTCAGACAGCTAGCTCCCTCCCCACTCCTGTGCTTACTGTCAGGAAGCCTGTGCCTTGAGTGCTTCCAGTAACTGTGTCCTGTGCCTCTGTCCCTGTGCCTGTATTGTATGTAGAACCGTGGTGACAGCGTGTGTCTAACAGCGAAGGTTTGTCTGTTTAATTCCTGTGTATGTGATCAGCTGTCTGCATTTGGATCAGTGTGCTGTGTCAGTGTACACAGGATGGCACTGTGTCCAGGCATCCTGCGTGTCTGTGTCATTTGGGATGCATATAACTGGGTATCTGCCTTGTAGGTGTCTGCCTTGTGTGAGAGCCTGTAGGATTGTGTTGTGAATACTGTTGTTTGGCTGTGGGCCTGCCTGGGCCCTCCCATCATCTACATGTGGATCTCCAGCAGCAGGATCGATATGCTCTGTCACAGACATCAGGAGAGGAGACAGTCCCTATGGAGACCCAGACTCTTTACCTTGAACAGCCTCTGGGAAATGGAAGGGGTCACCTCTTTCCCATCTAACCCTCCAGCTCAACCTCTGTGTTGGGGGGATAAGGAAGAGGAAGGAAAGATCTCCATTTCTGAGCAGAGGGGACTCAGGCCTGGATCCCCTCTCCATAGAGCCCTAGATCCACTGCTTCTGATATGGGCCCCTGAATTTGGGAGTGCAGACACTCGGGGGTGCCACATCCACACCCAGATGTTCAGCTCATCTTGAAACCCTGTATACACATGCTGATAACTAAACCTGTCAGGTCCCAGGATACATACAGGTAACCAATCTTCCTTCCACACAGCCTCCACCACACTCAAAGATAGCTAGCAACATCCAGTACTCCATGGCCATGTCCACATGCCAAAACTGATTCCAAAGTAGGCAGGACTCATTCACTCCCAGTCTGCTGGGAGCATGACCCATTCCACATGGACAGCTATGCAATTGCCATGTCTCCCCCAGTTTGGGCACAGCTGAGCCCCCACAAGGAAGAGGAACTTCCCTTGAGTGAGGTGGGGGAAGCTAGGCCACCTAAGACTGGTGTTTTCAAGAATTGAGCCACTGATCGCTCCAGAGATATGAGGTCAGCCTTGTGAACAACTTGAATGAAAGGGGGCAGCAGGGCAGCCAGGGGACAGCAGAGGATACCAGCTCCTCCCCAACCCATTCCTTAAGAAGAAGAGCCCACACCTTCATAGTTTGCTGCCCCCAAAGTAGACTCACACCCCTGTCCAAAGTTCTCTGTCTCACCACTCACTCCTCTTGTAAACCACCTTCTCTTCAAGTCAGGTGCCTTTTGTCCCTGCTCCCCAGGTGGCACGAGTAAATTTGAGTAGCCAGCTTGGTCAAGCCGTTTGGAGCTAAGATTCCTGTTGTTTGTAGCTTCAGTTCCACATCAATGTTCACTCTCCCAGTTATCTGCCCACACCAGCTCCCTGAACACAGCACACACCTCAGCATTGCTCACCCACCGGTCACATCTACCCCAGTGACAGCCCGATTCTTTTCCTCTCCATTGCACAAATTTAGTCACACCTAGTTGCACACATTAGTTTGAGACAATCGGCTACACAGAATACAGCAGCATACACCTAGTCGCCCCCAGTTGCAGTGCTCTGTTTCCATCAATAGCTGCACATGCTCAATCTCTCAGTTGCACACACTCAAGAAATGCACCCTTGTTGGTCCCCACTAAGCTCACAAACATACCCTCAGCTCCATGCCTCTCCCAGGCCTGGCAACTGTGGGGAAGAGAAAGAGTGAGTTACTGATGGCAGCTGGGAGCCTGGGAGGGCAGAGGTGATACCCCTACTGGAAACTGAAGGTGGGAATTCTTCTTCCAGGTTTTACCTTTCCGTGCCCACAGGCAATAAAGCCCAGGAACCCTCAGTTCCTTTACTCTGGTCCCAAGAACCTGTCTTTTGGGAAACTGAGCCTGTGGATATGCCCAGAATCCAGGCTCTTAGGCCTGCCAATGTTTGCCCCAGCCCTCCCTACCTGCTCACCATCAGTCTTGAGATGCACCCATTTCCCATAGGATCCCTCACCTTTACAGCTAGCCCAGTCACCAGCACCTAGCTCACCCAGCTCACTCACCACACACACCTGGAGCCACACATGCTTCTTCATTTTCCCCCAGTAACCCTCCTCACCTCAGCTCCCTCAGGTTCCCTGTTCCTCTTCCCACATGCCTTGCAGTCCCACCCTGACCCCTTATCTGACTGCTCCCCTTACATCTCCAAGATTCCTTTATATCCTCTCCTAGGTGCCAGTGTTTGGGGAGCATGCATATTGTAGGCACAGACTACTTCCTGCGCACCAAGAAAAGGGGGCTGTTTGTTGGGGATGGGGAGCGAAGCCTAGGCACGCCTGGGTTCCCATAACTGGGAAGTGGCAGGACGGAGTGAGTGGACTTTCCTGGACCCGGCGGCTCAGAAGGGTGGGGAGGAGGGGGTCCCCGCGGCGTCGGGCAGGGGCGGAGGGGAGGCATGCGGCCCCAGCCCGTCCCTTTCAGGGGGGACTCATGCATCAAACTTCAATTTTCCGGACGATTGAATTAGTGATTTTTTTTCTCCTGAACTAAAATACACTTAAGTCTTTGGGATTAATTACCACGTTCTGGTCCCTCAGACTGGAGTATTACTTATCGGAGCTGCGTCTGACACCAGCCCGACACCTCGTAAAATAAGGAACTGCGCCTCCTGGCCTCACCCGGCGCCGCCCGCCAGGCCGCCGAGCCGGGAAGGCGGAGCGGAGAAAGCCGAGGCAGCCGGCCCCAGCCGCACTGCTCGGCCTGTCCGCGCAGAGTAGTGACCAGCTCTGAGAGCAGAGACCAGTTGTGTCCTGGGACTTGGCAAGCTGCGCCGAAGCCCCGGGACCCAATAGGTAAGGGTGAGAACAAAGCCTAGCCGTCTCCCCTGGGCGGCCGGGAACCGAAAGTGGGTCCGTAGAGAAGCCAGATTCCTGGGGAAACTTATCAACAATGGCCCTGGGCAGTGATGGAACTCTGGCTAAAGGGACGAGTTTAACGAACTTCGCCCAAAGAGTGGGCGTGGGGCCTACAGCCCCTCACTCAATTCATGCCACATTCAAATTTACACTCAGATGCAAAGAAGAGACACCAGTGCATATGCCCCGCTTCCACGGAACCCACTCATGGGCACACACACTACACACAGCCAAGACAAGGCCTAGCAGGCACCCGATAAGACCAAGGCCCTAACTTTGAGTTCCATGCCCTTCTCGCATCACGAGTCCCAGCGGCAGCACCAGAGGCCCAAGGGCATTGGGCAAACCTTGACCGCGAGCGGGTATCAGCCGTCATCAGAGCTCGTAGAGCTAAGGAGAGATGGGCTAGAACTCAGGCCTCCCTGGATCCTAGCCCCTCGCTTCCGCCTATGGCCAAGCCTCTCAGCTCTAACTCTCAGTTGCCCACTTCCTACTGCCCCTTGCTTAATAGAGCCTGGAGGTGAGCCCCAAACTGCACTTCTTGGGCCTCAATCACCTCAAGGGGTCGGTGGGGGTCCTGAAGCCCAAGGGCATCCTGTCGAGGCATCGAAATAAGCAGAGTAGAGGTGACTGTGGCTCGGGTCCACTCCCAAAATTGTGCGGGGACCCAGCGTCTTCCCCCGCTGGGGCTCAGCCTAAATAAGATCCTTTTGTACACCTTCCGTCCACCACGGCCAGGTCCTCCTTCCACTTGTCCTTCTTTCTAGCCTATAGAAACAACGGATCACTTCTGTCTTTCAAGGCCAAGCGAGGTCCCATGCCACCTCCTCCATGAAGCCATCGCCACCCTGGGACCCCAAGCAGTCGCTCCGAATTTTTCCTTTAGCTCTGCTCTGCCCCGAAGCCATGGTCTCCTAGTAGAGACCAGGGTGCTTCCGGGCCTGCCCACTAGACTGGGAGCTCCTTGAGGGCAGGAACTTGATTTGGTTCGTTTCAATTTCCCTAGCTACCTGCGCATAATAAATATTTGCTGAATTGAATTGATTTCTCTGTTTATTTCATTAATCTTTTTCTTTCATTTTTTCCTCTTTCTTTCCTCCTTCCTTCCTCCCTCGTTATTTTTTATTTCTTGGTTATATTCAATTGTCATGTTTTTCAGGCTCATTAAATCCATTTAGAGACAAAAGAATAAAAGGCAGAAGGGGAAGGGAGGGGGAGGAGGAAAGGGGGAGGGGAGGGGAGGGGGAGGCCAGAGAAGCAAACAAATAACCCGCTTTAACTAGACGGGCGGATAAATGGCCCCGTTTCTCCTCAGCCCCGATGCGCCTGCTTAGCTGCGCGCCCCGCGGGCGCCGCAGCTCGGGTGGGCTCAGCCCCGAGGCCGCCGCCCCCAGCCCGAAGGGACCCAGCAGGGCCCAGCCCAGGGCCGCGAAGCCGGGAGCGGCCGGAGGTGCCAGGGCCGCTTCATTGGGATTCATGGGCGTGTTGGGCGGGCGGCCCGGGGCTCCGGGCGCGGGGCGGGGGCCGGGCGGGGGGTGGTGCGCACGGCGGGCGCAGATGCCCGGGTGACCGCCGCGCCGCGATCCCTGCGCCGCCTTTGTGCCGGGGAGGCGCGCGCGGGGACCTAATCCATCAAATTGTCTACAAATTGTGAAGAAAATTCAAAAACCATATGGTCGCCAGCGCCGGCGCGCTCTGGGCTGCGGAGGGCCACGGCCGTGCCCGCACCGGGAGCCGCGGGGGGCTGGGCCCGGCTATTGTCGCCTGTCAGCGGCCGCCCGGGCCCATTCGTCCCGGCCTTCATGGTCCGCGCTCCGAATTACAGACCCATCCATCCTGAGAGAGGGCGATTTATGTCGCCCGGGAGGAACCGGCCGCACACCCGCGCGGCTGCCCCGCAGCCTCCTTCCTTCTCCAGTCCTCTTCTCTCTCTAATCTCTCTTTCTATTCTCTTTTGCTCCCCTCTGTCTCTGTCTCCCTATCTCTTTTCTCTTTTGGTGTTTATAAATTGTCCTTTCCCCCTCTCTCCTCCCTGTGTCTTTGTGGCTCTCACAGGCTCGGCTCTGGACTGTTTTTCTGTGCTACCGTGTTTTTTCTGTTTCTGGCTGTCTCTTAGTTTTCTCTCGGACACGCACGTTCCTGACTCAGGCCCGGGGGCCCCATCGCCTGCCTGAGACCAGATGCGCATTTCTCACATCAATTTTGAGGAGAAAGAGAGCCGAGCGGCCCGGAGGCGGGACCCTACTCTGGTGACAGCGGCCACTCGCCAGCTCAACGACAACAAAAGCTCAGAGAGAAACCCTCTCTGTCCTGGAAAGTGAAAGCGGCCTGAGTCCCCACCCCCGTCCAGTCACTCTCCCAACGCTGCAAAAATCCAGAATTCCTGAGAGATCCATTTCTCTGTCTGGGGCCCAGAATTTGTGAATGTTACTAGAAATTCACCCTAAATTCCAAGCTCTTTGGGTTCACACACTCAGTGCCCATGTGTGCAATTCAGCCTGCTCTTGTTGCCTTCATCTTCGTTCTTCTTCACTGCCCCCCCGCCCCGCCCCACCTCCACCAAGGATGAGGCTCTCAGGATGCGACCAAAACTTGGAAGCCCCCAAGCTCCACCCTGATGTCCCACTGAGTGACACCTGCCTGTGCACCCCGGGCTTAACCTGTGTATGTGGGAACACAGGTAGAATGCAGAGTCAGGAGTGGGGCACAGAAACGCAGGACAAATTTCCTCTTCACCCTTTGCCCACAGGAATTAATTTTGTGCCATGACGCCCCCCACGTACACACGCGTTTTCTGCCAGTATTGCAAACCTTGAGTTTTACCCGGACCTGGCGAAGCCTGCTTCTCCCCGCCATTTAATAGCTGCTGGGTGATTAGGGACAAGAAGCACCTCCTCCCATTGCTTCTCTTTTGCACCTCCTTCTCATGCCTGCCCTGAAATTCCCCCCAAATCTCCAAGGCTGGGGTGACCGGTTTGAGGAGAAGCTCAGCCTACCTCTGCTTCCATGAATTGAGCCTACTCACTCAGACACGTTGTTCACCGGTTGTAATAAAATGGCAAAGACTTTATTTATCGGAGAAAGAGGCCTCGGGTACAGTCCGGGGAGGAGAGGGCAAGGCAGGAGCAGGGAAGGGACATACAAGACCCACCTTCAACGGGCCACCTTTGTCTAGCCAGGTTGAGCTAGGAGCAGGGCGTTGAAGATGGCAAGACAGACCCAGAATTGCAAAGGGAGGTGGGGGTGAGGGATTGGGTCGGCCTCCTCTCTGTCTCTGTCACATGCAAAAAAATTCTAAAAAGAGTAAAAAATAATTCTAGGGCTTTGGGTTCTGTTTTCGATGGTTGGTTGGTTGGATGTCCCCCTGCTTTGTCCCTAAGAGCCGGACTCCAGCAGTCAGTCTGAGAAAAGGCGGAAGGGATGGAGGAATCTTAAAAATAATGTTAGTGGGCATTGGGAGGCAGAAATGGCATCGAAAACAGACTTCTCTCGCTGGGGGAAGGAAAGATCGATTTTGAAACTTGCAAGTCAGGACCCGGCTGTTCCCCTCACTCCCTTCCCACGCAGGGAAAAAAAAAGGCATAAGGAAATAAAAGAAGTCAACTGTGATGGGCCTAGCGAGATGAGGAGGGAGCGGGCCGGTACATTCGCCACATGCAGAGAAAAATCAAAACAGCCAAGCTGCCCCCTTTTCTAACCGCGAGGTTAGTGTTCGCGGGTCTCGATTCTGCCTCACCCCGGGCCAACCCGGCAGCCCGGGAGCCTTGAAATCATCGAAATCTCTGAGATTTATATTTTTTAAAGAACGAAAAAGATCAGGCTGCAATGGGATGGACCTGCTATGCAGGTCTAAATATACAGAAGCCATACAGAATTGCACGGCCAGGGCTCCCAGGCGGCGGAGGCCGCGTATGGCGGCCGGCTCGGCCGGCCAGACCGGGTTTATTGCTTCGAGAGGGAAGAGGAGGCTGCCATGGGGCCGAGTCCGCGCCCGGGGACGTGGGAGGAGGCGGGAGTTGCAGAGGAGGTCCCAGCTCCCCTCAGCGGTCGGGTCCGAGATCCAGGAGGCGACGAGCGTGCGGGCGCTAGGGGCACCGGGCCGGCGCAAGATTCTGAGAGCCGCTCAATCGTCCACGTCGATCTCTTCGTCTTCCTCATCCTCCGAGCAGTCCTGGCTGCTGGCCCGCTGGTCCGTGAGAGGAGAAGCGGGAGAGAGCTGCAAGGGCCCGGCGCCCGGGGCCTGCGGTGCGCCTGGGGGGAGCGTCGGAGAACCGGGCCTCGACTTGGCCCTGCCACAGCCGCCGCCACCGCCGCCTGCGGCCTCCGAGTTCTGCTCGAGTTCCGCCAGTGCCACGATGTCCATCTGCCCGCTGGGGCCCAGTTTCTTGGCGGACTCCACGTCGGCCTTCATCTCCTCCAGGTCCCGTTTGAGCTTGGCACGACGATTCTGGAACCAAGTGATGACCTGTGCGTTGGTGAGGCCCAGCTGCTGCGCGATTTGGTCACGATCTGCCGGGGACAGGTACTTCTGGTATAGGAAGCGCTTTTCCAACTCGTAGATCTGGTGGTTAGTGAAGGCTGTGCGCGACTTTCGCCGTTTCTTGGGTGTCTGCCGCTGCCCAAAGATGGTCATCCCATCACGGCCTGGAATGAAAATGACAGTGTAGGTTCGCATCAGGAGAGAGCAAACCCCACCCTGGTTCTGGCCGGTAACTCCCCACCCCACCCAGGCCCAAATCGCCTTCAGTCTACAGCTGTTGCCTTTCCAATTTGATTTCGCCTCCCAGACCAGAGGAAATCTGGGCAACTGCAAATCTCCTTTTTCTGGTCTCCTGGAAATCCGAAGGAAAATTTGTTTTGGTCTCTGCCCCTAGGTATCTAAGAGTTGGTTTGAAAGATCCAAAGTCTCTGAGAACAGGAGAAAGCCAAGTCAGTGAATCCCCGATTGTGGTGCGAACTGTTGGTTCTCCATCCCTTTCCAAATGCCAGACTCTATCCTACCTGGAAGGTCCCAGCAAAAGATTCCCCACACACCAGGAGTAAGCCTGGGAGCACCCAGGCCGCTGGGAACCAGACTGAGCCTGGCAGAGCACGCAAACTGCGGAAAGAGCTTGGGTTCCCACAAACCTCAGATCATCCCGACTCTGGCCTACCCACAGGTCCCTAGATAGCAAGGACTGGGTCCTGTCCCGCCTAACTCCACTCCAGCGGCTCAGGCTGGAGGGCCCTGACAGCCGACGTGAGCAGGGGCGGGCACAGGCTTAGGACACTAACTGCACTGAGCAGGGCACTGAGCGCGAGGCACTGGGGCAGGGGAACCTAGCGGCGGTGCCTACCTTCGGCTGCCTGCAGGACGCTGACCTCCAGCCCCTTAAAGGTCTTGCTGGCGAGCTCCTCCAGCGCGCATAGCGGCGAGGTCTGCGAGAGCAGAGCGCGGCCAGCCAGGGGCAAGCCGCCCGGCGCGTGCTTGTCCGCGGCGGCCAGCAGGTGCGCCGCCCCGCACAGCGAGTAACTTCTCCGTACAGACGGCTTGTTGAGGATGTCCTCAATGCTGAATGGCGTCAGCGGCTTGTTGGAGTTGGCGGGCGGCGGCAGGTGGTCCAGCGGGCTGCGCCGCCGCTCCTCCCCCGGCGCCGCCTTGCCGTCCTCCTTGGAAGTCATCTGGGCCTCGTTTGGGGGCCCGGCCGGGGAGGCTCGGGCCACGGGGACCCAGCCCGCGGGCAGTTCGGACGCGGGAGGGTGCGGGAGAGCGACGAGGGGAGGGAAGGAGGCCGCGTCCGGCAGGGCGCGGGTGGGCACGGGGCTGATTAGCGCGGTTGCTGAGCCAGGCAGAGCCGCGCGGGGCCCCGGGAGGAGAGCGCTGACGCGGGCGCCGCCGCCGGGGCTTCCAGCAGTCCGGGGCCGGAGTCGGGGCGCGCTGTGCTGGGCTCCAGTTTCGCCAGCCCCGGTGCTATTTAAAGGTGTCAGGTGGCTCCGCGGCGGCTCCTGGCCCCGGGTCCTGGCGGCGGCAGTTGGAAGAGCCGAGGCGAGGGCGCCGATCCCGGACTGCGAGGGGAGGTAGAGAGACGGGGCAATTGACTATTGCTAACAAGTTAGCCTTGATCGAGGAGTAATCAATTATCTGCAGCCTCACTTCTCTCTTTCTCCTTTCTCCCTGCTCTCTCTTCTTTCTCTCTGTTCTCGCTCCCCCTATCCTCTTTCTTTCCCTCCCTCCCTCTCTTCTCTCCTCTCAGCTCCCCCCGTCTCTCTCCTTCTCTACCTCTCCCTCGCTCTCTCTTTCACTCTCTGTCTGTCCAATGCAAGCGGCTCTAAGTTGGGAAGCTCATTAATTAGCGGGCCGGGGGTAGGAGGAGCCGGCTGGAATTAGCCTGCCTAATGCGCCTGTCAGTCCGGGCTCCGCGCCGCACTCGGCCCGAGCTGTTTGTAAATTACATTAGCTGCTCCTTTATTGCACCCGAACCTCGGGCGACTGAAAAGCCACCGCCCCCACCCCAAACTGAGAGCCGCGCTCCCTGCGCACCCGCCTCCCGCCGGCCTGGCTGGGATGCCAGCGCCAGCCCGGAGGTCTCAGGATCGCCAGCCCGGAGGTCTCAGGATCTCCAACCCGGGATTTGGAGCCCGAGAAGGGTGGCAGGAACTCCAACCGGGTAGGGACTTGGTCGCCGCGCGGGCCAGGTAAGAACAGGAGCCGGGGTGGGCCCCACTGCTGCCCAGCATGGACTTCTTCGCTCAGTCGAAATCAAGAACCCAGCACCCCTGTTTCCGGACCTTCTTGCCCCTCACCCCAGCCTTGAGCCATGCTCCTGCGAAAGGGGAATCTGAAGTTCCCCCGGGCTGGCCCGCGGGAGATCAGAGCCAGCTTCACAGCCCTGGGTGGGAGACTTGGGGCCCCGGGTGAGGATCCCAGCGGATGGGGGAGGTGGGCAGTCGGATGGCTTCAGTTTGCCCTACGCTGAGAGCGAGGACTAGTTGGTGGCTCTGCGCGCTTCTCCCTTGGCCTGAGCACGAAGCGACCGTCCTACCTTCTTCCGCAATCTTGCACACTCTCTCCTCGGGTCACGGCTCTCGGGGCCCGATAGGGCCACCGCTCATCTGATGACTGGCGTCCGAAAGCTACCCGACCGGGTGCCGGGACTACCGGGGCCGACTTGGGCTTTCCCGCTGCGCTCCGCTGGGGCGAGGGACGAAGCCGGGTTGCCGGCCCCGCCCAACCCAGCGCCGGGCTAAAGTGTACCGGCCGGCCGACTCCAGCTGTTCCGGATGCGGGGTGGGGGCCGAGATGGGGCCTGGCCACCGCTGGGGCTGAGCTCTCAGAAACTCGCAGGGAGGCCCGAGTTCCAGTGAAGCTGGCGACTGAGGACCCCGTGGCCTGGAATCTGTGAATATAAGGCGAGCATTTTGTGTGCATCGTTATTTGGAGAGGTTTATGTTTTTGAATATGTGTATTTGTGTGCGGTTCTCATGTGGGATTTATGAAAACGTATGTGAACCTCTGGGCATAAAGGCAGGTTTGAACCTCAGCAATGTCTTCCGTTTACCTGAGGCACGTCAGCGGGACTGTACCTTCTTTCTCCATACCCTATCTGGTTTGGGTGGAGGCCCTAATTTTCCATTTCTGCCCCTGGAGAACGGAGAGGGCTAGAGTCAGGGGAAGAAGAGCTCTTTCAACATTCGGCAGACACAGACCTCACGGCTTTGTTTGTAAACTCCTGGGTGACAGTGTAGTCTGGCCTCTCAGTCTGGACCAAAGAGGCCAGTTGGAGGACTTGTAACCCAGGGTAGAGGTTGGAATGTGATGAATGGGACTTCTTGCCTCCCCCTACCCCATCCCACCCCATACCTGCCCCGGAGAGGGAGTGAACTCAGTTGGGTTATGGGGCAGGGAGCAAATTCTGTCTCCTCTCCATGCCTCCAGCAGAGGGGTCTCTGCATATCAGAGATAGGTTTCTTTATCTCACATTTAGTTGTGTTTAGAATCATGGCTTGCAGCTCTCAGGAGTAAAAGAGACCGATAAGAAGAAAGAAGAAAGGATTCTTGTGTGTGGGCCCCAGTGCTGACCCAGTCCTGCTTGGGAATGTTGGAAGAGAGTAGGATACTCTTTGCCCTGAATTTTTTTTGGGTGGTGTTGGGGGTGGGGACAGGTGCTCAGGGGATCTCAGTTCCCTCAGAACTGCAGATCTATCCCTAGGGCAGGTGGCATCCCTGTTTCAGATGCATCCTGGCTGCTCTGGAAGCCATGAGGGGATGCTGGGACTGGTGGAGAGGAGAGGGTGCCAGGGAAGGCTTGGTAGTCAGGGAAGGATGGGTCTGTTCTCTCCTGTTACTTCCTGCCATCAGGATCCTGCTTCAGCCTTCTCCTACCATAACCCCAAGCTCCCCACACGAGCTCAAGGCCAGGCACCTGTCCCCCCATGCTAGCCAGGAGGCTTCTATAGGTAAGCGAAATGGGTCCTGAGAAGGAGGGACAGAGGGATAGAGAGAGGGACAGAGGGATGGATGGATGGATGGAGGGAGGGAGGGAGAGAGAGAGAGAGAGAGGCTTCCTCCAATATACCCCCCTTTCCTGTCCTCCTCATTCTCAGCACCTATCACTAGCCTGCAGGACTGGACCTTAAGTGCATGCCCAGCTTCTGCTGTTGTTCACCTCCTAGCCCCTGAAGGCCAGTGTAGTTTAGGGTTACAGGGAGGCTACCAGGAAGGGGTGGCATGTGAATTGGGGAGCAAAAGGGTGCTGTTCCCTGGAAACTTTAGTTTTTGGTCACCCAATGTCAAAGAGGGGGACAACATTCCATGATCATTTATGGTATGGTATTATGTCTACCCATCTCCCCTTCCATGCCTTGCCTGTACCCATCCCTTTGCTGCTTTGGCTTCTTTAGCTGACCTCTTCTCTATGCTCAGGAGCACAGCATGTTTAGGAGCGCATGGTGCCCCTGGTGTTTT
This sequence comes from Castor canadensis, assembly GCF_047511655.1. NCBI lineage: Eukaryota > Metazoa > Chordata > Mammalia > Rodentia > Castoridae > Castor > Castor canadensis. The sequence goes on along the minus strand of NC_133392.1, from coordinate 28,218,134 downwards.
GTTGTTTCAGTTGCCTTTGCTGGAATCAGCTGGTCCAGGCCATCTTCAGAAACCAGCCCAACTGTCCCAACAACCTTTTCCCACCCTATGGCCCTACCCCATCCCCACCCCCAAAAAACTATGTGTAGCTGTAGGATCTTCTGGATTCCTAAAAGCCCACATCTACTGGCCTCCCGTACCACTCCTTTAGAGCAATAAGCTATATTTTGGATTTTTGGTTGGACTCCTTCTTCCTCCCACAAGACTTTGAGATCCTCGCAGGCAGGAACCTGGACCTAGGGATTCCTTGCAGCCCAGATCTATCCAGGCCCTGGGGGGACACCCAGCTCTTACCTACCAAATATTGGTTGAACGAGTTTCCATTGAGCAAATAGGGTATAAATGATTATGTAATATAGAGCAAGATGGCTCAGGCCCAGACTCTGCCCCCTCAGAGGAGTTTAGGGATCTTGAGAGAAAGAGGAGGAAGCCTGAAGGAAGATAGAGGTAAGTTGGAAGGAAACCAGCCATCTAGATTTTCTGCCCAGCCCTCTGCTGGGACTACCACACCTGGTGAGGGAGACTCTTGGGCACTTCCCACCCTGAGTCTGCTGGGCCAGTGTCTTTTTCAGTTGGGGCTGGAGGCAGCTCCGCTAGTCTTCTCCAGAGAGAGAATATCTGCCCTCAGAGCCTGACTCCTGGATTCTGCTTCACTGCCTGTTAAGGCTAGGTTCTATTCTCATTCCATCTCCAGTGAAAGGAGGAGGGACTATTCTACCAAAAATCTACTTGCCCTCCCCCCCAGTTTTAGGAATATTCCAGACAAAGTGGAGGAAAAGAACATTGTATGAATTGCCATAATGAGGACCCTGCACACCCAAACAAAATGAGTTATTCCTTCGCACAGAATAATTCACTTGAACCCTCCAGAGGCTCCATCGGATTCAATCCAGATTGTTTGGACAGCCCCATTTGTTTCTAGGTTCTTTGTGTAAGTACCATCATTGGTCCTCAAGCTAGAGTTCCTTCAGAGGAAAGGATCTGACACCTCTTAAAAGGAGTTAACTTGACCAGCAGTCCGGATCGCTTTTGTCCCATGGAGACTGCTACTGTGACAGTCCACATGGAATTCAGAAAATATTTCTTCTGCTATAGAAGTGGATTGCGATAGATGGCCTCCTGCCACTCTGGCTGAGCCAGGACTGCCCATTTGGTTTTTACGTTCTGCCCTGGGCCACTGTCTGTAGTAACAACAATAACTTTGACAATAAATACCATAAGTCCTTACCTTGCCTGACTCCAGGCTGTATTATTCATTTTATTTGTTACTCAGAATCTTTTGAGGAAGCTGCTGCCGTTATCTCTATTTTACACATTAAAAAAAATGGGGCACAGAGAAGTTCAGTAACCTACCCAGAATCACACAGCTTGTATTGAAGTAGTTCAGATTGCAACACTTTTTTTTTTCTGTCTCAAGTCTGCACCCTTAATCCCTGAACTAGGAGGTTCTTAACCAGAGGCCTCCACTTTAAATGGCCTTCTGTTCTACCAACCCAGGATATTGTATGTACTCCAGTACATTTTTCTGGAGTTAGTGTTACCTAACACATTGGATTCTCAAAAGGATTAGAGATTCAGAAAAGGCAAAGGCCAGAATCAGGCCAATGGGGAATGGGAGGGAAGCTGCCTCCTCCCAGGTCTGGGGGAGCAAGGAGCCAGCAGCTCCAAAATTCAGGCTGGGCTCCAAACCTCCTTCTGAACCTGCTTCTGAACCGGCCAGGCCCAGCTTTCCAGACCTGTGCTGGTGTCAGGAGAGGTGGGAGCAGGGTCTGAGGCCAGGCCACTCTTGAAAGAGCCCTACTCCTGGCTCCTCCTCTCCCTACTTCTATTGAATTGAAAGACTTCAAAACACAATGTCAAGGTGGCTTACCACGTGGATCATCCTCTTTCAGGCACTTGAGCCCTGCACAGAAGAAGGGATTGACTATCCTTTGGAAGAGGGGGAGGGAGTGACAGAGACAGGCAGGGCTGGGAAGAGTTCTTGGGAGGTGCTCAAGGTCTGGGTGCCTCCTTCAGATCAGCCTCTTTTTTGCCCCCCTCATCCTAGGCAGAATGGTCTTCCCTTCTCTTCCTGGTGCCTCTTGCCCTGCACTTAGTGCACGACTTGTCTCCTTGGGGAAACCTTCCCTGTCCTATCCAAGTCCTCAGCACATCCCCCTTGGAATCACTGTCACATTGTCAGGAATGCACTGGTTTGTCTGTTGGCCCTTTTGCCTCTCCATCTGGTTTTGAACTTGCGGAGTATGGGACCTCAGTCTCCTCTCTATGCCCCTATGTCGCATGTATCAAGGACTCCCCAAGCATTTGTTGAATGAATAAGTTAAGTGGATAAAGAAAAGACAAAGAGAGAGAGCCAGGAAGAGAATTTAGCCTGTGCCTCAGAGAGAAGCCTAGAGGCCCAAACCAGGCTAGGTGTATTGTTTTTGCCAGCTGTATGTGTGAGGCACCCTGCTGCTCACATCACATACAGAGGCACACACAGACCTCATTCTTTAATGCTTTTTTGGCTTTGGGATGGGAGCTGGGTTCTGGATCCAGTTGGGGTGCTGTGATCTGACTTAGAAATGGGCTTTGCTAGCTGGGTGTAGTGGCTCATACCTGTAATCCTAGCTACCCCAGAGGCAGAGATTGGTTCAAGACCAGCCTAGGCAAAAAAAAGTTTTCAAGATCCCATCTTAACCAATACAAGCTGGGCACTGTGGTATGTATCTGTCATCCCAGTTTCACAGGATAGATTCCCAGTTGTATAGTTAAAAGGAGGATGGCGATTCAGGACACCTGGGCAAAAACCTAAGACTCTATTTATAAAATATGTAAAGCAAAAGGGCTAGGGTCATGGCTTATGTGGTAGAACACCTGCCTCAAGACCCCAGCACCACCAAAGAAAGGGGGAGGGGTTCTTTTTTTTTTCTTGGCAGTACTGGGAATTGAACTCAGGACTTCACACTTGCTAGGCAGGCATGCTACCATTTGAGCCACTCCACCTGCCCTTTTTTTGTGTTAGGTATTTTTGAGATAGGGTCTCATGAACTATTTGCCCAGGCTGACTTCGAACTGCATTCCTCCTAATTTCTGCCACCTGAGGAGCTAGGATTGCAGGTATGAGCATGGCTGTTCTTTTGTTTTTGTTTTTTTTTTAATTGTGGTACTGGGGTTTGAACTCAGGGGCTTGCATTTGCTGGGCTCGGGTCTCACTTTTTTGTTTTATTAGGTTTTTGTTGTTTTGTTTTTGTTGGGGCTGGAGTTTGGACTCAGGGCTTCATGCTTGCAAAGTAGGTGCTCCACCGCTTCAGCCACACCTCCAGTTCATTTTGCTGTGGTTATTTTGGAGATGGGGGTCATTTGAACTACTTGCCTGGACTGGCCTCAAACTGAGGCCCTCCTGATCTCAGCCTCCCAGGTATCTAGGATTACAGGCAAGAGGCACTGGGTGCCTGGCTAGGTTTTTTGTTCGTTTGGTTTTTGGTGGTAATGGGGTTTGGACTCAGGACCTTGCTCTTGCTAGGCAGGCACTCTATCACTAAGCCATGACCCAGCCTTTTTTTTTTTTTTTGAGAGAAGGTCTCCACTCTCCTCCTCCTCCTCTTCCTCCTTCTCCTTTGAAAACAGGATTGATATGCTGGAGTAGTGGCTCAAGCAATAGAGTTGCCTGCCTTGAAAGCGCAAAGCCCTGAATTCAAACCCCAGTACTACCACCAAATTAAAAAAAAAAGGAGGGGGGGACAGAATTGATTCCTCATCATGTGTTGGCCAGAGCAGACAGAAAGAAACTGCAAACATGGTGGTGGTAAAGGGCAGGCAGGAATAGCAAAACAGATACCCATCCCACCCTAATAGCCTAGGGGGATCTGTGAAGAGGGTAAAGGAGCCTGAGTGTGGGTGCATGGATCTTGGTTCTGTTCCTTAGTGGAGGTGCATTTGAGTTTAACTTTGAAAAGCCAGAGCATTTGGGTGAGTGCAGAAGCAGGGACCATTTTGAAGGCAGGAGAATAGCCAAGTAAGAAATGCCAGGCCAGAAGGAGTCAGGGTGTCCCTCTGTCGCCTGGGTGATGAGCTGCTGGGGTCAGGATGAAACCAAGTCCCTTGTGCACTCCCAGCATGTCTGCAGCCTGGGGACAGGAGCTGTTTAGGGCTTGAGGGAAGGGTTTAAGAGAGGATGCAACCAGACCTGTGAGTGGACAAGCAATGGGGGCTCCCTTCTCCTTGTTGCCTAAGAGCTCCAAGAACTGACCTTCACTCTTACTAATCCAGGCTGCCCAGGAACTCTGGTTCGGTGCAAAACTGCCAATAGTGTGGGCGCCCTCCATTCTGCAGACACCTCCCTGCCTTTGGGAGGACTCTAGGCAGCAGGGACTGGGCTGGGCCAGGTGGAAAGGCAGAGGGACCGAAGGTGGAGAGGCCAGGAGACTGAGGAGCGGGCCGCCTGCCTAGGCGGGCACGGGAAAGGCCTGAGTCAGGCTTCTGGTAATAAACTGCACGTGAATAATTCAGCAGCTGCGCACAGGCTCATTGCATTAGCGCCTCAACCGCCCTGCCTACCCGCCAGTCCCAGCCAAGCGCCTAGCGGAGGGGGCCACTAAGGGGCATGAGAAAAGCAGGCGGGTAGAAGACCCCCTGCCTTCTGATGTGGAGAGCCTCAGGCTCCAGGTCAGAGGCCTCCTGGGCAGTGCTGTCCCAGCAGAGGCGCTCGTAAGCCCCAAGACCCTGGGCAAGAGATGACAGGAACGACTGAGGCCAGAATAGGGAAAAGAGAGATGCGGGGTATCTGACCTGTCGAAAGCCTGCCACCCGAAGTGCCCAACCGCAGGGCGATCGTTGGCCAGCGTGGCACTAAACAAAGTGAAGACCGGGTGGGTCCTGTGCTGGGAGGCGGGATGTCTTGACGCTGCTTCGTTCTGGCCGGGATTTTCCTTGCGATCGAAACGAGGCGTGCACTAGGGAAGGCGCAGGGTCCTCCACCTGCCCTGGACCCAGGTTTCCTGACCTGTGCTCCCGCCTCTCCCAGGCCAATTTCGGACGTGTCAGACGTGTCTACCTGTACCGCGGCACTGGTCCTGATGCGGGGAGGGAGCCACGTAAGTCCTGGTTCCGTTCCCAGTGGGGGTGACATTTTGAGTTGAACTTTGAAAAACGTTAGGCTGTTGGGCCTGGGAGAGAGGTTAAATGCTTCACGCCTGCAACCTTATTTCGTTTGAGTGCAACCAGCTCCCTTTGGCCCTTCCTGCTTCCTACATGCCCTAGGGGTTCCTGATCTCGAGGGATCATATACATCTCATCTCACATACACCAACGCCTCCAATTCCTCCAGTTTCACCGATTCCTCCAGTTCCTGTCCACTTCTTTCACTTCCATTAGTCAACCCCACCCGATCTTCCGCTGCCGGATCCTTTCCCACGCAGCTGCAATTCTGCAACTTGGTGAGTCTCTGGCCGAGATCCTCCCAAGAAGCGCGGAGTTGGGCCCTACCCTGGTCTTCCTTGTATCCTGTCATTAGGAAGGCAGCCGTCCCCCGCCTCTGTCCCCATCTTCCTCCTCTGTCGCTGCCTCCTCCTCTTCCTCTTCCCTGGACCACTACGTATTTATTTTGGGGGGCCGGTACTGGGGTTTTAACTCAAGGCCTCACACTAGCTAGGCAGGCACTCTGCCACTCGAGCCACTCCGCCAGCCGGACTTACTCCTTTCGTAGTGATTTTTCTTCGTTGCATGAGGTACCGCCGGGGCAGCCCTGGACTGGGGAGAGCCTGGATTTACCCTTGCGCTGTTGGCGTTGGGTTCTCTGCCAAGCTCCAATGACTTCTGGGAGAATCAGCAGGGCAGCCCAGGTACTTCTCAGACACAAGTGAAGTAGGCTGATGGCAACTTGACCTCAGCAGACCGCAGCACAGCTGGCTGGCTGTGTGATCTTGGGTGTTCTTAACCTCTCTGAGCCTCAACTGTGGCAAAGAGCGTGAGAGCTAGGGAGGGTGAGCAGAAAACTATGCTTTTGCTAGGAGTTGGGGCCTAAGGAGGAAATGGGGAGAGAATTCTAGGTCTGAAATGGCCATTTACTTTAAGGAATAATTTTGGGAACTGCTTCTTATTTGTTCTTATTTATCTTTTACAGCTGACAGAGTGCCAGGCATTTGAATCCTTCTCTTCAATCTTCGCCACGTCTCCATTTTGCCAAAAGGAAAAGGAAACTGAGATTAAGGTCGAGTGCTTTGGTCAACTCCACAAGGGAGATTGGAGCCCAGATCCCGTTGGGAACCTCTCTGCAGTTTAAGCCACGCAGTCTCGGGTGAATTGAGTCCTGGCAGGACATGGGCCAACTAAGCAGAGAGAGAGTGGGCTTGAATCTCCCAGTGTTCCTTTGTTTCGACCCCGGGAAAGCTTTGAAATTCTTATTTTCAAGTAAATGATTTTGGCAGCGCTTAGAGAAAGACGGAAGTAAGACTCAAGGAGGGACTTGTAGCAAGTTATGGGAGAACCCCCAGGGAGGTGTCGGGCCCAAGATCACTCCTGGATTTGTCCTTAGAGTCGATCCATCTGCTCATGAGTTTGGAGGTCCTGTAGGACCTATGTCCCGGGCATTCTTGGATTGAGAGAGAGAAGGGGCGCAGGGCCAGTGGCTGTCCCAAATTATCCCACCCCACACACACACACACTTTCTCTCCAGGGGCTCCATTTTGAGGACCCCTCCACCCAAGTGGCTGTAAGGGAGCAGAGTGGAAGCTGGAGCCTGGGAACCTCTGGGCTGGCAGGGAGGGGCTGGAGCCCAACTCCCCGACGACCCCGTCCTGGGCCCCAGCCGCGGGATCGCCCCGTGGCAGCCCCTACAGGCCACAAGTCCCTCCCCACAAGTCCCATTATGTTGTATTTATGTTTCTCTTTATTGTTTTTCCCCCTCTCTTATTATGGTCTCACTCTGGGGGAGGCAAAGGATATAATATATTCATCTTTATTATACGAAATCTGTGTGAAGCATTTAATAAAACGCTGTTTCCACACAGTCAGGGATATTAGTGAGAGCCATTCTTAAGTTAATGCTCCTGTACAGAGGGGGCCTCCGTCACAGCGCCTGCTGCTGGCGGAGCGTGGGAAGCGCAAGCCCTGGTCGGCTTGCGCACCTTGCCCACCCTGGGTGGCTCTTCTCACTGGCCTGTCCCAGCCCCTTTGCCCATCCCAGGGCATCTCTCTGTGAACCCTCGGGCTCCAGCTTGTCAGGGGGGTTCAGAGCAGCCGAGATCAAGCCCCGTACATTCTTAACTCTCTGTGAGCCGTGGTTTGTGCCTATGAAAAATGGGAAGAAGTCCATCGTTCCCTCCCTCTTGGGAGTCTGAAAACACTGTGAATTGAGTCCCAGCACTGTGAGGGTGAACAGGATTTTATAACAGGAAAGAAAAGTTCGAGGATCTGTGTGGAGGGGATATATGAGGGCCAGAGAGAAACCAGGGGGCTGCAGGAGTGGTTCCAGGCAACTTAGACTAAACTAGACCCCAGGGGAGCAAACAGGGCAACTCCAGTTTGAGGGGAGACCAAAAGGTTTCCCAATGCCCACCTGGGCCTCACTCCCAGTGAGTGAAGACTGCCAAACCTAGAAAGGATTTTCATCTGTCACCCTTGGCTCTCAAATAGTCTTTTTTGTGAACAGAAAAATAGTCTTAAGTTCCATTTACAGCTAGTAAATTGAGGCTCAGAAAGATCAGGTAGCTTGTTTGAGGTGTCCCATCCAGGAAGTAGTATAGCAGCTCATGCCTTCTGCCAAACTCAGTGTCCCTCTCCCCCCAGCCCTCCTGCTCCCTTCCCCTACCTCCACATCCATCCTCCAGGGTTTTTCATGGCCTGTAAACTTTACATTCTGCCTTCTACACACACACACACTCCTAGGGATGTCCATGGTAAGGAGAATCAATCTCATAATTTTCCAGATCCAGGCCCATTGCCCTTTAGAGATTACTGGCTGGTGCTTTTAGGGCCCAGATTTAGTCTGACTTAGGCTGCTTGTGCCAATGCATCAGGGAGAACCGGTGGCCAGGTCAGACCAACAGAATTTGGGCAGGAAAGGATTGAAGGGGGCATTGAGCCTCTATGGTTAGGATTAATTCCCTCCCCCAAGTCTCAGTCCTCTCTGCCCTTGTCACCCATCATTGGGGTAGAGGCTAAACCAGATCACCCACATCCTAAGGGCTGCTGGGGGAGCTTACTGGAGGCTGAAAATACTTGAAGAATCTGACAGCTCCCACCTGGGGCTGGCTGGGAGAGGAGGATACAAGACTAATTTCATCATAGGGCTAGGACTAAGATGAGACAAGTGAGGTGCCTGGGACCCCAAACTTAAGGAGGCACTTTCTCTCTGTGTTGCTCCCCTTAAGTTTTGTGCCTTAGACATCTCATCACCCACCCTTATCCCAGCTCTGTTGTGTGGTCCCAGGAGATAGAATCATGACCCATGAATTGCTGAGAGGTGACTGAGAGGATGAATTCAGCTCATCTTTGTGGTTTTCTGAAAGGTAGAATTATAAACAATGGAAGGACCCACCTTGTGTGGGAGTGAGCTTCTGCCACTACATGGAGTGTGCAAGCAGAACTTAGAACTTGCTGAAAAGGGTCCAGATATGGTAACTCATACCTATAATCCCAGCTACTTAGGAGATGGCAATCAGGAGGATTAAGGTTCAAGACCAGCCCAGGGAAAAAATTACTGAAACCCCATCTCAACCAATAGCTGGACATGGTAGTACATATCTATCATCCCTGCTATGAGGGAGGTATAAATAGGAGGATAAAGGTTCAGGCCAGCTCAGGCATAAACATGAAACCCAATCCCCAAAATAACTAAAGCAAAAAAGGATGGGGACATGGTTCAAGTGGTTGAGTGCCTGCCTAGCAAGTGCAAGGCCCTGAGTTCAAATACTATTACTGCCAAAAAAAACCCCCAAAACTTGCTGAAAGGATAATAACTCAGGTTTATCATCATCTTCCCCATTCTGCTATCACTTACTTCAAGTCAAGTAAGAGCTGTACCTACATTATCTCATGTAATGTAGGATTACAAGATATCAGTCTCTGACCTTTGAGGCCTTTCCAGCTCTAAGAGTCTATGAGAGCATATTGGGTAATTTGGTTGGTCCATGGACTTGTTTCATGACCTGTACCAATGGGTAAGCTCTTCAAAGGCAGGACCTGAGTCAAATCTCATTTTTTATATCATGGCCTCTCCAATTCCATGCCAAACACAGGACTGGATGCATAACAGGTATTTAATGTATGTGTTTTGAACAAAACTATGAGTCAATGTCTAAAAGCTGTCTGTCTACCTGGCCATCTGCTTTCCAGGTTATGATCATCAGAGCCACCAGGGTGGCCACTTGGGGAGCCAATATTAACTTTTGTAGTCATTGTTCTTCCTCTACAGATAAGCTGAGTTCAACTAGTCTCCCCTTATCTTGTACACCCAGCTGTATGCTTGCATGTGGGTAAGACAAGGGCCAGCCCAGATTCTGTCTGGTCAGAAATACATCAGGGCTCAAATTGGGAAGAATTCATGAGAAGCTATTCAGAAGAGGATGAGGCTTCTGAGAGATCATGGTGGGGAAGGGCTAGAGCCACAAAGTCTGCCTGGAAGAGCTTGGTCTAGAGCTAATCCTCAAAGGATGGGACTGAGTGGTGGGAGGGGAGAAATAGAGAGTTCTGAGTGTGGGGCCAGCAAAGCAGCAGAGGCAGGAGCGTTCACAATAGTTTGGGGGGACAGGCATGCTGACCTGATTAGAGTGCTGAAGGATAACTGGGAAAAGACATTTGTAGAATAAAGCTAGAGACTAGAAAATGGAATCCAGAAATTAGAGTTCACATCATAAAATCCAGAAATCAGGATCTAGAATTCAGAATCCAAGGCCAAAATCCAGGACCCAGTTTTGTCCAAAGCTGTTTCCTCAGTTGGTGTAAGAAGCCACCGTGGGAACTCCAAACTCATGGGGTATGATCTTACTAGAAAACAAGATGGACTCTTAACCAGGAAACCCAAGCCCAGTGCCAAGAGCCAGCCCAGGTTCACCTGAGTCATTCCCTCTCCTCCCCACCCCAGGACTAGCACAAGTAATTGTGTGGGGTCCCCCAAATCATAGTCGGAAGTCTGCAGCCCAGGCACCCTGAGCTGGGGAAGGAGTGCCCACTACTATACATACCCACAAGCCTCCCTCCTCCCTCCACCCTCTGGTTAAGGTGGGATCTGAGATTCTAGCTGGACCCAGCTGGGCCAGGCCGCTGGAGGGTGGAGCTGTGGTGCCTGTGGCGGTGCCAGCCGAGGCAGCGTGTAGGCGTCGCTGTGCCGGCCTGTCGCGGAACACGAGCCTGCCAAGGAGCCGGAGCGCTGTGCCGCGTGGAGGGTGTCAGGGGTGGTATTGTCGGCGCACAAATGCTCAACTTTATGTACTTTTAACTAGAGGTGTAACAGATGGCCCCGTTTCTGTCCAAGCCAGGGAGACTGGTGCCCATTCCGGCTGCAGCCAATCAATCGCGCCACTCTGGGGGGAGCTACAAGCTGGGCTGGGAGGCCTGGAGCCAGCAATCGCACAAGGCTGTCTGCTCGGGCTGGCCCAGCGCTGCCTCCGCCAGCCGCTCAGCCACGGCCCGGGAGGTAGGAGGGCAGGCAAGTGGCATCTCTTTCTGGAGCCTGATCAGAAGCCTGTCTGGGAGGGAGAACCTGAACCCACTTGTCAAGCCCCAAACGGCCAATGAGGATAGTCAAGTCCCTAACAAGTCCCTCTTAGTCCTCATTCTACTGGGGTCCCTGCTCAGCCCCAGCACCCCCCCTCCCCCCCCCATCTCTATACTTGAGATGTTCCAGCTCCTCTGCAGTGTCTCCTCTACGTTTTGGAGGCCAGGCACTATTTGACACTGTGGGCTAGGTGTGGGCTCTGGTATCATGGGGAGAAGTAGTCCTCCACCGTGGAGGACTTCAAGAAATGCCCAAGAAAGTGAGAGAAGAGAAAACAACAGGCTCGGTGATCCCAGAGCTGGAAAAAGCAGAGTTAATACATTCTTACATTCACATTCAGTCAACAAATACTTAGTGAAAGCCTACTATGGGCCAAGTCCTTTGTTAAGCATCAATAAGACATAATTCCTGTCTTGATACCTTCTAGTGTAGGGGGGAAGCCAGACAAATATACAGGTGATTGGAGCAATGAGATAACTCACAAATCTGCGAAAGACCTGTGGAAGCACAGAACTAGAGCATTTAACCTTGCCAGGGGGATCTGGGGTAGATGCCAGCAGCAGGTTGACTCTGAGGTGGCCCTGGTAGGAGTTTTCACAGAGGTGAAGGCAGAGAATGGCACCTCAGGGAGAAGGAACAGCATTCACAGAAAGCATGGTGAAGATAAGAAAGAGTCTGAAAAGATGCGGTTTGGAGCACAGGAGGGGGAGTAAAGGGGATGAGGCTGAACAGAGGAGGGGACAGTCCTGGTCTCCTTTCCACAGCCTGGCAACAGGACCCAGTGGGTCTCTTCTCTCAGTTGCTCTCCTGTCACTGTACCCTTTATCCTGGGTCCAGAAAGAATGAAGAAAGGAATAGGCTAGGCCTAGAATCACATAGGCAAGGCCAGAACTCATGAGAGGACACTGCTCCATCAGTCCCTCAGGGCTACCCTAGTTCTGCCTTCCTCTTTTCCTGTGCTGAGGAACATACAGTGAGCCCCTCTTCCCTAACCACTGGACTTCTGGCCTCCTAAAAGCAGCCTCTCCAAAGGTTCCCTAGAAAAGATTTGGACTCTATTCATTTATTCAGTCAGTCATTCATTTACTGAGTAATGTGTAGCAGCTGTGTTCAAGGCCAGGTGGGAAACTGAGGCAGACAGTGTAAAGGGCACAAATCCAGACTTAAGAAGATGACAAGCACTCTGGGCGGGCTCTTTCCCTTTACAAGAAACAGGTGTTCTCCCATAATTGCAAGGAGAGCTGTTTGTATCAAAGCACATAGTTTTTCATTGGAACTGGGCCTGAAAAGCACTCAGAGACAGAGGATGCCCTGGGAACTTCTCTCTCATGGAAAGGCCCAAAGGCATGGAGCCTCTGTTTTCCGTGTGTCTCTTTCCTCATTACTACTAACAAAATAAATAATAATTGTTGTTAAGGATAAGGAATAATCATATACCAGTTCTGAGTCAGGCCCACTGGTGTCCTTGTTCATCTCAGTTCTCTCACGATGAGGCTAGCTAATGTCATCATCCCCATTTTACATAAGAGAACACCGAGACTCTAGGAGGTTAGGTCACCTGCCCCACGTGCAAGCCAGGAAGTGGCAGACTCAGGATTCTCCCTCAGGTTGGCCTCCTGAGCCCCAGCTCATAACTGCTGCTGACCCTGGTGCAGCAGCAAGAGCTTCCTGGGTTTCCTCATAATTTCTCATAACTGTGACTTGCATTTGACCAGCCGGCCTCTCTGAGTCTCACTCTACATCACCTCTGCTAACTGCTCTGGTCTCTCAGTATTTCACAGTTCAAATTCCCAGGAGAGGAAATCAGACTGTCCCAGCTCATCTTTTAATGCCAGGCCACGTCGTAAGCAGCTGCCCAGCCAAAGAGCTGGCTAGGAGTGGAGCACCATGTGCACTCAGATCAGTTACTTGGAGGGAGAAAAGTGTAGAAGTAATTCATACTAAGAAGGAAATGCAACGTGCAAGAGAAGGATGAGGGGAGCCTTCATGGAGGACAGTGTGGTTGGGTCTTGAAATAAGGATGGGGTTTAAAGAGCAGAGTTGGAGCCAAGGAGCTCCCGAGGGAAGAACCATCATGAATATATAGGCAGAGGAAGGCATGCATCACAGTCAAGGGCAATGCATAGTTTGGTTTGTTAGGAGAGTGGGTGCAGGGAAGGAGCAGTAGAGGAGAGGCTGGAAAGGCAGGACTTGGAGCCAGCATGAGAAGTTCTAACCTAATTCAGTGGGATTCACTGAAGGTCTTTGAGGCAGAACAGGGATGTGATGGAATGTGCTTTAGGAAGGGTAACCAAAAGCCCAGGGAAGTTACAGGTTAAGCCTCTTGTCTCATTGTAACTATATATTTTAATCTTAAATTATTGTTATGACTTTACAGAGCCTTCTTTCATTCTCAAAAGCTGAGGCAGGAGGATGGAGAGTTCAAGGTCAGCCTAGTCTACATAGCAAGACCTGTCTCAAAAAAATAAATCAATAAAAGGACAATTCAAAAGCCTCCTGGTTTGAATAACAAAGTTTACAGTCACCCCAGCTTTAGGGCTGATGCTATGGTAGGATCAATATGAGTGTGGCATGATGGATGTGGATGAGGAAGTGTCACAGTTTGGCAAAGAACAGACCAGAGGGGCAGAAAGGATAGAACTAAAGAGAATGTGGGTAAGAGACAGGGCCAGTATAGACCTGGTTGGTGGAATTGATTAGGGAGAGAAGGAAAGAGGAAGGTGGTGCCCAGTGAAGTCCAATTTTATTGAAAGAATATGGAAGTCTGAGGCAAGGGTTGTTGGAAATAGTGGATGGGGGTACTGATTAAAGTTACGATAGTTTAAGGTATTCCTTAGACACTCCAAAATGTTTAGCAGGAAGTTGAATATTCCAGGCCAGAACTCAGAGCTGTCAGAAATTCTTCCAAGCAGATGGCTACTTGTAGCCAGTGAAATGGTGAGCTTGCCAGAGAGAAGGCAGGGTAAGATCAGACTGAATCCTGGGAGATTCCTTCTGTTGGAGGAAGGACAGAAGTCAGAGAAGACTAATTAGGAAGTTAGGAGGAAAATGAAGAGAGTAATGGCCCAAAGATCATGGAGGACTCTTAGGGAGAGAGTTGGTATCAAATTTTGCAGAGGACTTGGGGCATAGCTCAAGTGGTGGAGCTCTTGCCTAGCAAGCATAAGGCCCTGAGAAAATCTTGCAGAGCCATTAGTGAAGAGGACAGGGTGAATGGCCAATGGGCTTGGATATTTGCAGTAATAGGCTACAGTGTGGCGAAGTTATGGAATGAAGAGTGAGTGGCAAAGAATTAGAGATGGTTAGAGTGACCACAAGTTGTCTGTCTAGGAGAAAACTGGGAGGGAGAACCAAGAGAGACAAGATGTGGAAGATACTGCTGGAGAAAGTTCTGGGAAGATTCTTTAATAAGAAGGAACTTCTCAGAGACAGCAGGGAAGGAGATCAGGTAAGATCAGGTAAGAGTCAGAGATCCTTAGGCAGGCTGGCAGGAACCACAGGGCTGAAGTGGCTGATATGGGCCTGGGTCGGAAGGAAGGAAGTCAGGCCAGCAAGGGGGTGACGGTGGGGAGAAGGCAGATGGTTTAAGGGCCTAAAGAACAAGTGAGTAGGAATAAGAGAGTGAATGAGGTAGGAGTGTAAGAGATTGGGCTCAAAGAAGAGATTTCAGACCCCGAAATTCTAGAGTTTCCAGGAAGAGAAAGATCCTGACTACAAAAACTGGACTTAGCACTGTGGGCTCCTCACCCCATGCCGGAGACTGTGGAGGCTGGGTGGAATGGCTGGGGATTAAGTTGCTCTCAGCCTCCTTGGTGACAATTAAGTTTTGTTTTTTTTTTTTAAATCACACAAGCGGTGTGTGTTTGTTTGTTTTTTAAAAAAGAACATTCAAATAATCAAAATAAAATAATCCATAATTCCATCTCTCAGAAATCACCAGTAATAACATGTTGGTGACTGCTATCCAAGTTCTTGATAGAAACATTCTTTTTATTAACTTTTTAGCCTATAAATGACAGAAATTTACTTCTCAGTTCTGGACGCTGAGAAGTCCAAGGTCAAGCTCTGCTGATTTAGTGTCTGGTGAGGGCCTCCTTCCTCATAGATGGTGCCATCCAGCTGTGTCCTTATATGGTGAAAGGGCTATATATTCTTTTAAAAAAACAAAATAGGAGCTGGGCAGTGGTGGCTCATGCCTGTAATCCTGGCTACTCAGGAGGCAGAGATCAGGAAGATCGAGGTTTGAGGCCAGCCCAGGCAAATAGTTCATGAGACCCTATCTTGAAAAAACAAATCACGGGGGGGGGGGGGGGGGAAGGGGGGAGAAATGACCCAAAAATTGTATGCACATACAAATAAAAGAAAAAAAAAAGACCCTGAGATTTAAATAAATAAATAAATAAAATAACAACAAAAAAAACAAAAAAGAAAAGAAAAAAACAATCACAAAAAAGGGCTGGTGGAGTGGCTCAAGGTGTAGGCTCTGAGTTCAAACCCTAGCACCACAAAACAAAAAAGGAGATCACATTATATACAGATAATGCTTTTAAAAATAAATTTTAATTTTGGAATAATTTTGGGTTCACAGAAAACTTGCAAAGACACTGCAGGGAGTTTCCATATACCTTTTGCCTGTTGTTAAAACATCTTACACACCTGTAATCCTAGCTACTCAGGAGGGAGAGGTCAGGAGGATTGTGGCTCCATGCCAGCCCCAGCAAATAGTGAGGCCCTATCTCGAAAAAACCCATCACAAGGGAAAAAAAAAAAAAAAGGGCTGGTGGAGTGGCTCAAGGTGTAGGCCCTGAATTCAAACCCTAATACCACAATAAATAAATAAATAAAACATCTTACATTACCATGTGCATTTGTCAGAGCTAAGAAACCAGTTTGGGTACGTTATTATTAACTGAACTCCAGACTTCATTTGCCTGTCACTAGTTTTCCATTTACATCCTTTCTTCTTCCAGGATCCAATCCAGAACACCACATTGAATTTAGTATACACACTGCTTTGCAACTGCTTGTTTTATTCAGTGTTCCGCGGCAAATGCCTTTCAATGATGTTAAACATCCTTTCACACCATCCTTTTAAAGGCTACATTGTATTCTGTTGACCCTGTGCCATTGCCAATCCCTACTGTGGGACATTTAGTTTGCTTCCACTTTCTCACTCTTACAAACAAGGCTGGGATGAGCCCCTTGAAGCTACATCGTCTGGACTGTCCCAGTTTATGTTCTTGTAATAAATTCTGAGGCATAGCATTTTTGGAGCAAAGAGGATACACCTTGTGAAGGCTGTGGTTGTATCTTACCCAACTTTCCTTCTAAAAGGTTATACAAACTCACCCTCATGCCAGCCTCACTCAGAACTTTTTTTCTTTTTCCTTTTGTGTTTCTGGGGATTCAACCCAGGACCTTACACATGGTAGGCAACTTTTTCTTTTAAGTTTTTTGACAGGGAGGGGTGTGGGTGAAGACGGATCCCTAAGAGGGGCTGTGTTTTGATACATGTCTACCCTCTGCTTTTCTCCAGGACACCAGCTCGATTGGCATTGAATGCAGATAGAAGCCAGAGTTGGGGGGGTTGGGTACCCAGCTATGCCTTGGGCTCTATGGATACTTCCTGATCTGGGAGCTGGGGAGGGGGCCTTGAAAGCTGCCTGGGCTTTGTTCTTTTACCAGGAGTTGAGCTGGCGGGGAGGAAAGGGATAAGGAGGGGCTGTAAGGGGAGAGGGAGCCCTCCTCTCCCCCCTGAAAGCTGAGAGGCAGGAGGGCAGCTCCCTGAGCCAGCCAGTGGCGGGGGTGGGGGGGTTGGGGGGGTGCAGCAGACGGATTGGGAGAAATGTAACCTCATGGAGACGCATGCTCCAGTTCAAGCGGGAGGCATTAAGGATGAAATATCTCCTGAGCAACAATTCATCTCTAACTGGGAGGAGAGGGACTCGCTGACATTTAGTTGTGATCAGGGGCTGCACACGCCTGTCTCTAGAAGCCTAACAGGAGCGTGGCTGCTGTGTGTACAAGGGACTCTGCAAGGGGGTTGTGTGCACATGCACGTGAGATCGAGGAACTGAGTGCAGCTGTACTGAAGCAGTAGATGTGTGAAAAAACATGTGTGAGATGGGATATAAAAGATTACAGGTGACAGTCCTAAGGCTGTGTGTGCACGTGTGACAGTACACATGGGAGAAGCTTTGCATGATGAAGTGTGTGGAAGTCATGTCTGTAACAGGGTGTTAGAGTTTCTGTGAGCCTGTGTGTGATGTTGAGTACATGTGATGATTGTGCAAGTGTGTGAGAGGGTGTTGTGTGACACTCTATTGTGACTAAAATGGATGCTGAAATTGGCCTTGAGCCACCATGAAACTGGGTATGAGATGGCAGGTAGGAAACTGGCCCGCTGACTAGGTTGGCTGTCAGCCACTGCCAGTCCACGAGGGGCTTTTGTGAGAATTACAATAGAAAAGCACACCAGTGCTTGCTTAGGCAGCACAGATACTAGAAAAATCACCTCCCCTTCGCCACCAATACTTAGCCCTCACCATGTTCTCAAGGAACTTCCCAGACAGCACACAATCTGCATGACTACCTGAACCCACCCCTCTCCCCACCAACTTTTGAGGCAGGGTCCCACTATATAGCTCAGGCTGGTCTCAAACTTACCACCCTCCTGCCTCAGCCTCCTGAGTACTGGAATTTCGGGTGTGGGCCATGAAGCCTTGCCTATCCACTCTCTTTTCTTATCATCCAGTGGAGTTTTGTTTCACTGTGGCACTTATTATAATTTTAATATCACATTTTATGTCAATATTTGTTTGAGACTCCTCTCCTCTGCTAAGATGTAGTCCCCATGTCCTCCCTAGTATATGCCAGTCCTGCTTGGGTGTTCACATGACTCACTCAGGTAGTCATAGGATTCCTTTGCCTTTCTGAAGACAACAGTTCCTTAGCCTAGTCCTAGTCATGGCTAAGTGAGAAGGAGAATTCTGTGACCCTGGATTTTGAGGAGATAAGCATGGGAGGATACAGAGATGAAAAGAATTGATTTGGAATAGAGGAGATCTGGCAGGGAGGTTGGCAGGAAAGTAAAGAGAAAATGAGCTAAGAAGGCATGAAAGGGGCAGAAAATAAAAGTGTTGATGGCTGAACAGATTCCAAGTACGGCAAGAGGCAAATGGCTAGGGACAAAGGCCTTACCATGCCCTTAGTGAGAACTGGCGAAGGATGAGAGGAGTCTGGAATTCACCAGGGCCTCTAGGTGGCCATCAACTCAGTCAACCTTACTTCTGCCCCTGAAAAGCTGAAACTGTCCCTGAGGCCCACTCACACTGTCACTCTCAGGACTGAGGCAGGAATTTGCTCAGCTGGGGAAGCATGCTCAGGGAGTCCCTTAGGAGAGAGATGCTCTGTCTCAGAGCAACTCAAGGTACCACAGGAAGGGTGATTAGGAGAGATCCAAGCTAGTGACTGTCCTTGTGTGACCCTGGCCTCAGTTTTCCCCTCTAAATGAGAGAGGACCAAGTGCTCTGCCAGGTTTCTTCAAGTTCAGACTGTGCTAGTAGAACTCTAATTATTATAGCAATACCTGAGGGTTTTGTCCCCTCTGTAGCTGTCCCTGGCCTCCACTTTCCCAGCAAAGGCTCAGACAGAGGTGCTGGGGGTGTTGTCAGGCTCTTGAAGCCCCCTCCCCTAGCCCACAGGGATTCTAACCTTTTACCCTCCCCTCCAGCTCCCACCCCCATCATTTCCAATCAGAAAAGGCAGGCAGCTTGCTGTTTGCTCTGGAATCTGACCTGAGGAGCAAGCAATCCCCTGCCTCTGGCCTCTGCCCTCTGTCCTAGGGCCCTCAGTGCTTCCTGTCTGGGGGTTCCTATCCTCTGCAGAGACCTGCCCAGTCAAGCAAAGAAGCAAAATGTATTATCTGCTATGCTCATGGCCTTAGGAATTGACACCTATCTACCCCCAGGGGAATCAAGATAGGTCCCTAGGCCCAGACTAGAGATGGAGGGGCTGGGCCTATTCTCCCCTGACACTGTCCTCCCTCAGTTTTCAAATCTATTTGGCTCCATATATGACTGGAACCAATTGCAGGTAATGTCCTGTCAGGGCATAGCTGGGATCATCCATTACCTGCTGAGATCTTGCCTGCAGCCCTCTCAGGGGACTGGCTCAGGCATTCAGTTGACCCTTGACAAGCAGAAGGACCACTTTCTTTTCCTTCCTTTCTTTTTAGCAACAACGACTTGATCAGATTGTAGTCTCCTTAAGGATAAGAAGCAGTTCTTGTTCATGGAGGGTCTCTGTGGTTCAGTCAGTTCTCAGCATATGGTAGTCACTCAGTAAAAACTAGAATAAACGAATGAAAAAAAGAAAGAAGGAGAAGAGGACGGTATCCCTTCGCTCTGTGGTGGCAGCAAGGAGGAGATTGCACTTGTTAACTACTATATCTATGCCATGAGGTCTTCTAAAGGCGGCCAGGGAAAACTACCTCCTTTCCTCCCACCTTGCCTTCCCTGAGTCACTTCATAATCCATTTGCCCTGCACTGGGTTGAGGTCACTATTAATGAGCACTGGACCATCACAAAAGTCTAAGCAGCCTGTCCACATGTCATAAAGCCACAAATCGCATTCTCTCTGCAGACAGGCCAGGCATTGGTCTCAAAACTAAGATCTAGTTCCCTTTTTCATCTTAGCTCTCAACCCTCTCAATTTTATTCAGATTTAGGGGTTAAGAAACTCATTACTTTTGGGTTACATGATCAGTTCAAGAGATGCACTTTGGCATCTGAACCCAATCCAAATGCACATCTCAGGACACATCTGGGTCTTTTCCCTCCCTATACAGGGAAGAGAGCCATGTGCAGCTGGAGGAATTGACTGCTTGCCAAAAACCTGGGTGCTGGGTTGGGGTGTGGCTCAATTGGTAGAGGGCTTGCGTAGCAAGTGCAAGGCCCTAGTTTTTTCAATTCCTAGTACAGAAAGAGAGAGAGAGAGAGAGAAGGAGGGAAGGAGGGAGGGAGAGGGAGAAGAGATCTATGTGTATCTGGGCACCCCTGGGTCAGTAAAAGGGTGACAGGAGTGACTGTGGCCACAGTGCAGGAGAGGTAAGAGGTGACAGCTCCTGCTGCCTCTGACACAGCCATGCCATCAGTAAGAATAAAGGAGGACCCTCTCCCCAAGGCATATTCAGACCCCAAGATCTCACTGTCCATGGAAAAGCATAGGCTATCAAGAATCTCTACTAAGGAGCAAAGTGTCTCTTTATTCTTTCCAGGAACAACTTGAGAAATATATGGGCAAGAACAAGACTGTCATGCTCTCCACTAGACAAAATGCTTGACTCCTGCCCCCAGCTTTTCTCCTTCCTCTGTACTTTCTATGTACCAGGTTTATTATAGTGGTAAGTCTTGCCAGGAAATACCCTTTCCCAGTTTCCTTTGGGCTTGAGAGTTCCAAATCACCCTTCAGAGACCAACTATACAAACCTAGCGTGTTTTTGCTCAGCAAAAATCCAAGAAAAGATGTTGGCAGGATGTTAGTTCCCTTCAGAGGGCCTGGCACTGCTGAGCTCCCTGGGCCTAGCCAGGCAGACCACTGTAACTGATGGCAGAATGGCCAGGGTTAAGTAGCCAGAAGTTAAATATAAGCCAGGAGTCTAAAAGAGCATTCAAGAAGGATCATACATTTTAATAGATACTGGTCAGGACATGCATGAGTCCAAAGTCCAAAAGGTCAAATAGGACAATGGAAAATTGATCTGAGGCAAGAAGGATTAAGTGAGGAGGATGCTGGTGGACAAGGGATGCAACAGGTTATTTTGACCAGAAATTATGGGTATACTCTATGACTTCTAGACAGAAAAAGGACAGCTAGGGGAGGGGTGTCCAAGGTGGTAGAGATGTCAGATGTTCTAATACTTCTTATTATGGGATGATAGATGTGAGGTATGGAATGTTGTAGTGAGGCTGATAATTAAAGGGATTGTGGTGATTATTGTAATAGTAGAATGAGGTGGTGAGTGGACATGGTGCTGTTGTAAGTGAGTGTTGCCATGGTGATAAAAGGAGTAAGTAGTAATGACTATCATCAAGGGGAGTGGTGATATTGAAGCTCAGAGCAGCAGAAAATTTGGGGATTGAGATAATATTGGCGGATGATAGTGACAATAATTATGGTCACAAGTGAAGTTTGCCTGAGGTTGTGGTGATGAGAAAGATGTTAAATTTTTGTTCAAATGAAGGCATTAGTGATAGGATTATGTTGTTAAACATGAGTGCTTTGTACTGTATTGTTCCTTCTTTAAATTCCCAAGTGTCTGCAATTAGCCTGATCCTTTAGATGAGCTCAAAAGTAACATGTCCTAGCTCCAAGTTCCCCTGAGTGAAATTCTTCTGTGATCAGACAGGTACTACCTTTCCTGATCCACTCTGTTCTGATTAAAGGCAAAGAGGAGGTTGGAGAATAACCCACATTCTAGCTTTCCCTTCTCTTTCTCCATCTACTTGCTTCCTGAGATAGTCCTGTCCCAGGGTCCAATATGGGAAACTAAGGCATAGAGGGGTCTCCTCATGGGCTGAAGCCAGAGCACTCCGGGTGTGCCAAGCATCTGACTAGAGATGGGCTAACTCTGCCAAAGGCCCTCCTTGCAGCAGTAGGAACATTGGTTACATAGCTGTTACTCTTAACTCAGGCTGGCCCTCAGTCCTTAATTGGTTTCAGCCTCTAGCAGTTCCCTTAGATCTGTGCTGTCACTACCAGCCAAATGTGGCTCTTGAGCACTTAAATGCCTCTAGCCCTATTGAGATGTTAGTGTAAAAGATACATTGATTTTGAAGACTTAGTACGAAAGAATGTAAGCTAACCCTTTATTAATTTTATATATTGTTCACATGTTGAAATATTTTGTTAATATGAAGTTAAATAAAATAAACATATTATTAAAATTAGTCCCACCTGTTCTTTTTCTTTTCTCTATTTATTTATTTAATTTTTATTTTTGAGACAGGGTCTTGCTATATAGCCATGGCTGGCCTAGAACTCACTATTTAGCCCAGGTTGGCCTCAAATTCAAAATTCTCTTGCCTCAGTCTCCTGAGTGCTGGGATTACAGGTATGCACCACTATGTCTAGCTTCTTTTTCATTTTAGAATTTGTTTACTAGATTTTTTATGATACAAAAGAAAACAAAGTAAGATGGAGCTATCCTTTATTTTTGCACATTTTGATGAAGAGGTTTCCAAAGAACAACCTTTCAGTGGAACACAGACAACTTGAAAATTTGCCTCTAATCGTCAGTGCCCGTTCTGTTCAGGGTCTGGGCTCCCCCTTGCCTACATGGTGAGGTCGGGGGGAGGTGTGCTTCCCTTATTTTATTAACTTCTCCTGCTTCTGGATGGTCTGCATGCATTTTATCATTTTCCACTGAAGCAAACATTCTTTGAGATCATCAAGTTCTGTACTGCACTCTTTTTGTGCTCATATACCACCAATTCTATGTGTGCATTCTGTCCTTTTTCAAAAGCCTGGCAAATAAATTTGGAATCTTGAAGGGTTGATCAGCATTCTGGATTAGTAAGTGACGATCTAGACTAATGCTAAGCCTTTTTTTCCTCTCAGTGCCCTTGTCTTCTCCCCAGACGCAGCTTCAGGACAACCAGCAAGCGACACCATTGCCTGCCGCCTGTCTACTAGATTTTAAATATTATATGTGGTTCATGTTATACTGTTCAGTGCTACCTTTGCTCATTTGCTTTTCCTTTGCCCTGGGAAGAAAAAGGAAAGAAATTAAGTATATTCCAAAATAACAGTGGGAATTGGACATGGTGGCAGCTGTTATTCCAGCACTTGGGAGGCTAAGGCAGAAGGATCATGAGTTTGAGGCCAGCCTGGGCTACATAGTAAGTTCCAGATCAGCTGTGGCTACTTAACAAGACCCTATTTCAAAAAACAACAGCAAATATAAAATAAAATAAAAATATACACAAAATAACAATGGGTTAACTATATAAGTTTATTTCTCTTTATAATAAGTTTGTTTCTCCCCCAGAAACACTTGGGGGTAGATTATGGCAACTCTACCCCAGTGTCAAGGGCCCCAGTCTCCTTCTTTATAATGGCTCTACCATTCCTTAACACAAAGCTTCTGTCTTGAGCTCTAAGATGGCTGTTTTTTAATATCCAGTGAAAAGAGGGAGAAGAGGATATAGAAGCTCGGCTCCTTCTCTGCAGGAAAGAGTACAGAAAAATAAACATAATTCTGCTAGCCTTTCATTGGTCAGAATCTAGTTACCTGGACATATCTAGCTGCAAGGGAGTCTGGGAAATGTAGTCCTAAACTGAATGGCCATGTTCTAGCTAACAGTAGGGGATTTTAATTATTGAAGGAAGAAAAGAAGAATGAATACTGGGGAACAACCAGCAGTATCTTCAACACCCAAAGAAGGGCTATCACCCAAGACTCATACCTCCTCCGAATCTGAGGAACAGCTGGCATCACTGGCAGTAGAGTAGGTAATCATGGAAAGCCTGCTCCTTTTAGAGAGAAGTCTTTAATAAATAGAGCTCAAATCTCAGCATATTTCCAGATGTTCTTGGACAGGAAGGTTTATAAGGGAGGAAAGAACAAAGACAAGAAAGAGAAAGAGGGAGGAAGAGTGCATAACTTGGAATTGTTTGAGATCTATGCTCTCTTGCTGGACAATAACTATGATTCCAATATTTTGGACATTTATATTCAAAGTTTTCATTGGTCATATGGCATAGGAACAATGGCTCCAAGCATTTGTTAAGTAGGTTCTGCTTGCTAAATTCCATTTACCCGTCTTCTTTCCTTCTACCTCTGACCTTTGTCATCTCTATTGGGTGCCTAGCACTGACAGGGAGTGGACCCTGGAGCTATACAAGGCCTGTATTTTAAGGGAATGGTATGACTAGGGAGTCATGAATCAACCAGGGACAATTGTCCAAACAACCACTAAGTGTGCAACAGCTGGGCCAGACACACTGGGCATAGCTCTGGCTTTCTCTTTGATCCAGATCATCTCAAGAAAAGTAAACTTGGTCTCCATGAAGAGATATACCATGTTCACTGATGTAAACCTTTTGCCTGGCACACAGTAAGAGTCTGAAGAGCATTTGTTAAATAGATGAATGAACAGGGTTTGGTTTACTCTGGAGTCAAATTCAAAGTGGAGCTGTGAGGGGAGCCTATTAGGAAATTATTTGGGTTTGAAAGTTGGGGACTCCATAGTTGCCCCCCATCTCTACCTACCCTTCCTCTTCAGTAGCCCAGACTCTGGGGCTTCAGCCCCATCATTCCCAGGATCTTTGCATCCACTGCAGCTGAGCTGATGTTTTAATTTCAGGCTGAGCTGCTCATAGGGACTGGATATGTCAGGCAAAGAGTGGACAACTGTGGGCATTTTCTAGGAGACTGGCTTCCCTCAGAATCCATCTCCTTAGTTGACCCAGCTTTGTTCCTGGACTCACACAAGGCTTCCCTGACTGCCGCCTGCTCTATGCAGCACCTTCTCTCTCAGCTAGGGTCAGATAAGGAGACCACAATCAGCCCTAGGACAAAGCCTGACCTGGTAGAGGGGCCTGCAGCCTGGACTTCCCCTCCTCCCATACATCTTGGTGTCAAACACATTTTATTTCCTCACGTCTGGAGACCCAGGGGCTTCCCCTCCAGGATTATTTCCTCCTCCGGTTTATTTTCCAGCTGGAGATTCTAGAAGCCCCACGGCAGGGGGTGGCTCTTCAACTGTGGCCCAGAAGGCTTCAAAGGGCCTGGAGTGGAATGCCAGCTGGGAGACTGCTGGCCTAGGAGGAAGGGGCATTACCAGCCCAAGGAATAAGGGCTCTGGATGGAGTCCCCTACTCATTTTCAAGCTGCCCCTCTCCCCCATTGGCTAAGGAGCTATATCTATGGGCAGAAGTTGACTTCAAAGGTCAGGAATATGGGACTTCTTGCCACCCCTTCCCCCAAGGCTCAGAGGGGGCCAGGAAATGCCCCCCACCCCCACCCCATGATGGATTAGGTGCATAAGAGCCATGGCAAGCTCATAGATGGAGAGACCTTCTCCCTTTTCATGGGGCTCAGATTTCACGATTTTGGAAGGGAGGTGGTGGGTGAAATAATTAGTAATTTGTGATTAAGTCTTTTCATGGATATTTTGTTTCTTTGTTCTGTGATGTCGCCTGGAGCCATTTAAAAAATGACTTAATGACAAAAAAAAATAATTGCTCTTTGTAACTAATGACTGTGTCAGAACTTAGAAATCACCAAAGCCTCGGAAAGTAGAAACTGAGACACGCACGGGGGTGGGGTGCTGTTCTCCAAGGAATTGAATCAGCAATCGTAAAGTAGCCCAGGATCTGTTTGCACCAGGATGGCCCCCTGATCTCCTCTGGAGTCAGCCAGCACCCCCATGCTTGCCCTCAGTTTAAGGGCTACAGGCCTCAAGGACCTTAGGAGCCTTTGCCTTTGGCTAGCAGGGAATAGTCAAAACACCCAAGGCCAGCTACAGGGTCCCAGCTTGGCCTAGCCTTGTAGGTACCCCTTCTTCCATAAATGCCTCCTGGAGAGAGTCATCTCTACTCCAGGGCTGGGGGACAGGGGAGTACTTCTCCCTTCCATCCCTGCAGCAGCCTCACATGGAATCTCATAGTTGCCCTGGCATTCTGAATTCTTCTGGGTCTTTTAAAATAATGTTCAATTGTCAAATAAAGATCAAATATATTAAAGGTGTACCATGTGACAATTTGATAGACTCTTCTGGATCTTTATTACTCTTGTCTCTCCAACTATTCTGGGCACTTCTTGGGACAGAAAAAAGCCTTCCTCTCCAGATGCTACTGCCCCTCCTCCCCTCCAGGTGAGAGGCAAGTGGCTTCTCACCTACAGGTTCACCTTGGGCCTCAGACCTACGGACTCTGGGTCTCCAAGTAGGGAGCTGCCAGGGCCTACACCCCAAGGGCTCAGTGCATCTCCCTGCCTCCTGCCACCCCCAGTGCCTCCTGCAGCCTCTGGGGACCGGGCCAGGAGATGGGGAATTGCTCACGCAGCAGATTCCTCTCCTGTTCCCTTCCCAGCCCTCGCTCAGATCTCTCCCAGGGGGAAATGCTAGGGGGGGAAAACCCGTTAACTTGTGCCTTCTATTTGGTTTTCCTCTGGTTATTGTTTAAAATGCAGAGATTATGAGGTCAAACTCTCCCAGCCAATATTTTTCTAATGAAAAATGTAGTAAGGCACGACTGAGTAATCTAATCTATAAGTTAAGCGTTCCACACAGCAGCGATTTTCACCGACAGAACTTCAATAAATCTTGTTTTGAGAAAAATGATATGAGGCTGATGTTCTATTTTTGTCAATTTGAATGGAGTCCCCTGCCCCCCAGTCCCCAGAAACACTGCATTGCACCTAGCCAATCTCCTCCTTCCATCCCCCAGAGCTGGCAGGATGAAGGGGGACAAGAATGATAGGTGGAGAGGTGAGTTCTGATCTAGCTCAGCTCTGGAGGATCTGGGGCTGGAGGCATGTGCTTCAGCCCACCTGGTCTCTGCAGCTCCCATCTTGGGTAGGGAGGTGGTGAAGGGGTTAGGGTACTAATGTCTTTTTTCTAAGGCAAGGAGTCAGTAGCCAGGCAAGTCTGTCTCCTCTAGCTGTCTAAACGCTAAGCAAAGAACAAACAGTAGATCTCAAACCTTCCTCAACTCCCAACAAGCCATTGATAGATTTTGCAAGAAATGCCTCACTAGAGGCAGAAATATTTAAATCTATCCTTAAAACTGCTGCTTCCCCTTAGTCTGACTTGAACATGGTGGAGGACACAGAATGTGATACTCACTCAACAAAGTGTGGTGTGTGTGTGTGTGTGTGTATGTGTGTGTACCTGTATGTACCTGTGTGCACCCACGTGCAGGACTCTGGGAAAGAAGCAGGGCCCTCTTGATGAACATGTGGGGTGGAAGGTGCTCATGGGTAAAGGCTTCCATGACTAAAATCCAGAAAGATACTTCCAGCCCCGGGAATATGCAGGAGTCCAGGAGAGAGAATATGGGGAGGCTGTTTGAAGAAACTGGCACTGCTATAAGGACAGCCAAGAACCCCTCATCAGTGAGAAATCAATTAGGAGAGGTAGAGGTTTGGAAATGAGGCACTCTTCTTTCCTCCTCCTGACAACAAGCCACCCCGGGAAGCCATCAGTAGACAGAAGTGCCCAGGAGAGGCGGAAGTTGTATTGGGCAGAGGAAGAGCCAGAGGCTACCTCAGTCTAAAACCTGCAGGTGTGGAAAATCAAGACATGGGAATTTTGGTCTTTCAAGGTCCAGGAAAAGGCTGGAGTTGAGTTCCAAGACTAGAAGACCTAGGTTCTGTTATTACCAACCATCTGACTTTAGGCCTCAGTTTTCTTATCTGTACAATGAGGAAAATAAGACCCATCCTACCTATCTGTTAGCAATGTTAGCAGTCAGATGAGAAGATATTTGTGAAAAGGCACTGATTAAAGTACTGCACAAGATGAGCTGTGATAGAATCGTGACTGCGTTGGACCAAGGAAGGAAACCTAGCAGCAAGGCTCAAAGCCTCATTAGTCTCCAGGCAGATCAAGCTAAGTGGCAAGGTTGGGCACCTGACCTTGGCCTGCCTCCAGGATCTGGGCTTAGAGATTTCCTCCTTCAGAAAATAAGGAGTTTGCATGTTTTATCATTGCCCAAGTGTGCCAAGGATCTATGACATGGAGATGACTCTGGGGAAGGCTTTGAGTGCATGGAGGTGAACAGTCAAGACAGGGACCTTGGGGCTGAGAAGAGGGCCTGGGACAGGAGAAGTTCTTGAGGGGGAGGTAGAAGGAGAAAGGAAGAGCCGCAGCTCATGTCTGCTAAATCAAGTCTGGATACCAAGGTGTGCCCCTTTTTTCCCAAGCCTCACCAATCCTTCCTCCCCCAGGTGTCATTGCAGGGGCCATTCTGAGGCTTCCAACAGCAACCTAGGTGGGTTTTCAAAACCTCAAACAGCAAGCATTAGCTCCAAGTCTTCTTCCATTTGCTGACCCCAATCTTTCATTCCCTTATTTGATCACCTAACTGTTCCCAGGAAAGGCAGCCAGAGCCAAGGGGAAGCAGGGAGGTAGTTGGGAGATGGTGGGGGCTGGTTAAAGTGACAGAAGCTGCCTTAGCAGGCTCAGAAACTCTGGCTTCTCACTTCCCAAGGAAAATGGGAGGTGAGACAGGGTAATGACTTTGTGTATAACTAGTATGAGAGGATGAACCCAAAGCAAAGATTCCCCTCTAACTTAAGTGTTTGGGTGTAGGATCTAGCTAGAGCTAAAGAGGTCTGCTCCAGGGTGAGTTTGAGAGTCACAGTGGCCTGGCCTGGTCCTCCTCTTGCCCCTAGAGAGGTCCCAAGTCCCCAGCTGGAATAGTAGCTGAGTTATAGTTCTATAGATCATGTACTAGAACCCCTTGAAAACAAGGGGGAGGTGTCATGGTTGGGAGGAGAGGTGAGTTTGTGGACCTAATAGTACCTCATATTCATTAAAAATCAGCTTTTCCAAAGAACATTTAATCACCCAGGAACAGTATTCAGGACAGAATAAGAAAAAAAAAATACAAAGCACTAAATCTAGAATGATCCCATTTATGGAGCAAAATAAAGCTATAGATTAAAAGAAAAGCAAGAATAAGACTAACAAAATATGGACAGTGACTATTTTTGGCTGTATATGATTTTATTTTCTTTATACTTCTCTAGTTTTCAAAGTTTCTACCATCAACTTTCATATTTAGAATTAAGACATTATGAAAACAGTAAAGAAGGTGATTCTAGGATTATTATGCTGACCTCAAAGGTAGATCCAGAACTTTTGCAGGCCCCAGGCCCACGGCCTACACTCCAGTCAGTTTTGATGATCCCTGGCTGGCCCCCTTGATGGCAGCCCATGGGAGTGAGGGAGGTCAGCAGCTGGGAGTCAGCTGTGCCTGGAGACAATCCGTGTCCAATGGGAGGTGGAGCTCATTTCCGAGCTGGATGGGGGCCAGGCTTAGGAACTAAGTTTGTCAAACAGCAACCTGGAGAGCGGTGTTCACTGATTTCCCAACCTCTGCCCCTAAAAAGAGGGCCAAGACCCCAGAGTAAGCCTCTGCCCAAAGGGTGACAGGTCCTGGCCTGTGAATACAGAAGAGAGGCTAAAAGTAGCCTTGCCTCCAGTTCTGGGATTAAGTGGAGATTTATGGAGAGACATTCAGGTTTGTAGTAGACCCCTGCCTGCCTACCTCTAACCCAGGGCTCCTGAGACCATGGACACTGTCAAGGGAAGAAAGCGGCTAATGTGAGTGGGGAACCACCTCCCGCCCTCCATGCCAGGGTTGGACCAAGGGGTTGGACCAAAGAGTCTCAGTTAATCCCAACTGGGAGTTAGTAAAAATACAGCTAAGAAATTCTAGCCTACCTTCAAGTGTTCAGTTGTGTTAAAGAAAAAATTTACACATAAAAAAAGCTCTTTACTTATGAGCACATGTCAGAGTTTTATTCCAATCTTGCTGCAAATGAAGAGACCTATAGGAGGCAAAGTGAAGATGTCCTCTCCGGAGACAAATTTCAAGTCAGAATCATTATTAAAGTGGACACACAAAAATAACGTCTGGATAAAATTCATCAAACTCTTACAGTCGGTAGGGCAGGTGGGAAATGTGTCTCTGAGAAGAAATCTGAATCTATTTCAGAAGTTTTTCAGAAATTGGGCCAGCCAGGTAACTAGTGGCTCACACCTATAATCCTAGCTACTCAGGAGGCAGAGATCAGGAGGATCGTAGTTTGAGGCCAGCCTGGGTGAATAGTTTGTAAGACCCTATCTCAAAAAAACCCTTCACAAAAATAAGGGTTAGTGGAGTGGCTGAAGAAAGGAAGGAAAGAGAGAGAGAGAGAGAGAGAGAGAGAGAGAGAGAGAGAGAGAGAGAGAAAAGGAGGAGGAGGAGGAGGAAGAGCAGGAGGAGGAAGAAAGAAAGAAAGAAAGAAAGAAAGAAAGAAAGAAAGAAAGAAAGAAAGAAAGAAAGAAAGAAAGAAAGAAAGAAAGAAAGAGAAAGAAACAAGAAAAGAAAAGAAAAGAAATTTGGCCAATCTGGTGGTTCACATCTGTAATCCCCGCTACATGGAAGGAGGAAGGTCTGAGGCCAGCCTTAGCAAAAGCCTCAAGACTATCTGAAAACAAACTAAAGCAAAAAAGACTGGGGCATGGTTCAAGTGGTAGAGAGCTTGTCTAGCAATTCTGAGGCCCTGAATTCATTGCCCAGTATTCCTCCCCAAAAAGAAGAATATCATTTTAGCATTTTTATCAAGAATACTGATTTCCTTCCAGAAGAAAAAAAATGGGATTATATTTGGCATAAAGATTCTATCTCATACAAGTTTGGGATACTTGCCTTGGGTTGAAAATTCTGCCCTTGACTCCCGCTCCAAGGCAGAGACTCAAGTGTGAAGTGATCGGTATGCAAATTCCAGGCTTCTGTGGCCTAGCCTGAGCCAGGCACCAAGAGAAGAGCAAGGTGGGGGACAAAAGGTGCATGGAGGCAGAATCAGCACCACACCAGGGACTCCTGACAAAAGGATCCATCCAAGCCAGTGCCTCCAGCATTTCTGAGCTCCCTTGTGTTGGAGGTAAGCAAGATGGCAGAGGAGGAAGGCAGCCTCTAGTTTAGAGCTGTTTAATCTAAGTGGACTCTGGCAGAATGCCAGGTGATCCCCAATGGTTGTTGACAAAATGCTAAACCACACTGGATCTCACAGCAAGAAAGTTTTTTCCTTGTCAACTCTTTCTTTCCCTCTTTTCTTCCATTAGAACTTAGGTCCGCAGAACTGGGTTAATCACGTCATGACACTCTCACCATTTGTTTTTGCACGGAATACTTTATTATATATTTAGTTACTTCTCTTTATTATTTGTTTAAAAATAATAATAAATGCAAACCATGAATTTATCACCCAAAGCAAAAGCTGAGCGATTGACAATGATTGACAACTAACTAAATGGTCCCCTATCCTGTCCCTGCTTCCACAACCTGAGGTAGCTGACATCTTAAATCCTGTATTCACTACTCCAACTTGCTTGCATTTTAATATAATTTTCTTGGGCCTATACTTATTTTTAAAAATTATATTTTAAAATTTTAATTGTTTTAGCTAGGCATGGTGGTACATGCCTATAATCCCAGCACTTGAGAGGCTGAGGCAGGAGGATTTCAAGTTCAAAGCCAGTTCAGGCTACACGAAGAATTAGAGGCTTGCCAGGCACTGGTGGCTCACGCCTGCAATCCTAGCTACTCAGGAGACAGAGATCAGGAGGATTGCTGTTTGAAGCCAGCCTGGGCAAATAGTTCAAGAGCTCCTATCTTGAAAAAGCCCAAAAAAAAAAGGGCTGGTGAAGTGACTCAAGTGATAGAGTGCCTGCCTAGTAAATGTGAATTCAAACCCCAGTACAAACAAAATAATTTGTGGACAGCCTGGGCTACACAATGCTAACTGATGGGGAAGTGCTATCTTTTTTTTTTTTTTTTTTTTTTGGTAAAATACACACAGCATAAAATTTTACCATGTTAACAATATTTAAGTGTACAGTGGGGTTAATTACATTCTCATTGTTGTGGCAGTTACCATCATCTACCTCCAGCATCTTCCTCTTCCAAAACTAAAGTTCAGAACCCATGAAATGACAATCCCCTCTGCTGCCCACTTCATCCTCTGACAAAATCAAAACATTTAACCCTTTTTAATTTTATTCAAAATGGCACCAGGCTGCATATAACTTTTTTGGACTGTCTCACATATTGTTAGGTTGCTAAAAGTCATCTGCATTGCTGCATGTTTTGTTTGTTTTGTTTTTTAGTGGGACTGGGGTTTGAACTCAGGGATTTGCGCTTGCAAAGCAGGCACTCTACTGTTGAGCCAGGACTCCAGTCCATTTTGTTCTGGTTATTTTGGAGATGGGGGTCTCATCAACTATTTGCCTAGGATGGCCTTAAACCTTGATCTTCCAATCTCAGTCTTCCAAATAGGTAGGATTACAGGTATGAGTAACCAGTACCCGGAAAGTCCTTTGTTTTGATTACAGTATATATTTCATTGTGTGAGGTTACCTCAGGCTATTGTAAAAATATCGCTTTCTCTACCCCCTTAATTGCAGTATCCAAGGTGGAAGCAACCCAAGTGCCCCCCAGGAGATTAATAGATATACCAAAAAATGGTACATGTCCATGTGGAATATTATTCAACATGGATGAGTCTTGAGGATATTATGCTAATTTTTGAACCATCAAGAGGATAAGCACATCAGGTACCTAGAATAGTCAATTCAAAGAGACAGAGTAGAGAGGTGGTTGTCAGAGGATGAAGTGGGGAGCAGAGGGGATTGTCATTTCATGGGTTCTGAACTTTAGTTTGGAAAGAGGAAGATGCTGGAGGTAGATGATGGTAACAGTCCCACAAAAATGAGAATGTAATTAACCCCACTGTACACTTAAATATTGTCAACATGGTAAAATTTTATGCTGTGTGTATTTTACCTCCAAAAAAAAAGATAGCACTTCCCCATCAGTTAGCATTTGGGTTGTTTGATTCTTCCAGTTTTATCAAAGAGAATATATCAGTTTGGTACAAGTGTATTTTTCTTTTTTGAGATATTGAGGTTTGAATTCAGGGCCTTGAACTTGCAAGGTAGGCACTCTACCACTTTGGCCACTCTCCCAGCCTGGTACTAATATATCTTTAACACCTAACACACATTTCTTTTCCCCTTTTTAACAAAGACAGAGGAGGTCTTAACCTAAGCAAGCAGTGACTATTCGACTAGAAAAAATTTTAAAACCTCATTGTTTTACTTATTTTTATAATTACTTTCTCTTTTTTGGAAAATTATAGTTGGTTTTGCTGTTACTGTAGTGTTATAAAGTATCTTTTAATAACACATACTGGAGTAAAAATAGTACATTGATTTAAAGAAAACTACCTAGTAAATAACATAGGTAGAATATGGATGTACCATGAACTGTGAAGCAGTCAATTGACACTGGAGTTTGGGAAACACGATTTTAGTGACTGCTCAAATACTGGTTGAACCAGAGAACACTGTGGTCCTTCCAAGGTTAACAGTCCCAGGTCTGGCGATGTGGCTCCGTGGTTCAGTGCTTGGTAGCCTTTGAGTAAGGCCCTGGATTTCATTCCCAACACTGTAAAAACAAATAAGGTTAGCAGTCTCTGATATTCTGGATGAACAAAGGTCACAGGAGTGCAGCAGGTGCTGGGTGGTTAGGGAAGGCTTGGTGTAAGAATTGGGACATGGGCAGCTTGGGCTGAATGCAAGTACATAGAATCACCACGACTCTGCAAAGCCTCGTCAGGTTCTCCTCAGTCATCCGGTCAGCAGTCTCTGTCCACATTTGGAGGAGTGTTGGGGTTACAGCAGTTGCATTTAATAAGGAACTTGATCCTGTACAGAAGCTCTTCATGGACAAGATCAGAGTGTACACATCAAAGTGATAGACACCTGGAGGACCTGTTGATACTGGCCAGAATATCAGCAAGGGGTGGAGAGACAGCTTTTTAAACTCAAATGGATGATAAAGGGGACATGCCTATGTTCCCGAACTTCAAATTTGAAGATTCCCAATTTGAAGTCATTGAAAAACCCCAGTCCTGAAGAAATAGTGTAAAACTAATCAGGCAATTTGTCAAAAATTAATCTGTTAATCTGGTAGTTGTACAACTAATGAGAAACATTGTAATAAACATTTCACAACTGTCAAATGTTCTAGAAAATTATTTGGTAATGTTGACTATATGCTTGAATGCATTAAATTCTGTGTTTAAAAAAATTAAATGAATTGGGATATGACCTTGGCCTTCCAAGATGGAGTGAGGAATTTGAGGGACAATGAAGAACAAGGAGAGCTCTTGCAGGTACAGGGAAGGTGTGAAGGTCACACTGCGCAAGGTGTGTGTATGGGCAAAGGCTAGTGATAGAAAATAAAATAAATCCGGAAATCCTGAGAGATCCAGGAGAGGATTTCAGTCTTAGATTGTGGAGTCATAGGGAGCCACAGAAAGTTCTTTTTTTAAAAAAAATAACATCTTATTAGCATATATTAATTATACAAAATAATGGGTTTCATTGTGACAT
This sequence comes from Castor canadensis, assembly GCF_047511655.1. Classification (NCBI taxonomy): domain Eukaryota; kingdom Metazoa; phylum Chordata; class Mammalia; order Rodentia; family Castoridae; genus Castor; species Castor canadensis. The sequence goes on along the minus strand of NC_133392.1, from coordinate 28,184,224 downwards.
TTTCATGCACACAGAGCACACTTTGATCACATTCACTACCCTCTTACCCTCTTTTATCCTCCCTCACAGAAAGTTCTGGAACAGGTAACTGACATGCTGAAAGAACACTGACCTTTAGCAGGTAGTACCTGGCTTTTGGTGAAAATTCTCTTCTAGCCCAGCCAGAGACTGCTGAGTACTTCATTCATCCCTTAAATATTCAGTGATGCACACGAACTCCGCACCCTCTAGTACTCTAATGGGTGGGCCAGACATTAAATGAAATAATCACATCGATATAAAAGTACAAGCATAGTAAATCCAACAAGGAGGTGTTCCTGAGGACATACATACGGAAAGGAGGAGGCTTATCTGTTTCGGAATCCAGGCAAGGCTGTTCTGAGGAAGCAACTTCCAAGCTGATACTGGAAGGATAAGAAGGAAATAAATGGGTGAAGAGCAGAGGAACATCCTCTCAGATAGCTGAGGCAGGAACCAAGGCCTTGAGGCCTGTAGAGGAGACTTGGAGAGTCCAGGAGTAGAAGATCCCTGTGTCTGGGACTCTGGGCATGTAGGAGAATGTGGTAAGACAGGAGGTGGGAAGTCAGCAAAGCCCAGAGCAGTCTGGAGCCCAGCAGGCTGTAGAAGGTTTGGGCCTTCATCCTAGAGGAGAAGGGTGTGGTGGACCCGGCTGTGATATAAGCAGAGCAGCATTCTAGAAACAAACAAACAAGCATTCTGGCACTTATGAAAGGGTGGGCTGGTTGTGAGCGGCTCTTTCTGAGGCAGCCCCAAAGTTTCCCAGACTCTGGTGACTGGAAGCCTGAGTAAGGAGAATGTGGAGGAGGGTTTGGTGGGGGGAGTGGCAAAGGGAGGGATGGTTGTAAGGGTCAGACAAAGGATAAATCAAGAAGGGAGAACAAATGGAACTTGCACAACTGTGGGAGGGAACCAGAGAACACTCATGGGCAGGTCCCTGCTGGCAGCTGGAGACAGGCCTTCCCTTAGAGGATAAGGCTGAGCCCAAGTCCCTCACAGAGGCATGAAGCTGCAGCAGTAACAAAATTTGCCCAGAAGAGGGCTCCACCTTGGGAAAATGGCTAATTCTTAAGGATTCAAATGATCCCTTAGGTGTCCCCAGAGAAAATATGTCCAAGGATAAGGGGTTTGGGAAAGCCCTGACATGCCTGGAGGAAAGGGACAATGACAAAAAGCAGGCCAGATGGTGATACTTGAGCCAAGACATCCAGTTAAAAGTGAGAAGGGGACCAGGAAGAGCACCGAGCTGCAGTGACCAGGGTGAATGTGGGTGTCAGCAAGCCAGGGAAACCCTGGAGGTGTGGGCTCACCCTTCCCTGGGGGAAGACACTTTGGTGTGATTTGCTTGCTCCTGGATATGGGTGTGGGGACAAAGTGTAGAGGGAGGTGGAAGCAGGTAGAATATTAATCAGAATGATGGGAGCTGACCCGGAAGTGGGAGTTCCTGCCCTTCCCTCCCAATCCTCCTCCACCCCAACTTCCTTCAAACCACCCTTGGCTGAAGAAAAATAGGGAGACTGAAAACTTCTCTCTTAAATGAGCCAAACTGTAGAGTAGGACAGAGAACAGAACCCCGTGATGCTTTTATGTTTAGGAGTGTGGAGAATAAGGTGTTTGGGGGAACAGAAGGCTTGTGTGTTCAAATCATATACATGTGAGCACACACATACATGCTCCACTCAGACACCTTTCTCTACACATGCCTTCTTCTACACGTGTATACACACAGCATTCATTCACACACTTACATGCTAATCTTGTAGCACATTCAGACACTCACCCACATATCTTATCCACACATTCACCCACGTTCAACACATGTTCCCACCTCCCCCACACTCAGCCCAGGAGAATCCCAGACAGCTGTTCACAATGGTCCATGGGCTCCCTGAGTGTGTCATGAGTACCCATTAGCAGAGGCAAGTGGCTCCATCATGTCCTTGTGTCTTTGTAAATAAAAGATGAATTTCGGAGGGGCAATTTGTGGGTAGGTAGGGATCAGAGCTATCCCAAGATGTGACATATGTCTCTGAGGGGTGTGTATAGTAATTTGTATGCTTTCCCATTCAATCATTCACTCAGCAAGGTTTGGGAGACGCCACCATGTCCCAAGTCCTGTGCTTGGCTAATCAGTGCACTACTCCTGCTTACAATCTATTGGGCTTCAGAAAATACAGGCCTTTAAGACACAGCTGGTAAATGCCAAGGTAAAATGACAGGGGAGTGCCCCACGTGCTGTGGGAGTTGGGAGCAAGCTGGATGGCCAGAGAATGGGGTGTCTCCCTTAGTGGAGCAAGCAAGGATGGTGAGCTGGAGAGCATCCTCAGAACATGAGCTGCATGGCAGCAGACAGGAACATGTTTGCATGGGGTGTAGGTTGAGAGGTTGGGGTGTGATGTGTGCATGCGTGGAAGGCCATGTGTGTGCATGGGAAAGGGTGAGGTGTGTATCATTATCAGAATTACCAGAGCAAACCGGCTCTTTATTGCGTGTATAATTTCCCCGAGTCCCATCGGGTCCCTCCATGCAGGGGGAGCTGGAGTGGAACTAAACCAAATAGGGGCTTTAGCAACTTCGAGGGACTTGCAGCAGAGCTCAAAGTGCTGCTGGTGGATGGTGATGGCAGGCAGGGAGTGGGGGGATTGTCAGAAGCCATAGTGACAGAAGAGAGAAGGGAATGTTGATTGGGCTGAGGGCAGGGTTTAATGCAAGGAGGAAGTCTGGGGATGACCCTAGGGACTAACAGTCCCCTACAATACCTGGGGGGAAAAAAAGGATGGAGAGAGAGGGGCCCAGCACAGCCAGGTCCTGCCTGGGTAGGAGGTTCAGGCCCGCACACATGGCTGCACACCATGCTGGAGTATTTCCTGTACCTCACAGGAGTGAGAAAACGTCTAATCCCACCATCAGAATCAATTATAAAAATTGCTAACATTTCTTGAGTGCTACTATTGTGGATGCTTTGGGTGCTTTATTTCAACCTGGGAAACAGGGACTGGCATTATCTCCACGTATAGAAGCAGCACAGAAGATAGCTTGCCCAAGACTGCAGGTTAGGAAGTAGTATAGGAAGGAGGCAAATTCAGGCAAATGACCTTTGCCTTCCCATCTTTTAGCGATTCTGTTTTCTGAGGACTTTCCTCTGAGCTTTCTATAGCCACCTGCTGTCTTAGTTGAACATGACCTCTGTCCTTCACTTTTCACATACTTAATACATTTTTCCTTTGTCTCCAGCACAGTGCTGGGCCCTGCTGGATGCCCAAGGCAGGTGGAGAAAGGCATGTTCCAGGGCCCAGCTTCCAGCAGTCCTGCAGCAAGGGCCAGAGCTCAACTCCCTTGCCCAAGATAAGGCAAGGCAGAAGGACACATGTGCCCAGCAGGGCTTGGGAAAGAGCCTGCACCCCTTCTCCTGCCCACCCCCATCACAGCACTCTGGCTCCTCCTAGAGCACAGTCCTGTCACCCAAAGGGCCTGAGACCCAGCATTTCAGAGCCCTGAGGATGCAGCAGGAGCATAGAGTCTCGCCCCAAGTTCATCATCACAGTCTAAATGGCAATCCACTATCTGCTATATGACTTGCCTAAAGCACACTCTATGACATCCTGTGCTGCTCAAAACTGTGACACCAGTTATACACAAACTTCTCAGCTGGCATTGGGAGGTACTTGATGATCTAATCTCAAACCTGCCTTGTGGCCTTCTTTCACCTGCCACCCTTCATGCAGTGACACCCAGCTGGAAAACTCCCTTGTTCTCAACAGCTTTTCCTTCTCTGCCTGTCCCTCCAGTCCTGTACGAAAGGCCTCTTCTTACCAAACCTATCCTGATCACCCTCCCAAATGGAAGGTCTACCAGGTGTACCCCTCCTTTTGAGTCCCATAGGACTTTCACTCCTCTCAGGCTCCCTGGTAGAATAATGATTTTTGGTGGAGGGGGTGGGGTGTGTGTGTGTGTGTGTGTATGTGTGTGTATGTGTGTGTGTTTCTGGGATTTGAACTTGGGGCCTTACACTTGCTAGGCAGGCACTGTACCACTAGAGCCATGCCCTCAGCCTGCACAATAATTTTTAAGATTGAAGTGCAACTTACATATAGTCAAGCCCAGTAACATTAAGTAAATTTTAAATGAATTTTTACACACACACACACACACACACAGTTTCCTCTAACTAGTTGAAAACATATATATTTTCTAGCATACCAGATGATCCTTTGTGCCTCTTTCCCCAGTACCTCCTAGCCTAACATATCATCATGGATTAATTTTGCTTGTTATTAAAACATAAATGAATCATAAAATATATACTCTGTTTTTGTCCGAGATGGGGTATAGTCAAGTAGCCCAGGCTGGCTTTGAACTCAAGATTCTCCTGCCTCAGCCTTCCAAGTGCTGAGATTACAGACATGAACCACCATGTCCAATACACACACACACACACACACACACACACACACACACACACTGTTTTATGTCCAGCTTATTTCATGAAACAATGCATCTGTGAGATTTACCTATATTATTGTATTTTTCAGTTTTCTATTCTTTTCCATTGCTTTGTAGTATTCCATTGTAAGAATATACCAAAACATATTTGCCTGTTCTGTTGTTGATGGACAAATTGGGCTGTCCTGGCTTGGGGTGATTACAAAGTCAGATGCTGTAGGTGTTGTTTTACATGACTTTTGCTGAACATAACCACTCATTTGTCGAGATGCCCATGCAGGTGTGCTGAGGAGTAGGATATGCTTACCTCTAGTAGCACTGTCACCTATTTGTCCAAAGTGACTCTACCAACTTACACTCCAGCAATGCTTGTGAGTTCTAGTTGTTTCAGTCCTGTCAGCCTTTTAGTCATTCTAGCCAAGTGTGATAGTTATTTCTTTGTATTTCACAATAATATTTGCCACCATTTGATCAAATATGGTGCTAGAAACATTCATTGCCTTTAATCCCAACAACTCTAGAAAGTAGGTGTTTTTTTCCTTTTTTACTCCCGCCCTCTGAAAGTAGGCATTATTGAATTTTTAGACATTTCTTTTGGTGCTAGAAATCAAACCTAGGCCCGTTTGCATGCTAAGCATGTGCTCTACCACTGAGCTACGCCCAAGCCCCCCCCAAAAGTAGGTATTACTGTCTCCACTTTACAAGTAAAGCTCTGGGTGACTAATGAGTTGAACAAGATGACATGGATGATAAGTGGTAGAACCAGTATGAACGCAGAACTGTTCCAAATGTGCTATGTTGCCTCTCTCTTGCCACATAGTAGGGAGCAAGAGCCTCATCTTACTCCTCTAGAGATGCTCTGTAGTGCCTAAGCACGAGCTTAATGAAGGACTGCTGAGTTAAATGAACTGATACACCCAATTCATTGAGGCTGTGCTCAGTGCAAAGGAGAGAGTTCTTGCACCAGGGATGTGCATTGAGGTATTCTAATGCCAGTCACTGACTACAAGCAGATTAAATCAGGTGACATGTTCTTTGAGAAAGAAAAAAAGAAAGGAGAGGGGAAGAAGGAAGGAAGGAAGGAAGAACAGACACTGGCCTTAATCAACTTGAGTCTCAGTTTTCCCATCTGTAAAATGGAGATAATAATACCGCTCTGGCTAAATGAGAGTATGAGAGGCAGTGCATTGTCATTTGTAAATTATAAGAATTTTTTTCCAGACAGGGTCTCACTATGTAGCCCAGGCTGACCTTGAACTCACAGTCCTCCTGCCTCAGCCTCCCAAGTGCTAGCAAATTATAATTTTTTTCTGGTACAGGGGTTTGAATTCAGGGCCTCATGCTTGCTAGGCAGGCACCTCATCCTTGAGCCACACCTCCAGGCCTATTTTGTGTTTTGTTTTGGGTTTTTTTTGAGATAGGGTCTTGCTTTTGTTTTCCAGGCTGCCCTCAAACCTTGATTCTCCTGATCTCTGCCTCCCAAGTAGCTAGGATTACATGGTGCCTGGCAGTTATAATTTTAAAATTGATAGAGGTTTCTAATGATAGCCATCACTTGTGGAGTTTATAAGACATATTGGATTCCAGAGGCTCATTTCTGGAGACCCAGGTTGGCTTGATCTGGGTGAGCCTGGGTGTATGTATCTTTTAAGAACTCTAGATTAATTCAGTGCTCTGCTAAGGCTAAGGCTGAGGCTGAGAACTGCTGGGGTGAAGATTGAGGATATCCCCATTATGTTTCTGGGGTTGGAAGACTTTCAGGGAAGCCTTCTGTAAAGAATTTAGATTCAAGCCAGGTGCCGCCAATGGCTCATGCCTATAATCCTAGCTATTCAGGAGGCAGAGATCAGGAGGATCTTGGTTTGAAGCCAGCCTGGGCAAACAGTTCACGAGAGCCTATCTCAGAAAAGCCCTTCACAAAAAAGGACTGGTGGAGTGGCTCAAGTTGTAGGTAAGCCCCAAGTTCAAACCCCAGTACTGAAAAACAAAACAAAAAAACCACTTAGATTCACCAGAAGTCCTTAAATAAGGACTACTGCCAATGTCTTCATACCCTGCCCACCTCTGACCTGGAGTCTCAGAGGCAGGTTCAGGAGTGTGTGTGTATGTGTGTGTGTGTGTGTGTGTGTAGAGGGGGGGACTAGGGACAGGAAGAGTAAGCAGTCTGGTCCCTGGGAGCTCCGGTCTATGAACTTCATCTCAAAAACCAGCAAAAGGGTCCCCAGGCTTGGTTCCTTGAGGAACAGTGGCTACTCCTGTCACCCAATTTGACCAAAGCTGCAGGTGGGATAGTCAGTTCTCACCTGCCTTGCCCTGCCCTGCCCTGACTGCTGACTGAGATGAGGGGCAGGGACACACCTAGGAATCTGGCCTGAAAACCCAGAGCCAACTCTCTTCTTCCTGTTAGTGCCCCCCCCCCACTTCTGATCACCCCAGGACAGAGACCTTCTCTAAGAAACCAGAGAGGCTCAGAGCAGGGCAAAGACCACCCCACCTACTCCTTTTCTGCCCAGGCCCTCTGGCCCTCTGGGCTGTTCCCTATCCAAGACATAAGACCAGGCTCTTGGTCTCTCCTACTCTTTATACACAGTGTGGGGGAAGGGGTGGGGGGGTGGGAGCCTGTATTAGGGCTCCAGCATTCCTGGAGTGGGAGGGAGTAAAGGTCCTACTTCAGCTCAGAAAAGCCCATGGGAAGAGAAAAGTAGAAATAAAATAGGGGGCAGGATTAATGAAGTAGCTTCAAAAGCTAATAGTGCATTTACCAACATCTCCTCCTCTGACTCTCCTATCCCAGGGGAAACTGGCCACAGCCCCCGTGGCAGCCAGTCCAGCTCCCAGTCTGCCTCTTAGGGATCCCAGGGCTGGAAAGAGGCAGGAAGTCTCTCAGGATCATCCTGAGACCATCTCCTTTTACACCCTGGAGTTAAAACCCAGATGTCCACCACTTCTGTGAAACACAGGCCCATTCTCAGAGCTGCCCAGCTCAAAGTAACCAATGGGAGGTGCCTTATCTGCTGGTGCTTTGAGGACAGTCTCCCCCAGCCTTGGCACCTTCCATAGTTTCTTTTAGCTCCTCCTCCTCACATACCCTCCTCTCTCCCAGGGCTCCCTGGAAGCTGACCTGAAGCTGGATTCCCAAATAAACAGTAACTAATTGGATTAGGAGCTGATAATATTGTTGACCTTTCTTAATGTCTGCTGGCTGTCTTTCCACCACACTGAGGCTTAATTGTATGGGGTGGGGAGGAGGGTGGGGGACTTCCAGGAGTGAAGCGTGACCCCTGTTAACCTCAGATAAAATGGGCTCAGCGTCTTCCCAACTGTCTGTCATCCCCCATGGAGCAGGAAGACACACATGCTCCCACTCTCATCAAATAATTACACAGATGATACACACATGCATAGGCATGCACGCAGAGATGCAAACACTCCCAGAGGCACTCAGAAGTCACGCATGCGCACACATGACTTTGACTCTGGATCCTGTATGTGTACATGACACACTGAATGATATACATGCAAAATTACATCTGCATATGCATAAACACAGAGATAAACAGTTGCAAACATGTAAGTGCAGAGATACATATAGACAAATGTAACTGTACTGATGATGCAAATACATAATGCACACAGATAAATACACAAGAAAGTAAAGATACGCTGACAGGCACACACATACTTTATACATCATGTCTGAATAAATGAGCATACAAAATACATGACACATGTGCATGCACACCTATGTATGCACATACCTTTGCACATTGGTGGACATCAGAGCCCTCCCCCTCCCATATACATAGGCAGTTTACCCCATCCCACCCTCCAATTCTTTCACAATTTCTGCTGCTTCGGTTTTCGATTTGTTCCCGAGTTCCCTGGCTGTGTTTCTGGGATCCTGAGTTTATGGGTCTCTTGGAATTCTGGCCCAGCCCCTCTGAATGTCTCCATCTCTCGCTCTCTCTGGGGCCCTGTCTCTGTGCAGATGAATCTCTCTCATCCTGGGATACTGACGTTGAAAAGGATGGTGGGAGGGGACATAAAAAGAGAGATTCGAAGGGGAGGATTGAAGAAGGGAGCCAGCGAGGGTGGATTGGAGGGTCGGGGGTGTGTGGGGGAGTTAAGGACCGGGAAAGGGGGGAGCGGCGAGGGGCGGGGGAGGGGCGCCTGCCTGCGCACAGCAGATGTTGCCGCTCCTCGGATGGAGCTGTTAATGTAAGTGGAGTTTCTGCAATGGTAATTAGGAGGGCCCTCATTACCCTGGCGGAGCCGGCTGAGAGCCGATAAAGCCGAGGGGGAGAGAGGCCGACATCAGGGTAATGGGGGAGTAGGGCCATTGAGGAGCTGGAGCCGAGCCGGGGACCGCTCCGAGCGCAGCTGGAGCCCGGCAAGAGGGCCGCGGAAGGGGGGCGCGGACCCGGCCCGAAGCCCAGGGAGGAGCCGGGCAGAGAGCGAGGGGCGCGCGGCTGGGTCCGCCCTGTGGCTTCAGAGGGCCTGGGAAGATCAGGCACCGCGAGGTGGCCCCTACTGTCTGCCTCGCGTGCGCCATGGTGGGGAAATCACTTAGGCTTCTGCACCTAAAGTCACCTTGATGGCCGGATAGAGACAGGGCCAGAGGAGGGGAAATATGGAAGGGACACCTTCCCCCCTACAAATCCTGCCCCTTGTGCAAGCGTGAGAAACCAGTACTCTGGTCTAGGGTGGCCAGAGCATGGACTAAAATAGTCAAGATGGAAGTTAATGTCCAAATGGAAGGCTCCAGAATGTTAAGTCAGATTCTGGAGGAGACCAGCACACAGAGGTAGAGGCATAAACCCTAAACTCTTGCATCCTTGGGGTTAAAGGTTAGTCCCTTGTCCTCACTTTAGGGGTCATTTCTCCTTCTCCTTTCTCTGCACACACACACACACACACACACACACACACACACACACACACACACACACACACACATATGAGTCCTAAGCACCTTGCTTTCTCCAGGATTTAGAAGGGAGAGGAAAGGCAGGCAGGAGCACACACCTGCAGCTCTGCTCCCCAGCCAGAATGCAGAAGCCCTTTCCAGAATGGGGTTCAGGGTGGGAGCTCATTTTGCTGCCTGTACCGGACACCCCATATCTTTCATGGCTGAGAGCCAAGCCCTGTTTCTGCAGTCAACTGAGAGCCCTCTCTACAGAACAGACTGTGCCCACTTCCCCTCCTACTCCTACTGCCCCAGGCCAGAGAACCCTGGGAGACTTCCAGGAGGCAATGAATCTGCAACCCCAGGCGGAGAGGGGAATTGTGGGGGATCTTTGCATTCAACCTGCAGCAGAGGACCCATTGCCCCCTTTTAAAGTTCTTCTTCTCACAGCTCCCCCCACCACCTGCAGTGCCTTCAAAAGTCCAAGGTTATCAGCCCCACTGCTCTGGCTGGCCAACCTCTCCAGGACCACCTAAGCCCCTCCATCATGGAAAGGGTAGAATAGAGAGAGGGGCTGCTGTTCCTTCAGGCAATGGGGAGGGCAAAGGAAAATCCTGCAGTTGCCCACTACAAAGATAGCCGCATCTCCCAGAAGACTGAAGGAAATGTGGTATATCTGAAGAGACCAGAGCTGGAGGGGGGACTCCGGGACCTGGGGACAGCCCCCAATCTCCCCCCTCCACACACACACACACACACACACACACACAGTTGCAATGGGAGAGCAGGGGTTAATGGGAGAGGCTTCAAGGCTGGAGCAGGCGGTGGCTCCCGCCTTCCCTCCCCACCCCCACCCCCCACCCCAGAGTTGCTGACTCTTCTTTTTTGTTCGGGCTGACAGCAAGCACCTGGTGTGCTCCTGCTACAATATTGCTCCTGCCTCCTCCCCCCCAGGCCCCAGGCTCCTTTTCCCCCCTCCCGCCAGCATCCTTCCCCTCTGCCTCCTCTTCCCCTGGCCCTCCTGCCTGTGGCCTCCCAGGCACTACCCCCCCCAACCACCACAAGCACCGACCCTGCGGTGTCAATAAACACAACATATGCTGCCATTAATGTGAAAATCGTGCCCTCTACTCCATTCATCCCCTCAGCCTGCCTGCCCGCTGAGGTGGGGGGTAGGAGGTAGGGGGAGAAAGGTCAAGTGGGAGCCATTAACTACCCTCCTTTTTGATCTGCTCTGTCCTTATCCCCACCCCAGCCCTGAAAGAGGAAGAGGACTTAGGAGAGCCTGGATGATGGGGTAAGGTAAGGAGTTCTGAAACCCATCAGACAGGCCCTCCAAGCCTCCCTTAGGGAGACAGGTGTCTACTACAGGGGCTGGTAAGAGCCAGGCAAGTGACCCTCCCACAGACAGCCATGTTGCTGACTGCTTCTCTTTGGGGGATGGGGGAGGTTCCCATTCTCTTCCAAGTCCAGCAGTTAGTTCAGCTTCTGAGGACTTCTGTCTGTCTGTCCACTGGATTATAAAAGAAGAGCCAGAAGCTTTCTCCAGATGGGCCTGGGCTTCAGGAAGCTCTTAGGAAAGGAACTCCATGCTTTAGGTGGCCAAGGAGGGAGTGGCCTGGCCTTAGTCTCCTCAACTAAATCACTCGTTCCAAGACAGCAGGGAACAATAAAGATAAAAATAATAGAATAACACCAGCTAACATGTATTGAGGGCTTATTTATGTACCAGGCACGTTACAGACTTGATCTAATTTGCTCCCCACAAGACCCCTATGGGGAAGTTACAACGGATATCCCCATTTCACAGCTGAGGCAAACAGGCTTAATAGGGATAGCTAGCTTGCACTGCATGCTTCCTGCATACTAGACCCTGTACCCAGTTCTCTTAAGTACAATGTCAATGACCCAAGAAGGTCAGCAGCACTATTAGTGCCATCTTACAAAACAGGAAACTAAGGCTTGGAGAGGTTCAGTAACTTGCCCAAAGTCACACAGCAGGGCCCAGCACAGTGACTCACACCTGTAATCCTAGCTACGTAAGAGGCAGAGATTGGAAGGATGGAAGTTTGAGCCCAGTCCAGGTAAAAAATTAATGAGACTCCATCTCAACAAAAAAGCCAGGGATGTTGGTGCGTGCCTGTAATCCCAGCTACATGGGAGGCATAGGTAGGGGGATTCCAGACCGAGGCTGGCCCTGGGCAAAAAACACAAGACCCTATCTGAAAAATAACCTAAAGCAAAAAGGACTGGAGGTGTGGCTCAACTGGTATAGCACTTGCAAGTATTAGAATTTAAACTCTAATACCACCACCACCAACAACAAAAAAAAAGTCATACAGTCAATAAGCAGAACTTGGCCAGGAAGAGAGATCTGTCTAACATCAAAGCTTGTGACCTTCCCCCCTACACTTTCCTGCCTCCTTTTCCTATTTTTTCTCTATCTCCTGTAACCTCACAACACCACACCTCTCGAAGCCATACTTCGTGGGGTTGGACACACAATAGGACAATGGGGAACAGAAAGCCAGTGAGTGGCCTGAACATAAGACAGAGTGGACTCTCATTCTCTCTGCCCAGCTCCTCCCTTGTTCCGTTGTCACTCTTTGCTTCCACAGAGCTGCGCCCGCCCAGCCTGTGTGCTTGCTGTACCCCTGTGTCTTGCTCAGCCCCATTCTGAGGGTTCATTGTGAACAAGCAAAGTGCTCTGTTAGGCTCCCCAAGCACAAAGACATTGTGCTTGGCTCTGCAGCTCCTCACTTCTGAGACTCCAGTTGCTTTATTGATATTAACTTACCCCCCCACCACCACTTCCCCACCTTCCCTGGCCCAGTCTGACGGGCAGAAATCTGCTGCCTGGGCACCACCCTGACCTCTCTTTTCCTCTTTCATTATCCACTCCAGGCACTAGGGAGCCAGCACCAAAATTAAAACAATAACTAAGCCCGAAGCGGACCCAACAGCCCCCACTCCCACCCCAAGGGAGGGGGGAAGAGGCCACGAAAACACCTGGAGAGGAGAACAATCAATGGAAGTAGAAGGGACCTACTCCCATGCCGGTGCCCCCACCTGACTTAACCCTTCATCTCCTGCAATCATAACCAGGATGTCCTCACCTCGTTCCTCTCACCCATCCTATAACACAGCAGCAGATTCAGGCAGCTGCTCAACCATTTGGTGCTTTGGGATTCGAATAAACAAACTTGGGACAGTGAGGTCCCCAGCCACCCATGTCCAGGGGTTAAGACCCTAGAGAGCTCCAGTTCTGCCACAGCAGGAAGATCCTTTTTGTGCAAATTCTTGGGGAATTGGTTGATCACTTTCTTAGTGATCTGTAATAACACTTCATAAAGTGTGCTACCTTGTTTCATCCTCACAACCACCCCACAAAGCAGCTCTCATTTTTCAGATAAGGAAACAGGCTAAACAAGTTAAGTGACTTGCTCAAGTTATAACAATCACAGAATCAGGCTTCCAACGAAACTCAAACTCAGGACTCTGTTTCTGGAGACTATGGCTTCTCCATTTTGTGCTGATTTCTCCCGAGTGTCCCTGGAATCTGGTTAAACTGGTAGGCCTGGTTCAGGGATGCTGTGGTCACAAAATGGGTCTGTTGTAAACTGTCATCTCATCTAAGAGCCGCCAAGCCAGCTGGAAGGAAAGGAGACAAGGTAAGGCAGGGCCAGGTCTAGCACTGCTGAGACCAGCAGAGGGGGCTGCTGTAGCTAAGGTCAAGTGGTGGGAGAGGGAAGCTGGGAGAGGTGCTTCTTAGGAACAGGAAGGTGCTGACTATTCCTATGGCCTCCTCATGTAGTCCCCTTGGGCAGCTCCAAAACAGCAGCTTCAGCAGGGGGCACCCTCCAAGGAAGAGGGGTCAGTCCCATGTGCTGAGCTTGCCCAGAGGACTGCTCTGCCCACCTTCAGCTCTGCTGGTCCACCTCCTCAGCTCACCTAGAAAGATGCTGTTTTGCTTCCCACACTGGGCTTCCCACATCCTCCAGCAGGCCCCTGCCCTGTTCTTCATCCTACACCCCAGCCTCTTAGGGGCTTCTGCCCACCCGATTATCTTGTCCCCGATATGAACAAGTTCTTGCTCACCTTATTTCTGCTGACCCAGAGACTGGACTTTTCCTGTAGGGGAAAACTGAGAGAGAGAAGAGCCAGCACGTCTGGTTAGTCATGATTGTCCAGAGCTGTTCTTAAGGCCTTCATCTAAAATTTGCACAACAATCCGAAGTGGTAGGCATGCCTATTCTACAATGAAGGAAAGCAGGGCCTGGGAATTCATTAACTCAAGCTAGTAACTAGCATAGCCAGGATTTGAATACAGGCAGTAAACTCTTATGCAACACCTCTTTTTGTTCAAAGAAAAAAAAAATTCGAACTCTTTAGACTCTTTCAAATTCTTTTTTCTGCATTAGGCTGTAAGTTCCCTACAGTCGTGTTTGCCAATCATTACATTCCTGTAGCATAAGGATAAGTGGTTCATCCTTAAGTAATTCTAAGAAAGCTCAAGGTCCCGAGGACTGATACTTCCCTTGCCTTGACCTTGGCTGGCAGGGGTGCTAGATTCAGCCACACCCCCTTTAATCTTCTCATTGGTCTCCGTAGACCCTACAGGTGTTGACACAGTATTGGCTCCACAGCTAGTCCCCAGAGCCCCCAAATGTGGGTTCCTACTTCCCTCCAAAGACCAGTCATTCTTCACAAGTGCCCCTAATGGCCCTGCCCTCATCAGGCCCGGCTCCCTCTAGTTCTCAGTCCTGCCTGTCATCTTGTAGCATATTTGTGGTTAGGGCCAGCCCTGCCCTTCAAAAGCCTCCTTTCCTTATCCTGCAGCCTGGTTTCAAGGTGTCCTGAGTGCCAGGAGCCCCTCTGTTTCACAACTGCCCCCAGCCCCCAGCTCACCAAAGACTGTTTTGCTGCCCCCTCAGCACAAGCTCTCTATTGCTTCTGTTCCTGACATGACAATTTCCTCCAAATCCCCACACTGCCTCCTGTGACCCACTTAGAATCCTAACTCTCAGGACCTAAAATAGAAAGTACTCAACACAAGCTTTTACACTTCCCAATAACTCTGAATAAAGGCTGCGCCTTTAGCAAAAAAAAAGAAAGAAAGAAGAAAGAAAGAAAGAATCACCAGAACCACTGACGAACAGTAACAATTGTCCAGCAAATTCAGAGCAAGGGGTGGGGAGAGGGATTCATTTGCCCTGCTACCCCAACCCACTTCTCACTTGCCCCCAGACTGTATTCATACATTTGGGTCTCTCAAGGTGTGTGACTGTGTACTGTGTGTTTTCCCCTCCTTGGGAAAAACTCCAAAGCAATGGCTTGCCCAGGGCTCATGTGTGATCTCAGGCATTGATTGGGGCTCATTGATAGCTGATTGTTTTCACACGTGACTCGGTCACATTCCTCTAATCTCCATCCTTCTGCACAGTTTGCATGACAAGAAGCGGCCTCAGTGGGGAGAGGTCGTTCACCTCTGACCAGGATATAATTGGAAAAAGAAGGTCATTGCCGCTTTTGCTTCTGGGGCAGATCAGCTTCGTTCCATTTGTGTCACGAGCTCTCGCCAGCACATATTCTCAATGACATGGAGACAATGGCTGTGCCCCACAATGGAGCCCACAGAGAAGTGTTCAACACGACACAAACACACCAGGGGACCTGCACTTGCTCTCATCAGGACAGGCATGTACAACAACACACACACAATAGGTGCTCTCAATAAATGCTGATACGACCACTGACATACAGAAAGATGCATATGGAGTGACATCACCTACAGAAGATGCACAAAGAGATGCATAGAGCATTGCTTCCCAAATGGCACAGGTACCCAACATTTGCACACAGTGACATCTGGTGAATACACCAGGCTGAGTTACCTCACCCAACATTGAAAAAAATACCTTTCTTTAGGCAATGCCCATGGAAATGTATCAGGATTACCTGGGGAGCTTTGACAAAGTGCATGTTTGCAGGATCCCTGTTGGCACACATACACCCCTTACAGTGAAGTTTGTGGGTAAATACATTTATGTTGAAAAGCCCCCAGAAGTAACTGAGGTCCAGAAGCATTAAAACCTCTCCTCTCCTGGGTGGCAGAACTTGCTGGCAGGGGTGGGGGGCAGTATTTTATTTTCTCACTCAGTTTAGGATGGGGAAAGGCTGCCAGCTGAGAAAAATATACATCAATGCCTAGGAGATCAGGGGATCCGACAATTGCCAGGAGCCTAAAGAGTTAAAACTAGATCTGATGGCATTGATCCCTAGTGACCTTGGCTGGCCTCATTGGGAACTCTTCACACCTGGACGGTCCCCAAAGACTCGCCTGAGCTCCTCTGCCAGGATTTGAAGGTCCAAATGCCAAACAGCTTCTGAAGCCGCGTCTGTCGCAACCTCGGGTATTTTCAGGGAACGTTGACCAGCCCCAGCCTCTAGGCACTAAACCGCCCCAGGGCCCAAGGACGCCCTGCTCAACACTGTTAAAGCCAGAAGATTGCTCCTATTGTGGCGGGGGCGGGGGCGGGGGCGGGGGCGGGGGCGGGGAACCGCCCCAGGCCCACCCCTGACACGCGGGAAGGCCTCCGGGAGAGGGTAGAGAGGGCCGCGCGGGGGCCAGACGTGGGAGGAGACAGGTCACTCGGGCCCCAGCGAGGAGGCTCGGAGATCCTTTTGGAGCGCAAAGGGTCGAGCCGCCCCCTGGCGGCTCAGAAGCACAGTTAAGGTCCGAGAAGCAGGTGACAGTGGGGTCGCCGAGCTCCGGGACAGGTTCCTTTTTCCCAGCGGCAAGGGGGCGAAGGATGCTGAAGAAACGCCCCCACGAGGACTGCCTTATCCCTTCCCTTGCCTCTCCCTCTGTCACCTTCTCCTTTTTTCCTCTACCATCCTCCCCTCCCCACCTCCTCCACTCTTCCTGCCCTCCTCCTCCCTCCTTTGCCCACCTCCCTTTTTTCTCTCATCCTTCGCCCACCCCCTCCCGCCCCCGCGGGGCAGCGCCTCGGTGCGCCAGCTTGGCAGTTAGCCCATTAGATCTCGTACTATTGATCCGCTTCTGAGCCGAAGCTGACAGCCCCCCTCCCGGTCTCCCCCTGTCCCCATTCCCGGCGCCCCCCTTCCTCCCCCCATCTGCAGGCAATCCTGGCCTGCGCCTCCCCCCACCCCCACGCGGGCCTCACCAAAGTCTCGCCCTCACGAAGGACAAGAACAAATGTAATTAAAGCGACCGGCGAGGGGGGTGCGCCCCTACCAGCATCGACGCAAGCGGGGGGTCCCAGCGGCCCGCGATCTGCCCGCCACCTCCGTCCCCTCCCCCTCCCCACCCCCCGGAGCGGGAGCATTTGGGTTGAGCGGCGCCTGTCCTATAAATCCACATATAATTCTCGCCTTTCCTGTTCAGCTAAGGAAAATAAACGTGTAAGGCTGTTTCTGGGAGCCCAGCTCAGGGACCGCTCTAAATTCTCCTCTTATTGAGTCGAGGCTGGAAATCATTCAGCTCGGCAGCGCGCCCCAGACCCCCTCACCCCCCACCCCATACTCTAAGCCCGGGCTCGGGCCCGCGCCCGCCGCGCACACGCACGCGCGCGCACGGAAAGCAGGCGCCCGGTATATAAATATCTCCAGCTCTCCCCATAGCCGGGCAGATTTATTCCGCTGCCAAGCCTGCAGAAAATTGACTTGTTCATGGAGGCGGCTATTGACACATCACCGGGGGGAGGGTTAGGGGAGAAAGCAGTGGAGCCGGCGCCCCTCCATTATACGTTAATGTAATCAGCAGTGTGCGAAATGACTGCGCGGAAAATAGCATCACTGACATTTATATTAGAGGATATTGATGGCAGGAGCTGTGACCGCATCACTCTGCCTCCCGTTTCCACGGATTGACACAGGAGCCTCTTGTTGGCTCCATCCACGCTTGCCTCCCCTCCCCCTCTCCCTTTCCCTTCCTCTTTCTCCCTCTCTCCACCCACTCCGTATCTCTCCAGCCCTCCGCCTCTTCTTGTCTCACTCCCACCCTCGTTCACTCTTCAGATCATTCATTTTCCAAGTAATTCTTGAGCACCTACTGGGTGCCACGTTCAAGGGTCTCTCTCCTGTGCCTCGCCTAGGTTTCTCTCTCTCCTTCTCCCCCACCATGCCCTTGCCCTCTCTCTCCCGCCTCCCCAGCTCTGCCTCCCCCTCTCCCTGCCTTGGCTCCGTGGCTGGACTGCTGCTGTCACAGCAGATAGATAATTGAAAAATGGGCCTCACCTTTGCAGCCAGCAGGAGTGGCTCAGGCGGTTACCGCCAGGGTTACCTACTCCATCTCAGACCCAGGCTCCAAAAGAGATTCTGAGGAAATTGGATTTTACATGGCTGTTTTATTCGGGTAGAGGCTTTAGTGTATATAAATACAGACAAGGAGGCCTTGGCAGCAAAGATGAGTGAGGTGAGATGATCCCCATCCCGCCTGGGGCTGGGAGGCTCAGGGGAGGCAGGCCAGCCTGTGGTGAGCTCCAGGTTCCAGATCTGGACATCTATGCATTCCCCCTCATCATCTGGGACTGAAAGAGGTTAATTTCACTCAACAGCTCCTCAAACGCTGCCTTGGGAATGAAAGTGTGGTTGTGGGGGTTTGGCAGGTTGGTATACTAAGAAAAGAAACTGGAGAAGTTTGAGGGCTGATTCTTTCAGTGAATATTCAGTGAATCTGTACTTTGAGGTACTGTGTTTGAGGTGCAGGACAGAGTAGGTTAGGTATGACTGCTGCCCTCTAGGATAATTAGTTTGGAGAATGACACTGTGGGGTTTCAGGTTAGGAAGAAGGAAAGGGAAAGGTAGGGAAAATGGATACTGAGATTCCTTCTCTAGGATCTAAGCAGGGGAGTTTAGATGAAGAAGAAGAAAGGAGGGGTTGGCTCAAGCAGTAAGGCTCCTGTCTATCAAGTACAATCCCTGAGTTCAAACCCCAGTACTGCCAAAAACTGGGCTGGAATATAGCTCAGTGATAGAGAGGGTTTTCCTAGCAACCCTCTTCTAGAAGAAGAAGAAGAAAAAAAGTAGAAGAACAAGAAGAAGAAGAAAGAAGGACAAGGAGGAAGAAGAAGAAAAAGGGAAATTGGTAAGGTTGGGAGTCTCAATCTTCAGTTTTACCCTCCCCTTGTGTCATAATTAGCAGAGCATCTTAGGAACATTTGTATATCAGTGGCCACCAAATCTGTAGGCAAGTTCACACACAAGTGTTTGCAAGTTATCCTGGTGAGGGTCTCTGGAGGGCTAGGATGATGCATCACCAAGGACCAAAGTGAGGCCTTCTAGAAACACCAGGTACAAGGTAGAAAGAGCACCTGTGTGAGGAGCCCTTTAAGGGAAGCCTAATGGAAGGCACATAGGCAGGTGGGAATATCAAAAGACTAGGGAGAGGCTGGTAGAGTGGCTCAAGGGGTAGAGCATCTGCTTAGCAAGTTTGAGACCCTGAATTCAACCCCCGAAACACCAAATAAAAGAAAGTGAGAGAGAAAGTGTGAGAGAGAGAGAGAGAGAGAGAGAGAGAGAGAGAGAGAAGAGACTTATTCTGGCTCATAGTTTTAAATAGTGAGTCCATGATCAATTGACCCACTGCTTTGGACCTGTGGCAAGGCAGAAGATCATGGCAGGAGTACAAGACAGAGAAAAACCACTTATCTTATAGTCAGGAAATAAGAAAGAAAAATAAGGGCTCAGTGGTAGAACATATGTCCAGTATGTACAGGCCCTGGATTTGATTTCCAGCACTGAGAAAGAAAGAAAGAAAGAAGAAAGAAAGAAAGAAAGAAAGAAAGAAAGAAAGAAAGAAAGAAAGAAAGAAAGAAAGAAAGGAAGGAAGGAAGGAAGGAAGAAAGGAAGAAAGGAAGGAAGAAAGGAAGGAAGGAAGGAAGGAAGGAAGGAAGGAAGAAAGAAAAGAAAAAAAGAGAGAGAAAGAAAGAAAGAAAAGGAGGGAGGGAAAGAGGAACGAGGGAGGAAGAGAGGAAGCAAGGAAGGAAGGAGGCCAAGTTCAACAATTCCCTTCAAGATCACACTCCCAGTGACCTAAGACCTTCCAGTAGGCCCCACCTCCAAAAGATTCTTTCACCTCTCACTATCACCATCCTGGGGACCAGGCCTTTAACACATGGGCCTTTGGGGGACATCAAGATTCAAACTATAGTTAGGTGCTGGTGGCTCATGCCTGTAATCCTAGCTACTTGGGAGTCTGAGATTAGGAGGATTGCAGTTCAAGGCCAACTCCAAGCAAATAGTTCACAACACCCCATCTCCAAAATAACCAGAGCAAAATAAACTAGATGTGAGGCTCACAGGGTAGAGTGCTTGCTTTGTCAGCCTGAAGCCCTGAGTTCAAACCCCAGTCCCACCCAAAAAAAAAAAAAGATAAAGAGATCCAAACTAGGAGGAGGGAAAAAAAAAAGATCTAAACCATAGCAGGGAGGGAGGAGGAGATAGAGGGGCTTAGGATAAAGATTCTCGGTATCTGCTCCCTTTCTCACAGGAAGGCCTCCATTCCAGTCACAAGCAAGGTCTTTACTGTGATTAGGGTCTGTGTGGCTAACAGATGCAGCCCAAGTCATTTCTGTTCCTTGGAATGAAAGTTCTTCAAGAGCCATCCATGTCAGAGACTGGAACTGACATGGTGGACCCAGGCTGAGACTGCTCACCAAAGTCACCAGGGACTCCTTTTAAGCACAGAATAGACAACAGCTGCCTTATCCCAGCCACATCACTGAAAGCTGGACCAGTCCCCCACCAGAGCAACACCCTCCTCTGCCACATTGTTGTATTGTTACATCATTAGCTTTGGGGCAGGACAGGTGCTGGATAGATCATGACCATCCTTTCAGCTGCCCTCACACATCCAAAGCACTCCCAGATGGCACCCTGGGAACTCCAGTCCAGCTGTAGGATAGAAATAGTCTGGGGTAAGTGGATTCCCTCTCAGAACTCTCCATCTTACCCCCCCATCAGCATCTTCCCTCTCGCCTATAGGTCTCATTCATCTTGACAGCCAGTGCAAAAGGAACCTTTTCCCAGCTGTCAGGGAGCAAGGCTACTCCTATTTGCCTTAGTTACCTGTGCCTCCCCCTCATCTCTGCCCTTAGAGAACCACAGGAACATGTGTTCTCACTCTCTTCCCCCCAAATCCAGCTCTGCATTTGTTTTTTCTTTCTAATGACTCATTTAGCATATGGACTTTGAGATTCTGATCTCACATCTAGTTTAGAACCGTGGCATGGTCTGGATGTTTGTGTTGCTACAAAATCCATGTTGAAAGTTAATCCTCAACACAATAGTGTTAAAAGAGATGGAGCTTTTAGGAGATGAGTAGGTCATGAGGTACCAGGGGGGCCTTCATTAATGGGATTAATGCCCTCATAAGAGGACTTGGGTGCTCAATTCAGCAGCACATATACTAAAATTTAAACAATACAGGGATTAGTATGGTCCCTGCACAAGGATGACACACAAATTCATGAAGTGTTTCATATTCTTTAATAAAAAGTTTTGTTTTCCAAAATAAAGACTTGGGGGAGCCTTTTTCTCTTTTCTTCCAGGTGAGGATGTAGCAAGAGGTACCATCTATGAAGCAGACAGGAGCCTTTATCAGACACTAAATCTGTTGATGTCTTGATCTTGGGTTTCCTAGCCTCCAGAAGTGAGAAGAGGGCTGGTGCAATGGCTCAAGTGGTAGAGCGCCTGCCTAGCAAGCCTGATACCCTGAGTTCAAATCCCAGTACTAAAAAAAAAAAAAAAAGTGAGAAGAATAAATTTCTATTATTTTAATTTACCTAGTATAAGGTACTTTGTTATAGTAGTAGGAGCAGACTAAGTCTTCTTGAACAGGCTAGTGATGAGAATATGAGTACATGTGTGTGAGTACATGTACATACATGTGTGCTCACTTAGGCACTGCACATTCAGGGCACAGGAGACTCCATTTATGGAGCAGCCTTGGTCCTGCCCTGCCATCCAAATTAGAACATTGACATTTTTTTAAAAAATAAAGAGTAGCAAGGGGAGTAGCTTCCCACAAAGGAAAAGATGACTCCTACTTCTCCAGGCCTTATGAAGATGGACTTCTGGGAAGTCATTCCTCCAGGATCACCTGCCCAACAGGCCATTAAACTACCCAGGAAATGGGGGGGTTGAAGGAACTGGAAACAGAACCACATAAGGCTCAATAATTCACCGTGACTCATTTCTTTTCCCTACATGAGAGGCTGGTTGGAAGTAGAGATCAAAGGAAAATGAGCCTTTGAAAGATTGTCAGCCTGTTTCTGGGGGCAAAGAAAGCCATCAGGAACTGCAAGGTTGAAGGTCTGAATGGGGAAGCCAAACTTCACAGAGGAGCATTTCTGGCCTTAGTAACAAAGCTTGTATTCACTGTGTAGCTGTGACCAGTCACCTAACCTCTCTGGGCTTCAGATTCCTTGTCTGTAAAGTGAACACATTATTTGGTTCTAATTTCTAGTTATGTAGTGGGTGAATATGTTTGGAGAGCCCAACTTGGGATGAAAGAAGGAATTCTAAGGCTGAAGATCCAAACTCTTCCAAGAGGGATGAGGAGAGGTAACTGTGGTACCAATGGGACCTGAAATTCCTCAGGCAACAATTGGAGGCTGGGAACCTACTGATACCAGAAAAAATACAGAGTAGGAAAGCAAATCCAGAAAGTGGTGCCATAACATTGCCTCAAGGTCAGAGTCTCTGCCCAGGATCTAGCTTGCAAAGCCCAGTGACGATGGGTAAAAATTCCAAATAGCCAGGCAGCTGTCAACCAATTCAAATGACAGTAAATCTGTGCACTCTTGTGGTCTGTGCTTTGGCAAGGAATGGACGGGAGGTGAGGATCTTTGCTTTGTTTCTCCAATTCCTTTCTTTCTTTCTTTCTTTGTGGTTCTGGGGCTTGAACTCAGGGCCTTCACCTTGAGCCACTCCACCAGCCCTATTTTTTTGTGTGTGAAAGGTTTTTCGAGATAGGATCTCAAGCACTATGTCCCCGGGCTGGCTTTGAACCATGATCCTCCTGATCTCTGCCTCCTAAGTAGCTGGGATTACAGGTGTGAGTCACTGGGGCCGGGCTGATTCTCTGGTTTCTTAGTCAAGTTTCCTACTTGAGACTCCTTAGCATCATTTGGCTATTAGGATGGAGGCGGGACCAGGGTGCCCCTAGTGGCAGAGACTGGTCATTGGCAAGACAGCACCTCCTCTAAGACTTGCTGGAGGGACTGGAGACAGAGTGTGAAGCAGGTGGAGGAAGGCAGTGGGGGGCATTGAGTGTAATAGAGATTCTCCCCCGTTATTGACTTGGCAAGATGAAACAGAGCAGATCACCAGGGAGACTTGGATCAGAAAGCCACCTTGGATGATTCTCCCCAGAGGGAAGAGTCTAGAAGCCCAGAGCATAGGCAGCTAGAAGCCAGCAGGCAGGGGAAGAGAGGTGAGGAGCAGGGAGGGAAGGTATCCCTTTCCACGGATGTGCCTTGGCCCCTGACCAGGCAAAGAGGGGCAGATTTTCTGTCTTGTCCCTAGCCCCTGCATCTGCCACCTTGTTTACCTCGAGTCTATTTATAGTCACAGGCTCCAACCCTGGCATGGGACTCTGCGATTTATATGACTATAAACCTCCAAAGGGCACCAAGAGCTGGCAGGGATGGATAGAGACAGAGGCAGGCCTCCCAAGGTCAAAATGCCCACCCTCCCACCTGGGCTGACCTTAAATCCTATTAAAACGGCAAGAGGTCATAAGGCCAGGCACAGGCAAATAAGAAATGAGCAGGAAGCCACATTCACGCCTTTGATTATTTTTACCCTGAGCTTGTCCAGTTTAGGATTTGGAGCAAGCTAGAGAGGACCTGCTTTAGTCTGTCCACCCCACCCTTTGGGAGGAGGCAGGGAAGCTCAGTTTGGCAGCTTGGATCTCAGCAGGGGTGACTGAATTTGAGAGAGTGAGCAAGTTCAGCCTTTTAAGGGGGCAGGCGTGGGGGAGAATGGGAATCAATAGCTCAGTTCCCACTTGCCCTATCCACTGAACAGAAGAAGAGAATTGTGGTTGGAACACTGTTGTCCCCTGGCTTCCTCCTGGGGTTGACTTTGGAGGCCTAAACTATTCCACCTCTTACTCAAGACAGGGAGTGCTGAGCCCAAAGGTCTGGGCTCCCACTCATGAGATTCTTTTTGGAGGCAACCCTGCTTAACCTCAGGCTGACCCCCAGCTTTCCAATTCATCTGCCCCTCTATCATCTTTTGCCCCCCACCCCGACCCTATGTGTTCTCACCCTATTTCTCCCTGCAAAGTGCCTATACTGTGTCAGCTCGCCCTTCCCCCTCGGCTGACTATTCCAGACTCCTGCTGTGCACTCCCCATCCCCAAACCCTCCACACTGATCCCCCACCCCATAATTTGTCATATGAGCATTAAGGCTGGACATAACTCAGTTCTCTCTGTGTGTAAGAATGTTCTCAGTAGGTGGATCAGAGCGATAGGCCAAATAAGTATGAATACACAGGAGAAAGATGCACATGACATTCTCCTTGACTGTTTTGTTATTTTCCTATGGACTACGTCTACTGGACTGAATCTGAGGACTTGGGCAGGAAAGTGCCTCTCTTAGAGCCCATGTGACCTCCCAACCATTTCTGGCCCTCTTTTGGTCCTCCCCTCCCCACCACCATCTTGGGTTTTAGGGCCTTAGTGAATAGATAGATTAAATCTGGTGGAAGGTGGGTAGAGATGGGGACAGGGGTTGGCCAGCTTGGATCAATCCTTTAGTGGGGTGAGGGGCAGAAGCGCACTGTAAGATAGGGAACTACCAGTTAACATAGATCCCCACATGGGCCTGGGCTTGGGCTTGGCCTGACCCAGGGATTAGCCCTGGATAATGCCATACTTCAGGGAAAGGAGGAGGCCACAGGAGATGGGCTGATTCTTAGATTCACTCTGCTCCCCACAACTTAGCCCATCCTTGGGGACGGAGATGCAAATGAGTAAGCCAAGTCAAAGTTCTTTCCCTCTCTGAGGAGGAAAGACAGGGAATAGGGAAGATTCCAGGTTCCAGCTCACCTACTTTTTATCAGGTGCTTTTTTCTGGAGTTGGGGTGGGGGTATCAGTGTAACGTAAACTAGGTATGAAGATGGTATCATGATGGTTAATTTTATGTGTCAACTTGACTGGGCAAAAAGGTTGTGGGGGTTCCAGAGGAGATTAGCATTTATCAGAAGGCCCAGGAAGATCTGCTTCAGCTGGGCCCTACTTATATCTCCTCCTACCCTGGGTCTTGGCACTCCTGGTTCTTGGGCCTTCAGATTCCCAACAGGACTTGCACATCAGCTCCCCTGGTTCTCATACCTTTGGGCTTGGACTGAAACTATATGGTGGTGTAGTTCTCCTGGGCCTCTGGCTCACAGATGGCAGATTATGGGACTTCTCAGTTTCCATAATTGGAAAGCTAATTCTTCACAATAAATCTCCATCTCTATTTCTATATCTCTATCTCTACCTATCTATATCTCCTATTGGTTGTTTCTCTGGAGAACCCTGACTAATAGTGTCTGAGAACCTGGGAAGAAGTCCACAAACTTGGCAGGGTGGGTACAGTGCCCAGGAGCCAGGAGTTGCTGGGAGGAGGGTGGAGCTCCCCTCCTGCCCTCTCCAGAGGGAGGCAGCAGAGGACCATGGGAATTGCCCTATCCAGCTATTAGCAGTTCAGTTCCCTTCATGTCCTCTGTCCACTACGGAGCCCATATTGAGGGACTCATCTGGTGTGAAGTTTCTGCGGTTTTATCCCCTGCTTCTCTGATGAAGGGAGACCTTAGAGAAGCTGGCCTGTTCTTGATTTAGCTGCCTACCCCAGCTCCTCTATTCATGTCTGGAGCTTAGAAAACATACTTTTGTCTACTCACCATCTTCATACACTTTTCAACCTCCTCAACACTCCACCTCCCACATTCCCTTGGGGACCGTGATACAACCCTGTATCACCACTCTATCTGAGGGTGCTGCCCGTGCCCACTGGGCCATAATCATGACAAACATTGTCAGTTAGCATCTGATCCCAGTTTTCCCCAGGGAATTTCACATGAAACTCAAAACTGACGTCTCTTGTCCCCTACTGCTATTTAGGCACTCACCAGGCCTACTTCCCTGAGTATGAAGACCAGGTCTGATCCTGGAGATGTCCAGGAAAATAGTCCTGTGCTGGGGGTTAGGCCAGCACAGGGGAGCAGCAAACTGGAGAAGATCTGATGTGTGACCTTGAATGACATGAAAATTCAATGCCTCTACCTACCGGTGTGGTTCTACTGGTCCCTCAGCCTGATTGGACACTAGGGAGTTGGTCTTGGGTTGATCAAAGGCAGATGGGGCAGAAGAGTAGTGGGTGAGGGGAGGGCACAGGTCAAGGAAACTTACATCTCAAATACTGGCTGCTCAAAGTTAGGAAGCTGGAAGGAGCCTCAGGCTCCAAAGTTAGACACTGGGGCAGAGAGAATATGTCCTGCACAGGGGTGGAGGGAACTAGGGACAGAATGATCTTGATTTGAGGATGATTTTATCCAAAAGGAAGTAAGAGTGACCAGGTTGTAAAGAACGGAGAGGAATAAGGAGATCCTTTTGAGCTCTTACTGGCAGAGTGACTCTCAGAATTGTAGACCCAAACCCTAGGAAGCAAAGCTGAGATCCCAGCAGAAAGGAGTCCTGTGTCAGTGACCAGTACAGCCACAAGAAAGGGGGGAAAAGGGGGAAAGTAGAAGATTGCTTCTCATCTTCCTTACCCAGTCACCTGTCATTGCTTCCAAGAAACCTGGAGCTTAGAGAGTTTAAGACAGGAGCTTTACAAATCGTCTGGCCTAGAAACCATTTTACAGAATGGAAAAGGGAGACCCAGGGAGGAAGGAAAGCCTTAGGTCTCACTAGCCTAGTTCTCAGACCTCAATTTGGCCTCAACCCATGGAGCTCTGGGCTGATCTGCCTCTACCCCATAGATTTTTTTCCCAGATTAAGTGCCCCCATCTCATTATCACTCTATGTTTGATCCCTCCAGACCTGTCTGGTGGAGGAGTCCTAGTTGTGAAACCTCATCTCCCCTTTCCTATCCCAGACTAGAGCTTCTCAGGGGCTCCCTTTGCAACTTGTGATGTCACTATCTTTCTATTACAATGTCTTTCCCATCGTTCTGCCTGCCTTTCCCCTTTGCATCTCCGTATCGCACCCCTCCCCTCCCCCTCCTCCCCCGCAGTCCCCAGATAGAGCGCTAGAGCTGCTGAGCTGGATCTCTGAAGCTTCATGGTTCTGGCCTGTGTTCTTGGTAATTGAGTTGTGCTCTCAGATCGTGATGTGATGGGGGAGGGGCCAGGGGCCGCCTGTGGGTCCAGCCCTTCCCCTGCAGCTTAGCCCACCCCACTGCGATCCAGCAGAGGGTTTGGAGAGTGGCAGGATGCTTCCTTTTCTGCAGCTCAGCCGCCTTCTCCAGCTCTGTCTCCCCCTCTCCCCCTCACTGCTTCATCTCCAGCACAAATCACATGGTGACAGCCCCATCCAACCTTTGGGGAAGGGTTTGTAAATGTGTCTTCCTTAGCTCTGATCTCCAAATTGTTCCTTTTATTGCATTTGTCACGGTGAAGATTAAAGTCCCTGGGTGGCCTACACCACAAATCACAGAGTCTGCTCAGGGAGCGGCTGCAGGTTGGGAACATGGAGGGGTCTGGCCCCCATTACAGGGTGTGCACATATGTGCACACTCAGACACACTCCCACGTGTGATAGGGACCTGTACTCAGGAACAGAAAGATGTGCTCTTGGTATTGTCATTTGTAGCTGCTGGCTCCCTCTGTAGCAGTGTGTGACCTTTTCCTCCTGTCTTCCAGGATATCTCTGCTCATTCGGGGGCTGGAGATGTAGCTCAGTGGTGACATGCTTGCCTAGTGTGCACAAGGTTCAATCTCCAGTGCCTCTGCTCATTCTGTAGTGGGCATTGCAGCCTATATTTGGTCTCTTTTGTCTCTTCCACCGGACAAGAAGGAAAGCTATGATCACATCAGAGATCTCAGATCTCCCTCCGGATCTCAGGCCATGTTGATCCTTACTGCTCACCCTGGCAGCACTTTGAGTGGGTCAAGGGCAGCTCAGGTCCAAAGCACCCAAGGATTCATATCCAAGCCCCAGAGGCACAGCTGACCTTTCCCTGCCCCCACCCCTAGATCCTGACTTTCTTTCTCATATAGGACACAACTGAGTGCAGAGGGGACACAGCTGAGACTGAGGAGACACAGCTGAGGAGCCAAGAGGACAAAAGCTCACTTGTACTGAAAAAACAGTCCCTTTCCTATCCTTATGAGGTGGGCTTCCTGCCTGTCCCTCATGCACATTCATAACATTCAAATTTATGCTGTAATCTCTGCCGCTCCATATGTATGAGCCTTTGATGGGTGTTTGGGTTTATGGGATGCACCCAGCCCTCCGTTCCCTCACCCGCCCACCGCCTCCAACCACTGCAAAGACGCTCGTACATAATTGACATCGGCAGATTCTTTCATTATACAAGATTTAGCATCTGCTCGGGGATCGCTCGCTCCTCACTCACTATAGATGACTTTTCCCCGCGTTTCCTATTATCAATTCAAATTAGCCCCATTTCCCCACCCGACCAGTGCAGCGTTTACACTTGACAGTGAGGAAACAGCAAGGCTATAATGGGCTTCTCAATTATTTAGGCCCAGTTAGGCCAGGACCCAGAAGGCCTCAACAGGGGGGATAGGCTGGGGTGGGGTCATGAACAGGAGAAAGATCGGATAGGAACAACGTGGACTCCAGCATTCTTATAGCCTTCTATCTTCTTATTTTCTATCTTAGGGATCTCCTATATCTGGGTCTCCAAGGGCTGAGACAGTCCCTTCCTGCACCTACCCTCAACAGGAGCTCCTTTCCCCCTTCCCCATATTTGCCCCACAGGAACACCAAATGGGCTACTAGCATAAACCAAAGACAAGGTTGCCATTAGCACAAGCCAGTTTAGGAGGGGTGGGGGCCTCTCCACTTAAGTCAGAGCCCTCTTGTAAGGTATCTCTATGAAGATGTGAGGTGGAGCCCTAGGATTTCAGAGGTTCAGCGAAAGTGACATAGAAAAGACATAGGAAGGGAGAAAAATACAGACCCAGAAATGGAGACACACAGGAGAGCTGAGAGATGCTGCAGGGGCTTTGGGAGAAGTTACAGCAAAGCAGAAAGGCAGGGGTGAGGCCCTTCTTCAGACCACACAGCTTTGCAGAGCTGTAATTAGGTCAGCATTGCCCACCCGCTGGTCTGGCTAGTCTAGGCCCAGCCTCCTGTAATAACTCTTGGGCCCAGTGGCTATTCAGGACTCACAGGCTCTCCCGAGTCCTGTAAACGGCCCAAGTACAGGGACAGAAACTCAAAGTCAGCACCAGGGCCAAACCTGATTCCAGCCAACACTCAGCTGTCTCAAGCAGATCTGCAGGCAGCCAGCTCAGCTCAGCACAGCCCTGGGCCTCTCCTGCCACCCTCCCCTCTCCACTCTAGCTCAGATCATTTTCCAAAGGCAGTGATGGGGGAGGTGACAGGCAGGGGTCTGGGCAATTCTGGGATTAGAGGTGTCTTTCCCATGCTCCATTTCTGCAAAATCAAAGAATTCCTTGGGCTGATCGGATTTACCCTAAGTCACAGGCGTGTGGGACTGTCTTTCCCTCAGCAACAGCTGGAAATGGCCCTAAATATGATTAATTAATGCTGTAAAAAGTCCTGGACACAATTAAGATTTATGTGTGTGTGTGTGTGTGTGTGTGTGTGTGTGTGTGTGTGTGTGTGTATGTTTATGGGGGGGTGGGCAGGAGGTGGGTGGATTACTAACCCAACATCCTACAGGGCTCTCCAGGGGAATGGAGGGACATTTCCCCAGAGACATTTTTTGACATCCATCCCTGACAGGGGTCATTATATCCTGCCTCCAGCTTTTGACAGATTAGCCCCTTCCTCTGTCCCAGTGACACTGGGCTATTTTCTCCTTTCTCTTCTCTGATGGGGGTGGGGTAGTTGTTCTGGGGCAGGTGCCTTATCTCTCTTTCCTCTGCCACAAGTGGAATGTTCTCTGCCAAACCTCAATTCCTCTTGCTGGGTCATGCTAGGGATCAGCCCAGCATGCTGCTTAGACATAAGCCCAAATGGGACACAAAATATGGATCTCCAAGGAATCAGAATAAATGAATGACCAGCCAATCCTCCTGCCCTGCAAGTATCTCACTTTCATCCTCAAAGTCTCATGTCTCCAAGACAAGAAAGAGGTCCTTGGACTCTTCTCTGCACCTGTAAGAAAGATGACCAACCATTATTCAACTGCTTTCTCCTGCCTCTTGACCCACCTCTGTATGATTGGATATTCATTCCTTAAGTTGTGGACATCCTGGCTTTGACAAGATGATGGTAATGAGCAAACTTATTTATAATCATGAAAAGGAGGGGGCAGGAGCACAGATAATTCCAGTGAATCACACCCAAAAATCAGTTCTCAAAAATCTTTTAAAGAGTACTCTTTGTTTTTTTTCTTGTATTTATTGCAAATGACTGACCTGCCTCTGTTTTGCTGAATTGGTTAAGCCCAGCAAGAGGTTGCTTATCTAGCACTGATGGTCAAAGACAAAATGGACTAGAAGGAGCAGAAATCCTTTGGGGTCAGTGACCTGAATGCTTGAGGCTTCTGCTTAGTGGCCTGGCACCCTGGAAAGGAACCTAGGAAGGCTTGGAGATGTATAGGTGATCTTTGGGAAAGCGTCTTTTACATATTCTGATGGAGGTTTTTTTCTCCTTTCCTTTTCTTTTTGAGATAGGGTCTGTCTATGTAGCCTAGGTTGGCCTTGAACTCAAGATTCTCCTGCCTCAGCCTCCCCAAGCCTGGGATTACAGTCATGCATGACTGTGCCCAGCTTCTGATGCAGTTTTTACCAAGTGTGGACTTCAACCACTGGGTCTGGAGTTCAACGTCCCCATATCAAGGACAACAAAGTATGGGTACTCTATCAGTACACTGACCCTTGTCTCCCAGGAAGAGGATCACTGGTCTGGAGACAGGAATGACAGAAATGAACCAGGAAGAACTTTTTGTAGGACCCAGAAATTTTAGGAAATTCGTGGAATCCCTGAATGAGTAGAGACACTAAAGCTAACTCCAGAAGTCTAGAGCAACTGGTGAGTCCTTTCTTTGGGTAGGACTGAGGTTTGAACTCAGGGCTTCATACTTGCAAAGCAAGCACTCTACCTGTTGAACCACACCTCCAGTCCATTTTGCTCCAGTTATTTTGGAGATGGGGGTCTCAAAAACCATTTGCCTGGACTGGCCTCCTGCTTTGATCCTCCCGATTTCCGCCTCCCAAGTAACTAGGATTACAGGCATGAGTCACTGGCACCCAGCAATGATGAGTCTTAGAGAGGGTAAATGAGAATCACTTCCCTTCCTTGGGACCCCCAAAGCAGAAGGGCGTTTGTGATGACTATAGCACATGGGTCAATTGTGCACAGCGCTCCCACCCCTGCCATTTCCACTTATGCCTCTTGGACCCTACATTGTTCCACACCAGGGAGAGGATGACAAGGTTGGACGGTGTGAGCAGCAGACTTGGGTGCTGTGATGAACACGAAGGGAGAGGCAGAGAGTTTGAGGCTGGGAAGGGTTGGGAAGGAAGGCAGACAGAGGAAGGACAGCTCCTTTGGGAATGCCCTTATACTTTTCTTACAGTCTATTCCTCTGGGAACTGACATCAGTATATACACACACACACAGAGGACTCTTGGCATCTTCATGGTCCCGTGTGTTGTTGCATGTGCGTTTCCTCTACTCTTTGTCAATGCTTGGCGACTCTGTGTCTCAAGATAGGTGGGTCAACAGATAGAAGATCCAGAAACTAGCGTTGCCTGTAGTATAGTATTTGAAAAGAGGTTTGTTGTGGCCCATGGGACTGCATCTGGTGATAGCCTTCTTGTTGGCAGAGTCCCAAGGCAATGCAGAGTATTATATGGTGAGCCACAGAAAGCACCTCATCTAGTATTTGATTTGGTGAGCATAGTGTATAAAGCAAGCATGAAATTGAATGCCCTTGGGAGACACATGTGCTTTTGAGGGGCAGCCACAGACCCCACCATTCCCTATTAAATTTCACTGACTGCTTCACCTTTATACAACCTGCCTAGCACTGAGGTTTTGATGCTGTGACCTCTTTTATTTATTTATTTTTAAGGGCGAGGGATTTGGCCTAACACTCCCACCCCTCATGGAATGACTCTCAAGTAGACTGCTCAAACTGCCCATTGTGTGGCTTTACAGGTAGGCAGGGCCACCTTCTTGTCTAACATATCATACCCTGGTCCATGCCTCGTCTTCCTGGGAGAAAAAAGCTTGGGAGCCCAAAGAAGGACAAGCTCCATTTTGTTCTACAAGTTTAGATGAAATAACTGGGAAGTCTGGCATGATGGTATATGCTTATAATCCCAGCACTTGAGAAGCCAAGGCAGGAGGATCAAGAGTTCAAGGCCAAAGCCAGGCGCTGGTGGCTCACACCTGTAATCCTAGCTACTCAGGAGGCATACTGTAGTCAAGAGGATTACAGTATGAAGTCAGCCCCAGGAAATAGTTCTAGAGACCCTATCTTGAAAATATCCAACATAAAAAGGGGCTGGCGGAGTGACTCAAGTGGTAGGGCAACTGCCTAGCAAGGATGAGGCCCTGAGCTCAAACCCCAGTACCATCACCAAAAATAAATGAATAAATAAAAGTTTGAGACCAGTCTGTGCTACATAGTGAGATGCTATTGCTATCTCAAAAAAAAAAAAAAAAAGTGAGATGCAGCTATGGATGGGCTTATTCTTAGTACATGCTTCATCCTTGCAATTAGCTTTCCAGAACTCTTAGCTAACCTTGTAAGTTCAAGTTTCCACCAGGGAGGGACCCAAATCTGTTCCTAGGATCCCTCTACTCAAGATCCAGGAATCTTGATACAAGCCTTTTATTTGACTTCCCAAAAGCCTAGGATAGAGATTGGAAGGGAAGGAAGAGTGACTTAGAGGGAGCATAAGAGAGTTGATATATTGAGTTCTTATTTTAAGCCAGATAGTAGACTAAGCATTTTCCCCCCTAGGGCTGGGGATGGAATCCAGAACTTTGTACATGGTAGACAAGCATTCTACCACTGAGCTACACCCCCAGCCCAGAATGAGTATTTATACCTCATTACATGTTTAGAGACAGCTGCCAATGTAGGTATATTATCTCCTATTGCTCAAATAAAGAGATTGAGGTTCTACAGGTTAAAATCTGCTTCAAAGCCACATAGCTAATAAGTGGTGACATTGGTTCTTTCTACTCTGGGGCACTGCCTTCTTCTGTAAATCAATACAAAACCTGAGCTCAATGGGCAGAGTTGCCAGATTTGGCAAATAAAAATACAGGATGCCCACTTGAACTTGAATTTCAGATAAACATAGTTGTTTTTAAAGTATAAGTATATCCCAAATAATGCAATGTTGTTTATGTGAAATTTAAGCAGTCTTGTCTTCTATCTGGTAGTTCCAGATAAAAGCCAGACCTAACTTTGCCCCTTTTTCCAAAGAAAGACCTAGAAAAATGCCCCAAGTAAGAGGGGCTGTGAGCTCTATTAGATTA
Organism: Castor canadensis; assembly: GCF_047511655.1. NCBI lineage: Eukaryota > Metazoa > Chordata > Mammalia > Rodentia > Castoridae > Castor > Castor canadensis. The sequence continues at coordinate 28,151,175 of NC_133392.1, read as the reverse complement.
CTCAGGCTGTCCCTATAGCCCCTTACTCCCTTCACGAATGGTGCCTGGGGCTCCAAGGATGGGGTCAGGTTGGGAGTCTGGCTACCCTCCTTGCCCACCTCTGACTTCACTGGGGAAACCAGAGATCACGCCCATGCACCAGTCAATAGGGATAAACCCTTTTTCGCCCCAGCACTGGGCTAATTAAGAGGCAGGTGGGACACTAGCTTAGCAGAGATCTGTGAAAAAGAAATGTGAAATTTAAAAAAAGAAATCAAGAAATTGGAAATGTAAAAAAAAAAAAAAAAAGCCTCAAGTAGTAGTCATGACAATTAAAACTGCCCCATCTTCATTGTATGGATGAATTCCACAGTGGGAGTGGGAGTGGGGTCAAGTGCATTCATCCATTCAAGATTTAGGACTTCTAAAAGTCTTAGCCTTCATTCTTTGCTGCCTTTCAGGCTCTGGGTCCTCCTTTTTCTCTTCAGGAAGGGCTCAACTCTGGGTGGCCTGGGAGGGAGCTGGTAGTGGGGACAGCTCCTTCTTAACCCTTAGTCCTGGCCCATCCATGTCAAGCCACCTGCCCTGGTTCTCATCTCAGTCTTTGAGTTCTGTTCCTCTCCAACCAGCTCCAGCACCTGCTCCAGCGCCTACTCAGGCATTTGCTCCTGTTGGGCTCATGTTCCCACTCCTAGCCGGCTTGCTCGCTTGGGGCATCTCCCTACTGAAGAATTATGTTGCATAAAGCAGCCGCCACCATCTTGAACTGGCAGTGAACTTTGCTTTCTACATATAAATACAGATAGCAATCACACCCCAATCAGCGCTGAGGCTTCAGGGCATCATCTCAGCAACTCTAACTTTCCCATTACGATAATGTGATTTTCACTCAGTCTATAATATCACCAGCCATGAATAAAGCAACTGGCTCTTTCTGTCTCTCTCTTCCCTCCCCCTTTCTCTCCCTCTCTCCCACCCTCCTGTCTCCTTTCTTTCCCTTCCTCACTTCTCCCTGTCTCTCTGTGCAACCCCTCCTGGTAGTCATCCTCATCTCTGTCTCTGCATCTCTGAGCATCTCACCTGCCTCTCCCAGACTCTCCCTCATTTGCTGAAACTTATATTCCCTTAACACTAATGGTGTGGGGAGGTGCTTTGCCCCCTGGGCTCTTTTAAGTTCTGCTCCCCAGCTCTGCCATCATCTGCTTTTGCCTGAAGGTGAGAGTCTGCTGGGGGGCGGGTAGGGGAGGGGCTGGCCTGCTAGGCATCTGGAGAGGGTGAGGAAATGAGGAGGGGAAGCTAGGAATTGGTTCCTTCCCTCCTCTCTCCCTCCTCTGTTAGGTACCAGGATGACTTTCTGCAAGGACTCCCATCAAGAATGCCAAAGCCGGAGACTCAAGAACCAAAGGATCCAGCTGGGGAGATCTGAAACATTCCTGTTTAGAGGAGATCCTTGAGGCTCTGACTTTCTGGATATTGGGGAACCCAAACCCAACCAGATTCCAAGTGCCAGAATATTGTGAGTAGATAGAGCTGGTCAGAGGGCATTCTGGAGAGGCCTGGGAAGAGGCAGGGTACTGGCCCAGTCTCCTAGGGTCTCTACTGAAAGAGACTGCTCTGCAGTTCTGAGGCTGGCAGAGCAGCCCAGGCTGCAGCTGACTTTGGCAGGACATGGAGATAAAAGCCTGCAGATTCTTGATCAAGGTGTTAGCCACCTTGTCAGATCCTGGAGAGAGCTTCCTCTTTCTTTGAGGGCACCCCTCAGGTTGGTAGTGGTGTTGGCGGGGGGTGGACTCAGGTCATTCATTTCTCCACCCTACCTCACCATATTTGTATCCCTGTTCTTTTGGTTATTAGCTTTTGGCACCATGGACAATGCTCATAACTTCTATAAGCCTCAGTATACTCATTTATAAAATGGGCGTAACAATAGTACCAACTTATTGAATAAAATAATGTATATACAGTGCTTAACACAGTGCTTGGTACATTGTCAAATGTTCAATAAATGACAATTATTATCATTATCATTATTATTATTAGTTTAATGGCACTGGGAATTTTGAACTCAGAGCTTTCACGCTTGCACTTGAGCCATTCTACCAGCCCTTTTTGTGTTGGGTATTTTTGAGATAGGGTCTCATGAACTATTTGCCCGGGGCTGGCTTCAAACTACGATCTTCCTGATCTCTGCCTCCTGAGTAGTTAGGACTAATAGGTGTGAGTCACCTGCACCCCATAATGTTAGCTGTTATTATTACTACCCACTCTGTGTGTTAAGTAGGATATTATGGGGGTTAAGAGCCTGGGGTAAGGGCTGATGGAGTGTCTCAAGTAGCAGAGCACCTGCCTAGCAAGTATGAGGTTCTGCAAAAATAAATTTAAAAAAGTCTGGGGTTAAGGAGTCAGCTTTGAAGTCTCTTTGAGACTCGGTTTCCTCAGGAATCTAGTGGTCCCTAGTTCATAGGGTTGTTGTGAGGATTACTCAGGTTAATCCAATGCTTGACACAGTTCTGCCATATGACAAGAACTGTGGAACTATTAGAAAGTACAGGTCAGGTTCTGTGGATCCAGCTGCAAATGAGGAAAACACTGTACTAGGTGTCCTGGAGGTCACACTGTCTGTGAGTTAGGGATTGGGCCCCTGACCTTTTCTGTTGCCCTAGTCCATTGGTAGCCTTGACCTTTCACTCCTGTGCAGGATGAGGGCTTGCTTCAGCTTCCCTAGCTGTTGCATACCTCCCTGGGGTAGGAGGAGGATTCCTGCTTAGCCTCTTCTCTAGGTTGGGAGAGAAGTGACTCTATAATGCGTTCTCTCTCTTTTTATTTTGGAGGTACTGGGGTTTGAACTCAGGGCCTCATGCTTGCTAGGCAGGCAATCTTAGTCCTTTAGCCACTCCACCAGCCCTTTTTTGTGTTGAGTATTTTCAAGATAAGTTCTCTTAAACTGTTTGCCCAGGCTGGCCTTCCTGATCTCAGCCTCCTGAGTAGTTAGGATTACAGATGTGAGCCACTGGCACCTGGCTTGTTTTGTTTTGTTTTTGTGGTGCTAGGGACCAAACACTTGCTTAGCACTGAGCTATACCACTCACCACATGCTCAGCCCATGATTGACTGGGACATACACTGGAGAAAGAGGCTAGGACACATCTCAAAAAAGATATTCAGGCGATTAAGAAAAAATTAGAACAAATGTATCTTAAAACTTTTAGAACTAAGATGTCCAATAGAGAGTTGGAAATATGTGTACAGTGTTCACGAGAAATGTGTTTTCAGGGATTTGAGAGTTACAAAAATTGGATGGTAATTAAAGCTGTAGGAAAGATATTGGATACTTGGTAGATGCAAGTGAGAAGAGGCCAAGTATAGGCTTAGGACTATCAACACTCAGAGGAGTGCATCAGGCTCATTGAAAAACACCAGCATTTGGGCCCTACACCAGACCAACTAAATCTGATTCCCTAGGAGTGAACTGTCAAAATTCTTCAGGTTAGGTAAAGCCCCAGTACTGAAAAGCAAACAAAATTCTTCAGGTGAGTCTGACATGGAGTTGGGGCTGAGAATCCAAACTCAGGGGATGGTAGAGGAACAATGCTAGAAAATGATGCTGAGAAGAAATGTTCTGGAATATAAGAAGAGAAACAGGAAAGAGGGGTGTTATGGAGTAAAGGGAAGAGAAAGTGCCACGAAGTTAGAATTCAAGAGCATCAAATGATGCAGAATAACAGAGTTAACCTCATCCACAATACTTATGCAGCACTTGAGCTTTATGTGAGCTCACTGAATCCTTCTAGACTCTACAACGCAGGTATTATTATCATCATGACAATTGTAAAGATAAGGAAATGGAGGCACAATGATGTTAAGTACTTGCCCAGACTCACATAACTAGTAAGCAGAAGGTAGGATTTAAGCCCAAGCAGGCTGCTACCCAGCCTGTGCTATGCTGCCTGTCTTGCAGAAGGCCAAGCAAGATGAGCCCTGCCTGTGGACTTTAACAGGTAGGTGGTCAGGGTGACCTTCTATGGGACCAGCAATCCTGGTCTCTTTTTTCTTCTTTTGGTCTCCTTCCCTCTTTGCTCTCTCCTAGGTCACAAAGGCAGCTGTCCTCACCTCCCTGGTCTTCTCCTGACCATGGGAGTGGATGGAGCTGTTTCTCTTCCCTCACTCTAGGTGAGACAACAAGGTTAAGGGGTTGACACAATTGTGGGGCACTTGGCCCATAGACTTTTCATTCACCAGCCTGAGCTGAGCAAGTACCCTTTGAAGTCTCCAGAACTTGGAAGGGGAGAGGGAAAGTGGGAAGGGGTACAGAAGAAACCAGGGGTCTAATCCTTTTGGGAAGAAGTCTATGGAGAAGCAGATGCAGAGACAGACCTTGAAGCAGAAGGAGACTAGAATCCACATTTACAGAGAGGTGATGTGAGTCTGGCCTCCACGCTCAGAGTGGTGGTTCTTAACCTGCCTGAGTTACTTGGCCTTTAAACACATACCACAAAGGCTAGAGGCCTGGCTCAAGTGGTAGGGCTCCTGCCTAGTGAGTGCAAAGCCCTGAGTTCAAAACCCCAGTACTGCCAAAAAAACCAAAAACCCACAAGTACCGCCTCTGGAACCATAGGATCAGATAGAACCTTGTGTGCGGGGGTGCCTGGTCATTGATGGTTTTTATTTTATTTTTTGGTGGTACTGGGGTTTGAACTCAGGGCTTCTCATTGATGGATGTTAAAACTCCCCATGGCTGAGATCAGGAGGGTCTGGTTTGAGGCCAGCCCAGGAAAATAGTTTATGAGACCCCCACCTCCAAAATAACCAGATCAAAATGGACTACAGATGTGGCTCAAGCGGTAGAGTATCTGTTTTGCCAGCCCATGCTTTGCAAGCATGAAGTCCTGAGTTCAAACCTTCCCTCAAAAAAAGATCCTCTAAACCCTGGCCTTGTCACTTTTTAGTTGGCTAGTCCTGAGTAATCTATCAGACTTTATTGAACCCAGTTTCCTTATATCTGCAAAATGGGGATCTCAATCTTACTTGCTGCTCATGCAGGCTATTGGATGGGATATATTTTGTTAATTATATAACTATTCTATTTTGTTAATTAAGGTACTATGAGAAAATACGGTGGATACAGACAATTAAAAAAAGAAAGAAAAAACAAATAAGCACGTGTATTGCATGGGTAGGTACACTTGAGTGTACATACACACACCTCCCCCAGGGAGCTTCTGGGTAGGTTCTGAAAGCAGAGCTGTGGTTTTAGGCTTCAGAATATGCCATTAAAATATGGAGAGATGAACTGGTGTGGTAGTGGTGGCGGAGGTAGTAGTGGGGTATGTGTGTGTGTGTGAGCGTGTGAGTGGTGTGTGAGTATGTGGTGTGTGTGGTATGTGAGTGTGAGTGTGTGGTGTGTGAGTGTCTGGTGTGTGTGTGTATGTGGTGTGTTTAAATGATAAAGTGCAGCATCATTTGAGTCTGCCTGTCAGCCTATCAGAAACGTCATCTATAACCTTCACTGTTTGCAGTTTAATCTCCCCTGCCTCCCCTCGGGCCCTGTTCTGACATTTTAAACCCCATAAATGACAGTAGTGCTCTAAGCCATTTTGAAAAAAGCCAAGCATTTGGAAAAAACACACATAGAGACATCCCCCTAAATTCCCCTTTCCCTGAACACATGCTCACTCACGCTCATAAGTAGACTCACACACATGCTCACACCCCTCACTGGCCAATTTAGGAGAAGTCACAGATACTGGTTCTGGCCAAGAACTGTGCATGGGTATGGCGGCAGGACACATATGCACAGAAGCATGACTGTGTGTCTGGTGCCCACACACAAACTCCAGTGGACATACAGGAGGATGCCTCAAGTCCCAGACATTCCTCAGCCTTGAGAGGGAAGGAAGGACTAGGGTCCTTGGAAGGTTCATGTTGGGAGCTATTTCTTATAGTTTGGATTTGGAAACCAGTTCAGAAACATGGAGGCTGAGGGATCCCAAATCTTGAGAGTTAATGTCAGGCAAGGATAGGCATTAACAGGTTCAAGGTTCTCTCTAAAAACCCATGAGTAAAGGGCATTAATTGTACCTCAGTCTACCAGCAGCCAGAAAGATAGCCACGTTTGGGGAACCAGAATGAAAAGAGTCACTTAAGAAAGGGGTACATATGTGAGTGCAGAAGGACATGGTATGAGATGTGCATTATGAGCTCCATAATGGCAAAGACCTATAAGCTTCTGGAGGTACCCCTAGGACCAGGCACAGGGCCTACCACATAGCAGAGGTGTGAAAGTACTTGTTGAATGAATGATTGAAAGAACTCTGGAGTAAGCAGTAAGGTAAGGGGACTGTGGGGAGGGGGGCCGGGGGGGATGGGCAATTGACTACTTAAGGACAGTTTCTTAGAAGAGGTGGCTTCTGACTTCTGATCACTGGAAGAGAGAAGCCATATCACTTCTGATAGTCATTTCTTCCAGGGTAAGTAAGTGATTTTTTTTTTTTGGGCATTGGTAGGCATGATGAATTAGAATTACTTTTGTGTAGTCCTTGTTAACGTCCTTGCAAGTTAAAATATTTGGGCCACTCATGCCAGAGGCATTTTCCTGAGCTGGTAAACTTTTTTCCTTGCATGCTTGGCACGCATAGCAGTGGAGGAGAGGGACTCTGAGCAGCTCTGCCTGATTCTGAGGGGCTCTATGAATTCTTTGTGGCTGGCTGGTTCCTATGGCTCTCCCTCCCATCACATCAAGTCATCATGCTTTAAGGAACTTGTTTCCAAGGCAACCAATTAGTGTCAGGAAGTGAGGACTGTGACGTCAAGCTTCAAGTGAGGGAGGGGCAGGGTGAGAAACTCCATCCCCCATCTCCCTGGCTCTGGCTTAGTGTTGCAGCCTTGAAGGAAAAGCTCAGAGGAAAAGAGACTCAGGTGTTGCCCTCTTGAAGAACACAGTTCAGGGTCAGAACCAAGGAATAAGCACTGGGTGAAGATCTTACTCATCTGGCAAAGCCTCCACCCACTGCACCATTCCAAAATGCCGACAAGGCTGTGGGCCTAGGGGTGGGATAGTGCCAGTACACCTGAGGGTGAGAGCACTTGGGGCCGTTGGCCATGTTCTGCCCTGTCCCCCTGAAGGAAGTGATCTTAGACTTTCACTTGGGGGACCTGTGAGCAAGGCCCAGAAGGTAGAGAAGACCCTGTTCTTAGGCCTTTTGGGACCTTTCTCTCTGCCCTCCCTAGAAGAATGGGAGTTTTGGTCTATGAGAGGAAAAAATATACTTTAAAATAAAAGAATAGGGAGAAGTAGAAATCCATCTAGAGAGTGTAAGAGGGAAAAATTCAGTGATCACATAGCTCATTGATTCTTTGAGATGTGGGTAGCAGAGCCATAGCAGTTTGAACCCCTTGGGATCATGGCCTAGTTGGACCAATTTGAAAGGGTCATTCTGATCAGAAGGTAAAAGGCAGAATACCAAGGACCCTGTCCTTAGGATGATATAAGAAGGCTGGGCATTCACTTATTGGACTTTCTGGCCAAAGTATGCTAACCCTATTATATCAGCTGGGTAGGCCCCCTGCTGTGAGGACAACAATGATGACAATGATGATGATAATGATGACAAAGAGCAGCAGCTATATCTTTCACAGCGTCATATTTTACACTATACTATCATCTTTGTGTAAGCTCCATTGGGGAACTGGGCAGGAAATGTCCTCAGGTTAGGTCAGGAGCAGATTGAAATGGAGAATTCTATGTAGAAATTCTGGCAATGCTCTGTGCTGGGAAGGATGTGGAAAGAGGCAGGACTGAGCAGAGGAGAAGTTGGGCTGTGCCACAGTCTTCAAAAAGGCCTTAGCCAACCACAGGGGTCTCTGGAACTGGGATGGTCTTTCACAGTTATACCTAACTAGGGACAGGTGGCTGGACCTTCCTGTGTCCATGATACCAGTCACAGGTGGAAGCTGTCCTGGGAAAGAGATGTGACTTTGGTAAGGCAGCTGTCTTCAGCAGAGGCAAATCCAAGGCAGGCTGACAAACAAGGACAGCAGCTCAGGGGAAATGTCCTTCAGTGGCACCACCATGGAGGTGAGGAAACTGAAGCTCAGAGAGAGGAGATGGCCTGCCTGGTCCTGGTCATACACTGTCACACAGCAGGTTAGGGTGAAGTTACAGCATGGACAAGGGCTTCCTGTAAAACTCCTCCAATGTGACAGCAGGACTCATGCACTGAGGGAACCAGCTCCTTGAGCACTGAGATTAGGGTGGGAGTTTTTTTTTTTTTGGAGGGGGAGCTCAGTTGACTGTCTCCCCCAGGAGAGGAGCCAGGGTGCAGAGACCCTGTGCCAGACCTCCAGGGGGCCTGCTCAGTTCTGAGAGGTCCAGGAGCCCCACCCCCTATGGAAAGTGGAGACTGACCTTAATTCCTCCCAGCTCAGAGGCCACAATAGTGGCTGCTCTGGGTCACAAGAGAAGCTTTCCTGACAGATGTGTTGGATTGAACAAAAGACAAGGGGCTTTAAAGAGATTATGCTGTCTGCTCGATGCCTGACCCCTGAATCCCTAAGGAATGGAAACTCAGAGAGTCTAACTCAGGGCTTCTGGAAAGGGACAGAGTGGTGAGCAGGGATCTAGCAGTGGTCAACCTCCCAGAAGCAGCCAGATCCTCAGAAAGGCCTGGCAGAAGGCCATTGCTGAGGGGTCATCAGAGGCAAGGGAAGGATTGGACAAGGTGACTGAAAGCCAAGGCCAAGGAATAGGGAGGGACCTGGCTCTCTCAGGACTAGCCACCCCACCAAAGAAAGAGTCTCTCTTTCTCTCTCTCTCTCTCTCTCTTTCTCTGTATGTGTGTAATCCCTTGCTCTGGGTTTGGTTGCAGGCTGCCAGGGCTGAGCTGTCTAGGTACTAGTAACGAACGGGGAAGTCACTGATGAGTGTTGTATGTAGGGGCAGGGGATATGGCACCATCAGATAGGAGGGAGAAGTGGAGCAAAAAGAATCCACTTCTCTCCTGCCTTTACTTTGGAATTTCTGAGCCCACAGGCTGGGGGGGGTGACAGCCATTCTTGCTCTTTCCCTCAACTCTCCCACTAGGAGGTAAGAAAGGAACCTGAGCTGCCACAAGGGAAGGACCCAGAAGATACAAGAGACCAAAGGACCAGAACCTGATGATAGCTCCTATATCTCTCTTGGGAGACCCAGGAGGATGTACCAGAGGCACGTGATCTTTCTTGCCCATTCCTCCAGGGCAAGAATGGGCACAGCACCCAGACAGGAAAGCCCTATCCAAAAGGGATTGTTCCTGTTTTTGTGCTTAGCTCTGCCACCTTGCCCCTCCACACAGACACATTTCCCTTCATGACCTTGTGACTCCTCCATTAGGTCTCCTTTCTTCTTGCTTCAAGAGAAAGCCAGGCAGGGAAGGATGGGGATGGGGAGGGGGGCAAGGCAGGAGAGAGCCTGAGCCAATTGCAGCGTCTGCAAGGTGCAAAGCAATCAGCGGAGCCGCTGGTGAGCGGGGTCACTCAGTAGTGTGCACATCAGGGTGAAATCCTTTCAGCTCTTCGCCAAACCCCTAGTGAAAGACAATCAGGCTCGCTGTCACCGAGCTAATTCTGTCTATATAAAAGCAGTAATGAAATTCACGGCAGGATTACCCTCTCCATCCAATGGGCCAGCGTCGTGGTGACATATCTCTCTTATTGCCCGAATGTAACACACCATCTAATTTACGTCGTGTAGCGAGCAGGAATGAAATGTTCATAAAGAATTGCTGCATCTCGTCACCTTAACTGCGGCCCGGGGCTCTGAGGCATCTGTCAGGGAGAGGAGCAGGAGGAGGGAAGGCAGGCGGGGCTCAGGGAGCAGCCGCCAGGGGCAGGGGCTTCTGTGGGATGGTTGTTTCTTAATAGGGTGAAGTGGAGGCAGAGGGAAGCAGGGTCTGGGGCAGGGGCCAGGAGGAGTGAGGGGAAGGAGGGGTGTTGAAGCTTTGGGAGGTAAGGATAAATAAGGGCAGGATGGAGTGGTCTATGGGGAGTGTTTGGAAGTCTAAGTCTGAGAAGCCAGAGGCAGAGAGGATTTGTGCTTGGCTTTGAGTAAGTTGGGGGCATAAATGTGAGTGCCTAAGTGGCAAGAGGTTGCTTGGGGAAAATAGCCCTCTGAGCTCCTCCCAGATTCTGCAGGGCTTCTGGTTGCCTCTTCATTCTCTGAAAGTGGCAATCCATCCACCTCTGAAGGTTATCAGAACCAAACTTGTCTGTGAAAGAGAAGGGAGACCTATCATAAAAGTCAGCAAGGAGCAAATAGATGGTCAGAGCAAGTTTTGCAAACTGGGAAGTCATCATGGCTCCTCCCTCACCCTCACCTGCAATGCAGGTCCCAAATCATCAGTAAGCCTGACTTTTAGAATGTTCAACTCATTCTAAAATGTGTTTTTCATCCAGTCTCATCTCTGTCACCACCAGTGCCTACCACTATGCCAGTCCAAGGCCACTGCCATCTCTTGTCTAGAGATCTCAACACTCTCCTGACTCATCTCCCTATGTGTTTCTCGTCCCCCGCCCCGACTCAGCCAGGTAGTGATCATGTCACCACTACCATGTTTGTTTGTTTTGTTTGGTTTGGTTTGGTGGGGCTGGGGTTTGATTCAGGACTTTATACTTGCTAGGCAGGTGCTCTATCACTTGAGCCACACCTCCAGCTCTTTATCACTGCCATTTCCGAATTTAAGCCCACAGTGGTATTCCCTTGTTCTTAGGATAAAGAGCAGAACCTACCTCTCCAACTCCTTTGCCCCATAATCCCAGTTGAAAACTGTCCTCCAGCCATGTCTTCCTTTTCCTGTTGTCTGAATGTGCCAAGTTGGAAGCAGTCACTGAGGTTGTACATATGTGTTTCCTGTCCTTGGAAGACTCCCCTTGCTAGTAGCGGTAGTACCACCTCACTCCCACCCCCAGAAAGGCCTTAACTCCTTCACAATCACTACAGTGCTTGAGGCCCTGCTCCTTCCTTCCTTCATCCATTCAGCAAACATCTGATGAATGCCTTTTGTGTGCCTGGCACTGCCAAAGACACTGTGGCCATCATGCGAAACATGTGAAGACATAGCTCCAGCCCATGAAGAGTTCACAGTTTGGAGAAAGAGAAAGATAAGCAAGTAAGACAAACATGGTGCCAAACAGGTCCTCTGCTGCTTCACTCCAGAGAAGAGTCACAGCATCACTCACTGTCAGAGTCACCTATAAGAAATGGTTGGCTGGCATAGTAGCTCGAGCAGTAAGAGCACCTCCTAGGAAGCATGAGGACCTAAGTTCAAACCCTAGTGCTGCCAAAAAAAAAAAAAAAAAAAAAAAAAAGAAGCAATAAGGTAATATACGGGTAGGGTAGCTTAAGTGGTAGAGCACCTACCTAGCAAGCATAAGGCCCTGAGTTCAAGCCCCAGTATCAGGGAAAAAAAAAGATTGCTTCTCTGGGGCCATACAAAATCTCCCTAAACTTTCCCCAGATGTAGAGCAGCTACTTTTGGGCAGAAAATACCAGCAAATGAAAGAAAACTTATTAGAGTCATAGTTGAAATTCTCTTACCAATGATAATAACAATAAGCATTTATTGTCAACTGTGCACAAGCACTTCACCTCACATAACTCTCATAATTGTGACATGTAGGTTTATGATTCCTGCTTTAGAGAGGAGGAAACTAAGGCTGGCTGAGTTTAAATAGCTTGCCCAAAAGTTCATACACATCCAGTTAAGCATCACAATGGATGCTTACCAAATATTTAGTGACTGAATGAATGAGAAGCTAATAAGTACAAAGTTCACCTAGGCTTTCTGGCTCCAAAGCCCCTGGTCTTTCTACTCTTATTCCAAGCAGTTAATTTGGGACCCTCAGCATCAATGTTAGAGAAATACCTGATGTTGAGTCTGGATCTGTGTTTCCCCTGATCCAGACCCTTGTCTGTCTATTCATAGCTTTCCCACACAACACCTCAGAGCAAGGCAGAAGCACTAGGTCCAGAGAATTACCAGACCTCAAGTCCTCTGGGAAATGCCTGTAAGATAAGCCCTTCCTCCTCAGGCCCAGTCTTTCACCAACACACCAGGCTCAGGTTAGCTGATAAAGAGGCCTGAGAAGGGTTTTGTGTGGTAGGTGGAACCTCACTCCTGTGGGCATAAAATCAAGCACATCTTGAAATATGTCATCTTGTGCCTGAGTTATCTGGTCCTTTCTCATGAATTCAGAGGTGTTTACTCACCAGATGATACATAGCTATGTGTGCAGGTTGTATGTGCATATGTTCATGCATGTATACACCTATGAGTAAATCCATCCTTTCTTAAGCTCTCTTCTAGGCAATAGTGTCTACGTGGGTGCAGCACTGAGTCTGCACCCTGAAGTTGCCTTACCACAGATGTATATGGATCTGGGTCCCCATAGCTTCCTTTTCTACTTGCTTCTAACCTCCACTTGTAGAAACTGCACTTGACCTTCCAGATAATGCTTAAAGGCCACAAAATGGGATTATATGCCCCCATACTTCCTCTTATTTTGAGGACAGCTCTGGTCCCTAGAAGTAACTTCTTCTTTTCTTTTGTTCTTTCTTTCATTCATTCTTTCTTTCCTTTCTTCTTCTTCTTCTTCTTCTTCTTCTTCTTCTTCTTCTTCTTCTTCTTCTTCTTCTTCTTCTTCTTTTTCTTCTTCCTCCTCCTCCTTCCTTCTCCTCCTCTTCCCCTTCTATCTTCCTTCTTCTCTTCCTTCCCCTTCTCTTCCTTCTCCTTCTCCTTCTTCAGATGAGGTCTTACTATGTAGTCCAGGCTGGCCTTGAATTTTCAGTTCTCCTGCCTCGGCTTCCTAAATGCTGAGATTGCAGCATGTGATACTATGCCCAGTCAGAGTAACTTCTTTATCAAAGAGCTGATACATAGATGTATCATCACAGAGATAATGTATGCCTGGCACACAGCAACCTCTCAAGTCATGTTTGCTATTAACATTATTATAGCTCATTTGTCCTCCTCCCTGACCAGAGGGCATCACTTCTACCCACAGCCCTTCTAGAGCTGGAAATACAAGTACATCCACTCCTGCCAGAGAGCTGTGTAAGGCTTGGTGAATGGGAAAGGATCTCTAGGGTTAGAAGGCTCCTCGACATCATAATCCATATCTCTCAATAGGAGAAAAATCTCACTCATCCCTGATCTGCAGCATCACTCTGGGTTTTTTTTTTTTCACCCCATCCAGTACTGGGTGGGCAGGCACTTTAACCATTTTACCACTTGACCCTCCCCCCTCCCAATAGCCCTCATATTTCTTTTGTTTTGGTGGAACTGGTGTTTGAACTCAGAGCTTCTCACTTGCAAAGCATGTGCTCTACCACTTAAACCACATCTCCAGTCCATTTTTTGACTGTGGTCTTACAAACTATTTGCTCAGGGTTGGCATTGAACAATGATCTTCCTTATCTCTAAGTAGCTAGGGTTATAGGCATAAGCCACCAACACCTTCTTCTCACTCATATTTTTAAAAGTCTTCATAAAATAAGTTTTGAGTGTTTCTTTAGACATTGCATCCAAAACTATAAATTTCAAAGTCATGGATTGCTTCCCAAACCTATCCTTTGTAGTGAACACTTTTTCTTTTTTGCCAGACTGAGGTCCAGACCCAGTGGCCAATGCTTGCCAGAGAAGCATAATGTTGGTCATAATTCCTAACTCCCTTCTTTGGCCCAGGTGGTCTGCTCTTCCAACCAGTAATCAGTTCTATGGCTCTGCTGACATGCTAAGTCAGACCTACTTTTTCAGGTGAAGCAAGATACCATTCAAGCTGTATGGATACAGTGTTCTGTAAGTAGGAGCAGGGGAGAGAGGGAATGACAGAGACAACAGTCACAATCAGGATTCTCCAGACAATATCTGTTTGGTTTTTTTTAAAATCAGCTGGATTTTATTTTTTAATATCTGTTCTTAAAGTGGCATAAGGCACTTTTTTCCCGGGTTTGGAAAAACCCAGGGGTCTGTGCCTAGAGGTGTATTAAGGTTAAGTTTTCTTTGATTGTCTTTGGAAGGCAAGAGGGGGAAAGGAAGACTATATGGAACAAGTAAACTCGAAGAGGTTGGCAATGGATTAAAAATTGATATCAATCCTATCAATGTGTTTATTGGATTTCCACATTTCTCTACCCCCTTTATTCCCACCCCTCCCCCTCTTCCTTATGCCCGGACTGACATAAATGATACTATGATGGCTATTTCAGCTGCAACCCTATATAACCAGGGAAGCCTGAGCTCCCAGCTGCCAGCCAACTCTGATCCCCTAATCCCAAAGGAACCAGCTGGTCAGAATTCTCAGGGATGGTAGACTCCCAGTGTAAACGTGGCTTCTGCTACCCTCAGTCTCTGATCAAGTTCACATCACTTAACTTCTCTGTGTTTAATCAGTCTTAATCTTTGCCTCTTACTTCCCCTCTACTACTCCCTCCCCTGATGGTAGGAAGAAGCAGCCACAGCCTGAAGTTCTTGAAAAAGTATTTTAGAAATCCACATTTCATTTCCCAATATAAAGACCAGATCCAAATAAAGTCCTTACAAGGATTAACTTGATCTTGTGTGGGCCAGTCAGCTTCACTGCTGGTGGGGACAGCTGTTGAGTTATCGGTCACCAGGAGAAAGTGAGGATGGCTCCCTGCCCCTCAGCCCTGCTGCTTGAGTGCATGACCCATTATGATAATGGCAAAGATAATTGCCTGGCCTCCTGGCTTGTTTGAGGGTTTTGTGAGTACCCACACATACTGCATGGTTTAAAATTGTATCAGTATAAAGCAACAACCAGCATCCAATCTGCTTGGAGTTTGGTATAATGACAAGGGGTTGTCTATGGTGTAGATAAAACTGGAAGGGTCCTGCAAATGAAGACTAATTGATAATTTGAAGAAATGGGAATAAATTCCTATTAAGTGTGGGTTAACTCCCTTGTTTTCCAGGCTCTCCCAAAGCCAGAAACTCAGTGTGGTGGTCATTGCCTGCTCAGTGACACTAAATTCTCTGGTAATCTGCAGAGATGTGTAATTATGCTATAGTTAGTGATTGTTCACGAAGTAAACCCTTGGTGTAGTTACCATGTAAGTCAACAGTATTTACAGGATATTTTTTCTGCCTGTAACTCAAAGCCTTACCGAAACAAATTGGAATTGCCTTCTGGAGGCCGTTGTTATAAATTACAGACCCAACATCTGTCCACATCTGCAGTGTCTAGACAGCTTGTCTCAGCTACAAGAGAGGAGAGAGAGGAACAGAGGAAAGCAAGGGAGACATGAGGAGTAGCAGAGGGAAGCCTTAGATTCATACAATTCTCTTCAGAGGTTTACCCAATGTATGCTATGCTTACTACTGGAATAGGCCTGAACCCTCAGCAGCTCAAACCCAAGCTTGAGAGAGTTCAGGGTGTGGTCATTGCCCCGGACGTGTGGGCAATGCAGTCACTTCTGATGGACCACATCTCTGCCCAGACAGGCTCTCAGAGGTCATAGTGGGGCCTAGAAGATGAAGTTAAATACAGAGACTGATTATGACAAGATCAGGAGAGGTGGCTGCTTCTCCAAACTTCCCCATCCCTTCTCAAACCTCTAGCTGTCTCCCTGACCTGACTTAGCTTTTCCAAGTAGGGGAGAGGCAGTCTGTTGCCTACCTTTCCTGTGGTCCCTCTCCTGCACCCACGATAAGGAGCCTGCCCGTCAGCTGAATGATTGTATTTTTTTACAGTTCCTAGCACAAACCTTCTCATTTATATGTAAAGCAGCCATTAGTCATAGCTCCGTTCCCACACACTGCCTGATGTACAATCACATTTTCAGCGGATGAATCTTTCCACACAGCTGCTCTGCTATGAATAATCCGTCTCCAGGCCCATAAATCAGAAAAAAATCATGCCCCTCGTTCGCCTGATCCTTACACAAAGTCATATATTTTACATGAGGACGAACTAAATATTCATGAGTCTTACAGGCTTTTTTCATAGGCACTTGTTGGGGTTGTTTTCTACTATTGGGGGGATACCAAGGTTGTATCTACTGAGGGAAGGAGGGATTTTTAGAGAGGAAGAGGAGGAGGGGGAGACAGAATCTGTGTGTATGTTTGTGTGACTCTGTGTAAGTGTGGGGGGGGTTGTGTGTTTGAGAGAGGGGGATAAAAGAAAATGATTGAGATTTCAAGCTTTTCTCTTGGTCTAGGAGTCATGTCTGACAAAGGATTCTCTTGTGAGTTCTTAAAAACATGATAAATACTTGTTTACCTAGGCTTTCATCCTGCTCAGAGGCATGAATATTTTCTCTCTGACCTTCAAGGTCATTTCATTAACCTTTGCCCTCTGACCTGTGGAGCAAATGAATTTGGCCCTTCTCTGTGAACAGAGGTAGTTGGGAGCCTACCTAGATTTGATAAAAGCAGAATTGGGGGTCAGGAGGGGGACAGTGGGAAAATGAGCAGACGTAAGGAAACCACTCTGATGCTAACAAAACTTCCTATCAGGCTGGGCATGGTAGTGTACCACTTATGATCCAGCATTAGGAGACTGAAGCAGGAGGGTCATGAGTTCAAGTCCAGCCTGATCTGCCTAGTGAGACTCTGACTCAAAAAACAAAACAAAACAACAACAACAAAAAGCAGCCTATCACAATAGAAAGCTCCTTTCAGCTTCCCAGCATTTCCTGTGTGTCCCATTCTTGTGCAAGAGAGCATTTAAGGTGACTTTCCTGCTTTATCTCCCTCCCCTTCTCCACCTCAGTCTCATTCTCAGCCTCCCAGGCCTCATCACCATGGTCTCTTCTCTCTAGGGCTTTCTCTCAGACATCATAAGCAGCTCCTCAAACTCTCACCCTCTCCCAAAATGTAAAACCTGACCACCCAAGAAGTCTTCCTTCACTAAACAGAGGCAGGAGAGCTCCTTGCTTTGCTGTGCAAGCCCCACACTCCCACCTTCCCTCACTAACCCACTTGTCATCCCAGCCCCTCTGCTGGCAGGTGCTTTTTCATTTTATCCTGGCATTTGCTCAGCATTTGTCTGTGTGTTCAGTGGCGCTGTCTTTCTGACTCATTAATGTCATGGTCTGCAGTGGTGATGATGTGTCCTCACTTCCCTTGAAAGGGTGGAAAATTCTTACCCCGGTTTTACTGACATGAAGAACATATGCACAGACAGGAGATTTCTCAATTTAACTCCAGATCTAGAAACACACAGAAGTCCTCAGACCCTCTTAGCTTTCAGTGGGTTCGAGTGGCTATCCTCAGAGGAAAATTGTAAGGGCAGCTTTATGGGTTACTCCTTTATTTAAAAATCACTTCTCTTGACTAGCATGTATGAGACCCTGGGTTCAATCCCTAGCATTAAAAAAAAATTAAAAATAAATTAAAAAATAAAATCACTTTTCTAACAGATGGGCAAACTGAAGTATAACCTTGGCAATTTCTCAAAGTCAGGAAGCTGCAATTACATCTGAGTTCATTTTTGTGCTTTTGACTCTGGGCATCAGATTTTTTCCACCAACTTCTGGGTCCAAAAGCCTTTCCCCATTTCTCTGAATTCCATGAGTTTACCTGCTGTACTGCTGCCCCTTCTTCCTCTCCTGCTCACAACCCACTTTTGTTCCTGTTCAGGGAGAATTAAGTCAAAGATCCACAAGAGAAGAGGAAAAAGTCCAAACAATCACAGATGGCAGACTCGAAAATTTAATTTAAAATCATTCTTTATTATCCAAAATATTAAAATTAAAGCTACAATGCCCAAAGGAAAACACAGATTAAAACCCCCAATGTTTCACAGTCTCTTCCTCAGGGGTCCCCAAGACACTGAGTGCGAATGCTTTTGAAAAGAAAGCAGGAGTGCTGGAGTTAAGAGCCAGCTGTAGATCATTGAGCCAAACACTCGGTGACTGACCCAATCAGCTTCCCTTAAAGCCAAACACCAACTGTTTCATATGCAATTAATGATTGCCCTGGCAAATTAAAGTGCATCAAGTCTTCACAGGCATTATTGAATGAGAAGACACACAGCAGTCACAGGTATCGCATCCCTGGCATCTACATAATAATATTACCAGGCTAATCTAAGGCTCCAAGATTTAATTCTACAAAACACCATGCACTAAATATTTATATTCATAAAGGGCTAGAAAAAAAATGTCCACATGCTACCTCTAGGCTCCCCATTTATCTGAAATAGGCCACTGGTTTATTCACTGGGGTGTGTGGTTGAGGGTAAAGAGCACTAGTCAAATGTCAGTAGAATCCCAATGTTCCTGCCCCCCAAGTGCACTCTGCAAAAAGAGTTCACTATTGATTGAGTATTTAGAGGAACCCAAGAAAGGACAAAGCTTATTCTATCTCTACAGACACCAAAGCATAAAAGGAGGCCCCTTAATATTTCAGAGACAAGAAAGGGGCAGCAGAATAGATGAGAATGTCTGTTACCCATTCTTTGATGCAGAAAATCAAAGTCCAGAGGGGGAACCAGAGACCATTACAGCCATCTTTTATAAATTCCAAATTCTCAGAGAACTCTTAGTTACAATTCTGGCTTGGGATGCTACCATTCTTGAACTATAAAACTAAAGAACAGAAGACCACGTGTGGTGGTGCACACTGGCAATCCCAGCTACTCAGGAAACAAAGGTAGGAAGATCATGGTCCGAAATTGGCCCCTCCCTGGCAAAAACTCTCCAGATCCTATCTCAAAAGCCACTAAAAGCAAAATGATTGGAGGTGGAGCTTAAATGGTAGAGCACTCACCTAGGAAGTAGAAGCCCTGAGTTTAAGACCCCAGTCCTGTAAAAATAAAACAAATGAAACAGAGATGAAAAACAGGGTTTCTCCAAGTAAGCATAAACAAGCCAATGCTGATGGAAAGGAAAGGAAATGTGTTTTTCTTTGGCCTTCTGAATTTGTTTTACTTTCTTCTATTGAACCCTAATTTTGAGCTAATGATCTCACCTCACCACACTGCTGGCCCTGAACACCCCATCATACAAGGCATAGGATCTAAGGGTCTTGGGCTAGCCCCCATCCTCATCAGGTTGCCAACATCAGATCTGTGTCCATCCAGGGACTTTTCTCCTCTCCCCACAGCATCTCAAACTCAAATTACTCAATCCAGCCTGCTCTACCCTTTCTCTCTCCCTGGCAGCAAATACAATGATGGAGCCTGTCCGTTCCTTGTGCACACCATGACTTGAAGCCTTCAGGAGCTTTTCCAGGGCTCTGCATATTATAATCAAGATGGGATCAGCTAATAAAAATTACATTCGTTACAATTCAGAAGGATTAACCAGCCTTAAGGGTTTCATGGCTATGTGTTACACTTTTCAATTTTCCTACAATTAAGCTAACAACAAATAATATTGACAAATAAACTGCCAGATCGCTTGCTGAAGTCCTGCCATGGGAAGGAAGTATGGTTTTGCAAGTCTGGTCATTGCCTGCTTATCAGGTCCAGCCTGTGAGTTCTAGCATCGGTTGCTGGCCTTGTTCCTAAAATAAAAAATAATAATTTAAAAGAGATGAGAGGCTCCTGCCTTTTTGCCACTCAGGGGAATTTTTCTGGTTTCCACTGATTTCTCAACCTTCTGAATGAAACAGAATGAGACTATATTGTCATGAGGCACAACTATATCAACTTATTCATTAATCTGGAGTCACAAATTCAGGCCTAAAATCAGGGAGACCTAGCACGAGCACAATCTGGGAACAGGTAGGTAAGACCAAGGGTCATAAGTATAAACCCTTTCACACACAGATGCTGTGGACATCTGTGGACACCATTCTTCTTTTCTCCCTGCTTGGCTGCCTTGGCACTGAGGAGGGCAGGTCGGGCCAGAGGGCAGCATATTTTGTGAGAAAGGGAAAGGGTTTCTGGAGGTTGTAAGACATTTTAGATCCTATCTACAAAGTAAAAACCAAATTACTTCTCCAGTACTATTGCTTTCCTGGTACATCTTTATGATATTACTCAATGTTGGGAAGAAGCCAGCAGGAGGAAGGGCTAGGAGAGAACTAGAAAAGGATCCATGATCGTTGTCATTATATAATCACCTTACCATGTGCCAAGCATTGTGGGAAGTGCTTTCAAGCACTAATTAATTCCTTATAATAATCATATGAAGCTGTGTGCCAGGGGCTCAAGTCTATAAATTTTGCAACTTGAAATGCTGAGAATGGGAGAATCATGGTTCAAAGCCATGATTTTGACCCCATCTCTAAAATAACCAGAACAAAAATTTAAAAAAAATTTTTTTTTAATTAAATAAAATAACCAGAGCAAAATGGACTAGAAGTGTGGCTCAAGCGGTAGAGGGCCTATTTTGCCAGTATGAAGCCCTGAGTTCAAAGCCCAATCCTACCAAATAAAGCAAAAAACAAAACCCAAGCCCTGACAACTTCCACATAATCCTCCTTTTCCAACCACCTGCCTCAGCCCTTGAGGTGTTCTGCTTTGCTAAAAAATAACTCTGCTATCTTTTTACTCTTCAAGTTTCTTTTGCTGCACTGGGACAGCATCCTATTATATTAGACATTATACTCAAAAACTGGAACAGCTGAAACACCCCAGCCACTGATAACACCTCCACTCTCCACCTGTATTTGTGGTTTATATATCTGGGCCTAGTATGGCCCCCCACATACCATGTGTATGTACTGGGGATGGAATCTAGGGCTTTGTGCAAGCTACACAAGTGCTCTACCACTGAGCTACTCCCCCAGTCCTCTCTGTGTTTTTTTAATGTAATATTTATTTGAGTGTCATATACATGCTGAAAAGTGCACAGAATAATGTTACAGATCAATGATTTTTTTCAAGATGAATACACCTCTGTAACCAGCATGGCGCCTCTTAAAAAAATAAAGGGAAAAACAAAACAAATTTGAGTAGTTTAAGTCTTTAGTCTTTTAAAAGGGCAGCAAAAAGGGGAAATTCCATCCTAGGTCACACCTTAAAGACTTCTTATAAAAACTTCTCCCAACCAAAATACTTCTTCCTTTTTCCCTTCCTTTCGTTCCACAAATATTTACTGAATACCTTCCATATTAGGTGCTGGGGAGATAATGACAAGCAGGATAAGCCTGGTTCCTGGTTTCCTGGCACTTTCAGTCTCATGTAGGGAGACAGATGAGACACAAATAAGTAAGCAATAATTATGAATTTTGAATTACAAATTCCAAAGGAACTAAATGGATGCTCTCATGCCTAAGGGCTGAGAAGGAGCCAGCTTAGTCTAGAGGAACAGCAGGGCAAAGGTCTCAGGTGGGATCTGAGCTGAAAGAATTCTTTCTCCTCTGACTTTGATGGCATGTCTTCATCCCCCTCCTCCCACCAGATTCTCTTCCTTTCCACCGGTAGCTTTCTACCCTGTCACCTTCTCATTCCACATAATAAAAGTCCAATATAACTCCCAACTATTTAGTGAGGTTGAGAAGGGAAAGAATGCAAACTTGCACTTTGATTTTTTTTTTCCTGATTTTTAGGAGACAGTACCTGGCCCAGGCTCACCTCAAATTCATAATCCCCTTGCCTCAGCCTCCTGAGTGCTGAGATTTCAGGCATGAGTCACCATGCCTGGCTGTGGTGCAACAGGCCTGGCTAAAAATTTCTTTGCAGCTGGACATGGTGGTGCATGCCTGTAATCTCAGCACTCAGGAGGCTAAAGCAGAGGATTAGATTGGTATACATGGAGTTCTAGGCCAGCTTTGGCTACATAGCAAGACCCTACCTCAAAACCAACAAACAAACAAGCAAACACATAAATAAGTAAATAAATAAATAATTTTGTAGTACTGGGGAATTGAATCCAGACCTTTGCTAGGCAAGGGAGCTACGTCCCAGCCCAGTGGCTTTTGTTTTTTTCTCAGAAATATTTGGGTTGATGGTTGGAGGTGTGGCCCAAGTAGTAGAGCACCTGCCTAGCAAATGTGAAGCCCTGAGTTCAAACCTCAGTACCATCACCACCACCACCAAAAAAAAAAGTTTGGGTAGGAGTTATCCTAACCACTTTTTGAAGTCAACCTCAGTCTGTCCTCAATGGAGTTGTCTTTGAACTAAGAATACAGGAAGCTCTGAGCTGCCTTCTTTTTCTTGTTTCTCACAGCTGCCTCCTTTTTCTTGTTTCACTGGAAGAATCACCAAGGACCTCTGTTCAGGAGTTCAGAGGATTCGAATCCAAACTCATAGGTGCTTTGTTCCCAAGATAAGGTTGGCATGAATGCCCTGTCATTTAAGGGAAGGCAGTGACTTAGTGATAGAGCACTTACCAAGTGCATGCGATGTCCTGGGTTTGATTCCCAGCACCTCTCCATCCCCACCCCACACTCCCCCTCCAAAAAAAAAGAGAAGCAGCATAATCGCACTCCAGATGGTTTGCTGGAGCCATTCAAATTCTCACCTAGTACTGATGAATTGAATACAAATGCGTTATCCTCAAAAAGACCTGAAGGAGCCAGATGCTTGTAATCCTAGCTACTCAGGAGGCAGAGATCAGGAGGATCGTGGTTCAAAGTCAGCCCACAAATAGCTCCAGACTCTATCTTGAAAAAACCCATCACAAAAAAGGGTTGGTGGAGTGGCTCAAGGAATAGGCCCCAAGTTCAAGCCTCAGAACCATGGAGAGAGAGAGAGAGAGAGAGAGAGAGAGAGAGAGAGAGAGAGAGCGACCTAAAGACTGAAGAGCAGCTCTGTGGCTCTGTGGGCTGACTTCTGCCCACCTGGGTGTGGGACCTTCTTCTTATCTGTTGATCCTTCCAGAAGGCAGCACATGCTCTTCCATTTGCCCCTTCCCTCTCTTTCCCATCTCCATGCTCAGACCCTCTTTCTGTGCCATCTCCCATGGTCTGAAACTTTCTCTGGAGGACTCCTCAGCCAGATTCCCTGACAGGTAACTGAGTTACAGAGAATGTCAGGGGACAATCCCTCATAATCACAGGGACAATCCTGGGAGAACCCTAGAAAGATCGATATTATGGTTGGGGCATCCAGACCTCTTTGTACAGCTCTCTTGGCGCCCCTTCTCGGAGTTGTTCCCTTCAGTTTCTCAGTGAACAGGGGAGATTGGATTTAATTTAAGGGGTAATTCCCTGATGAAATCCTGCCTTTTCTCTACCTCCTGCCCCAGGCTGCTCTCACACCTCCCTGAGGCAGACAGCCTGCTGTCCAGATAGCTCTCTGCCTATTGCCTAAGGTGCTTGCTGTGGGATCTCCTCAGAGCTGAAAGCCCCCTGGATTTCTTCTGGTGTCTGCTTCTTGGGCCTCCCTGAATGTCCTGTGAGTCTGTCCATCTGGCAGACCTCATCAACCCACAAACCAATCCCATGCTGAAATCTCCGTTTTGCCCTTCAGGAGACATTCTCTATCCTCACCCAACCCTCTTTGGATCTTGGCAGATGAAACCAGATGGATTACACCAAAGATTCTCCCTTGCCTTCTGACTTCCACTTGTGTTTGGCTAAGAGAAATTAAGTCAGTGGGGAGAAGTGAAGTGATGAAATCTGATTCTTCCATATGCCTCCCTGCCAAGTTGCAGTGAAAGGGCTGCATCCTTTTTGTAAGACCATAGTGATTGTCAAGGAGCCCTACCTCCATAACTGCCTTTTTAAGGTCTTGGTAACCATCCTCTCCTTCCCCTTGACCTTTAGGCTGGTTGCTAGCCCAACAGTATACACTAACCCATGTTGAACTCCCTCAATACTGCCCATGCCTCTGTAAATAGATCCTTAATCAAACCCTCTGCAAATTAATCAAGTTTACATGTCTTAGGACTCTGACCCATAAAGACCCATGCTGTTGTAAGAGAGCCCTGATTAATACATATTTTTATGTTTTATTTCCTCTACAAAATGAAAATGCTTCTTGAAGGTAGGGTCTATTTCTTACCTTTCTGCAGAATGATGGACACAAAGTGTTTAATTCTCTCCGGTAGAACTAATCCCAGCCCTGATCATCTCTTCCTCAAATGGTGTTTTTGGGAGGGAGAGAGAATCAAATTAAAAATAGCTTCAGATGATGTAAATGTCCAAAAAAGGATAGCATCCAGATAAAGGAAACTGTCAACTTGAAGGAATGATAGTGGCAAGGTCTAACAAAGCCTAGGAAAAGGGAAAACAACCTGTACAAACTTTGACAAAAGCTGCAGACTGAAATGGGATAAATACTTTTTGTCAAGCAGTGTCTCACAAATTGAAGCACAGAAATCACAGGAAAGATAGTTTTGTCAGCACAAAAGGCTGAAAACTGATTAATCTTCCAAACTTGGAAAAACATGTAGCAAATAAAATGAACATTTTTTTTCTTTTTTCCTTGGAGGGACTGGGGTTTGACCTCAGCGCTTTGTGCTTGCAACGCAGGTGCTCTGCTGCTTAAGCCACACCTCCAGTCCATTTGCTCTGTTTATTTTTTTGGAGATGGGGGTCTTACAAACTGTTTGCCTGGGATGGCCTCGAACTGCTATCCGCCTACTCTCAGCCTCCTAAGTAGCTAGGATTACAGGCATGAACCACTGACGTCCAGCTTTTAGCTTGTTTAGACAAAGGTTTCTGCTTTGGTTACTACTGTTGATGCTCACTGCATTTAAACTCTAGAGTGAGGCTACCTATAAAAGAATTCTGGTTCCATAAGATATTGCAGGAGTGATGGAGGGGTGACTCCCAAGGCTGGGTTGTAGAAGATAATATGGCTCTTGCCTCACTCACTTGGATGACTTGCTCTGAGGGAAATGTGCCACCGTATTGTGAGGACTCTTAAGTAGCCCTATATAGACGTCTAAATGGCAAGGAACTGAAGCATTCTGCCAACAGCACCAAATTGGCAGCCACCGATGCAGTCATCTTGTTTTTTTTTTGAGACAGTCTCACTCTGCAGCCCAGGCTACCCTTGAATTCACCACCCTTCTGCTCAACTTCCTGAGTTCTAGGATTACAGGCCTGTGCCACCACACCCATCATTTGAGCAGATCTTGGAAGCAGATCTTCCAGACCCAGTCAAGTCTTCGGATGCCTCAGCTGCTGCCAACATTGACTGCAATCTCATGAGACACTGGGTAGACCCCTCAGCTAAGCTGTTCCTGAATTTCTGACACAGGTGAGATGACTGTTTATTATTGTTTTATTGTTGAGTTTTGGGGACATTATGCAAAAGTAGATTATGAATGCAAATACATAACCTGAATCTAATCATGAGGAAACATGAGACAAACCCAAACTAAGGAATATCCTTTAGAGCCAGGCTTGGTAGCATGAGCCTGTAGTCCCAGCTATGGGGGAGGACCACTTAAGTCTTGGAGTTCAAGACCAGCCTGGGCAATATAGTGGGACAGAAAGAAAGGAAGAAAGGAAGGAAGGAAGGAAGGAAGGAAGGAAGAGAGGAAGGAAGGAAGGAAGGAAAGAAAAAGGAGAAAAAAGAAACATTTTACAAAATAACTGGCCTGCAGTCTTCGAAAATGTTATGGCTGGCCAGACATGGTGGTGCATATCTGTAATCCAGCACTTGGGAGTTTGAGGCAGAAGGATTGAGACTTCCAGGCCAGCCTGGGTTGCACAGTGAATTTGAAATGAGCCTGGATTACATAGCAAGATCCTATCTCAAAAACAAAACAAGTATCATGTTCACAAAAGATTTAGGAACTGCTGTTCCAGATAGAAAGAGCTCAAAGATAAGACAACCAAATGTGATAGGTGATTCTGAACCGGATCCTGCTTTGAAGCACATTATTGGGACAACTGAAAAAACTTGAATGGGATCTGTTTTTCTTTTTCTTTTGGCAGTCCTGGGGTTTGAACTCAGGGTCATTGCATACCTGCTAGGCTTGCAAAGCAAGTGAGCCACACCTCCAGTCCATTTTGCTGTAGTCATTTTGGAGATAGGGTCCCCAGAACTATTTGTCCAGGCTGGCCTTGAACCTTGATCCTCCTAATCTCAGTCTCCCAAGTAGCTAGGTTTGTAGGCATGAGCCACTGGCACCTGGCTTATTTTATTTTTTAAGACAGGGTCTCACTATGTAGCCCAAGCTGGTCTCAAACTCAAAATTCTCCTGCCTCAGCCTCCTGAGTGCTGGGATTACAGGCACATACCACTATGCATCACTATAATCTTATTTTATGGATTAGAAAAATCAAAGAGCAGAGGTCAGTTTTGAACCCAGAGCCTAATACTGTTACCCACTATGGTATATGCACGGTATAAAATAAGTGAAATGGAGAACTGAATGAATGATCATAATTACTTATTTTATTTGAAGTCACTTGGGGCATGTATAGTATTTAGGTTTAACTATATCATTGTCCATCTTTGGACAAAGGAACAGGGTTTCTCAAGTTTAACATTATTGACATTTGGGGGGTTGTCTGGTCCATCACAAGATGTTATCAGCATCTCTGGCCTCTCCACACGAGATGCCCATAGATCCCCCCACTTTGTGACAACCAAAAATGGCTTCAGACATGGCTAAATGTTCTCTGGGGGACAAAATTGTACCCATTTGAGAGTCACTGGTTTAGAAAACATTAATGTAAGAAAAGCTACTTTTTGACCTAGCGATCCCACTTCTGGGTATATCCAAAGGACTTGAAATGAATATGTCAAAGGGACATCTGCACTGCTTTGTTCATTGCAACATCATTCACAATAGCCAAGATATGGAATCAGTGTTACAAATCCAGCAATGGATGAATGGATAAAAAATATGTGGTATACATACATATGGAATACTAGTCAACCTTTAAAAAGAAACAAACTGTGTCACTTATGACAACATGGATGAACCTGGAAGACATTATACTAAGCAAAATGAACCAGGCACATAAAAACAAACATCACCGTATCTCATTTATCTGTGGAATATAAAAAAAGTTGAATAATATATATAGTAGAATGATATTTACCAGGGGCTGAAGGTAAGAATGGGGAGGGAGAAGGAATGGGGAGGTACCCATCAAAGGGTACAAACTATCCATTTGACAGGAGTAAGATTTGAGGTCTTTGACATAACAGGGTGACTATGGTCAGTAATAATGTATTGTACATATTTTCAAAATAATTGAGTTAATTTCAAATGTCTCCCATAAAAAGGATAATTAGCTGGTTTAATCATTCCACATTGTATACATATATCAGATCACCATATTGTGCTGCATAAATTATGTAATTATTATTTTTTTGATTAAAAATAAGATTAAATTTTAAAAAGGTACAGGGTTGTGCTTTGCTTTGCTTTGATTTTTTTTGAGACAGGGTCTTGCTCTGTAGCCCAGGATGACCTCAAACTCACAATTCACTTGCCTCGTCTTCCAAGTGCTAGTATTATAGTCATGCACCACCATGCCTAGCTGAAAGCTACTTTTTGATTGTGCTAATGAAGGAAAGGGGATAAACATAATCCAGAAGAGCAGAAAATTCAAAAATCTAATTTCTTTATGTAGCAGAAATTGCTAGTTACCCATTCTGTCATCTATGAGAAGGAAACTTCTCTTTTTCCTCTATCACTTCCACCCATACTCCCCTCCTTCTGGTTAGAGGGGCTCAATCTCTACCTCTGTGCTGGATCCCATTCTGTCCTGTCTTCTCAGGAGCTGGCTCCATTATTAGCACCTCTGTTTTTCTCTCTAATGGTGTATTTCCATCAGCATTTAAATATGCTCAAATCTCTTTTTAAAAATTCCCCAAGGTTTTTGGCAGTACTGGGGATTGAGCTCAGGCCTTCATGGTTGCTAGGCAGGTGCTCTACCACTTGAGCCAACCTGCCAGCCTCCCTACCCCAATTTTTTTTGGAAATGTATCTTCCTTCCTTCCTTCTTCTTTTATCTTTTTTAATCTGTAGTGCTATGGGTCAACCCCAGGGACTTGCACATATATGCCAAGCATTTGCTCGACCACACCCCCAACCCCAGAAAATTTCAAACCTTACAAAAATTTGCAAGAACAGTTCATTGAATACCCATAACCCTTCCCCTAGATCCACCAATTCTTAACATTTTGTTGTATTTGTTTTAGTTCTCTTTCCCTTTCTTCCTTCCCCTTTCCCTTTTATCTCTCCCTCCATTTTTCTCTCTTTTCTACATACTCTCATTTCCCCCTAACCCACTGGAGAGCTAGTTGCAGTCATCATGATATTTCACCCTGAGCATTTCAGCTTGTATCTTCTAAGATCAAGGACATTCTCTGATTCTCTTAGTCTCACAATTATCACACTCAGGAAATTCAACATTGATCAAATACTATTATCTAATATACAGCCCATATTCAGTTTTTCCACTAATATTTTTTGAGTTTCTCTCTCTCTCTCTCTCTCTCTATCTATCTCTCTGTCATGTGTGTGTCCAGGGTCTAATCAGGGATCATTGTATTTAATTGTCATGCCTCTTTAGTTTCTTCTGAACTAAAGTTTCCCTTCCTTCAAACAAAACAAGGAGCACTTCCCCTAGACCCCCAACTTCTACCTCTAGCACTGTGCTAACTCTTTTCTCCTTCCCTTGACAGCCACACGTTTTGCAAGATGAGAGACTCAACAATCTTCATTTCCTTCTCTTCCCTCTTCCATTCACTGCATCATGGTACCTGTCTTCCACCCTGACCCATACTGCCATCGTTTTCCTCCTGCTTCTCTGGCCACCTTTCTCAGGCTCCTTTGCAGATTTCTTCCTCCTTCTCTGCTGTAAATCTTATGGTTCTTCAGGACTCTGTCCTAGACCTGCTGCTCTTTACTTTGCTTGTGCTATTTGTGGATAATTTCATCCTTTCCTGATGTGTGTGTGTGTTGGGGGAGGGTTTACAGTTGCCACCTATAGCTGGAGACCACTGTCTGTAGCCCAGACCCTTTTCTCCAGGTTCAGTTTCAAAGATCCAATGACATCCCCAACATCTGAATCCTGTGGAAGTCTTGCAGGCACCTTGAAGCAATGTGTCCAGAAAAGAACTGATTATCTTCCTACCACCTGCTCTGTCTGTTGTGATCCCTTTCTCAAAAGGTGGCATTCCTCATTCATCCTGTTTCCTGAGCCAGATACCCAGAAGTCATCTTTGACATGTCCCTTTGACATCATCATGATATATCTAATCAATCACCAAGTCACACTGATTCTATCTCTTTAGTGTCTCTGGAATCCGTCTACTTCTTTCTGTTCATACCACCTCCCTTATTCGGGCAGCCATCTCTCAGGAAGATTTTGGCAACCTCAGAATCCTTTATGTAGCCTCCAGCTGCACTGCATTCTAATCTATTCTCCACCCTGAATGATTTTCTAAAAATACAAATCTGACCACATTGCAGCCCTCCTTAACATTTTTCAGTGATTTCCCACAGCCCTCAGGATAAAGTCTGAATGCCTTAACTTGTCCTGTGAGCTGGTTTACCTGACTAGCTTGTGTCTATTGAATAATGGCTTGCTATAGAGCCCTATGCATTGTCCTCTGCAGTCTCATCTTAGGCCATTCTTCCCCTAAAGTCATTCTGGGATTGTTTTGGTTCCCAGACTGTACCATCAAGTATGCAGTTACCTTTGCCTGGAATATTCTTTCCTGTGGCCCCATCATCATCCCATCTCATCCCCACCCCATAGAGCTGCTCTTCAGGGGACTGTCCATGCAAAGATGTCTATGGCCTGTGACAATGGGAGCATTCACTGAGGGAACCTAGTCTGGATGGCAGTTCTCTGCTAATGTTGCCTTCCACTTAATCACAAGAACACAGAGCTGCATTGGGTCAACCCCAGAGGGTCAACAAGCTTTCAGAAGTAAAGAACTGACTTGACCTTTTATGACAACTGGGAAGGGGAGGGAGAAGGGGAAAGCGTTCTCTCCTTACCTCTCAACTAAAACACTATTATTCCTTTAAGCTGAAATACAAGTACCTTTTCCCATATCCTTCTGTCCTCTTGACCCTAGGATTCAGCCTATCAAATAGTGAAATAGTTGATGGCTTTTAATCAGTTAACCAACCTCTTTGCTTCCAGTCTAACTTCAGCTTCGACTGACTGTCTTTAGAAAATGGAGGGGTATGTTTTGTGGGGAAGGATGGAGAAAGGGACAATTCCTGTGTTTCAAGGCAAGTTAGGCATGGAGGGGCCCTCTGGAGAGCCAAAGGTCAGCAAAAAGGCTCTGGGCATCTCAACTCTAAGACAGGGCACTCAAACACGGCTGCAGGTTGAAATCATCTAGGGACCTTTTAAAATTGTAATTGCTGGACTGTGACACAGGTTACTCCAGAGGCACCTGCACACCCATGTTTATTGCGGCGCTATTCACAATAGCCAAGTTATGGAAACAGCCAAGATGCCCCACCACTGACGAATGGATTAAGAAAATGTGGTATCTATACACAATGAAATTTTATGCAGCCATGAAGAAGAATGAAATGTTATCATTCGCTGGTAAATGGATGGAATTGGAGAACATCATTCTGAGTGAGGTTAGCCTGGCCCAAAAGACCAAAAATCGTATGTTCTCCCTCATATGTGGACATTAGATCAAGGGCAAACACAACAAGGGGATTAAACTTTGAGCACATGATAAAAGTGAGAGCATACAAGGAGACACCTAAAAAATTAGCTAGCATTTGTTGCCCTTAACGCAGAGAAACTATAGCAGATACCTTAAAAGCAACTGAGGCCAATAGGAAAAGGGGATCAGGAACTAGAGAAAAGGTGAGATCAAAAAGAATTAACCTAGAAGGTAACACACGTGCACAGAAAATCAATGTGAGTCAATGCCCTGTATAGCTATCCTTATCTCAACCAGCAAAAACCCTTGTTCCTTCCTATTATTGCTTATACTCTACAACAAAATTAGAAATAAAGGCAAAATAGTTTCTGCTGGGTATTGAGGGGGGTGGGGGGGAGAGAGAGGTGGTGGAGTGGGTGGTAAGGGAGGGGGTGGGGGCAGGGGGGAGAAATGACCCAAGCCTTGTATGCACATATGAATAATAAAAGAAAAAAAAAACTTAGTAGCTTAAAATGATCAAAAAAAAAATTGTAATTGCTGGGAGTGGGAGGGGTGGGTAGGTGGCCCAAACAATGTATACACATGTAAGTAAATGTAGAAATGAGAAAATAAAAAAAATAAAATTGTCATTGCTCACAGAGCTATTAAATCAGAGTATCTGAGGGGTAGAACTTGGGTTATCAATATTTTTAATAAAGTTCTTCAAATGATTCTTATGTGCAATCAGGATTGAGAACTCAGCTGGATATAGGAAAGGGGAATGCTATAGGATGAGAAAAAGCACAGGCCTGTGTGAAATCTTTCTGGCTTCCGTCTGCTGGGTGTTAAATGCCAAGCTCAGGTTATGGGGAAGGGGTTAAGAGCAGAGTAGTGCTCTTAAAGAAGCACTTTGGCATGGGGGTTGTCATCTGATTAGAGTAGAGAGGTACAGTAAGACTAAAGGGGAAGTGAGGTTGAGGGATCAGATTGGATAAGATTAGGAAGGTTTGGAAGCTAGATAAAGAAATGTAAACAAAGGTGAAGGAGATAAAAGTGTCATAAAGGGATTGAGCAAACTCAGAGAGGGCCTTGTACATACTAGGCAAATACCTTACCACTGAGCCACACCCAGCTCTAGAGCAAGCATTTATTTTTATTTCTTGCAGTACTGGGGATTGAACACTAGCCTTATGCTGGCTAGGCAGGCGCTTTATCACTTAAGCCATTCTGCCAGCCCTTTTTTGTGTTTTTGTTTTTTGTGGGGATAGGGGTTTAAACCCAGAGCTTCTACCACTTGAGTCCCACTACCAGTTAATTTTGCTCTGGTTATTTCGGAAATGGGGCCTCAGAAACTATTTGCCCCAGCTGCCCTCAAACAGAGATCCTCCTGATCTCAGCCTCTGAAGTAGCTAGGATTACACATGTGAGCCAGCAGCACCCAGCTAGTGTTGGGTATTTTTGAGATAGGGTCTCACTTTTTTTTGCAGGGGGAGTCCTGGGCTGGCCTCCGACCACTCCTGATTTCTGCCTCTCAAGTTGCTAGATTATAAGCCACTGGTCCCAGGCACCAGTTGTACAGTTTAGAGTTGCCAGAGACCTTTGCTTTTCAGGTGACAAAAAAGAGAGCCAAAAAGGTTTGGTTAATTGCCAACTCATTAATTGGTGAAGGGGTGAGCTAGGACCAGGTCTCCTCTTTCTTTCTTTGTCTTTCTTTCTTTCTCTCTCTCTCTTTCTTCCCTTCTTTCTCTCTCTATTTCTGTCTCTCTCTCTCCTTCCTTCCCTCCCTCCTTCCCTTCTCTTGCCCCTCCCTCCCTCTGTTCTCTCTTCCTCCCTCCCTCCTTCCCTCCCTCCCTCCTTCCCTCCCTCCCTCCCTTCCTTCCTTCCTTCCTTCCTTCTTTCCTTTTTGAAACAGGGTCTTGCTATATGGCCCAGGCTGGCCTTGAATTCTCAGTCCTCCTGCCTCAGCTTTCTGAGTGCTGAGCTTACAGACATGCCAGCATGTCCAGTAGGTCTTTTTCTTTTTTTCCCTGAGATGCTAAGGATTTAATTTAGGGCCTCTTACATCCTAAGTATACTCTCTACAACCCCAGCCCAGAACCAGGTCTTTTAATTCCCAGTTCAATAAACTTTCCTAAACCATGCTGGATACTAGGGGCTTGAAAATCAGGGACATTCTCGGATCTGTTTTGGTTTTCTGTTGGTACAGGAGATTGAACTCAGAGCTTTGCACTTGCTAGGCTAGCACCGTACCACTCTATCCATGCTCCCAGTCTAAAATCAAGGATATACTCTAGGCTGTGTGGGGGATCCCAGCACTCTACAGACAGGAGGATGAAGAGTTTGAAGCTAGCCTGGACATAGGGAGACCCTGTCTCAAACAAACAGACAAACTTCTCAACTTGGATTTCTCAATTTGCTTGATCATGAGATCAATTTCTTTTCTTTCCTTTGGCAGGACTGCAGTTTGAACTCAGAGCTTCAGGCTTACAAAACAGGAGCTGTACCATTTGACCCATACCTCTAGCCCTGAATGGTCAATTTTTAACAAAGAAGATTTAGCCTTTCCAAGGCCAGCCAATGCCAGCTCAGTTTCAATCATATGCAAATTAACTATAGCTGGTTTGGCTTCTAAATAAACACTCCTTGAGTTTGTTTTATTAATCCTTACCTGTACTGACTGGACAGAGAGGACTGTTGACAGACTGTCAGCCTTATCAGGCAATATTTTCAAAATTTCAGTAGTACAGTAGTTTAAAAGACCTTAATCTCCCTTCCAAACTGAAGCCTCCCTAGACAATACAGATAGTCATTCTGCCTCTATATGTTTTCAGGAATGGGGTGGTCCTTTCCTCTCTCAGGAGAGCTCTAATTACTATTAGAAAGTTCTTTCTTATCTTAATCTGAGCTTCACTGCAGTGTTCAGATTTAAAAATAGCACAGGCCTTGGAGTCAAGCACACTTGGGTGAGGATTTTCACCATGTAATTTCCTTGCATGCATTAAGAGAGATAAGTTACTTATCTTTCTTTCATTTGCCAAATTCTCTTTACCTGTAAATTATGGATAATAATATCATGGTTTTATATATTAACAATGAATAGGAGAGACTGTGGATGTAAAATTGCTAGTACAGTACCTGCATAAAGAGCAAATAAAGTGATAACTATTGCTGTTGTTATAATTCTACCCATTGGTCCTAGTTTGTGGAGTAACATACATATGCCTTTAAACAATCTTTTTTTTTTTTTTTGTGGTAGTAGGGTTTGAACTCAGGGCCTACACCTTGAGCCACTCCACAAACCCTTTTTTGTGATGGGTTTTTTGAGATAGGATCTCAAGAAATATTTTCCCAGGCTGGCTTCAAACTGCTATCCTCCTGATCTTTACCTCCCAAGTAGCTAGGATTACAAGCATGAGCCACTGGCACCTGGCTTTATTTTTATTTTTAAATTTAAGAGCAAAAGCTCAGCTAGACAATATTTCTAATGCTGAAGTAACTTATGTTATTCCTTAGTGTTCTTCTGTCTTGGCCTTTCTCTCCTTCGCTACTTTCCTGACTATAGTATTGGTAGAACATGGTGCCCATAACTAAAAAAAACTTCAGGTGAGGTATGGTGGCACAAAAAGGCTCCCAATCTCTTTGCTCTTCAAGCTGCCTAGAGCACCTTTAGCTTGTTTGGTAACCATATCACATTACTGCCATAGCTCTATGAAAATGTACAGAAAGTTTTCAAACAAATAAGTTCTAAGTAGTCTCCATTTTGCACTTCTGTAGAAATTTTTTGTTTTGGTGGGGTGGGGTTTGAACTCAGGGCTTTGCACTTGCAAAGCAGGTGCTCTACCGCTTAAGCCACACCTGCAGCCTATTTTACTCTGGTTATTTTGGAGATGGGGGGTCTCTCAAACTAATTGCGTGGTCTGGCCTCGAACTATGATCCTCTTGATCTCACCCTCCCAAGTAACTAGGATTACAGATGTGAGCCACTGGCACCTGGCTTTTTATTTTTAAATTTGAGCAAAAGCTTTTAATAACTGAAAACCTACTATGTATCTGATATTGTGCTGAGTTCTATGGACATAGGGATGACTAGGACAAAATATTAACATACTGGAAATGTAGGCACCACAAGTAAAGGGACTGCATCTGTCCTGTTCACTATTGAATCCACATATTTTTGAGATGACGTTTGCACAAGGTTATGTGCTTACTATTTGTTGAAAGAACCAATGAATAAAATAGCTTGCAATAGAGGGGCTGGGGTTGTAACTCAGGAGTATAAAGTGCTTGCCTGGCATAAGTGAGGCCCTAGGTTTTATCCCCAGCAGCAATAAAAAAAATAAATAAATAAAAATTTTTTCACTGTAGATTTTTCCTGTAAGTGAAAAGGCATTTTCCTAATTATTATTTTTTCTTCTAAGATAGGTCCAATTTATAAAATAAACTTGTATTGTCCTTTTTAAAGGCAAAGAAAATACATATATGCTTTACTTGCCAGATGGTCAGTATAGTCTATTGATTGAATGGCTTTTTTATGTTTGACGCTCAGTGCAGGACTTAACATCTCAGGGTTAGCAATAGCAGGCCATGACACCGAGAATTTCCTGAGCCAAGTTCTACCCGCGCGTGACTTGCTGTGGAGGAGAACAGGTTCTTGAGAAATGTGAGGCAATCGCTTAGGAGGACCTTGAAATTCTGCATTGGGCTGTGTGAGCTGCGGCCACATGCCCACTGGCTCAGTGCCTCTAGCTCGCAATCCTCCGGAAAGTGTAGATACATGACATTTGGGACGATCTGTTTCTCTAAAATCACCATTAGGAAGGACCCCTTGAGTCCTCTCACTGTTCTCGCAGTATTAGAGACACAGGTAAGGCACTGGTCGCCATCTGGAAATCAAATGCTAGGCGAGCAGCCACTAGCGTCGTCCGGTAACCACGGAGACACGCGCGTTTTCCCCGCCCCCTTCCCCCCTCCACCCCCCCGCGGCTCTCGGTAGAGGCTGGAAACTACAATTCCCAGCAGTCGATCTCATTTTTTTTTTTTTTTTTCCCCCCCACCCGTTCCCCCCCACCCCCCGACGTCTAGTGGCCGAGACTGGGCCGGCCTGCCCTGCGCTGTGGGCCGCGGGACTTGTGGTTCTCTGCACGGCCTCGCTCCCAATTGAGGGCCGCTTCGGAACTACGTATCCCGTGAGCCAGCGGGCCGTGCGCGCGCCAAGCCGCCGGTCGGCCTCCGCCTCCTGCAGGCGCCCGAGAGGTAAGAGAGGGAGGGGGAAGGAAGAGGAGGCGGGATCTGGGCTCTGCGTTTGCTGCGGCCTGGCACCAAAGGGGCGGCCCCGGCGGAGAACCGACCCAGTGGCCTCGGCGATTATGGACCCGGCAGAGGCGGTGCTGCAGGAGAAAGCGCTCAAGTTTATGGTGAGGAGACGGTTCAGGCCGGGGAACCGCGGAGGCCGTGGCGTTGGCGGCGTGGCGGAGCTCGGGCCTGGGCTGTCCGCCCACCACGGGAGGGGCAGTGGGACCTCCGGGCCGCGGCTGACGACCGACAGCTGGGAGAGACGCGACCCCGAGCTCCAGGGAGAAGGCTGGGGGTTGCAGAGGGGACCTAGGAGTGGGGGCAGCAGTTCCGCCATCTTCCGGAAGAGAGGCCGAGTGACAGCGGGAGCATTTCGTGGAGGGGGACTCCCAGCGGCGCGCGGGGTCCGGGAGGGATAGGGGAGTGGGGACAGTTACTGAAGAACGGAGGAAACGGGGTGGAGACTCTGCGAGGCCGCTGGCAGGGCCTTCCCAGTGTCAGGGTTTACGGGTAAGGCCTGGGAGGGAAGGTGCATTCCTGAGTAGGGAAGAGTGGGGAGCACGGGATAGTGGGGGCAGGGGGCAAACCGGCAGGCCTGGATGCAGATGGGTTGAAGGGTGGAGGGGTGGTGGTAGGTTGGTCGTTTGTAGGATGAAGAGCAAAATAGCCTTTGCCTTAGGGTGGAATCTCAGCCTGGCCAAACTAATGTTGACAAACTCGGTAGGGGAAGAAGCCTTACTGAGGAAGATAAGGACTGATGGGGGATGGGAGTGGGGGAGGGACGGTGGACCTAGGGCTATGGTGACAGTCCCTGGAAGGGCGTGATTCCTGCCCTGGATTCTGTAATTCCAGAATTACAAATGCAAGGAAAAGGTACATACTCTAGTTTGAAGGGAGAGGCAAAAAAAAAAAAAGAAAAAGAAAAATTGTGGTAAGGACGAGGTCATGAAAAGGACCAGGCTAATTGGTCAGGGAAACTGGGTACAGGAGGTTTGGGGCAAAATATTAATAGATATCTAATATCTAAATGGTGAGTAGTAAAATGTGGAGGCCAGGTGTTGTATAACTTTATTGGAGAGGAAAGCCATGGAGATTAGAGTTGCAAAGACCTATCAGAAGTGATGCGTGGAGAAATTCAGAAGATGAAGAGGGAGAACTTTGGAGTGGGGAAGGTGAGGGAAGTCAGGATTGGCGGTTACTTACCAGTTTTAGGTTGAAACAGTGCTAGCATGGGTTGGATTTTGTGCTTATGTTTAAACCCGTTGGAGCCTGTTTCTTTAGCTTTGTATCATGCTTTTCTTTTGCTGTGCTTATGTTTGGCAAACTTGATTAGTCTGATACCTTTTGCTTTTTTTAATCTGATGCTTCTTGTATATCCTAGGTGTAAACCAGACTCTGGTTACATCTAAAAAATTATGGAATACATAGACTTTTAGCTTAACAGGTGGCTTTAGGGACGTTGATATTATTTGCAGCCAGTTCTTGCTTTTTCAGAAATAATTGTGACCAGTCAGTCCAAATCTTATTCCTTTGTTAAATAGTTGTTTTGTGTCTTTGCCTAAAATACCACAACAATTTAAACATAGGTACTAATCCAGTTGAATTTAGGCTTTAAACTGTCTAGTTACAAAAATAGTTTTAGAGAGATTGGTCAAATTTAAAAATAATTTTACTTATTTTGTATTACTACCTTCAAAACACCTAATTAAAGTTCAAGTCTATCATTAACAAAATTCTATTGAGACTGAAGACATTTCCTGGATTTCTGCCCAGTGCTGAAATTCTAAAATATTACAAAGTGACCTTGAAATTTTTTTTGGTGTGGGGGAGTAAGAAGTAAGTGAAAGTTGCCTTATCTTTATCTGCCAGCTTCTAGATTTAAGTTAGAAAAGTGGCAGCTGCTATTTTTGTATTCCTATTTAGAAGGTTGACTCTTCATCCTAATCTTGACACTTGTGTCAGATTTATGGACTAATGTGACTTACAGATCATAAGGAGACATTATGAGATCATCCTTTTTACTCCCTTTTAGACCTCAGCCTAGGAACATTCTGAACTACTTAATATCTGCTTAATACCAGTGAGTTATGTTTTGATAATGGCCTCCTGATTGAGTTAAAGTGGACCTGGAGCTGCCCATTTAGTAGTTTTCAGCTTTTGGGGCACCATGTTATTAAATGTTGTGTCAATTTCCACGGGGAGAAGACAGTTTTTTCTTTAATTTTAGTTACTTTCATTTTTAACCTTGCCTCTATTGTGGCAACTGTTTGAGAAAAGACCAACTAGAAGACACCTTAATAAGAGAAGCAAGAATGGAGAGCTAGAGATTCCGTATTCTTTTTCAGTTCAGTAACAGCCTTATTATGAATCTGAGTAAGTCAGAACTTCCCTTTGGTGCCCTTTACCTTGTTACAGCATGTCTGTCTGAGTCATTTTGAGATAGGAATATACTTTATTTGAGCTTCCATAAAGTAATTAGTATACAATATACATAGAGGGTTTATCCTTTTAATCAGATTGAAATTTTTGTTTAGTATTTGGCTTTGTTTTCACTTTTTGAATTGCTAAACAGCTTTGGTATACAGATCCCTTGATTTCTATAGTTTTTTTTTTTTAAAGTGAAATGTAAAAATTGTTTAGAATACCAACATGAAACAGATTTACTCCTGAATTTACGTAACATCACATCAATGTAGTGCTTTGACTAGGACTTTTACAAATAAGATGGTAAGGGGAGGCTAATGTAGACATGGTCTGGACTTAAAGCTAACCCTTGGGTACTTGTGAAAAGTAGTTTTAGCAGATTGTTTAACTTCTAAAAACAAGTGATAAGTAAGCAGTAGTTTATATTAAATAACATGTGTGTTCATGTCTCTCATCCAGTTTTACCAGGTCCTCAAGGACTTTTCCTAATATTTCCTTGGTCAACAAAAGTATAAACCTCTGAAAAGATGAGGAGCTAGAAGAGGACTTGAGCAGGAAAATAAAATGATTGAGGGAATATAGACCCTATTTTTTTTTTTTTTTTTTTGTGCGTGTGTGTCTTTTTATCCACTGTATATTTAAGGAATATGTTTAAGGAATATCTGGGAGATGGAAAGATAAGAAGCTAAGGAAGAAATTGATATTTATTTATTGCAGAAGTGGGGTTTGAACTCAGGGCTTCATGCTTGCAGAGCAGGTACTCTAGCGCTTGAGCCACACCTGCAGTCCATTTTGCTCTGGTTATTTTGGAGATGGGGGTCTCTCGAGCTATTTGTCCAGTCTGGCCTAGAAACTTGATCATCTTGATTTCAGCCTCCTCAGTAGCTGGGAATACAGCTAGGAGCTACCAGCGCCCAGTTTAGAATAAATTTATTCTTGTCCAGCCAATCCTAGAATCAAGTGGGGGGAAACTTAATACTTGGATAGATAATTTTAAGACGTATAAAAATTTTTTATAGAGTTGATAAATAGTATAAAAGGTAAATATTGTTGTGTCATAAACAACCCCGAAATTTAGTAGCTTAGAGAAATAAATACCAATGTCTTATTTCTGTTAAATTTGATGGCGTTTCTGATTTTACTTAGTGTTGGCTGGGGTACCCACATGGCTGGAATTCATGAAATGGCAGGGTTCACATGGCTGAGCAGTGGTGGAAAGTTCAGCTAGGGTTAAAGGTTTTCAGTTCTCTATGAGCCTCTCTTTTTCCTTGGTTACTTGGATTTCTTTCTTTCTTTTTTGGCAATACTGGGGCTTGAATTCAGGGCCTATACTTTGAGCCACTCCACCTGCTGTATTTTTGTGAAGGATTTTTCGAGATAGGGTCTTGTGAACTATTTGCACTTGCTGTCTTCAAACCGCGATCCTCTTGATCTCTGCTTCCTGAGTTGCTGGGATTACAGGCGTGAGCCACTAGTGCCTGGCTTGATTTTTCTGGCTCCTTTTTTGTTTGCTTGTTTGTTTTTTGGTGGCACTGGAGCTTGAACTCGGGGCCTCACACTTGCTAGGCAGGTGCTCTACGACTTGAGCTACTCCACTTTAAAGAAGCTGGGTTTCTTTAAAGCATGGTGGCTGTGCTCCAAGAAAGAGCATTCCAGGAAATAGGAAGTAGATATTGCCAATCCTCAAGTTCTGGATTTGAAAGTCCAAATAGGAAAAAAACCTCCAAAAACCAAGAATGTCATTATGGTCAAATCCAGTCAATGTCAACCTAAAGTCAGAGGGATGGGGGGAAATAATCTCTACTTATCAATGTGAAGAGTAGCATGCATAAATAGGGAGGAGGGAATTGCTGCCATAGGTGATGATATTGCATTTGTATGTTCAGGCTAAACATACAAATGGAATAAGCCAAGTTTGTGGGCAATAATATTAAGAATGCTTGGGAGGTTAACTTCTAAAGGAAATAGTACAGTCTTCTGCTTGATTTGCTTCAACCATATCACTGTAGACATGGTACTGGTGGGATTAATATGGTTCCATAATCTTTCTTAGTTACTGAGAAATAGTTATCTGATGTTTTGATAAGTGCATATAATGTACTTTCATCAGATTCAGCCCCTTTATTACTTATACTGCCCCCTTTAAAAGCAATTTTTAGTGGATTTTGTTATTTTATTTTCATACATGGTATGAAGTACTTCAGTCATACTCACTGCCTCCTTTATCCCCTTCGGCTCCCCAACTGATATTATCTGTCAAAACAGTTTCTTTTCTGGATTCTCTTCTATAGAGACTAAGGATTTGAAATTACAAATTAGTGGATATTCTTTAGGCTAATTTTCTAGAATTGTGTTTGTATTTGATACTTATAATAAATTATTAAAAGTTATTAGGTATGGAGTAAAAAATTTGCTTTGAATAGTTTTCAGGAATTTTTTATTACTTAGTTAGGAAATAAACTTTCAAAAGAAACCACTTGGACCTGGGTGTGGTGGCCCATACCCCTGAGGCAGAGGCAGGAGAATCATGAGTTTGAAGCCAGCTTGGGTTACATAGTAAATTCCAGGTCAGCCTTGGCTGCATAGTGAGACTGTCTCAACCCCCCCACAACCCAAAACAACAAAACAGAACAACCCAACCTCCCCACAAACAAAGCAAAACAAATCACCAGACCACTTGTTATTTTATTTTTATGTTGCTTAAATCTTGAAGGAAAGGAAACAGAATCTTTTTCTCTGTTAAAGGAATATAGGACATTATGCAAGATTGTGACCATATATAGGTAAAATTGATTTTTGGAAAATGACATTACAATCAGAAAGAATTAGTATTTGTATAATGAATATATTCTAATAAAAATTTATATTAAAGAAGAATTAGTATGAAGAAGGAAGAAATCTTTGTGGGCCTGGTGATGTAGTTTCAAGGGATAGAGCACCAGTGCTTAGCACTGGTGAGGCCCTGGGTTCTATCCCCAGCACCTTAATCCCTCCTGCCCCCACCCCCCAAAACAAACAAAAAAATAAGGGCTGGAGGCACTAAACCCTTTCCCAGTACTGCCAAAACAAATAAAAACCTTTTTGGAATTAAAATATTCTATAATTTCATCTACCTTCTAAGAATATTTTACTATAGCACGGGAAGTACTTTCTACTTGTGTATAGTGAGAATCTATTGAGGATGAAATAGAAAATATTTACTAAGTTTAACACCTTAGTCAATAAAAAAAAAATGCAGGGCCCTCTGTTCAATCTCTAGCACCAAAAGTAAACTTCCTCTTTCATCAGTCAATCCTAGGATCATAAAATTGGCAGTCCAGGAGGAGAATCTCTAAGAGAAAGGTCCACTGTATCTTACAGTTTCAACTTGTATTCTACAATATCCACCTTTACTTGAGGAATCTCTGG
The DNA here is from genome assembly GCF_047511655.1 of Castor canadensis. NCBI lineage: Eukaryota > Metazoa > Chordata > Mammalia > Rodentia > Castoridae > Castor > Castor canadensis. The sequence goes on along the minus strand of NC_133392.1, from coordinate 28,109,646 downwards.
ATTTCTAGAAAAGCCTGAGATGTATTCTTTTTAATTTTCCAAAGCCCAATTGAGAACATTTTACAGAAGAGTCAGATAACAAAAGTAGATACTGAGGTTAATGTGGAACTAAGAATATGATTGATTTCTGAGATATTATCTTATCATCCTAGTTCCTGGATTGCCTTCATATGTGGCCAGGGTGGGGGTTGGGAAACAAAAGAGCAAAAGCCCCAGGGCTAGAAGAGAATTCCTCTCTAAAGGTTTTGAGTAGGACTTTACTTCTGAATTGCTCCTTTTTGCAATTTGACTTTCAGGGAATACTTGCCTTTCCTACACACAGGCTTGTGACTAACCCTGATGCTGTGTACCTAGTAGGATAATGCAGTAGAATGGGAGAGGTTTTTGTTAATCAGCTGTGAATAGCTAACAACTATTCTAAAGGTTTGAGTAGAACTTTACTTCTGAATTATTCCTTTTTGCAATTTGACTTTCAGGGAATACTTGCTTTTCCTATACACAGGCTTGTGACTAATCCTGATGCTGTGTACATAGTAGGATAATACAGTAGAATGGGAGAGGTTTTTGGTAATCAGCTGTGAATAGCTAACAACTATTACTCATTCATTTATTTTTCTTTTTTGATGTGTGAGGATCCAACCCAGGGCTGGCTCTTGCATGCTAGACAAGTGCTCTACCACTTGAGCTACACCCCCCTAGCCTTTTGTCTGTTTCTTAATTTTGTTTTTGTTGTTGTTTTGGCAGTTCTGGAGTTTGAACTCAGGACCTTGTGCTTGCTAGGCAGGTGCTCTACCACTTGAGCTACACCCCCCAGTCCTCAATTTTGTTTTTGAGATATGGTCTTGTTAAGTATGCCCAGGTTGATCTCAAACTTGAGACCCTCCTGCCTTTACCTCCCAAGTAGCTGGGATTACAGATGTGGTACACCGTGCTCAGCTTTCAAGTATCTTTTAATCATTAGTTGCATTGTATCTGCTAATATTCCATTGACCCAAGCAAGTCACATGGTCAAGTCCAAAAACCAAGTGGGGGTGAGAGTAATTTGCACAATAATCTACTACAGTAACAATCTACTACAGTAACAATCTACTAAATAATCTAATGTAAAATTAATTCATGGAAGAATGGCCAGTCAGGCACCAGTGGCTCACATCTGTGATCCTAGCTGCTTGGGACACTGAGATTGGGAGGATCGAGGTTCGAGTCCAGTCTGGGAGAGACTTCCACCTCCAAAATAACCAGAGCAAAATGGACTGAAGGGGTGGCTCAAGCGGTAGAGTGCCTGCTTTGTAAATGCAAAGCCCTGAGTTCAAACTCCAGTCCCACCAAAAGAAAAAAAAATGGTGCGATGCTTACTATGACATCTATTATTCTTTATTTCTGCTATCCTGACTAGCACAGGTTGTGTGGAAAAAAAGCATGAAGAATTAACGTTGGACATTGTGGCACGTCTGTAATCCCAGCACTGAGAAGGGCTGCATAACATAGTGAGACCCTGTTTAAAGAAAGAAAGAAATAATCAGCATCTCCTCTATTACACAGTGGTGCCTTGAAAAGTTGTTACTATCAGAATGCTATTCTGACTTTGGGAAGGGTGAGATTGATGGCATTAGTAACAGAATTTAAACTGTAGCAAAATTTATACCAGGGTCATACATAATGTCCTAACGACTCTCTTGGTAGCAGGTTTAGAGCTTTTTAATCCCTTCTGTACCTAAATTTAAGGTTGCAAAGATCTGGTGCTAATGGTTTTAAATGTTTGGGAAGATTTTTAAGAGTTTACTGAAAAATCATGGAGACACACATCCAATAATTGTAGCATGTAGATAAATGTTTTTGTAGTATGGATGCATGAATCCTTGCACTTAGGAAGTGGGTTATTTATGAATTGTTGGATTATGGGTAATATTTCAAAATATTTAGTGATATTCTGAAAATATATTAGAAATTTCCTAGGTGATTTTCCTTTTAAAGTTCTTTAATGTTTTCCAGGTTATTTTTATAATGAATATGTATCATATTTAGCCAGCAAAACTAAAACTTAGTATACTAAGTGTGTGTGTGTGTGTGTGTGTGTATGTGTATACTTATTTATTTATAAAGCACATACCCTAAATGACTTGTACTTGATCGTGGACTATAATGTAGCAAGTGTACTGGTCTGTATGTTGACAGTGTTTGCTTGAACAGACACTTCACTCTGAGCTCTAGTTTTCTTAACTGAAAAATGGACTATTGTTAGTCTTAGAAGGGTCTCTCTTCTTTTTTTTTAATTCATTTATTCATATGTGCATACATTGTTTGGGTATCTCTTCTTATTTTATTTTTTGGTAGTACTGGGGTTTGAACTGAAGGCTTTGCACTTGCTAGGCAGGTGCTCTACCCCTTGCCACATATATGTTCAGTCCTCTTAGTTTATTTTTTTGGTGGTGCTGGGGTTTGAACTCAGGGCCCTCGACTTGTTAGGTAGGGTCTAACCAAGTCTTCAGTCCCTTTTTATTAAATTAAATTAATTAATTTACTTTGATGGGACTGGGGCTTGAAGTCAGGACTTCACACTTGCAAAGCAGGCGTTCTACCACTGGAGACACACTTCCGGCCCTTTTTGCTCTGGTTGTTGTTATTATTATTATTATTATTATTATTGGTACTGGAGTTTGAAGTCAGGGCCTTGTGCTTGCCAGGCAGGCCCTTTATCACTTAAGCCATTCTCCCAGCACTTTTTTGTGGTGGTTAAGGCAGGTCCTTTATCACTTAAACCATTCTGCCAGTCCTTTTGTGTGGTGGGTATTTTTGAGATATGGTCTCATGAAGTATTTGCCCAGGGTGGTTTCAAATCACAATCCTCCTGATCTCAGTTTCCTGAGTAGCTAGGATTACAGGTATGAACCACTGGCACCTGACATGCTCTGGTTATTTTTTGGACATGGGGTCTTGAGAACTATTTGTCAGGGCTAGCCTTGAACCTTGATCCTCCCAATCATAGCCTCCTAATCATAGCTAGGATTACAGGTGTGAGCTGACATTATCAGCTTCTTAGTTTATTTTAAATTGTAAATTACCAATTATAAGTAAGGGGTTAAGTGGTAATGTATACCATAAAAATCTATATGTATTCCAGGTTTTCCCAAGAAATTTAGGGCTGTATGATACAAAATTGTTCTGGAGCATTGCATTTTTCTATTAAATAGGGCTTGGCAATAAAGAATAGAGAAAAAAAGTCAGTGAGGCCATGATATTTGGCATGTAATGTAATTTGATTAAAAAAAAACAAAAGTGAGGGCTGGGGATGTTGCTCAGTGGTAGAGAGTTTATCTAGTATGTATGTGATCACCAGCACTGGAAAAAATTGTGAATAGAAATTGAGTGCAAAGCATTGTATTATATTTGGGGGGGGGGGTTGCTGATGAAGGAAGGAAGCGGGTAAAGATACAAAGTTGAATAAGGCTTCTTTAGAACTTCACAATCTAATGAGTTAGGCATTTATAAATATCTCCTAAGGCACACTCTGGTAAGTGCTAAAGAAGAGGTACAAAGCAATAGAATTAAAGGAGAGGATATTAGTTTTAGCTGGTGAGATTTTAGAAGCTTTGTAGAAGAAAGCTTCATGTTGGATCTTGAAAAATAGATAAGCTTTTGACATTGTATCTGTGGCCTACAGTTTCAAGAAGAAGGAGTGGTTTGAGTAAAGGCCAGAAAGTCAGGAGATGGCAGTCCCAGGGTATATTGCAGGTGGGTAAATAGGTATGACTTGAACCTAGGGGGAATAGCAGACAAAAAGAAGATAGAGGGACTAGTATATCTGTGTACATGTATAGGTTTTTTTTTTTTTTCAGTACTTTGAACTCAGGGCCTTAAGCTTGCTAGGCAGTTGTTCTACCACTTGAGCCATGACCCCAGATTTGTGTCTATGCTTTTTATTAAAGTAAAATAAATATATAGAAAAGTATATATATAAAAGCTGCCTGTAATCCTAGCACTTAGGTTGGAGGCAAGAGGATGGACAGTTTGAGACCAGCCTGCACTACATAGTAAGACCCTGTCTCAAAAAGAAACCCAAAAAACTCTAAAAAATGTATATGTAAATATACAGCTCAATGAATTTTTACCCAGTGAACACATTTGTGTAACCATTCTCCAGGTCAGAAACAATATTACCAGCACACTAGAGTTTCCTTTCTGTCCCCTTTTAGTTACCGACTATTCCCCACTCTAAGGAAACCACTATCTTGAACTCTTTAATGTTTTTGTCCTACATTGTAAGAAGATTCATCCAGGTTGTTGTGTGACGTGTAGTATGCTCATTTTTATTGCTGTATAGTATCCCATTGTGTGAATATACTTCACATATTTTTGTCATTCTATTTTTTTCAGGGGTGCTGGGGATTGAACCCAAGTCTTTGCTTGCATATGTACCAGTAAGCTACACTTCATGCTGCAATCATTCTATTTTTGATATTTGGGTTTTTTCCCAGATTTGGGCTACATTAAATTGTGCTGTTATGAATAATGTATGTTTTTTTGAACAGTATACCTATTTGTTAGGACTAGGAGTAGGACTGCTTAGTCATAGGTAATAAAAATGTTTGGCTTAGTAGATAATCATGACACTCTCTTCCATTTCCCATTTTCTTCAGCAGTATTTGAGAGTTCTAATTGCTGCACCCTCAGTTGATAGTCTTTTCATTATAGCCATTGTAGGGGCTGAACCTGGTCTTGTACTGTTTTAATTTGTTTTTCCTTAATGACTACTGTAAATAAGCACCTTTTTAGGCTTATTGACTGTTTAGACTTTTTTTTTTTTTTTTTGGCTGTACTGCAGTTTGAACTAGGGTCTTGCCCCAGATCCTGGTGCTCTACCCATGTTTAGACATTTTTTTGTGAAGTGTCTATTCAAGTGTTGGCTATTTTTTTCCATTGGATTGTTTGCATTTTTCCTGTGGATTTGGTTTGTTCATTTCTGCAAACTGTAAATCCTTTGTCAGATGTTGTCTTTGCAGGAACAGAGTGTTTTGTTTTCAGATTTTGTCATTTAAGGTATTGATAAATGTCAAAAGATTTTGTACTACCTACAGAGTTTACAAGGTTAGCAAGTTTTTTCCTGCATACGATATGTAAAAAAGAATGATTACTATTAGCACCATCATTTTATTTTTATATTTATTTATTTGTCTTTTTTAATTGGGACTGGGGCTTGAACTCAGGCTTCATGCTCACAAAGCAGGGACTCTACTGCTTGAGCCACATCTCCAGTCCATTTTGCTCTGGTTGTTTTGGAGATGAGGTTCTCTCGAACTCTTTGGCTGGGATTACAGGCATGAGCCATCAGCACCGGCTATTTTTATTTTTTATTAGCATATAATAATTGTACAGGGGAATACATTGTGACATTTACTTATGTGCTTACAATATATCTTAGATGCACCCCTCCTTCATTCCTTCTCCTCTCTTCTTTTTTTTTTGTGGTTCTGGGGCTTGAACTCAGGGCCTACACCTTGAGCCACTCCACCAGCCCTTTTTTGTGAAGGGTTTTCTTGAGATAGGGTCTCTTGAACTATTTGTCCAGCTGGCTTTGAACCAAGATCCTACTGATCGCTGCCTCCTGAGTAGCTAGGATTACAGGTGTGAGCCACTGACGCCCAGCTTCTCCCCCCTTCTTAGAACAATTCCAACAAGTTTCTTTTTTTTTTCACACATAAATACAAATTACATCTACCACTTTCGCTCTCCTTTACCCTCTGTTTATTCTCCCCCTTCCCACTGGTACCCACCTTCAACAGGACTTGTTTTACCTTCCTGACCTTCGTTTTTTAAAGTGAATATTGATTGGTTAAGGGGGTTCTGTCTTGGTATATCAGATATATATATATATATAGTGCTTTAATCAGATTAACCCTCCTTTATTATTTGTTCTTTATTGCCCCGTTTCCCTATTATTCAATAGTTTACAGTAACATCGTTATTTAAAAAAGAACATTTCATCCTGGAGCCCATGACTGGAGGTATGGCTCAAGTGATAGAGCACCTGTTTAGCAAGCACAAAGCCCTGAGTTCAAACCCAAGTCTTAGAAAGAAGGAAGGAAGGAAGGATGGATAGATGGATGGATGGATGGAAGGAAGAAAAGGAAGGAAGGGAGGGAGAGAGAGAAAGGATATAATCACAGGATAAAGGAAACTCTAAACATGTTTTGATTAAGTGACATAATGCTCCCCACCCTGAAAATGTGAAAAGACGTCCACCTCCAGATAGCAAGAAACTGTGAATATGCTAAGTTATATGTGAAGGAGGAATTAAAATAGCAGAAGGACTTTTTGATAGGAAGATTGTCCTGGACTGTCCAGGTTGAATTCCATTTAGTCACAAGGTCCCTAAATGTGTAAGCGGGAGATGAAAGAGGAGCTCAGAAAGGTGCCATGTGGGAACTCAATCTGCTGTTGCCTACTGAAGATTAGAGAGGGCCATGAGCTAAGGAAATGTAAGCATGCTCTAGAAGCTGGAACCGGTGAGCTGGAGCCTCTAGAACAGAACAGAACATAGCCCCTCCAAAACCTTGATTTCTGTACTATAGAACTGTAAAATAACACATTTATGTTTTTCAGAGCCACTAAATAAGTGGTAATTTGTTACAGGTGGTTTTTCCCCATAGCAGATAGTTCCCTTAATTGGTTTGTGTGTGTGTGTGTGTGTGTGTGTGTGTGTGTGTGTGTGTGTATGAATCTTATATCTATCTATCTATCTGTTGTCTCCACTAGCCTTATTTTTCCCCTTCATTTTACCATAGAATTATTAGTTTCTTGATGGATTAATAAAGATCCTTGAATTAGTATTTGGTAACTACTACCAGTGCAGTTCTCTTCCTTCTCTTCCCCTTCCTTTCCCCTTGTCCTTCCCCTCTCCCTTCTTCCTCCCTTCCCTTCCTTCACTTTCTTTTTTCAGTGTGTGTATGTGGGAAGTATGTTACCCAAACTGACCTCAAATTCTCGACCCTCCTGCCACAGCCTCTTGAGTAACTGAGATTACTAGTACATTCTACTATGCCTGACTTCACTTTCTTTTAATTTTTGAGTCAGTCTCAGAATTATAGAAGAGTTTCAGATACACGTGACATTTTTATTCCTGAAGCATTTGAGAGTAAGTTGTTTCATTACCGTCACCATCATCAAATTCTGTAGTGTACATTTTCTATAAAATACATTCTGGGCAAAGCCCTGAGTTCAAACCCTAGTACTGCCAAAAAAAAAAAAAAAGACATTTTGCATAACTCTAAACATCAAAATTCAGAAATTAACATTGGTATGGTACAGGTAAGTACTTTTTTGGGGAGAGGGGGGTGGGATTTGAAGTCAGGGCTTCACACTTGTACAGCCAGTGCTCTACTACTTGAGTCACGCCTCCAGTCCAATTTTGCTATGATTATTTTAGAGATGGGTCTCGTGAACTATTTGCCTGGGCTGGTCTTGAACAGAGATCCTCCTGATCCCAACCTTTCCAGTAGCTAGGATTCCAAACATAAGCCACCGGCACCTGGATAATTTCTTTCCTTTTCTGGGGGGTTGGGGGGCAGTACTGGAGTTTTAAGTAGGGCCTCACACTCACTAGGCAGGTGCTTCACCACTTGAGTCACTTCACCAGTCCTGTTTTTATGTTGCGTATTTTCGAGGTAGAATCTTGTGAACTATTTGTCCAAGCTGGCTTTGAGATCCTCCTAATCTTTGCCTCCTGAGTAGCTAGGATTACAGGTGTGAGTCACGGGTGCCCTGCTAATTTCCTTCTTTTTTAATGATTTTATAAGTTTACAGTTATTGGATCTTTATTTTGATGGTGTTAGTCATGTCAGTACTTTCTTTGCTACCACGTTCTGTTAGGAAATTGCTTCCCTATTATAACTTGTTTCCATGGGAAAATGCAATCCACTTTGAAGCAGTTTTCAGTAATACATTGCTGAGGAAATACTGTTGATTGGTGTGACTCAGGTTTAGTGTTCAGTGTAACTTAGGAGGTGATTTAAGGAGAAGAACATTGGTGTAGCTTTCTCAAATTGTAGTTTATTATGGTAACATTTTATGACCTACTTTAATCTCTTTTGGAATGTTACCTTTGTTTTGCATCATTTGAGTTAAAAACAGACAATATAAAAGTTAGTCAAATGAATTAATTGAAGAGAATCCTACCTCATCGAATTATACCTCTAATAGTTTTTTCACACCCTTTAAACATATCTAGGAATGACAGACAATCAGAGTGGATAGCTTCCACTTACATCAACGTTTGAAACGGAAATACTTTTTATGCACTTTTGATTGTGTGGATAGTATTCTGAATATTGTGCCTTTATCTAACACATACAGATTGCATCAACAAACTGTAATCCTTATTATATTCATATATGGAGATCATGTTAAAAAAGATTTGAGTATTCTTATATGTGTTTTTACTTGTGGGAAGATATTCATAATCTTTTGAAAACGTTCTGTATTTAAGAAGAATTAAAAATAAGGTTTATCTCATTTGAATCTGTTCTCACTCTTGCTCTCCTCTGTGTTGACAGTATTGGGGTTTGAATTTCAAATTTCAGGGCTTCCTGCTTGCTAGGCCAGTGCTATACCACTTGAGCCCTGCCCCCAACCCTGTCTTTCAGTATATCTTCAAAATGTATGTACAGTTCATAAGAATTCCTATCAGATCAACTGCAGCTTTGAGTTAAACATTATAGATTATACTATGGAAGCTTGAATAACATACTCCATATTTTTTTCCAAAGAAGCTTCTTTAAATGGTTCTGTTAAGTGTAGGAATGTTCTGATGATTATCTTTTTAATTAAAATGAGAAATCTTTGTTTAAAGTGGCATTCGTTTTTTTACGACCTGTTACAGTCTCTGTAACAATCATTTCTTAAGTCTGAACGTTTTATTTCCAGGAATCCATTTATATAGAACTATGTTTAGACTTAATTAAGGAATGATTCTTACAAAGCTTGTAAATAGCCAGGAAAAAGGGACCGAAAATAAAACTGACACATTTAACAAAATGATTGTTACAAGGTATGTAGTAAGCTATAAAGATACAATAAAGCTCTTTTTATAAGAGTTCATATTTTTTGATACTTGTTTTCAAAGGTATTTAAGAAAAATATCAAAGCTCTATAAAGTGACATCTGTTTTGTTGAATGGACTAGTGATGATTTGTTTATAACTGAAACTACAGGACTTCTGCCTGTCTTGTGTGTTTTCTTTGAAATACCTTGAACTTGGTTTATTTTATGTTAGAATATAAATTTTACATTGTGCTGTAATGAAAAGAAGTCCTCATTCTCTGGTTCTACTTTCTAAGAAATCATAAGACCTTGAGTAAATTGCTTAATCTCTCTGAGTATCATTTTCCTCATCAGGAAAGGAAAGATAATACATTTGTATTAAAGAGCTATTATGAGCCCAGTGCTGGTGGCTCATGCCTATAATGCTGGCTACTTGGAAGTCTGAGATGGGGAGGATCACAATTTGAGGCAAGCTTGGACAAGTAGTTCATGAGACCCCATCTCCAAATAACCAGAGCAAAAAGGGCTGGAGGTGTGGCTCAAGTGGTAGAGTGCCTGCTTTGCAAGCATGAAGCCCTGAGTTCAAACCCCAGTCCCACCAAGGGGGAAAAAAGCTATTATGAGGAAGGACTAAGGGGAATTTTAAGTAGTAAAAGTATTTTGGGCTGGTGGTGGTAATGGCTCATGCCTGTCAGCTACTGGCAAGGCATAAATAAGAGGACTGTGGTAATGTGAGACCCATCTGAAAAATAACTAAAGGAAAAAAGGCTGGGAGTGTGACTCAAGTAGAGCAACTACCTAGCAAGCCAAGGCCCTAAGTTCAAACTCTAGTACTGCAAAAAAAAAAAAAAAAAAAAAACTCTTCGAAATTACAAAGGACTTTAAGCATCTAAGGTTTTGCTTTTACTAAAGATGAACTAGGTATAACAACTTCTTTTAATTAAGCAAGCTTCTCTTATTCATGTACTCTGTCATGTACATATGCATATCCTTTTTGCTATGACATGTTACTGTAATTTTTCTATTTCCTTTTATAACTATAAGTGATTGAAACAGGAATAGTGAATATTGCACAAAGTTGGAGCCAGAATACCTGGTTTTCTTTTTTTTTTTTTTTTTTTTTTGTGTTAGTACTGGGGTTTGAACTCAGGACTTCATGCTTGCTAACCAGGCACCCCACCACTTGAGCCACTCCACGAGCCCAAGACCTGATTTTTAAATCCTGTTTTTACTATTACCTCTCTGACCTTGGGTGATGGTAATGAAATAATAAAATAAGAACAGTACTAATGGCAGCAAACATAGTTCAGTGAATATACAGCAAGATTCTAGGTATTTTACATATATTGATTATCTTGATCCTCTCACCTTATTAGGTATATAGAAATATTGTCCTGATTTACAGATGTGGAAACTAAGGCACAAGGTGGTTAGGTTATTTCCTCAAGATCATTCAGATGGTGTTCCAACTAATATGCCATTTCCAGCCTTTGTTTCAGCTGGAATGCTTAGACATTCCAGTTCTAGAATGAGTGCTCTTCACCACTATGTCATACTAACTCTTGTTTCCTAATCTCTAGGATGGGCATCACAGGAAATGTCCTGTGTACTGGGTTGCTTTGAGGATCCAGTAAGAGTATACATCTTAAGAGTAGCTATTTTGTAGTTTGCTGTAATTTTTTTGGACTACAGAAAGTTCTCAACTTATGATGGGTCATGATGGCTTGACTTAATGATTTTTTGTGTTTTGGTGGGACTGGGGTTTGAACTCAGGGTTTTGAGCTTACAAAACAAGCACTGTATTGCTTTAGCCACGTGTCTGGTCCATTTTGCTCTGGTCATTTAGATATGGGGGTCTCTTGAACTATTTGCCCAGGCTGGCTTTGAACCTTGATCCTCTGGATCTCAGCCTCCCAAGTAGGTAGGATTACAAGTGTGAGCCACTGACACTTGGCTGTAGTTTTATACAGCCAAGTTTAGTCAGTCTAGTTTTATAAAATATCTCTTATTTGGATTAGTTTTTTTTTTCCATAGGACATAAACTTTAAAAATTTTATTACGATATATTCATTATACAGGAGGGAATTCATTGTGACAATTCAAAATAAGCTTATATTGTACATTGATAAGATCACCCCTACTTCCTCTACCCCTTGACTCCCTCTCCACCCCACTTAAAGCAATTCCAAGAGGTTTCTTGTTCTATTTCATATAAGTATATGAAGTCCATCAACATATACCCTCATCTTAATCTCCTTCATTCACCCTCCCCTGCCAGTTTGATTAGTTCTTTGTCATTAGATTGAATTGAAAATATTTTGGCAGGAATGTGTGTTGTGGGTTTCTTAATGTGTTATAGTAGAAGATATGTGATATCAATTTGTTCTATTGTTGCTAATATTGTTCACTGTAAAGATAGTACCACGGAGCTATATCCTACTTGGAGCCAGGTTCACGCCTGTAAATCTAGCTACTCTGGAGGATCCAGGTTTGAAGCCAGCCCCAGGCAAACAAGTTTGAGAGACCCTATCTTGAAAATACCCAGCACAAAGAGGGCTGGCAGGTGGCTGAAGTGCTAGAGTGCGTGCCTAGCGAATGTGAGGCCCTGAGTTCAATCCCCAGTATTGCCAAAAAGGGTAAGTTTTTTTTGTTTTGGCCTTTTTTCCCCTTTTTTCTGATATTGGACAACATCTTATTCTATAAGATAGAATGACTATTCCAGTAAGTTGAGCAGGGGAGGTTGATTTTATAGACAGAAAAAAGGCTGAGGAAAGCAGAAAGAGAATAAAAGCATTGGTTGTTTTAAAGTTACTTTTCTTATGGGTCTAAAACAGAGAGGGTTTCCTTATCTTGCTGGCTTAGTTAAACTGGGCCCTATTTGATTGGTTACTTTTTTTTTTAAACTGGCTCCTCTCAGTTTGATTACTTGACACCTACTATGAGTGAGTAACTCTTTTCTGTTCTGTTGGTATTTAGTGCAGGAGTATATTTCAAAACAATGACTTCTTACAAATTTTATCTAACAATGTATTTGTGATCAGTAAGTGTTCAGTGCACTGCACTTGGAGACTGCGTGAACATCGTTTCCCAACATTGTTTCACCCAATAGTTTGAGTATCCGTTGATGATTCTTTTATCATCAACCCATTTATTTTTAGGTAGTTCTAAGTCATTTTTTTCTGTCTCCTTGACTTTGAAATGGTGAACAGTTTACCTGTTTGGGGAAGACATTGCATGGACTTTTATCATCTTTATTTTCTTTTGTTTTTGAACTTAAACCAATTAATATTTATTTTTTGTATTATAATTTAGATGTTACATGTTTCATCATTTTTATTTCCACCCCTAGTGCTGTGTGTGTGTGTGAGTGGGTGTGGGTGTGTGGGTGTGTATGTGTGGTATTGGGGTTTCAACTCAAGACTTTGTGCTTGCTAGCAGGTACTCTACTACTTGAGCCCTGCTTCCAGCACATTTTTATGTTTAGAAAAAGCATTGTTAAAACTGCTTAAAGAATTGGGTTAAGTTTTTAGGAACTATATTAGAATTGCCTGACTGGCTTTGGGTCTCTTCTGGAATTTTCCATTCTTTAGGTCTGGGGTAGGGGCTGAGATTTTTTGAGATACACTTTGAAAACTACTGTGGCTTCTATATATCATTTGAGCCAACATACTGCTTATAGATATTTGGGCCATTTTTCTACTGGCTTTCTTTCTCTGATTCTTTCTCTTATGAGAGTGGTGTGGATACAGAATAGTGGAATAAGTTGAAGTTTGTATTAGTGGATTTTGATAAATGTTGGGAAATTTTTAACAACTGACTAAATTACTAAATTAGGATTTCATTAACCCAGCTAATCAAAATTGACTGTGTTGCTATAGGTTATTGTAAAAGTTATTGTAGCATTTATATGTTGAATTTTCTTTACTTGTCTCAAAAAATTCTGATCTCAGTTTTGACCAAATTGGATAGTTATCCATAGTGGTCATTTTCAAGTATGTAAGTGATCTCTGCAAACTCTGCAGCAGCTTGGTTCAGTCTGTGCAATTAGTAAAGCAAGTGGCAAATTTGTCATGCCATAGAGATATTTTCTGTATTATAGAAGTTAGCCAGTTGGCCTTCCTCTCTTGTTTCCTATAACCATCAGAGAGAAGAGGATGACCTTAATTTTTGCTTCCCAGACTAAAATCACAGCCTGGAAGCAGCTATTTCTCTTCAAGTAAAATGTTTTAATTTCATGCCCTGACTAGTCCTGGGATGTGCAGGTGGATATTTATTTTATGTAGCTAAACTGATCTGCCTTTTCAAATTACTTGCCAGTCAGAAGAACTATACTTTCTTATGAGTAGTTGGTAAATTACAGTTCTTGTTAGTAAGTTTTGTTTTTTAAAAAAAAAATTATGTACGAGGTGGGGATGGGAATCAGTCACCAAATTTTGGCCAGACTAATAGCTTTTTCAGAGCTCAGGGATTTGTGAGTTTGGACTAATAGTCCCAATTAATTAATTAGGAGCAGGAAAGAGTGAGATTGTATTTTGAATTGATTTGAAAATGTACTCAAAATCTAGAAAGAGTGGTTCCTTGTAGAAAAGACCTAAGAAGAGATTCACTTGTGGGGAAATACATTGTAGTTCAAATTTGATTATTTAGAGAAGCTTTAAAAGTTGAGATAAACTGAGGACAAGAATAAAGGATTTGATCATGAGTCCTTATTTTGAAGAACTCTATTCCACTGACCTTTTGGAAACTGATACGGCAGTTGCAGAAGAAGAAATACAGAGTGCTTGGTATAACAGAATGACAGATTACAGTATGATGTCATCAGTTACTTCAGTTTGCTGGACTGTTGCAATCAGCTTCTGACTTATTTGAAAGTGTCTTGGAGCTAATTAAAGGTGGAGTTATCCTTGCCTTGGTTCTGTCCTTTCATCCCTATGTGGAAAATGGTGGCAAGTGGGAGAAACTGTCAAGAGATATAGTTGGGAAGAACAAGTGAATAGCCTGCCTAAAGTGTTCAGAAAAGTTGGTTTTGTCTTTGAAATTTTCATCAAACTACTGTACCTGTGTGAAGGAGATATGTTCAATGACTTCTATGTTGACTGTATGATGCTTTCTTTGTTCTGAAACCAGTATAAGCATTGGAGAATGGAAGTCTTCAGAGTCTACCTCTAGAATCTAGCCTCCAGAAGAGGGTCTACATTCACAGTTATGTGACAGGAGAACCTTTGGGAATTTAAAAAAGCCAAAATACTAATTATTTCTTTGTAGTGTATAAAAAGAGTATCTTTTAAAAAATAAGACCTGAACACTTTGTGGACTTTTGTCAATTATTTCCTTGGTTATGGTCACAGTCCAATACAGGTCACTCTCCAATTATGATGGAAGATTTAATTGTGGTGGAGACTCATTCCCAGACAACCAATAGTCATGATTCCATGGAACCAATAAATGGATAGTTTTTAATAAAATGAAGACTGGCAATGAAGCTGTCCATTCAATTCCAAATACTGCTTATAAGGTATAGCTACTGATGTTAAGAAACCAATCCTCCCTCTCCTGCCCTGCTTTTTTTTTTTTTTTTTTTTTGATGGTCTGGAGTTTGAACTCCCTAGTATGAACTTAGGGCCTGGAGCTTGCTAAGCCAGTGCTCTACCACTTGAACCACATCCCTAGCTCTTTTTGCTTTAGTTATTTCTGGGATAGGGCACACGTTTTTTTGCTAGGCTGATGTAGCTGGGATCAAATAGCCATACCCTCAGCCCAGTTTAGCTAAGATACCTTCTTATCTAAAATGTCACCAGATCAGGTGCTGGTCACACATATAATCATAACTACTTGGGAGGCTAAGATTGGGAGGATTGGGTTCTGAGGCCAACCGGTAAATAGATTGAGACCCCCATCTCCAAAATAACCAGAGCAAAATGGACTGGAGGTGTGGCTCACTGAAAACAAAAAAGTTGCCAAATTTTCATGGCATTATAAGTTTTAGGCATTTGGAAGGATCATCTCATTCAAGGCTTTTAAACATTTTTTGGTTCATGGACCTCTCTGAAAATCTTTTGTGTGCTGCAAGATCTTTTCTCCATCATGTGCATGTATCTTCTACATAATTTTAGGAGACTGAACACCCTGGAATCCTATCCCGAGACCCTAGGTTATGACTTCCTTAAGTAGCTTTAGTTTTTGATTGTTGTATAATAATGTATTTTTATTAAAAAGCCTTTGCTGATCGTTATCTTTTCAGTATAACTAGTTGTGACTTTTAATAGGGGTTTAACTGAAAGGTCTGTGTTTCATGATAAAATGTCATTTTGAGAAGCTAATGAAATGTTGAGTAGGTTGTTTGGTAGTGTCATGAAAATGGTACAAAGATGAGTTGGCTAGTGGTTATAAAAAAAATTCTGCTGGAAATCCTGTTCTTAATATTCTCATTCCCGTAGCTACTCAGGCAAGCAGCCACAATTTATCCTTGTATACCATGATAGAATTTTACTTGTCAGGAATATGTGGATAGATAGACAAAATCTTTTGATAACTATTTTACTGATATTTCCTTATCTTTCTACTTTTATCAGTTTTACTAGAGAAATAGTATGACCAAGCAAATGCCTAGCAAGGTCAGTTTACCCTAGTGAATGTACTTTACATCTAGGAACATTTGAAATAAACTATTTTATCAAGGTCAACCTTAAACACTGTCAGCATGTTTAGTTATTTATACTCTGCAGTTCTGGGAGACCTGGGAAACATTTATCTTCTTCTCTTTTTCTGCATCCTCTTACTGTATCAGTACTGAGAATGCATCCATTTTGTTAGCTCATTCAAGAAAGAGTAGTTTGTGATCATTTTTAGATAAGCAGTATACCCTCACAAAAGACCTGTTTAGAATTTTATCCTATGAATACCACATGCCACTTGGAAAAACAATTTTTATGAGGTTTCAGTAAAAAGTGTCATGGACTACTCTTTCCTTTAAAAAAAAAAATGAGTAAATGGAGACCTGAAGACTTGTGTGACTGATCCAAGGTCACAGATGATGACAGTTTGGATTAAAGCCCGTATTTCCCAAGTCTAAGCCTGGTTGGTGCTCTTTTGACTGTTATTATTTGTGGTTGAGTTTGTGTTTCTTTCACTGGATGTGATTATTAGGTAGATTTAGGTGTGTGAGTGCATGTGTGTGTTTAGTTAGTACTTTGGTGACTTGTTTAAGAAAGCCTTCCCTACTCTGAAGTTATGAAAATAGTCTCATATTTTCTATCAGAAGTTTTATGGTTGCCATTTACATTTAGAACTTTAGGTTCTCTAGAATTGACTTGTTTGATATAAGGGATTCCATTTCATTTTTTTCCATATGGATTCCAGTGACTTCCAACATCATTTATTGGAAGAGAATTGATGCATTCTGTTCTTGAACTCATTATTCTGTTCTGTTCTATTTATCCTTTGTTAATACTATACTGCCTTTCTCACAAAGCTTTTATAGTAAGTTCTCATACCTTACTGTTTTTCTTCTTGTCTATTTGTGGCTTTTTATACCTTCTTAGGAATTTTACAGGTTGCTTGTCAAATTCAAAAACAAGTACCTAAAGGCAAACAAAATAATTAAGATTCAAGTTCATTAATTATAGGAACAAAAAATATGAAATTATTTTAAAAACTAAATACTGGACTATGGTATAGCTCAGTAATAGCGCTTGTATTCATCATGTGGAAGGCCCTGTGTTCAATCCTCCACAACAAAACAAAGCAAAACAAACTAAATACTAAAATATGAGATCCTTTGGCTAGGGAAGTTGTCTTTGCTTTGTTTTAATGTTGAGACAGTTGGATCAAGTGAAAGGACATTTTCTTGAGGCAGATTACTTATAAGGATTTGACCCTTAGATAAATCTTTTGTATGTTGGAGTTTCATGCCCTTGGGCCTTCTTTTGTTTCCTACCTACACTTCATTCCTAAGTGATCGTCTATTTCCTTGGCTTTATCTTAGTAACTCCTGATTTGCTAATGATCTTCAACTCATCCTACTCTGACTTCTAGCTTCATATATATGTTAACTGACCATCCACTTGAATGTTACAATCTTTTTTTTTTTTTCATGGTACTGGGGTTTTGAACTCAGGGCCTCACACATCCTAGGCATCATTCTACCACTTGAACCATGCCTCCAGCTTTATGATCCCCTCCCACCCCCAGTCCTGCCTCTGCCAGTCTTCTCATCCCAGTAAGTGGTACCACATTTGCCTGAATATTAAAGCCTCTTAGCTGGGCTCATCCTTGACTCCATACTTTTCCTTATAATATCCAGTTCATTATCAGATTCAATTTGTTCTATTTCTAACATTTCTCCCAATTCATCTGTCTTCACTACCATCACCTTTCTTTGGGTTATTGTAATATATTTTAGGGAAAAAATATATATCTATATTTTTTACTATTTTCCCTGTTAAATCCAATCTCCATAGGACAGCCAAAGTCATCTTGTAAAAATCTAAATTTAATATCTTCCTTTTGCACTTAGGTTATACATAGTCAAATTTTGCCAGGCAGATGTATCCCTTTCATGCCTACCTCTCTGATCACATCATGTTAGTATTTCCAGTCTCCAACTACAGTCAGGTAACACTGGCCTTTTGCAGAATTCGTGCAAGACTACTGTATTACTGTCTTTTTTATTTGCTATTTTCTTGGACCTGGACCTTTGTTTGGATTTTTTTTTTTTTTTTTTTTTTTGTGGTGGTTTACTAAGGTTTGAACTGAGGGTCTCACTCTTGCTAGGCAGGTGCTCTGCTACTTGAGCCATGCTTCCAGTCCTTTTTTTTGGATTTTTTTGAGACAGGGCTTCACTTTGTAGCCCAGACTAGCCTCACATTCTCAGTACTCCTGCCCCTGCTCCTGAGTGCTGGGACTGCTGGTGTGTACTACCATGCTCAGCTTTGACCTCAGTTTAAATGTTGCCTTCTTACAGAAGACTCTATCTAAAGTAAAGCCCCTTCCCTTTTTATTTTCTAATTATTTTATTTCCATTAGAAAATAAACTCTTTGAGAGTAAAGTTTTATTTGTTTTTCCCTTCAGTATATTTCAGTGTGTGACATGTGGTAAGCAGCACATATTTGTGCAATCATTTACCTTTCTTCATTTCTCTCTTGTAAATCGAGGCTGATGAAAAACTGCCCTGTTTACCTTGTTGAATCATTGTAGGGAGTAAATGAAATGGTATTGTTTTAAGTTAGAAATAAGGGCAAAATAGTTTCTTCTGGGTATTGAGGGGGTGGGGGGGAGACGGAGGGGGCGGTGTGGGTGGTAAGGGAGGGGGTGGGGGCAGGGGGGAGAAATGACCCAAGCCTTGTATGCACATATGAATAATAAAAGAAAAAAAAAAAAGAAATGGTATTGTTTTATGAGTGTCTTATGATAATTTTTGTTAAATGAGCTTCAAGTTTTTTTCAAAAAGACATTAGAATAAATTCAAGAAAGTAAAAACAAAAAAACACCTTGCCATCCTATACAATCAATTTGTAAATATCTTTTTTTTTCCTTTGTTGGTTCTAGGGGTTGAACTCAGGGCTTGAGCTTGCTGGAAAGATACTGTACCTCTTGAGCCACTCTGCCAGCCCATACACACCAATTTTAACTTTATATATTTTGTTAAAAAAAAAACTTTTAAGGGTTAATATAATATCTAGCATTCTTCCTTCTAATTTTTGTTCCAAGTAACCTTCAGATACTTTTAATTATTTTTTTTTGCAATGGTCTCACCATATAATCCAGGCTGGCCTTGAAAATTTACAATCTTCCTACCTCAAACTTCCAAGTGCTAGGATTAGAGATGTGTACCACTATCCCCAGCTTTACTTTCTAAGGTGTTTCATCAGAACAGATTCATTTTATATCTTTTAAGTCTTGTGGGGAATTCAGATATTTATTTTGATGACTTTATGAAAAGAGGAAAATATAAATGGTTATTATACTTAGAATTTTACTCTTGATAATTAAACTTTTTGTAAGAACTTTGCCTAAAGAACTTTTCCTGAAACTAGTGTGTTTATAACAAGGATTTCTTGTTATAGCATTCAATTTGATTTGTCTTTTAAAACAACTTGTACAGATTATTGCTTACCCTATATGGTAACTATAGTTCCTGCTGTGATTCGAATATTACACCCTTAAGGAGTTATTTCAGGTTTGGAAAATAGGTAATTTGAAACCCTGGAAGGTTTTAAATTAGAAAATGATTCTCAAAAGAAATATTCAAGTTAGAGAACTACTTTTTTGAAATTTATTACTTTGGAATATATAGTTTGGTCATCTTTGGAAATATAGACCTAATTTACTAGCAAATGGAGTTTATAAAACTAAAACAGTGCTATCTACATATAAAATTCTGTGTTTTTGTGTTTTAGGTTGATACATTATCCTTCAGTCAATTGTTACTTTGTTTCTTAACATGGTTTCAGCTTTTTTGATTAGGCTTCACAAAGTGCTTCTAGTTTGTCATGTATTAGTGGAGCTGTTTCAGAGACTACAAAAATTGCAATGTTGACATGTACTTTAATTTGCTAAATTCTTTTTAAAAAATCCAGGAAACTTGCTATCTAGAGCAGTGGCCTCCTGATCATTCAGAAAATTTTTCTGAGTATTTTTGTTAATTTTCAAATTGTATTCGTATTTTGTCATAATTAGCTACTATGTCAAAGCGTATTATACACACTTAGGGACAAATATAAATGTAAATAAACATGTATGTATAAGTTGTGCCCAGATAGTTTTCTTTCTTTTTTTTTCTTCAGTGCTGGGGACTTAACTCAGGGCCTTATACTTGCCAGGCAATCGGTCTTCCACTGAACTAAATCCCCAACCCCCGGATAGTTTTCTTGACAGTGTCTTTGGCTCACTTTTTTCACTGATGGTTAGTTTAATACTGCTTTTATTCTGGACAGTGACAAATGAAGTGCTTATGCAAAAAATTAGAAAAGGGTTAGTTGACTGTCATTTTTTTTTTAATCTTTTGGCAGTACTGGAATTTGAACTCGGGTCTTTGCTCTTGCAAAGCAGGTACTCTTCCACTTGACCTACACCCCTAGTTCATTTTGCTGTGATTATTTTGGAGGTGGGGTCTCCTGAACTATTTGCCCAGGCTGGCCTTGAGCCTTGATCCTGTTGGTCTTGCCTCCCAAGTAGGATTATAGGCATGAGATACCGGCACCCCACTAAACTAGATAATATTCTTAAATCCTGTTCACACTATAGTTTTTTGCAACATGCTGAAAGAGAAAGAATGAAGGACAGCAGCACTGCCAACTCTTTTATGTTGTAGAACTCCCAGTCTTCCATATGAACTTGGTTTGTAAGTGACATTTAATCATCTAACATCAGATCAAGGGAACCAGTGTTAAACTATCATAAAAATAGAAAAAAAAATCTTTTTTTTTTTTTTAAGCTAAAAACTTAAGTCAATTAGTTCTTCTATTTTCTTCCTACCCTTCAAAGGATCCTTTTGCGTTCTTCCTGGCATGTGCATACCCTAATTAGGAAATCAGTTGGTCTCACACAAGGGAAGAAGACTCATTGTGACAGAAATGAGTCCTTTGTCTTTTCTGTTTCTCTACAGATTTCAGATATCGTTGAAAGGCAGTTGAATGAAGAAACTAATACTTTGAATAAGCATAGCCAGAGTATTGCAGACGTCTTATAGTAAATATAAACTTTCTTAACTAAGTATGTATTCAGGAATGTACCTAGTACTTCAGGATTTTAGTAACTGAATTGCAGATCATTTTATGGAATGTGAATATTGGTTAGTTAGAGAAACATATTTCCATCTCAATTCTATTTGGGAGAACTTATTTTCGTAGGGTTAGTTGTGGAGATCTGTGACTAAAGATACACCAAAGTTTTGTTTCGTTTTGTTTTTTAATGAAAGAAAGGGATTCTTTGGTAATTTTTTTTTTTAAAGTTTTAGCAAAAACTAATAGGATATAAAGTAAGAAGATGGGTGGGGGTGGGGGGAACATCCCCCCATTCAGGAAATGGAAGTACAGACTCCAAATTTATCTTTTTTATAACATGAGAATGGTTTAAATAGCAATATAATTATATTCAAATGTAAATTTTGGAGAATGGATAGTATAGTTTTACTTTTTTTTTGCCGGTACTAGGGTTTGAATTTAGGGCCTCATGCTTGCTAGGCAGGCGCTATACCACTTGAGCCACTCCACCAACCACGAGAAAATGGATATTTTTAGATCTAATTGTTGAAGATTGACATAAATCTTGGTAGGTAGAGGACATATGGATGTTATGTATATATAGATTTCTTATTCTTCAATCATTAAATACTTTATCTCTTTACATAATGTACCTTGCCTGGCTTGTATTTCACTTTGCTTCTATTGTTGACATTATCTCATTCCTGAGTTTTTGTCTGTTCAACGAGTCAGTAATCTAATACCAAAGAAAAGCAACTTTTTCACTTTTCCCCTTGCCACAAGATATAGTCACAGACTGACCAGTTGTGAGTAAAACAAAAATATACTACCTCTGACTCTAGGAAGAGGGGGAAGAAACAAAGAAGGCATAATTCTTGAGAAGAGTAGTAGGAGCTTGTCTCAGAAATCTGTAGTTCCCTATGGAGTACATGGCTAGACATGTCAGATCAGTGAGTTCCAGCACGTGTAACAGCAATAACACAGGTCTGAATGTATGTCCATTCACACAGACAGCCCTGGAGATGAGGCCAGAGGCTCTCTTTTAAGTGGTGTTCTATTCTGAATGAGTCATAATAGTTACCAACAATGCTGGGACATACAAGCAGAAGTAATTCATTTATCCTGTCAAAACACCAGAGACATCCAGTCTGTATTAAGCAGTATTAGTATCTAAATTCACATTACTGCTTTTGATAAAATTGTATCATCTTGCATATAGTGTAGGACCTACTGACTTCAGGTAATTTAGACATCATTGCTAGATAGCTTTTGCTTGGGGAGTTTAGGCCTCACAAAAGGAGATCAGAAAAGGGTTGGAGAGAAATGGGCTTTTGTATATTATTTTAGTCCGGTTCCTTGGTTTAATTTTCATGTGAGAGTATACCCATGGCACCTATCATCGGAGTCTGTTTTATCCTCATCTTAACAAGGTGCCCCTTTTTGTTCAATACCTTCTGTGCTGCTGTTCCCTTTCCTTTAGTCCCACCTTTAAGTAGTATAACCTCTATTTTGATGAAGTTGTTTTCATTATCATTGCCTTGGAGTTCTGTATTTTCCTGAATGTGGAAAAGATGCTAAAGGAAAGATCTTGGTCTAATAATTATTTTGGCTTTTAATGTTTACAAACTCTTCCTCTCCTTAAAAAAATAGCTAAAATGCACTCTGTTAATTGTTATTTCATAGTTTGAAATAGCATGTAGAATTTTTTCCTGTAACACATGAACTTGAGAAAATGATTGCCATGAAATATATTAACTTTGATTCTCAGGTTTGGCTTAATAAATTATATTTTTCAGTTCATTGAATACTACAGAATTTATTAAATTATCTCAGCTGTGATTAAAACTAAAATGTGTCTTGTTACATTAATATATGAACATTAGTTCTCTTCTGTAAAAATACTACAATATTATAAATAATTTTCCTAAGCCTGTGGGGGACTAATGGGAATTTAGTAACATTTACATATTTTTTCCTTAAATGGGAGTAATATTTCTATGTTTTGTTTGTAAGCAATGAATATATTTATATGTATATATTCACGGCTATTTATAGGGAGTTTTAAATTTGTTTTTGTTAGCTGTCCAAAGTTACAAAGGATCTGAATTTAGTTATTGAAGCTATTAAAGATAACCTTTTGTACACACAAAGTCTTGCTACAGCAAATATCCATTGTAACAATTGAGAACTCTAATTTCTATCTCACGTGTTCCAACATGATTGTCTTAGGAACAGATATGGTGTCCCGTAGCCAAAATACTTTCACATTTTTGGGGGTGGGGGCAGGGGGGAGAAATGAACCAAGCCTTGTATGCACATATGAATAATAAAAGAAAAATGAAAAAAAAAAAAAGAAATTTGAGAAAAAAAAAAACAAAATACTTTCACATTTTTATATTGCCAAATTTGAAGATAGATGCTTTTTTTGATCTTTTTTATGAATGTGAGTTTTTATAAATATTCTATGCTGTATTTGAACATTATGAGTTTCTGAAGGATTCTTTTACCACAGAAAAGCTTGAATGTGAGGTGAAGATTTAAAAATGGAGGTTAGCTAGTATATAGCCAACTACTCTTTCTGTGGGATTCTTAATAAATGAGGTTGGATTATCACAGCAGTGTATGTGGTATAGAATATTTTCATGCTTGATCGACTTGACTATTGATGATTGATGATTGTTTTTTATTTTTGATTGTTCTAGGTATTAATAGACACTTTCCTACAGCTCATAATGGTATTGTTATCTTTTGCTTGGGGGAGTCTGTACAAAAATCAGTCACTACTAATAGTAGACAGTCTTTAGGTTTAATCATATATCAGAATTTGTTGATATCGTTTGTTTTTATATGATGGAAGTTCTTACGAAAGTAACTTTTCCCCCAAAAGATATTACAGTTAGGTGTTACATATTTAATTAAAATTCTTATATAAATTCTGTTAATTTCATTCTTTTTGGGGAAATCTAGTGTCCTTAGAATACAGTCCTAGAATAAAGTTGTTACATATTGGAAAAAAGCATAATGATTGTGTTGTTATGGCAACTCTAATGGGAAAAATGAAAACAGCACAGATAAGCTGTGTCCTGTTGTTATAGCAACCATAGTTGTGAAAATGATTATAAAGCTGTTCTAGAAAGGATGTATTGCAGCTTTAGTCCATTTAAAATAAATACTGTAAGAAAAGACAGGGAAAATTGGTTTTAGACAAAAGTTAAATCCTTCTGGTGCCACAAGTTGCTTGTATCACTGTGTATAGTCAGAGCTCTGTCCTTTCTAATTGTATTTCAACTCAGTTCTATTGCTTCAGATAATAATGATGGCATGAGGGAAAGATAAATGTAACTATATGAAAAGACTGTAAATAAAGAGATTTTGGTAACAAATTTAGAAAGAAATGAGTTAGAGATTTTTTTTCCCTAAAAATGACTTCTTAAAAAAATAGTAGTTTTTTTCCTCTTTCCTTCAATTTTCAGTTAGTGCTTAATTTTCATTCTTTTTCATACCTTCTTGCTGTATCATGTTAAGAGGTAAACTGCAGCATAAACATCTAATGTCATGGCAATTTATAAAGCATCGAGTGCTTTATAAATCATATGATTTCATATGAACAGATAGGTTTCCTGGTAAATGATATGCATCCTATAGTTGTAAAGATACTACTTTTAGCTCTATCTTCCAAACTTTCTCTGTAATCAAAGCTTTTTTTTAATTTAATTTTTATTGTTTTATTATCAAAGCTTCTTAAGTGTTACTTTAAATGCCATTATTTCTTTCCCAATTTCTAATTTGCCTGTCAAAGCAAAATGTCTCATCTAGAAGAATAGAGACACGTTTGGAATAAACCTGATGAAAGCTGTGTTCTTTGTGCAGCAGCTGGCTGGTTGCACAGGTTTTTGTGGTAATGGAATCAGAGTGTCTGTATTAGAGTATTGATCTCCTGCTACATAGGTACTGTGTAAAAGAAGTATCCCTGTAACAATGTATTAAAGTGGTTTAAGAGCAGTTTATAATACAAATGAGGTAGAGGAAGATGGAGTTCTGCAAGACTGGGCACAGATGTGTGCTATAAATATCCATAAAACTGAAGATTTTATCTAAAAACTCATGTTTCATTCCTCCTATTTTCATCCACATTTCTTTGCAAATACTTGAACATTACCTGAGCATGAGCTACATATACTAATGTCCTTACCTTTTCCCCTTTAGTAGAGGTTTTATATTAACCCCTCTTTTTTTTTTAAATTTTTATATTCTTGAGTTGTAGTTGAAAACTGGTGTGAACATAAGTCAGTTATGATGCGTGCCTAGCATGTGCAAGGCTCTGGGTTCGATCCCCAGCACCACAAAAAAAGTCAGTTATGAGAAATAATATTGACTGACCAAAAAAAGAGTGGGTTTTTTTGTTTGGTTTGGTTTGGTTTTTGGTGGTACTGGAGTTTGAACTCAGGGCTTCATGCTCCCCAGGTGGGCGTTCTTTTGCTTGAGCCATACCTCCAGTCCATTTTGCTCTAGTTATTTTGGAGATGAGGTCTCACAAACTATTTTGCCTGGGCTGGCCTCGAACCTTGATCCTCCTGATCTCAGTCTCCCAAGTAGCTAGGATTATAGGCATGAGTCACTGCCACCTGGCTGATGCATGAATTTTGAATCTCCCTCTCTTCTAACTTATCTCGGAACAGAAGTTTTTAAAACTAGTTTGTGAATCTCTAAAGGTGTTTTACATTAATATCTCATGTACTGATTTTTAGATTGATGTCTAAAAGGTTGTGCATTTGAGACGTACTAGTTTGCATCTTGGTTTATGATAAATTGAACTGGAAGATCAGGTTCTTTATTTTCCTGGAAGAAGAAAGATTATTAGATATAGTCATCATTCCCCATTTCACAATTTATTGTCATATTTTGCTTGCTTCAAAAATACTCATTTTGGATCCTTCTTGTGAATATGTAACTCTTAATGTCCTGAGAGGAAGGAGAATTTCTTATCTAACCTTGGCAATAACCACACCATCATAGAAATTGTCCTCACAACATATCAAACAATCAAATAGCCAATAAACCTATTCTCTTGCTAAATCCATAAACATCAAGGGGAGGGTAGATAATGTTCATTTTTGTTACTTACTAGGGAACATGACACTTGGTCTTTGAAGTAGTTGTTTATTTCATATATTGTAGCTGCCAATCAGCGATTTGCAAATACTGAAGTAAACACACTGCTGAACACCAGTTTCTTCCCTCTGCTGGTCTGTGTGTGGTACCTAGGAAATCAGGTGTAATATGGTTGCATTTATTTATGTAGGCACTTATTTTCTTTCTAATGAGCAAGCAATTTTCTTTTCCCTACCCCTACACAAAAGTTAAATTAAGGAGTACCCAGGAGAGCTGGGAGACTTGGTTTGCAGTCATTGAAATACTGTTTGATATTAGGGAATCCTTTCATGACTGGGCTTTCCCTCTCAAGAAGAAAGCTCTAGACAGGGCCTTTTGCACTCATTCCCCAGAGCAAACATATTTGTAGAGGAGGAGAATCTGTAAGTACTGTGTGTGCATTTGTTTCCTATTTTGTTTACTGTGTGGCTTCTTGTTCTCTCTTTGGGAAGTGAGAGGGAAGAGTTCCAATACAGTAGCCACGCTGGCCTTAGCATGTGGATTATTAACATGGTACTAGCCTTTGTTGAGTGATAGCAACTGCCATGCACAAACATGTAAATCCATCAGGAAGAGGAGGAGTGCTGCAAATACCTTTCACCAAATTGGAAGACTGCTTCAACATCTATCTACTCCTCAAGTAAAACCAAGCTTTCCTTTTCTGTTTCTTCCTTTCTTCTTCTTTCCCCTCCCCTTCCCTCTCACTTCTCTATCTTCCATCTCAGAAATACATAAAGCCTAATCCTCCCAATGAGAACTATAAGCATTTGAAATTTGTGTATAGGCCAGCTCCACATCATCAAAAATTGTTGTATAACCTCATGATTCCCAGGCCTCAGCTGGTGGCCTAGTTATTTCAAATAATCTTTAATGCAATAAATTCTAGGACAATAAAAGAATTTAGACAGTCCCTTAGAGCTTATTGCAGTGGGATTTGACATGAATTTAATACAATGAAATTCCAGTATAACCAAATACTTTTTTTTCTGGTATGACTTAAAAGCTCTTTAAATACAGGTATAGGTATTGAGTTTATAAAACCTAATCTGAGGTAATTGTAGATAGACTATTACCAAGAAAATGAACATTTCAGTAATACAGGAATTCACATCAAATAATTTTTAATAATGTGGCAAAGGAAATGTAAGTGAACATCCCTTTTCTTCAGGTACAAGGAAAATAAAGATACTACCTAACTATGCATAAATTTGTTTACTGAGTTAGTTGGTTTCCTGTTCACATGTATTAAATATTTCTTTTTAGTACAGAAAACATGTGACCTCTCAGCATTATTAAGGTGCCCTGTTGCCTGCTAATGTTGAATATTTTATGTGATTTTTAAAAAATGGTACTTACTCTTTCAAATTTAACAATCTTATAGTAAAATCGGTCATAAACCACCATAAACCTGACTAAACTTACTATGTTGACACAAGTGGAAGAAAAAAAAAAAAAGAAAGAAACACAAGAAACTAAACAAAAACCCAGAATGTTGATGTTAGAAAAAATTGGGCTGTTGTCTCGTACTCTGGGGTTCTATACCAGTGACTTTTAAGAGGTTTTGTTTTTCTGTACTAAAGCAGAATAGTGAAAATGGTTTTTATAGAAAGTTGAAAAAAGTCTGTGTATTAATTTGCTTTGGGTCATTCTAGTCTCTCTGGTAAATTCATAATTAGGAAAGCCTTTTTAAGACTGTTCTAGTCTCACAGGTGCACAGCTATTCCATATCTGGTATATCTAAATTCATATGTGAGGAGGTTATGTTTTTTTAAAGCATATTATTTACACAATTCACTGGAATGGCTCCTTTGGAAGTTGGGTGGCTCGCTTATGTAATTATGTACTTAGTAACCCTGCTCTACACAGCAGTAGAAATTCAAGTAAGAATAATTTATTGCTTATGCATAGTTATTAGAATTTTAAAGCATTTGTTTGTTCAAAATTTTAGTTTATCAGACTGTTATATTTGACTAATTGCATACTTAATAAATAATAACAAATAGAATTTATTTCAGAAGGCAGCCAAGTTTGAATTTTAACTGTTCTAAATAAGTATCAGGAGCTGCTCCTCCTCCCTGTTTCTTAAGATCATTTCCATCCCTTCAGTCCAAGTTTTGTGGTGAAATTAATTCTTATTTTTGAAATTTATATTAGAAGCATTGGAGATGGACATAAGTCAATTTATCCATTTCACCAGTGAAAAAGCATAGAAATTAGGTGAACTGCTCAAAGTCATGTAATTGATTTGAGGATAGTTCTGCACTCCTGGATTAGAGTCTGTCTTGCTCAGTTGGTGTGATTATCCAGCAGTTCATTTCATCATGTACTTGCACACTTCTGATGTATATACAGTAGTGGTCTGGGCATCCAAAGGTTATAAAACCAGTATGAGTTTGTATGGTCTAACCATAATGGTATCAAACTAGTAATATTTTAAAAATTTATTTATTATAAATTTATTTATAATATTAATTTATTTTGGTGGGACGGGGGTTTGAACTCCAGGCAAAGAAGGTGCTCTACCGCTTGACCCATATCTCCATTACATTTTGGTCTGGTTATTTTTGAGATAGGAGTCTTTCAAACTATTTGCCTCATTTGACCTTGAACTGTGATCCTCCTGATCTCAGTCTCCCAAGTAGCTGTGATTACAGATGTCAGTCACTGGCACTCAGCACAAGCTAGTATTATTTTACATTTTAATCCTAATTTGTCTAGTGTTTTCTAATGTTTATAAAAGTTAACATGTGGTTGCTATATCTTTAAATTTTATTTTTTTCCTACTAGATTGTAATCCCTTTAGAGGCAAGGACCCATTGAATATTCAAAGTCAACCAGTTTCACGTTGGAAGGCTTAAATTAAAAAATTTTGTAAGCATCGATGGCATTGTTAAAATAATGATGGCTTCCCATTGTATGTACTTTGGGGAAAATACTCATTTTGGAATTATATTTCTGTCTTAATAACTTTTAATTTCAGTGAATAGATTGCCTCATTTCCCCCTTAAGCAAGAAGGGGCAAGAATTTTAGGGGTACAGATACAGCTCATAGTACTGAATGGGAAGATGTATAGGATTCAAGGAGACCATCCTTGCAATTCAAGGGTAAGTCTCACTTGGTCATGGTAAATTGGTAAATAATCCTTTTTACATGCTGGATTCTTTTTTTTTTTTGGTTGTTGACAGATTGTAATCTCCATTCTGCTGCTATTGAGCCCATTCAGTGAGATATAAGATTTCACTTATGTTTCCACTTGCTGCTTCTTTCTGTATTGTTTATTTGTTCACACTTTCTTTCAAGAGTGGTTGAATAACTAGGTGTCCTTAGTTATGTGAACATTTTTATCCTAGCTATTTTAAAGCCTTTGTATTTGAAGTTAAATCCAACATCTGTGTTATTTTGATATTGCTATTTGTTGATGCCAGTTGGAATTTTCCTCTTTTTTGGTTTGAAAATAAATTTTGGGTTGTATCTTTGGCACTTTTGTGTTATAAAGCCCTGAGTTTTTGTTCCAATCCCATTAAGAATGTTATTTTTATTTTATCAGTTATTCAGTCCAGTTGGGTTCAGCTTGCAAGTTCAAACAGCTTTCTGTAGGGTTGTGGTTTCAGTGTCTGTTTTCCATGATTTTGTCTTTATTTTATTTTATGTTATAGTACTGGGATTGAACTCAGGTCCTTGTGCTTGCTAGGCAAGCACTCTACCACTTGAACCATGCCCCCCAGTCCTCATTGTCTATTCCATTATGAAAGCCTTTGCAGTGTCATTGAGATATAGTCTGTGCATGCTACTCAGTGACCAACCTGGGATCTGTTTTTTGCTTTTTTGGTGGGATTGGTGTTTGAACTAAGGGGTTTGCATTTACAGAGCAAGCGCTCTACTGCTTGAGCAATACCTCCAATCCCAACCTGGGATCTGGATGATAATTTGCCTTGTAGTTCAGTTCTCAGAGTCCATAGCTTG
This sequence comes from Castor canadensis, assembly GCF_047511655.1. Lineage (NCBI taxonomy): Eukaryota > Metazoa > Chordata > Mammalia > Rodentia > Castoridae > Castor > Castor canadensis. Next base: position 28,079,792 of record NC_133392.1, on the reverse strand, counting down.
CTACTTTGAGTTATATCCACTCAGGTTCACCTTGGTAGTGAACAAAGGAGTTCATTAACCACTTTATGGGGTTGCTTTCCTGAATTTGATTTTCCATTTTCTCCTCAGTACTAACTACCTCATTCCCTAAAGCTCCCTTTTTCAGTCCTGGGGCCAGAAAGCTAGGGTTTTATTTAAACTTGCATATGTTATTGCATCAAGGGATAAATAGATGGGGGTGGGGTGGGGAGGAAGAGCAATAGGTTTACTTCTCCCTTTTAGGATTACAACCCCTCTGATCAAAAGGGAAGATTTCCATACTTCAGAGTTTTCAGTTTCTGAGTCTCTGTATTTATTGTGGGTTTCATCATGAGATTGCTTAGAATGGAGAGAATTTAAAATGTGAGAGTGACACCATTCTCTTTGTTGAGATACCCTTCTTCACTCCTTGAGCTAGAACTAGTAGGCTTTTCCTGCAGCTCTTTGCCCACACTTATATTCAGTTTTAGGTTTCAGCCTGCAGTCCAGGCTGGTGAATACTGGAGGAATAATAAAAAGGTAAATTCATTGTTGGTTCAGTACTATGTCAAAGGCTTCCCCACTCACTTGCTACTGTTTGCTTTTCAGAGTCCTCAGCTGCTGTGTTCTGCCCATTTTTAGTAGCTGTGTTCAGAGGGGGACACGGGACAGTCTGCTTACTTTGTGTGTGTGCATGCCGTACTGAGGCTTGAATTCCAGGCCTCCACGCTTGCTGGGCAAGTATTGTAACACTTGAGTTACGCCACCAGTCCTTTTGCTTTTTAGTTTGTTTTTCAGATAGGATCTTCTAACTTTCCTGGGACTGGCCTCCATCATGATCTTCTCCTACCTCTTCCAGTTGTATTTGAGATGTACCACCACACCCAGCTAAAGTGAGACCTTGGGCTAAGGTCTCATTTACTTTTGCCTAGGCTGGCCTTAAACTGTGATCCTCTAGTATCCGACTGGTTTTTAATTTTTGTGGTACTTGGGATTTGAGGGCCTTGCTCATGCTAGACAAGCACTAATGAACTATATCTTCTATTTTGTTTTTCACTATTTTGAAATTTTGTCATTATTAGTACATATACTTTTAGGATTGTTCTTGATTAATTGATCTCTATCATTTTGCAATAATCCTCTTGCTTGCTGTTGTTAATACTTTGTAAGTGTATTTTGATGTTACTATAGCCATCCCAGCTTTCTTATAATGACTGTTGTTACGTTACATCTTTTTCAAGCTTTTCATTTATTTCTATACATGGTTTAACAGTATACATTCTTTTAAATGCAACCTGACAATCTGTCTTTTGATGCTTAAAGTCCACTGTTCAGTATAAATGTTAACTGCAGATACTAACCAAGTCAGCATATATAGTTTTAAATTTTAAATAATTAAAATTTTTCTTGTAGTCACATCAAAAAACTAAAAATAAAAAACTGAAATTTTAATAATATATTTTTAACTCTCTACAGTTTATCATCTTAGCATGTAACCAATATAAAATTATTGATAATATTTTATTTCCCCAACCTTTTTTTTTTTTTGAAAGTACTGGAGGTTGAACTCAGGACCTCACACTTACTAGGCAGTGCTATACCATTTGAGCCACTCCACCAGAAGTTTTTGTATTGGTTATTTTTGAGATAGTGTCTTGCGTTTTTGCTTGAGCCTCCCTAAACCCCATCTTTGTATTTGTACTTCCCAGTGTAACTGGGGATGACAGATATGCACCATTGCCCCCTGCCATTGATTGAGATGGGGTCTCATGAACTTTTTTCAGATAATGGCCTCAAATCACAAACCTCTGGATCTCTATCTCCTGCATAGCTGGGATTATAGGTGTGAGCCACCATGCCTCATTTAAAATTAACCATTTTATTTATTTATTTTTTTTGTCTATACTGGGGTTTGAACTCAGGGACTTGTGCTTGCTAGGCATGTAGGTACTCTACCATTTGAGCCATGCCTCCAGCCCAAATTAACTGTTTTAAAGTGAACAATTGTGTGGCATTTAGTACATTCACAATATTGGAAAACCACTACTTCCAGTACATCCTATGTAAAATCTCACATCCATTAAGCAGTTTCTTTTCATTCCCTCCCTTCAGCACCTGGCAATCACCAATCTACGTTCTGTCTATGGATTTGCCTGTTGTGGATATTTCATGTAAGTGGAAGCATACAAAATGTGACCTTTTGTGTATGGCTTCTTCTACTTAGCATAGTATGTTGGGATCATCTGTGTTGTAGCATATGTCATTACTACATTTGTTTTTATGGCTGAATAATATTTCATTGTACATACACTACAATTCATTCAGATATTTGAACCGTTTCCACCTTTTGTCTATTTTGAACAATGCTATTATGAATGTAAATGTATGTGTTTGGATACCAGTTTTAAATTCTTTTGGCCATATAACTAGGCGTAGAATTGCTTGGATTGGTAATATGGTGATTCTATGATTAAGTTTTTGAGGAAATGCCAAACTGTTTTCCATAATTGCTACACCATTTTCTATCATGCCAGCAGTGCATAGGCTTCTGATTTTTTCGCATCCTTTCTAGCACTTGCTATTTTCATCATATAGGGTTACTTTATGATAAAGCTTCTTTTAGTGCATCTGGATATCGTGGCATATTTTTCTCCTGAACTGTCTTATGACTTTTGCGTACTAATGGGCTGTGAAGGTATGTAGCTTGTGGATCTGATTTCCATTTTATTGATGACTGATGATGTTGAGCACCCTTTCCATCTGATTGTTGTTCATTTGAATATATGCTCTTTAGCTAAATGGCTTTTCAAGTCCTTTGCCCATTTTAAAACTGGGTTGCTTGTCTTTTTGTTGTTGTTGTTATTGTTGTGATATAAAAGTGTTCAAACTCCTTGACTTAAGTGATCCTTTTGCCTCAGCTTCTGGAGAGTTGGAACTACAGGCATGTGCACCATCTGGCCTAAGAGCTCAAGTGATTTTGTTTTGTCTTGTTTTTATTTTGTTTTGTGGTGCTGGGGAGCAAACCCAGGGCCTCATACATGCTAGGCAAGTGCTCTATTACTGAGGTATATCCCCAGCTCAAAATTTCTTTCTATATTCTAGTTATTAGACCCTTATTAAATATATGTTTTACCAAACAATATGTATCTTTAGTACATCAGTCTTTCTAAAATATTTCATTTCATACAAACATTTCCATTTTCTACTCCTTGGTTATTATTGCTTCCAAGTATTTTATATGGACAGTACAATTCATTTTTTTGTTTAAATTGTTTGCTTTTTAAAAAGAAAACTTAAAGTGTCAAAGTTTAAAAACATTTAGCCACATTTGTATTTTTCTGGCACTTTACATACTTTTCTATAGGTTATATCTGTCTGTTGCTTTCCAAATGTATTTGGAAATACATATTTTTCAAAGATATTTTTTGCGTCTTGTTTTTCTTCTCCCTCCCTTCCCCCCCTTCTGGTTTTTCTTATGTGACACCAGTTATACTTACGTTGGACCACTTGGTAATTTCCTACAGGTCACTGAGGAGAATTGTTTCACTATTTTCTTCAATCTTTTTTCTTAGGGCTTCATTTGATATATTGCTGTTTCTTCAAATTCATTGTTTGTTTCTTCTGTGTTTAGTCTGCTATTAATAGCATCTCATGTTATTGTTACTTGGATATTATATTTTTCTTCTGGTAATTTTATATGATCCTTTTAGGACTTTGTAGACAAGATCTCAATATGTAGCTCAGACTAGCCTTGAACTCTCCATGTAGCCCAGGCTGGCCTGAAACTCAAGATCCTTCTGCCTCAGTCTCCCCAATATTGAAATTATAGGCATATGCCACCACACCAAGCTTAGATTTAGCTTTAGACATTGTGTTATATTATTAAACGTCTGTATTTTGTTTTTTTGTTTTGAGACAGGTCTTACTATATAGCCCAGACTGGCCTAGAGCTGTCAGTCTCCTGCCTCAGCTTCCTTGTATTTTGTTTACTTTTTCTTTTCTTTTCTTTTTTTTTTTAATATTGGCCTTATTTCAGCTGACAGTTAAGCTTCTTGCAGATCAGCTTTATGCTGTTGTGGTGGATTTTAAGATATATTAGGATAGGTTTAGTATTGTAGACTAGTTCATTATTACCACTGACTTGTGAGCTTCCTGTGGTCTCTACTGAGTGTTCATTTAGGCTTCTACAATCTGGCTGAACAGAATAGAAAAGATTGTGATTTCTAGTTGTTGTGCTTATATCTCTATGACAGTTACTTGTCTGGTCTTGTGGAATTTAGGACTCAACATTCAAGATCAGGCTTAAGGGGTCCCCTGTTCAGTTATTTGGAGGGTTTTTCTGCATAACTCATTCAATACTCTGCCTCAACAATTTTAGTCTCTTTGACCTCCATAAATTATTCTGTTTCCTCAAATAAATAATCCCATTGTATTGTGGGTCATCTCCCCTCTCTTTTGTGGCAGTACTGGGCTTGAACTCAGGGCTGTGTGCTTGCTAGGCAGGTCTCTATCACTTAAGCCACTCCCCAGTCTGGTTCCCCTTTCTTTCTTTTTCTTTTTTCTTTAATTTTGATGGGACTGGAGTTTGAACTCAGGGCTTCACACTTGCAAAACAGGTGGTCTACTGCTTGAGCCATACCTCCAGTCCATTTTGCTCTAGTTATTTTTGGAGATGGAGTCTCTGGAACTATTTGCCTGGGCTATTCTTGAACCTCTATCCTCCCAATCTCAGCCTCCAAAGTAGATGGAATTACAGGTGTGAACCACTATGCCCAGTTAGTTCCCCTTTCTTAATGTTACAGATTAGAAACTACCTGCACATAAAATGCTAATACAATTTTAAGGGTCACCTTATTTTTTTCCTGTCTATCAGGGATTATAATCTGGCACTGTTTATTATCCAGTGTCTTAAAATACCTGCTTCACATGTCTAGTTTTCTTGTCTGTGGTGGGAGGGCAGTTTTGATATCAGTGAGTCTTCTATGGTGGAAGGTGAAATTGACTGTTTGGCTTTTATTCACATTTCTATTTACATTTAATGTACAAGAAGTCCTCATTTTGCAGTTTTGATCTACACAAATTTTAGTTATGATGGAGTAGTTAAATAATGCAAGTTCCACAACAACGTTTTAAATTTCTGTTGCCATGGTATGTTAACTGTAACTTTGTAAAAAGTACACTTCTTTGCTAGCGCACTAGTCCAGAAATCACTGTATGAAACCATGTACATCATGGTTAGTCACTTCCTTCAGAGTCTGATGGTGATAGTTATAGCACATCTGTTACTAAATTTATGTGTAGATGACAATGTGCTGTCTCCTCCCACTTTGATATTTTACAGAAATAGATAATTAAAAGTGGGAATTAGACAACAGATGACAAAGATGTTAACAATTTAATTGAAGTTTGGGTGAAAAATGAAGTTAAAGAAGAATAGTTGACCATTATAATGAACACTGCCATCATTTGATGGTTTCTAGATTCTCAGAGGAAGTTAGTAAAAGTGAATTTATTAATAAAATGAGGAAAGTGGTTATTAGAAAAGTGGTTATGATGAAGATGTTCCAGAGGAAAATTTTGCCGTTGAAAGGAAAAAAAAAAAACCTTTGCATTAAAAGTTCTCCTGGACCTATTTCACAATATTGAAAGTACAAAGTATAAAATGTTAGAAGCTGTTCTAAACTAAACTTAGAATAACAGTTTGCCAACTTTTTTTTTGTTTACAACTTTTTTTTTTTTTTAAATGACACTGAGGTTGGAATTTAGGGCCTTATACTTACTAGGCAGGCACTCTTACTGCTTGAGCCCCTCTGCCAGCTTGTCAAGGCATAGAAAAGGTGCTTTATATGTTTAAAGAAATTCTTGCATCTGTAGCTTGATAATTTTAATCAGTTTGTGAAAATTTGTGCTAGCTCTTTAAGGGTTCCTTTTGCCCATTCTCTTTTTTTCTTCTGGGAGTTCAAATATATGTGTTCACTTTTACACCTCTGGGGTAACTGGCATTGCAGGAGAGAGCTGCTGTCCCAGTCCTTAACTGTATGATTTATATTTCTAACAATCTTATCATCACTTTTCTGTCCTTTATCAGCACTGTGACCTCCCTTCATTCATTTTTTTCTTCTCCCTCCCTTCCTTTCTTCTTTCCTCCCTTCCTCCCTCCCTCTTTTATTTTTTCTTTCTTCTGTCCCTGGTACCATACTGAAGCTTGGTGGGGGCACCAAGGCAGGTAGAGCAAGGTGATTTCCTGATCTCCCTATTAGTGATTTTTTCTGAATCTAATCTTCTCTTAAACCAATTTAATGCATTTTTTAATTTCAACTTTTGAATTTTTAAATTATAGGGTCTCCATGTTATATTTTATAATTATAGATTTCAGTTTATGGTGTAATTATTCACCTTTTCATCTATTTTCTTGAATGCCTTATATATGCCTTTTATATATATAAAACCTGTGTCTGGTAATTTTAATATTTATCATTTTGGGGACTATGCTTTAAAAATTGTGTTATTATATTGGCTGGGCGCCAGTGGCTCACGCCTGTAATCCTAGCTACTCAGGAGGCAGAGATCAGGAGGATCACAGCTTGAAGCCAGCCAGGGCAAATAGTCTGAGAGACCCTATCTCAAAAAAGCCATCACAAAAAGAGCTGTTGGAGTGGCTCCAGGTGTGTAGGCCCTGAGTTCAAGCCCTAGTACCAAAAAAAAAAAAAAAAAAAAAAATTGTGTTATTATATACATAACATAAAATTTCCCTTTTAACCACTCTTAAGTGTTCAGTTCATTAGTTTAACTATGTTCACATTATTTTGCAACCTATCTCTAGAAATTTTTTCCTTTTGCAAAACTAAAACTTTATACCCATTAAGCAACAGCTCTCTATTCTGCCCTCTTCCCAGCCTCCTTTCTGAATTTGACTACCCTGGGTAGCTTTTTAAAATGAAAACGTTAGTAGCTGTTTTGTTTTGAGACAGAGTCTCCTTTGTAGTCCAGGCTGGCCTCAAATTCTCAGTTCTCCTGTGTGTGCCTTCTGGGTCTGGTCATGCCTGGCATCCAAGTGTTGTTTTTACACTTTCCTAGGTAACACTTTACTAGGTAGTCAGTGTATCTAGTATTCAACACCATCTTTGACATTTGCTAGGTACCCTTCAAAGTTTGGTAATTCATTTAACCTCTCAGGATCTTATTTTTACCTTACCAATGGCTATTCAGGTGAATTAGTGTTGTGAAATAACTTTATCCAACACATACCTTCCAGTCCAGCTAAATCAGTCTCAATAAAGCAGCCAATGAGTTATTTTATCAGTAATATCACTCCTTAAGCAGTGTTTCCTATTTTTCTTTGAGACATAGTTGTCACTGATTTCTCAATATTGATGTTGCGGGCCAGTGTTCAGAGTTCTTGCCTTCACAGGCCGAAGAATTGGCTCATGAGGCAGTGGGTTAACTCGTGGGACAGCAAGGTCAGCACACAGAGTAGGACTTACTAGAGGAAGAAAAGGCTACAGCTAGAGCAGGTGAAGCCTGGGGCTTTTTATGGATGCTTTAACTGGGTTAGGGTAAGGATTAGGTGGGTTCTTTCCACTGGCGGTGTATTCGCATGCGGACTGTCTTCGATGAGCTGGTCTGTTTGCCCCTTATTGGGGGAAACAACCTTGAAAGTATTCTGTTTATCAGCCCTGTGGCCGATTTATGAGACTATGTATCTCCGTCTCAGGGTGTAGGGCTCATAGTGCTCTCCATGGGGGATGGGCCACTCACTTATCTGTCTCTTAGGTTCCCATACCCAACATTAAGAACACATTTATTGAGTATGTACTATGACCAGACCATGGAGATAAAACAAATATAAGACAGACTTATACCTCTGAGCAATAGTTTGGAAGCTGAGGCAATATATAATTAAGTTACGTGCAATAACAAGAACTACAATAAAACTAAAAACTATGTCTAAATTTTTCTTAATAGTAAAAAATGTAACATAGCATTTATTGTCTAACACAGTTAAGTATATTACTGTATTTTTTTTCTTATAGTTACTGTTTATATAATTGATCTCCCCAAAAAGACTATGAAATAGGGCTAGGGGTATAGCTTAGAACATTTGTCTTGCATATACAAGGCTCTGGTTTTGATTTGCAGCATTGGGGCAAAGGGGGAAAAAATAAATGGAGTGTAAACTACTTGAGAGCATATGTTTGTGGTAGTGAGTCTATGGATTTTGGCCACACTGAGGCCTTATTTTTTGCCATCACCGTTTAGTCATTGTAACTTCTCTGAACTCATTTACTCTTATGTTAAAGTAACAGTATTAACACTTCTTTGAAAAAAGTAATGATTAAATGAAATAATGTACAACGTATGGCAAACAATTTTTGCCTGATAGTTTTTAGATCTCTGCTTGTACTCCACCTCTGTCCTGTCTAGTCCAGAAAAATAAATAATTTGATTGGTGGATAAATTTATTGTTTTTATGAGCTCTAGTTCATAATGCTATCCCAGAACATACCCAGAAATGCAATTAACATTTATAGCAGCCTGTTCTTGGTAGTGATGCTACTTTACTTTTTTTTTATTTTGTATTATGCAAATTTTGGAATACTTATTTTAGTTTTTCAGTAAATGTGCAATAAGCTAGGTAGATACGATCATCCTATATGACAGGTGGGAGTTTCATTTTTGGAATGAATTAAATAGGGTTTCTTAAAGGTTATCAGTTTATATAGGCAGAGTCTGAATGCTTTGCAAGATCTTCTGTGGTTCTCTTGGCCTGGATTTTAGTTGATATAATAGTGACAAGGGAATTCTTCAATTCTGTGGCTTAAGGATACGTAAACTCTCAGCGCAGCAATCTTTTTATTGTTGATTATTATAGCTTCTGTTACTCCTAGAAGTTGACCAACAGGGACCATAGTTTAGGAGATTTTGTCATTCAGTTTTCATATAGTAAATGCTGAGGCCAGTCCTTTGCCTTCAGGCCCTCAAATCAGTGAAGAGGATCTGTGACATTACTTAAGGCAGTCAAGGAGTGGGGGGTGGTGAATGGAGGTTTTCAGTGTTCTCTTTGTAAATGAATTTTTACCATTGATTCACATAGGCAGTAGATACTATATTCTTCTTGAAACACCCGTGGCCCTTTGTGTTGCAACATTGCAGTCTCTGGTATCCCCATTCTTTCAGGGAGTGGACACATGTTCATCCTCCCTCCCCAAATGTTATAAATGTTTTTTAAAAGCATGTGAACTTGGACAAAAACTTCATTTAAAATAAATTATTATATTCTTCAGCTTTCTTCAGTTTTTTTTTTGTTTGTTTAAGTACTGGGGTTTGAACTGGGACAGGAGTTCTATCACTTGAGCCACTTCCCCAGCCAACTTTCTTCATTTTTATGCAGGAGAGTCATTTGGGGTATGGTTAGTTGGAAAATGAGCTGAAGAAACAAGTATGTGCTGTGGGGCTCAATTTATGTAGAATGGAGGCGTATCTGTTAACTTTGGTGTAAGTAGCTTTTGAGATTGCATAGAAGAACCATTTAAGGAGTATGTTAAAGTTCTTAACAGAAGTTAAATATTTAAACACGAGAATGTAGTTGTGGTGCTGGATTACAGCTTAGCCTTTTCTTTTTAATTAAAAAAAATTTTTTTTTAAATACGAAACTTCATGAATTTGCATGTCATTTTAATGCAGGGGCCATGCTAATCTCTGTATTCCAATTTTAGTATCTGTGTTGCTGAAGCATGCACTAAATTAAAGTAAGGGCTGATGGTGTAGCTCAGTGGTAGAGCACTTTCCTAGCATGCATGAGGCCCTGATTTAATCCCCAGCACATTCTCCTTCCCCCACAAAAAAAAAGGTATAGAGAGAATTTTAGAAATTTAAATATAATGTGCAATAAGAAACAAGAAGGGCAACTCAAATGTTAAGTAGAAAACTGTGTGCTTTTCAGATGTTTTGAAGGTAGAATTTAAAGGGCATTATTAATTGAATGATGAAGGACAAACAATCTTTACATCTTTGGTAGAAGCTGACTGATCAGAATGGCCCTGAAATACAGAGAATACATATGGGGATGTAATTAAAATGGCAGTCTTTTCCACTCTCTTGCTTTCCCCCCAGATTTCCTTTGAGTTTTCCCTTCTTCATTTAAAAAATGTTCCTAAATGTGAAGATAGAAGGGAGAGGAAAGAAGTAGAGTAAAAGTTATAGCCTACTTCATTTATTTTGTAATTGTATTTTTTCCTCAAAGATTTTAAGTGGCATTTGCCAGTACGAGTATGATTAATTTTTACAATTTGAAAATTAGTTTTTAAATTGAGCCATAATATATAAAATCTTACGGTAATGTGTAGATTTGACTATATTCAAGTGCAGTTTTCATACCCACACCAATTGTCATGCAATAATCAGGAATGCATCCTCTGTGTGGTGTTTGCAAGTTAATGGTACTTTGAAGATCACACTGGTATATCTAGTGGCTTCCCAGGGTATATGTGGCTCATTATTGATCATAATTTTATTTTGGAATTTCAGTTTTAGGAGATAGGGTAAGCCCTTTCAAATTCTTAGTTGTTAAAGTTTTGATGGAGGATAGGCATGCAATAACGAAAGAAGAACATTACGATGAGTAAGGAAGGAAGCTCAGATAATAATCCATCAGGTACATATTGCAAAAATAACATATTCTTATATAAAGCAGAGGAGACAATTAATTTACAAGAGGAATGCCTAAAAAACTTATCATGGAGCACTGTACTCACAAATAGAAATAAATACGTGCATGATAATAAGAAAGACGAATTCCAAGTCTCTGGATGAAGGGCTTCTGGTTGCTTCTAGACCCAGCTGTGCTGTGTGTACATCATGCAGGTGACTTCAGAATGGCTAAAATATGTGAGCCACTGAGTTCCTCTGAAAGCACTAGGGAGAAGTGACACGCTATCTTCCAGTGCCTACTCCATTGCCCTCTACTATTTCCTTTTTTCTTCCTGTTCTATATCTTCATACTCCCTTTTTATTTATTCCCGCTTTTACCTCTACTGTTTTTCTCAAATTCAGGAATAACTGAGACATTTTTCTGCTCATTTTACACAGAACTTTAACCAACAGCTTAATAATGTACTGCATCCTTACTAGTAATAACCTAACAATTCATAATAATGAGTTTCTTTTACATTATGGATTTTTAGTACAGAAGGATTTAAGGTTGTTAGTAGAATGTAAATTCCATGAAGAAAGAGATTTTTTTCGGGCTGGTGATGGAGCTCAGTGTTAATGTGCTTGCCTAACATGCATGAAGCCCTGGGTTTGATCCCCAGGACACACACACACACACACACACACACACACACACACACACACACACGTAAAGAAAAAGAAGAAAAGAATTTTGGTGTTTTTTTTCATTATTCAAGAAATACTTGTTTGATTAACAGCAGTCTTAAGAAAAATAATAATTATTATTTTGTGGAACTGGGGTTTGAACTCAGGGTTTCATATTTGCAAAGAAGATGCTTTACTGTTTGAGCCACAACTGAAGTTCATTTTGTTCTGGTTATTTTTGAGATGGGAGTCTCATGAACTATTTATTTGGACTGGCCTCAAACTGCAATCTTCTAGATCTCAGCCTCCTAAGCTGAGGCAGGAACCATTGGCGCCTGACCAGCCTTAACAACAAAAAAATTTTTTTCTCAGTATTGGGGTTTGAACTCAGGGCCTACCTGGAACCACTCCATCAGCCCTTTTTTGTGATGGGTGTTTTTAAAATAAGGTCTTGTGAACTATTTGCCCCTCCTGAGTAGCTAGGATTACAGGTGTGAGAGACTGGCTCCTGGCAAGAAAATTTTAATATGATTTACTTACAAAAATTATTTTAATGAAGCATTTTTTATTCATCCAGTGTAGAGCAGATATATGAGTGGATCAATGATTCTCAAGGGGAAGGAAGTCCCCCTCTGTTTTCTTTTGCATGGTACTGTAGATTGAACCCAGGGGCTGGAACACTGGAGCTATACCCTCAACCCACAGGAAGCTTTTCAAGTCCTTTTCTCCCCTAATCTCCTTTCTATTGGCTTCTCCTTCCAATATGATTATCTATTGGTAACAACCACTGAAAGAGACTGAAATTAGCATTCATTTCAAGAAGACAAGAGGTAAATGTAGATATAGACTGATAGAAGAAGGAGAAGGAAATTACGAATTTAAAGGTGTTAGGGCTCAGGTAAGCATTTGAATAGAATATTAAGGTAGGGGACCATGCATTCAAAACACGAGAATGTGTGGGACATTTCATATTCAGACCCTCACAGCTGTTGTTTGTAAAATGGTTTGTAGCTTACAGTGAAGAAACACTGGGAACAGTGGAAAAAAAAGTCACATTGCAGCAGTTCAAGGTGATTTAATTGTTTTGGTTGATAGGTCATCCAGCTGTGCCTTTAGCGGATACACTTTTTTTGAAGTCTGTGGCCCCTACTTTATGACCTAAGAGTTCTCTGTACTAGGTAGGCCTGGATTCTCATCCCTACTTTTCTGTTTTCTAAATTCATGAACATGGATGAGTACCTAATTTCTCCTAGGGATTTATTGCCTTAACTATAAAATGAGGCTAATGATCTGAAAGTACTAGTGTAGCTCAGATCATCTTTTAGAGTATTTTGCAACCCATTATCCTTATATCAATGATATGAACAGTGAATACCATACCCAGTATTAATTCCTATTAGAAAGTTTAAAGAAAAAGGATAATGATGATATACAAAATTTCAAATTCTCTAACGTAATGTTTAGTGCTATGTGTAGTGACTTCTATATTCAAATATATGTATTTATTGAGAATGTTGGATTATTTACTATTTTAGTTTTTATTAGACTGAAACAGCACTCAAGCTGGTGGACAAACCAGCCTGAGATACTTTTGGAGAAATATGAAGAATGTTTTACAACATAGTGTGTTATAAAACTAAGTGAAAAATACTAATATCGTTATTGTTTCTAGAAATTGTAATTTCTACCCCCTTCCCCTTTTATTGCTACTAAGTACACTGTGTTTACACTTATACACGCTTTTTTTGTTGAGGAGATTTTAACTCCACAGCTTTCCCAGTTCTTTCTCTCTATGCCCATCTTTCTTTCTTTCTTTGTTGTTTTCTCTTCTTTTTGGGTGTTTCTTGCCCCAGCTCCCTTTAATACATCTGGAAAGATGAAGAGGCAGCTGCTATGGTAAACTCTGCATTTTGGTTAATGAATAGCAGACTAATAAGATATATAAAACGTATGCAAACTGTTTAGTTGATGTCAAAGCCATAGAGATACAATACTTTTCCTTCTAAAGAATACTCAACTTTCCTGTGGTATTTTGTTTTCTAATTTGCCATTTGTGATATTGTAATGCTACCACAAAGTATTCCTCTTTCTGCTTAGTCTGCTCAGTATTTCACCTTGTGGTATACTTATAGGAGTTAATTTAAAGTACACAGGGAAAAGAATCTGTCAGCTGTGTAAAGGACATTTCCCTTAGATGCATAAAGAGAAAAATGCATCTAAAGAATAGGAACAAAATTTTCTGAAATATTTATGGTTTTGACATAACTTTTTTTGGGAGGGGCATTACTGGGAGTTTTAAACTCAGGGTCTCATGCTTGCTAAGTAAGGGCTCTAGCACTTTAGCCATACCCCCAGCTGTAACTTTTTTGTTCTCTTGTTTTTTTGGCTACTGGTACTCTTTTTCTGGGTTTCTTTCTTAGGTTAGAAACAGTAAGTAATATACTTCTTGAAAATGTTTCTATCATAACATCCAGCTGCAGCTGGGTTATTGCTTTCAGTCAAGCCTTGAAAATTCTTGTAATCTGTGTCATCCTGTCTCATACTGTCCCATCTCATAGTTGTCCTCTCTCTGCAGTGCTCTATGCCCAGGTCTCTGTGGCTGGGCTGCTCCAGCCTGGCGGACAGCATGCCTTCACTGCGGTGCCTGTATAACCCAGGGACTGGCGCACTCACAGCTTTCCAGGTACTTTCTCTGTCTCTATGGGTTATTTGTGGGCATTAGTTTTGTGTGTGTGTGTGTGTGTGTGTGTGCTTAGTTCATTATTATGTCCCTTCTTCCCATGTTTTATTTGTGTGTGTGTGTGTGTGTGTGTGCTTAGTTCGTTATTATGTCCCTTCTTCCCATGTTTTATTTACATTCATCTTTTTCCTTCATATTGCCTGTATTTCACATCACTCAGTATTCTTTTAATGTAGATCCAGACTGCTTCACTCTTTAAGACATTTTTATCATTACTGGTTTGTCAAAATGGGCATAGAACAACTTGACTATTGATTTGCAGATCTACTGAAGTGTGATAGTTATTTTTAAACTAATATCATTAAATACTAATTCAAAATATAATGTTTGCTCTGGACCTACATAAAGCCAATTAATGTAGTTAATTATAATCAGTTGCATGAATTGCTTATGTTTTTCTTATGATTATTAAAAACTACTATTCAGAGTATCTCTTGGTTATATATTTCCTCTCTGTCTGTTTCTCTCTCTCTCTCTCTACATATGTATGTATATATATATATATATATACACACACAGACACATATACACACATATATGTATGTTTATAAGAACTGTGTTTTATTTGTTTATTAATGTTTCTAGTCTCAAGTTGGGAAGAACTTTAAGTCCTTTGGGTACAGTACTCAGTTGAGACAGTCTGTTTGGTCTTACATGGGTTAATGGATTCTAACTCACCTTAACCTTTCTTAGAGGCCAGGAGGTCAATTCTAGTATGTGAGAGAAAGCTATAGAGGAATAAAAATAGAATATTATAGAGGAAAATGAAAGAAAGAACTTGGTGCTCACTGCTTATGGATTGGAATACCATGTATGATGATTTTTTGGCAGAAGTACTACATTTACCTCAGATATTTGGAATTTGTATTTAACATTTTATAGTAATATGCAGCACACTAGTATTCTATTTGCTTGTTTTTAGCCTTATATAATTCATGGTCTGTTTAGAAGTAATTCAAAGCTAAGCTTTAAGTAAGGATCAGTTAACGGAGAAGAACTTAAGTGCCGACAGTTACTTTATGATACTGTTTTAGTGATGATAATGCTGTATTTCCATTTTCCTTTGCAGAGTTTTAATATTAATCTTCCTTTGCTTATACTGAGACATAGTAAAGCATGATGACTCTAAAAATAGTTAAATCATGTTTTACAGTCTTTTTTTTTGTAAATAGTACTGGAGTTTGAACTCAGGCGCTCTACCACTTGAGCCACTCTACCGGCCCCTAAATCAAGTTTTAAATACAGTTCTTGTCACGTAGTGTGGCCTTGAGCAAATTATTTTACTCTCTAATACTCATTTCCCACATCTGTAAATAAAGATTACAGTAAGGACATGTGGTAATGGTGGCTGCTTTTGTCATCTTCATAAATATATTGGTATTATTATTATTAGAAAACATCGATGTCCTGATAGTGTCAACTTGCTTCAGAGTGAATTACCTTACCTTTTTTTTTTTTTTTCCAAGCTGCACAGTAACCCTACCTTTATTGCACATGGTTTTGACCATGTGTGGTCAAAAAAGTCCCTGCGTGTACATTACACAGTGTAGTACATGTTCTGTGTTACTGCCAGTCGTGTTTACACTCTATGCAGCCTGAGCATTTATGGTTTTTCCTAAATGGTGGACTCCTTGGAATTATATTCACAGACAGCAAGGGTCTGCTGTGTATCATACTGACATAATGTTCTGCTCTCAAGGAATCCATAGTTAACATTGTTTTTTGATTTTTGGTTTTTTTAATGGTTGTTATTTGTTTGTCTTGCTAAGTAGTCTAGGTTGGCCTGGAACTGGGGATCCTCCTGCTTTAGATTCCTGTGTGCTGGGATTATAGGTGTGTACCACCATACCTCACTAGCCTATTGGTTTTTGACCTTTTGAGCACTGCCGTGAATTTAGCCAGTCTGCATTGTCCCACTTTGGGCACCACTGGCAAGTGTAAGGGGCCTCCATAACCACTCCTAGGTTTGATAACTTGTTAGAAAGAATTCAAAGAACTCACTGAATGCAATGGTGCAGTTTATTACAGGGAGTGGTTACATGTTAAAATTAGCCAAAAGAAGACACACCTATAGGGTAGAATCTGGGAGAGGTTAAAATGTAGAATTTCTTGTCATCCTCTCCCCCACAGGGTCATGGATGTTGTTACTGCCTCTCAGCCACAGTGTATAACAATACCTACAAGAGTATTGCCAACCACAAAACAGAAAACTCACTCAGACTCTTAGTGTCTGTAGTAGTTATTGGGACTCAATCACTTGCTGCCATATGGCTGACCTTTAGTCTCCAGCTCCTCCTGTAGGTCATACTAATGCCTTTAGTCTCTGTTTCTTCCTGTTGTTGGAGCTAATAAAACGTGGCTCAAAGCTCTTGATATGGATTACATTTTTCCAGTAGCTAATGTCACCAGGCCAACAGTGACATTCATATCATGATAGATCAGAAGTTCCCAAGTCCTAGAGACCCCCCAGTAGCCAGTGGCAAAAGCCAGATTTCCCTTTGGATAAAGTTAATTCTTCACTACATAGGGGTCACAACCCCTTTAAGAATTTAATGAGAACTGTTGGTCTTCTAGATAGATAGACAGATAGATATACACATACACACACACATATATGTATATGTAGGCAAATTTTTTTTTCTTTTTTTTTGGCAGGACTGGGGTTTGAACTCAGGGCTTCGTACTTGCAAAGCAGGCACTCTAGGCAAATTTTAATCTAATAAAAATTAGATAAATTACACACACATGATTTTTACATTTCTATTCCACTGTGAAATGAGCAAGAGTGCTGTTAAGCCACATGATTCCAAAGGGATAATCTCCCAAACTGATAGATTTTATGATGGAAATGTGCAGGGAGTCCTAAGAACATACAAAAGAGAGACTTGGACTAGGAATATAGCTCAGTGGTAGAGTGCCTGCTCAGTATGGATGAGGCTCTAGGTTTCATCCCCAGCACCACAAAAAAATATAAATAAATAAATAAACAAACAAGAGGTCCTGATCTAGCCTGAGGGTTATGGAATGATTAAGTAGTCAGTGGTTAAGATCTGAAAGATGAGTAGGAATTAACACTAGGAACCTTTCAGGCCTAAGAAAGGGTCAGTGTAAGACCCCTAAGGTATGTCTTGGGTGCATTTAAGGACCCTGTAGAAAACTACTGTTATTTCAGAGAATATAGAGAAAGGGGTGAATGGAGTGAGAAATGACTAGGGAATCTAGGGCTAATCACTTAGGACTTATGGGGCCATGAATAGAATGCTGTTGAAAGGATATGAACACAAGTTTGACCTGGTCAAATGTGCATCACTCTGGCTATAGAAAGACAGATGATTTTAGTAATTGAAGAGAGAAGTGATAGCAGTTTTGTTTTAGTCTCAGGACCCCTTTACCCTCTTAAAAATTACTGAGGGACCTAAAGTGCTTCTACTTATGTGAATTACATTGATTGCTACCATATTGGAAATAGGACTGAAAAATTAAATATTAATTTATTAATTCATTTAATAAGCCTATGGCATGCTAATGCAAGGGACATTTTATAGAACACTAACTATAAAACACTGGCATTTTGTTACACTTTTACAAAATCTAATGTCTGGATTAATTACAGGCAGCTAGATTTTCATATCTGTGACTGCATTCAGTCTATTACGGATGTTTTCTTTGAAATTTATGAAGACTACTTAGTTCTGCACAAATACATGGTTTAAAAAGAGAGGAGGTAGTACACGCCTGTAATCCCAGCCCTCGGGAGGCTGAGGAAGGAGGATTGTGAGTTCTAGACCAGCCTGGGCTACATAGCGAGACCCTCTCAAAAAGCAAAGAAAAGAAAAAGAAAAAGGAAGTTCAGAGGTCAATGTATGGTGACTAAAAGCATGGACCCTGATACCAAATTATGTTCGATTTGAGCCTGGCTCTGTTAATTTCTAGCTATGACCTTGTGCAAGTACTTGACCTGTCTATATCTCAATTTTCCTATCAGTAAAATGGAGATGATAGTAGTATCTATCTTAAATATTGGGTTGATGTTAAAATTAATGAGTTGATTTATATTAAGTCCTTAAAACAGTAGTTGGCAGATTAATGAGTTTTATATTATTAGAAAGATGTACAGAAGACTTTGGAGGTTTTCATCAAATACTGTTTTTTATATTGTTATTAAACAATATACCATTAAATGAAATCTTATTTTTCATTACATACAATTCAGTTCTGGTTTTTGGGTAGCCCACCTTGGTTGAGAAAACTAACTTTCTTTCTTTCATTCTTTCTTTCTTTCATTGATAATGTCATTATTATGAATTATGTAGCAGAAATTGGAGAAATTTGACTCTATATGCTGGTTTTATCCTACTAATTCAGTAATTTATTCTGTGTCAGGTTGAACACACTGGTGTTCAATTTTGCCATTTAATTGGCTGAAGCAGGACTTAAATCGAGCATTTTCACTGCTGGAATTAAAACAATATTAGTACATTTGCATTTTTCTCATTTGGATTTTATTTTACTTATGCATTTGGATTTTTCTTTTTTTTTTTTTTTTCTTTTTTTTCTCGGTGGCACTGGGGTTTGATGGGTTTTTCTTAAGTAAAATTTATATGCAGTGAAATACATGTTTTTGTTTTCTTTTGGTGTTACTCGCATTTGAACTCAGGGCTTTGTGTTTGCTAGGTAGGTGCTCTACCACAAACCACTCTGCCAGGCTGGACCCAGGGCCTTGTGTATGCTAGGCAGTCATTCTACTGCCTAGCTACCTCTTCACTCCTCTGCTTAGATGACTTTTGAGAAATTATGCTTTTGTGTAATCTATCCCCACTCTCAAGGTAATGAACATTTCTAATATCAGAAAAATTCCCTTATACTCCTTTCCACTCATATGCCATTACTGTTCTAATGTGTCATCAAGAATTAGTTTTGCCTTTTTTTCTTGGTGGTACTGGTGTTTGAGGCTCACAATTGCTAGACGGGCACACTACCATATAAGCCATGCCTCTAGCCCTTTTTGCTTTGTATTTTTTGGGTAGTTTTTTGCCCAGGACTGGCCTGACCCCATCCTCTAACCTATGGCCTCCAGCATAGCTGAGCACGTACCACCATGCCCACCTTATTGGTTGAGATAGGAGTCTTGTTAACATTTTGTCTTGGTTGACCTCAAATCCTCCTGATCTCCTCCTCCCAAGTAGCTGGGATTGCTAACATATGCTACTACACCTTACATAGCTTTGCTGAGTTGTAAAACTGCAGTTATGTAGCATATATTCTTTTGTGCCTTTTTTTTTTTTTCTGAATGTTTTTGGGATTTTCTTATGTTGTATCAGTAGTTTATTCTTTTTCATTGCTGAATATATTTCACTGTTTAGTCAATTACATTTTGGGGGGGGCAGTACTGGGGATTGAATGCAGGGTTTGGCGCTTGCAAGGCAGGTACTCTACTGCTTGGAGCCATGCCTCCAGCCCCAGTAAACCACAATTTTTCCATTCATTTATTGATAGATATTTAGATTGTTTCCAATTTTTTTGCCTATTATGAATAAAGCTACTATAAACAGTTTTGTATAAGTTTTTAGCATAAATTTTTATTTCTCTTGGGCACTTAAATTTAGTAAGTGTATTTTTAATTTTAAAAGAGACAGACAGGCTGAGTGCCAGTGGCTTTTGTCTGTAATACTAGCTACTCAGGAGGCAGAGATCAGGAGGATCATAGTTCAAAGCCAGCCCAGGCAGATAGTTCACGAAACCCTGTTTGGGGAAAAAAAAAAAATCACAAAAAGGGCTGGTGGAGTGGCTCAAGATATAGGCCATGAGTTCAAACCCCAGCACCACCAAAAAGAGAGAGAGACAGAGACAAGAGAGAGGGAGAGAAAGGGAGTCAAGTAATTGCTTAAAATAGGTTGTCTGAATAGGAATATCCATTTTTATTAATAGTGCCAAATATGCTTAAGGAAACATCTCAGTAATAGTCTTATGGCATTTTTTTCTTTGAATTCAGTGCATTCTTTAGTAAGTTTGAAGCATGTTAAAAAGTCAAAATTCTTGAGACAATAGAAACAGAAGAGCTGAGGAGTTAATGCTGGATTTGTTGATTATCCTGAGTAACTCAGATTGAAACTGCAATATTGATACGGTTTGGTCATTGACATTTCATCTAGGGACAGAAAAATAGATTCCATGAGATATGTTTACTTTGAACGTTTTTTCATTTTCTATTGACTTATTCTGGAACGTTATGGGTGATTAAGAGGATTTCTGTTAATTAAAAGTAGATGTATTTTATGTAATGATTTGCGCATCCTCAGCAAATGGTGATCGTACAGTCTGCAATATTAAATGAGAATGAGCTGTGGAGAGAAAGTGCTTAAAAGTAGCTGAGTAAGACCTTTTATTATTCCTTAGACATGGAAAGAGAAAAAATGAAATTCTAATATAAGTCGATTTATAGGAACTTAGAATATTATAGGTGTCAAGCATGGCTAGTAATTTTAGGGAATCTTTTTTTGTTGTTGTTTTGTTTTCTTGAGACAGTGTCTTGCTATATAACCAGGCTGGTCTTGAGCTCTCAATCCAATTGCCTCAGACTCCAAATGCTAAGATTACAAGGATGCATCACCATGTTCACCTCAATTTTAGGGAAAAAAATTTGGAAGTGGGGGAAATCTTGAGCTAAATCCACAATATAATTTTGTTTTAGTGGGACTGGGATTTGAACTCAGGGCTTTGTGCTTACAAAGCAGCAGTCCATTTTGTTCTGGTTATTTTGGAGATAGTGTCTCACAAACTGTTTGCCCAGGCCAGCCTCAAACTGTGATCCTCTCCATCTCAACCTCCCAAATTACTAGGATTTATGGACATGAGCCATCAGTGCCAGACTGACTGATTTTTCTTTTTTTGAGGCAGAGTCTCACTATATAACCCAGGCTGGCCCTAAACTCTTGATTCTCCTACTTCAGACTCCTGAGTGCTGGGATTACAGGGGGGTACCACCATGCTCAACTTCATATGATATTTTAAAAATTAACGTAGGTCCCTAGTCAACAGTTGAAATTGTTGGGGGTTGAATTCAGGAGCGAGACTGTGTTTTATTACTTATAAATGCTTAGAAGTCTGCCAAGTCATCTACAAAGTAAAATGTTAAAATTAAACAAAGCTAGGGAAATTAAGCAATACTCAGTATTATAAAACTTATTATAGGACTTCATTTTATGGTTGAGATTTTAGGGGACTATGGGCATCATACTGAATCTATAAAAGGAGAATTATCCCATGATAATTCTTGGGATAATCTTGATATGAAAACACATATCAAGACATAACTCATGCCCCCTGTTGTATTTGAGTAATTTCAGTACAGCACAATTACTGTGTAATAAAGACCCAGTTCTTTTTTGCATATGTTAACATTTGACTCACTTTCTTTTCCCAGCTGCATCTCTTACATTAGGGGTACATTAGGAATTTACGGAATGACAAGTCAAAGATGTTTTTGCTTGTTATGTGAGGAATTTCTTCCCTATTTATACAACTCATTTTGCAGAATTTGTGAACTATTCCTGAAATATATAAATCAGAGAGCACCACCCATAATCCTTCTCCTTTAAGATAATCATAATTAACATGTTAGTTTACTCCAATCTGGAATGACTTACCTGTCCATCCATGCAAGCATGTTCACACTCAGGCATGCTCGGACAAGTAATAGCTTTGTTTTTAAGTGGTTTTATTAACACCATTTAATATTTTAAATATAAAATATGAAATTAATATTGTAGAAAGTACAGAAAAGTAGAAGGAAATGTCTCCTCAGATGTTGTTATTTTATTGATGCTAGTACTTGTGAATTTCACATTTACCATATGTTTGCCTACATTCTACACTCATTAGCTGGTAACACCTACACTGGCCATGCTTTACCTCATGAACAGTTTCTCATGTTTTTAGATTAAACACAGTTTGAACCTGGTTTGCATCCCACCACTATGTTCCTCCTGTGTAATTCTCAGCCACTTCAAAATTTGCAGTTCCCTGCAGTACAAGATGGGTAGGATTCCAGTTGTTTGAAAATAACAGTGTTTGACCAAAATTTCTTTCTTTCTTTTTTTTTTTTTTGATGGTACTAGGATTTGAACTCAGGGCTTCAGGCTAGGCAGGCACTCTACAACTTGAGCCACTCCACCAGCCCCCAAAATTTCTTATGCATCTGTGTTTTGCATATCCTGTTCACCCTGTCTGGAGAACCCTACTGCAAACACCTGTCCTCCCTTATGTTTGTTTCCTGATTTTTATCTATCTGGATATTTCCTAATCTTGAAAAGATCAGCTTGTGTTGAGCCAGGATAAAAGCCTTTCCGATCCTTACCCTTTCTCCCTTAAACTAGATATTTATTCCAGAGTATGCAGTAGATTACTGTGATAGCATTAATATGCTATTGTGATTATGTGTTTGTCTCTGTGTCCTATTAGACTGTGAGTTCCTTGAAGGCAGGGCTATATTTCATATTTCCAGTGTCTATAATACTTATACTTTTGCTGGATTAATGAATGAATAGACTTAAGATAATTTGAAGAAAACTGTCAAATTTGCATATGTGGGGTGGGAAGAGAGAAAACATAAATTGCTTGTGGTACCTGCACAGAAGTTTTGTATTCAGAAAGAAGTGATAAACAATCATTCCAAAGACTATACATGTACACAGACAAAAGAAAAACATGCTGAGTCTAGTTTATGTGCAATCCTCAACTCACATTCTGATGGTCCCCTCTGAATTAGATTCTGTATGCTAAATTTGAACTCTTGTTGATGAACAAATGCACTTTTCAAGCTATTAAATAATGGTGCTGCCAGCCAGCTAACAGTTCAGTTTAAAATGATGTCAACATCTTTATCTTTACAGCAGTGTATGTTTGTGCAATTATTTGACTATTTTATTGCATTTTACCTTTATTCTGTAAAAGAATAGACATTGGGAAAATGAAAATGATGATGGTGATAAGCAGCTGGCTAGAGAAAGGATGCAAATTATACACTGACAGTGACCCTTTAACCTGGGTTAGGCCCAATATTAAAGCCCATGTACAAAATGTTGGATTTAAAAACATTTTAGCTAACATTGAAATTTAGTGTTAATCTTTTTTCAGTACTAAGAGTAGAGATGACTTGAATTTGCTACACTTTATCTTGGGAATAGTGTGTTTTGGAGAAGTGACATTTTGGGCTGATTTGTCTTTCCAAATACCTGCTTGGTCATTTAAGTATCCTTAATTATTTCAAGTTGTTAATAATTTCCTCTATTGCTAGTATTTTGACATGTTTGTGATGCATCTAATGTTCATTTATGGGCTAATTTGTGACATTAGTTTTAGAGTAAATTAAATCATCTAACTGTGACACAATCAGATTTCCTTAATTATTTTATTCTTCATGATGGATCTGTAAAATTAAAATTATTTTAATTTTTTGGTGGTACTGGGGCTTGAACTCAGCCTCACACTTGCTAGGTAGGGGCTCTACCACTTGAGCCACTCTCCACCAGCCCTGTTTTGTGTTGGGTGTTTTTGAGATAGGATCTTGAGAACTATTTGCCTTGGCTGGCTTCAAACTACAATCCTCCTGATCTCTGCCTCCCAAGTATCTAGGATTACAGATGTGAACCACCTTCGCCCAACTCTGAAAAATTAAAATCTTCACAAAGAAGGTTTATTTCTTATTTTGTTTATGTTGAATAATGTTGGGTTTCCCCAATTACCCTAACTCCAACAATACTCCTAATGGTAGAAGGGATAATACAGATGCCCCCATGGGGCCTGAAGTTGTCCCAGTGCACAAATTAGAAGAACAGAATCAATAGGAACTTTTTTTTTTTTTTTTTTTTGGTCATGGGCCTTCCACCACGTAAGCCATACCCCCTAACCCTTTTTGCTTTTATTACTTTTCAGATAGACTCTCACATTTTTGCCCTGGGGCTGACTTTGAACCAATCCTCCTACGTATGCCTCCTGCATAGCCATATTTACAGGTGTGTACCATCCTGCCCAGCTTGTTTGATGAAATGAAGTCTTGTTTATTATTTGCTGTGGCTGGCCTTGAACCTTAATTCTACTTATCTACTGCCTGAGTAGCTGGGATTATAGGAATGAACCACTGCACCTAGCTTGATGGGAACTTTTAAGAGGATGATGGGAGCCTCTGTGGAGATAACCTCTTAAAGGCAATTTTTTTTTCTTTTTTTGGAGGGTTTTGAACTCAGGGCCTTATACTTGCTAGGCAGGCACTCTACAACTTATCCATGCCCCCAGCCCAAGAGACCAGTTCTTGCTGTACTCACCTGTATTCTCTGGAGAGGTACTACTGCTTTCTTTATATTCTATAATTCCTTGTTCCGGCCGTCTTTGTATAGTAGATACTGATGCCATAGTACCACAGAAATTCTTTTGTGCTCTTCAGGTTTTGTGACTGCCACAGCCATTTCTACCTTCTTTCAGTATTGCTCTGTTTTATGTAGTATTGTTTTATTGTTTTGTTGTTCCTCCTTGTGGTAGTCTATAGACTTGGGATTTATGTGGACTGCCAAAATGGAGAAATCTTTCTAGTTAGGCAGCATTCAGGAAACTCTCTTCTCTTTTATTTAAGCCAGGTTATTTAATAATGCTTTATTTAAAACAAGCAAGCAAATAAAATAAAATAAAATAAAAACCCAAGCCAAAACCAAACCAATCTTTTGACTTCTTACCTGCAAAGGCTTCTAAGAACTGCAGTACTTTGCTGTTGGGAGCTGATGATACACATGAGTTTTGTTTTTCCTATGTGATGTTGAGTAGCTTTGAGTTCTTCTATAGTCTCTTACCCAGTCCTCTAGAGATCGATCAGGTCTATTATATTCTGCAATGGTTATTTGGACCTGGGCTGTAGTACATCATGATGAAATAAGATTTTGCAGTGTACCTTGTCCTACTGGGTTATCTTTCATCTGCTTTTTAAAGTTCTCAAATGTACCATTTAAATCTTCCAGACCTTTGTCACAAACCTAGTATCTGTGGCTTCATATAAATTAAATTGGAATTTTGTGTCCTATAAAATTGAAATGAAGAAAAGTATTCATTTGTATACATTAACCTTGAGCAAAAAGTTCAAGTCTTAGCTTGATTTGGTCTTTTATTGTTGTTTTGAATTAGATCATCATTAACAGATGTAATAGAGGGATAAGTAAAATGATTTTATATTTTTGTTACATAGACACACTGCATACTATTTCAAACTAGTAAATATAAAACTTTTGTATATGGATATGTTATATTTGAAAAGAAAGTATATGAGTAACTTTATTAAGGTAAAGGAGCTACTGTTCATTATAGTTTCTATCTTTTGCGGGAGCCATTGTTTTGGGGAATACCAATTTCTTTGCTGGTAATAAACTATAAGGGAAATTTTAGTATGACATTAGTATTTCTGCTAGATTTTTAAACTGGCAGATTAATTTTTTAAGCATTTCAACTGTAGTCCATTGAGAGAAACTGGAAAAATTAGGATAAAATGGGTACAGGATTCCAAGAGCTTCAAAATAACACAGTATTTGACCAAAATCTCTTTTGTATTCCCTCCTCTGGTTCTATTCCAATATTTCTGGAAATGTGCCTGTGGACTATTTACAGTGAGATTTTAAAACTGAATCATGATTTTGGTGAATAGAAGCCAGAGCATGTGGCTTCAGCACCCCAGCTGGCAGTAAGCTCTCCCTAGGTTTATGAATGTAGTTAGATGGCCCCCAACTGTTTACAAGACAGCAGAGGTGAGGTCTTTGATTGACAAGTCAGAAATGCATTAGATCATTCTCTCTGCCAGTCTCTGGTTCATGCTGTTAAAAATGTCAGCCTCCAAGTTTGAATGGCAGCCTGAGGGCCTTAGAAGCTTTTTGTTTTCTGAGATGGAAACACAAATTGGATGTGTGCCTGAGCGCTTCATCCTGGGCTGTAATTTCATCTTTTAGCTAAGAACCACAAGGTACACGAGCAAAGCACCCTGTAAACAATAATACTGTGGAAAAAAAATAAACAAGGTCGTGTTTCTGGTACGTTGATCCAATGGTGTCCTGACCTCTATCACGTTGAACATCTCCAGTCTGATTGCTGTTCCCTTTGGCATTACAATGAGAGAAAGAGAGACTGACATAGAGGAAAAGATTTAAAGTTGCAGTGTCGTTGCACATTCCTTGTATTGGCTATGAAATATTGAACTGTCAGAATGTGACACTTGGATTTTTAAGCAACCTTTCTTGTTTGAGGTGTTTGCAGTTCATTCCTTTCCTCCCCCATTTGTCTGCTTTCATTGATAGGGTTGGAAGTAGTTGCCTTAAATGCATGAAAAGGGACAATGTTAAAGAGAAGTGGTGCCAATAGAGCCAAATAAACTTAACACTGTAACATAAATGCAGGCTGTGAGGTGTGGGCAATTGAGATTAAAGATGAGTTAGTACATGAATAATGGGGTTCCCATTATAGGGAAGAATGACCTTGGGTCCTAGTTACTTTTTTGTGGAGCCAGGGTGTTGGGAAAGCTGTAGATAAGTACAGATGAGAATTGTGATTATGTCATTTGTTAAACTGGTAGAATACTATTTGGCTGTGTTGCCAGTCAAATCAAATTAACCTAGCTATTTCATTTATTGTTCAAATTATTCAGTGTCTTTGATAGTGATAAAATTATGAAAGACTAAAATTTTAGTAAGAAAAGTAAAATTTTAAATGTGCAAAATTTATGTTAATAGTAAGAAGGTTCTCAAATAGGTAATATGGAAGAACTATTATTAGTTCAACTTAGCGGTAAAAAATAGAAAATCTTTGTTGTAAAACCCACTCATATTTCTTGGAACATATTTTCTAATAATAGAGTGAAGTTTCTGTTTCTTATTTGTTGTAAATTGCAGGGGTTTTGTTTGTTTTTTGGTGGGACTGGGGCTTGAACTCAGGGCTTTGTGCTTGCAAAGGAAGCACTCTACTACTTGAGCCATGCTTCCAGTCTGTTTTGCTGTGGTTATTTGGGAGATGGGGTCATGCAAACTATTTGCTCAGGCTTGCCTCTTAACTGTTACCCTCCCATTCTCACCTTCCAAGTAGGTAGGATTATAGGTGTGAGCCACCTGTGACTGGCTAGTTGCAATACTTTTTAAAACAATGTTTAAAGTTTTTCTCCTAATTTCAAACACTGTTGTTAGATGCATTCTTTTATCATCATCTATTTTGAAGGCATAGAATTTACAAGTCAAGTTTTAACTGAGAATGACCTTTTGCAAATCTTCTGGAGTACAGAAAGTAAGCATTTGTGTTGAAAGTACTTCATTTTACCCTTACTGATGGTTTTAAAAGACAACCTACTGTCTTAACTCAGTTGGGTAGTTTTCAAAACCCATTCTTCTAGAAATTGATTTTTCATTGGCTGATTTCCAGAGGATGAATGAAAATAAACATTCTTTTCTTTTCAATCTTGTAAGACTAACAGAGTTGCAAGTAAGTTTATCTAAGAAATGAGACTAGAAATACATGCAGTTAGAGAATCTCCTAAGCCTACCAGAGGGAAACTACAAAATTTCTTCTTCCATTGGTGTATTATTAATGCATTAATTATTTTGAAAACATGTCATACATCTATAATAATAATTAGCTTTATTACTTACATTCCAGGCTTGCCTCATGCATAAAAATAAACATATTTGTGAAACCACAGAATTTCAGCCTTGGAAGGGACATCAGAGAACCATCTGGTCACATTTCATAACATAAGAATCCTTTATGAAATGTGTTTGACAGGAGTCCATCAGTCTGTGCTCAATTACCACCCTTACTGGTGAACTGAATACTTGAGGTTTCTTATTTTCTTCTTTGTTGGTTCTATTGGAAAGATTTCCTTCAAGAAAGAGCTAAATTTTATTCACCTACTGGTTCTAATTCTGCTTTTAGTAGTAAAATAAAGTAATTGTTCTCTTTTTCATAAACAGATGGCCCTTCATATCCTTGGGTTCCTCATTTGAGAATTCAGCCAATTATAGATTGAAAATGTAGTTAGGTTTGTGATGTTGCCTCTGTACTGAACATGTTCATACTTTTTTTTTCTTGTCATAATGTCCTTAATACTATATATCAACACAATCATACTGTATTAGGTATTATAAGCAGTCTAGGGGTTTAAAGTGTATGGGAGAATATGCATGGTTTATATGCATATTTATTAAATATTTAAAGAATGAATAAATTAAAGATTTATGCTTTACACTTAACTTTGCCATTTTATACATAATACTTAAGCATCCCTGGATTTTGGTATTTGGTGTGGGGGGGTAGAATGGGGTCCTGAAACTAATCTATGGATTCTGAGGGACATTATATTTATATGTTGAGGATCCTCAGGTTGAATGTTTCTGGTTCTGTTAAGTGTTTCTTTGGAAAATATCAATAATCACTCCTGCCATTTTCATAACCTATTTTGATGTTACTCTGATTGTCCTTCCTTAAGAATACATCCCTCCTTGGAATTGTTCTCATTGCAATGTTACACATATAGCTAGACGCAGTAGGATGGGGAATTTATTTCGTTCGTTGGTACCATGCAGGCCAAGCACATTTAAGGCCCTGGGTTCAATCCCCAGAGCTGTTGGTGGTTTTGTTTTGTTTTTTAATGATACAGCGTGAAAAAAGTGTACAATAATGTAGACTATTGTGTATATACATTTTTTTTTTGAGACAGTGTCCTCACTGTGTGGACCAGGCTTGTCTGGAACTGCTGTGTAGTCCAGGCTAGACTGGAACTTGAGAATCTCCTGCCTCAGCCTTTCCAGTGTTTAAAATGATTAAAACATTTTGCTTTAGGGCTGGCAGAGTGGCTCAAGTAGTAGGGCACCTGCCTAGTAAGTGTGAGACCTGAGTTCAAACCCTAGTACCACCAAAAACCAAACAAACAAACACAATTTTTAAATGAAGTTTGAATAATGTAATTTAATGATTGCAGCCTAAATTTGTACATACTTCTTTGCTAATTTTTTTTGTGGTGGAAACCGGAGTTTGAGTTTAGGGCTTCACACTTCCAAAGCAGGCACTCTTTATCACTTGAGCCACTCCATCAGTCTGTACATACTTCTTTGATAATGGAAAATTTTTCTAGGATCTTAGCCTGGGTTTGTTCTTTCACTTTTTCTTTTAAGCCAGAAAAGCATATGTGAGCACTTTGACAAATGACATAATGTAGTGGCATATATGAGTGGTACAGGTATTTTAAACCTAGCTCCAGTTCCTGAAGATGGTGAACATCTGCTTAGAGGTATTGTAGAGCTCCACAATGCACTAATTGAATTACTCTTTTCTGAGTTGCCGACTGCACTAATTGAATTAAAATCTGTGTGTGTGTGTGTGTGTGTGTGTGTGTGTGTGTGTGTGTGTGTGTAAGTAAGTGTAACTGAGGTAATTCCAACCTTAACGGAGAGGTTGGGAGACATGACTGATGGTGTGTACTGGTGCTGCTATCTAATGGCAGTCTATGGAATTACCTCATGGTCTCCAGGGAAGAGAAAGCAATCATCTGATCTAGTGTGACCTCAGCCTAACCCCATCCAGTTTAACTCAAAAGGTCTTAGGATGTATTTTTGTAATTCTAAATTGATAAAGAGTGTGATAAATTTCTTCATTAAAATTAAGATGTGCTTTATTAAGCATAAAGCTTTTAATGAAGTACTAAGTTGCAGATATTCAATAGACAAAGTTTTTGAACCTTTAATAAGTGAAGAAAATCAAAACTGATAATTGACCATGTTGTTTCTTATTTTTGCTTTCCATGGACATAAATGTAAAAAACAAATTATACTTTTGAAATGTCTTAACATCATAGAAAGGATGAGTGAAAACATTGTATTCCTAAATAGCACGCACTTCTTTCTAGTTGTTAGAAATATTAAGGTCAGTTTAAAAGTATTGGAAAATCTTGCATATATATGATTACACTTACATAAAATGAAAAATTGTTATAAAAATTTAATTATAGTAGTATCAGCAAGTTTTAAGAATCTCTATTCTACTTGTTTAAAATTTAACTTTATCACAAATTTGGGCAAGTTGAATCCTTCCAAATGAGTAGGTAATTTTGTCCTTTTTTTTTAAAGGACCCATTACTTAGAATTTAATGATTTTTAAAGATAGTATGAAAATACAATTCTTTACATCATTAAAAGCAAATATACCGAGGACAAGTCAGCATGAACTATATTTTGATTCATCTTAATTCTAGGCATTCTAACTTGTAAAATAGCCCTTTACAAAAAAAATACATATATAATCACTCTACTTATGAAATGTATACATGTCTATATATACTCCTACTTCAATAGGAGAGGGTTGTTATCTTTCAGAGCTTTTAAAATGATCTCTTCGTGTTTAATCATTAAAAAACAAGTATAGAGAAGTTTTATTTTTTCTTTGATCTTCATTATTAAAGTATATGTTAGAATATGCCAATATTTTGTACGCATTTGGTTTTTATTGTAAGATTTAAACTATCTAGGTTTCTTGTACAAATAGCTTTCATTAAAATGACAAGAATATGATGTGTGTTTTTATATAAACCTTAAATCCATTTTACTGAGTTAGAAAATGCCTTTGACATCATATAAATCTAAAGCTTTTCAAGTAACGTGTCCTTGCATAACTATCACCAATTAATTCATACACAGAGTGCCTTCTGCAAGCTTGGTAGTCTATATAAAGTATTAGATATAAATTAAGATTGAGACCCTGCCCTCAGGAGCTTTTAGTTATTTATTAGACATTTATTGAGAACCTGTGTATAAGTCACTATGTATATAATTTGAGGGAGGGGATGCTGTTAGTTTCATTTTGCTCCCATTCATTGAGCTGGATATCTGTTTTTTTTTTTTTTTTTTAACATCAGAAGGGTAATGTGCCAACATTGTAACAAGGTTTGAGGAAGGTATGTGTCACACAAGACAGGAATACCCAATCATCATGCTTATGACCCCAAAAAGGATCTAGATACCTGGTTTTCTCCCCCATTGATTGAGCTAGATATCTGGTTTAAGATCAACCCTGAAGAAGGAACATACTTGTGTTCATACCAGACGTAGCTCATCTTAGCAAAGAGTGATACACATATTTAAGACTAGTTTGTCTCTTAAATAGTTTTCCCCTCTGCCTTTATAAGATAGCAGAGATGATTTCTATAGTTCCACATGTAGCTTAAAAAGAGATGGGTAACATTTGTTATAGTGCCTCCTGCAAGTAGATAATAGATTTTCAATCCTCGTTGTCTCCACTGTTGGTAGTGCCCACTTGGGGTTTGGCAGCTAGTTCAGGACTTCTGCCAAGGCTATTGATGGAAAAGAGTATTGCATACATGGTATAAAGTACTTTAAACAGTTTATTTCTAGAGCCTAAATTATCCTGGGATTAACTCTTAATATAAAAATTCATAGAAACCTGTTTTTTACAGAGTGTGGTAACTCCTTGCCATAGTGCTGTAGTGTTAAAATTCACATTGGCCAGGTTGTTCTGTAAATTAAACACTGACAGCTACCCTCAGGGGAACAGCCAATGTATTTATGATGATGTGCTGATTACACAAAATACACTGCAAGCAGAAAACAGCTGCAGAGAACAAACCTCTTAAAAAGAATACAATTACAAATAGCACCCTATGTAATTCTAGTAGTGAGTATAGAATAAAGCATGCTAATGCAGGTTTCTTAGTCTGCCCAAAACCAAAAAATCTGAAGGAGATAAGTTAAATCATGGTTGAATGCACATGTGGTTCCAACATAGCCGTGCACACATTTTTTCTTTTTTTAAGACTATGACTAGTAGTACACAGATTTTAGGTGTGGAATAGTTTAAGTACCCTCCCTCCTATCTCTTTGATAGTAGGCTTTATTAGTTTTTTACGCATATATAACAGGGCATGGCCTTGAGGTGATGAGGGTTCTAAATACTTGAAGGATATTACACAATGAGTTGGGGCAAGAGGATATCTAAATTGTGGTTAAATTTTTCTGGTAGAAACTTCAACGTGTTAGGGTTTGGACATCAATATTTCATTTGAAGATACAGCTCTATAGTTTCAGCGTTACTAATGACTTTGAAGCTGTTTGTCCTTGATATTAATAAAAGGAGTCATGACTCTATCTGTGATAAAGTCTTTCTGATTTCTTAGATTCCATTTTTTAGGAATATTGTGTTTTAGGACTGGAATAGCTGAGTGGGTGCATATTTTCAAGAGAATCAGCTTTCAATCTCAAGTATAACTCATTCCTGCAAGATACTGGCCATATGCATATAGGTAAGAAAATTAGAAAAATTTTAGTTTTCCCTGTTTTAGCTTCTCTCTGTTATAGCTAAGGGTCAGTATCTATAAACTATCTCAACTGCTGAGCTTGCTAACTTTTGTTTAAATAAGTAGAAAATATGGTGGTCTTCAACAACATAAATTTACTTGAGCCAACTGTAAGGTATATTAGAGGGACATAGTGATTGGAAACAGTTCATTTCACCCGCCTGAAACTAAGAATCAACTCTTCAGTATATGGATCACTGGTATGTAATAATCTACTATTATTGGTCTGTCTGTTGGTCTTTTTTTTTTAAATCAGTTTGGAACCTCTAGGAGTTATTTTCTTGCTCTGCTGACATCAGTCCCATGTGGCAGAGGAGTTGTGTATGATCGCTTTGGTTTAATCAATAGAATAATTGATAAACCAGATAAGATTTAAACTGATTATAGCCCCAACAGAATTCCCCAGAGGCCTTGGACTCTCTTAATTTTGACATGTGTGTTGTGTACCCCGAGGATGAAGTGCAGTTTGAATTATCTGTTTTTATTTGCTTAATGACGGGGAGGGTGTTAAAGTCAAATGTTTAATTAACCCAGCAATGGGCTGCGTTGTCACTTACACACAGCTGATTGAGATATCTCATGGAGAATACTGAATAGGAATGATAATGTGGCACTGGGATGGAAGATTGCTTTTTCAATCCATTTGCTGGGTCACTGCTTTGAATGTCTTATTGGATGAAAGGCATTCAGCCTGGAGAAAAAAATTCAGCATTTAAGTACATTTTGTTCTCTTCTCCCCCTGAAACCTCCTCCCTACCCAGAAGTTAACTAAAACAGATATGTTCTAGGTTTAATAAGCCATTCATGTACTAGTAAGAGACCAGGGTAGTCAGTAGCCTCGAGCTACATAATTTCCTGTGGAAACAGAAAAATCCTACTAGTCTCCAAGGTATTCTAAATGTGAGCTCTTTTGTCCCTCACATCCCTTGTTCTTTGCTATCATTATGGGGTTGTCTTTCGTTACTTGTCCCTTGCCTTTTTCTGTAGTGCTTGCTAGATGTACTTCTAGGACCACAGGAAGACATTTTTCTCCTAAAGTAGATCTCTAGCACATTTTTGCTATTTCATGCATCTGGCTTCTATTTGGTTATATTTTTCTAATCAAGTATAATCATGAGACTTGAACTATTCAGGTGAAAATTTGAAGTGAGTTTCTTGTTTCTTTTGCTAATGATATTATATAAATAATTGGTGTCAACAATAAATAATTGTTGAGGGACAGTTGTATGAACTAAAAAAAAAGTAGGCCTAGAAAGAGTCTAATAGCCCACGTCATCAAAAACTCAGTCTAGACAATTGGGATTTTAATGATTTGCTGCTCACAAAATAAAAAATAAATACTTTAAAAATTCCTGACTTGGCTTATAATCAAATTAAAATATTTTGAAGGCCTGTGAGCAAAACTTTTTTAAAAAGATAGTTGTCACAACTTTCCTTCTTTATAGTTCGTATGTTTCTTTCTTCTATCCCCCAAAGATATAAACCAGGAATTTACTAATTTTTTCTTTGCTTTAGTCATCTGTATTCCAGAGAGCACAATCGGGAGAAGGATATAAGATTGATTTTTTTATGTGTGTCCTCTTGAAAGCATAGTCTGGTGGGATTTACAAAGCAATAGAAGCATGCAGCTAGTGTTCAGGCACAGGTTGGACTTTTGCAGGTCAAGGCAGACCAGATGAGTAGCTTATCTTGAGGGACACGAGTAATAGACCAAATATAGAGCAGCTATTTCAGGAATCATGTAGGTCATTTAATTATCCATTATGATTGAGTGGCTAATGCTCTTTTGGCAATTACATGACCTCTGTTATTCTTGAAACCTTTCCAGGCCCTCGTGGGTCGAATGACCCACCAGTCAGTGCTCTCAGACTTCATTCCACTCAGAAGGAAAGGAGATGTTGGGAACCACTGGCATTTAGAAATGACTGTGCATTCTTTACTGACCACTGCAACCAGAATGTCCTTTGTTACAGCAGTCAGTGATAAACAATTGGTTTTGAATTCAACTGTTTCTTTATTGTCTGCTGGAGGGAATTTTAGCTGGACAAACATACCAAAATTATCTGTTACAAAATTCATAACTTCTGTACTGTTAAAACAAGTACTGGGGTATTAAAGTTAATGTTTGATATCTTTAAAATCTATCATCCACTCTCAAACTTTGAAGATAGTGAGGCAATTTTTTTAATTCCATAAAACAACAAAATCCTGTTGGTGATAGCTAATAGCAGATTTTTTTAAAGTCATTGGTTAAAATTAGCCTACCTTGAATTTCATTGTTAAAATGAGTATTAAGTTGAATGGCCACTTTAAACTGAGGTACTGATCAAAATCAGGATAACTCAGGAATATCTGAATTAATGCTTTTTGCTTACTTTTCTTTAGTCCACAAAGGATCATTAATATTTCTGAAGAAAATTTCTTATTCCTAATAAATGATAGTAAAATTTGTTTTTCATAATTGTAGTGACCTAGGGATAATTCTGGGAAAAGAAAGCACTGTAGATTTTTTTGTGATTCTATAGATAGAAGACTACCATGACATGGAACATAATGTTAGCGTATTGTAAGTATAGGATGTCAGAAATGCAAACAGTTCTGTATAGTAAGCAAAATGGAAGACTTAAGAGGTATACAGGCTCTAGCATTCCAGTAATTTAAGACTTTGGCTTAAGAAAAGGAAACCATTTGCATTGCTACAGAAAGTTATTTTTATTAGAGAAAAAAAATTTTTTTAATCATCAAAGAACATTGTTTTAAGCAATAGCAGTAACAAAAGCCCCTACAAGATTATTTATCTTTAGGGCAATAAAATTAACCCATCTTCCAAGATAAATTTATTAAGTTACTATTTCCAAGTTAATCTATTTTGGTTTTATTTTCATTTTGCTTTTTGGTAATATTAACAAATGAAGCATTGAAGATATGAATTGGTATGCATACCCTTGAACCTTTAAAAATAGAGCCTTTTCACTTACATATTTTAAATCCATTAGGCCAAATTACCCTGGTGTTTGCCCATTTAGAGACCTATGAGAATGAAGTTGATGTAAGTTTTTTTTTTTTTTTTTTAAGTTTTAGCAGGGATTTATTTTTAGTATAACAAGGTAAAGTTGGGAGAAGTGAGGAAAAAAAGGAGAAACATTTCCTGATGAAGGGAATGGGAGAAAAGACTCTTGATAGAAGTTTTATTAGCTGTTCTGTGTTTTAAAATATTTTTTTCCTTCAGTGGAGAAGAGCAGAAAAAAAAAAAGCAAGGATTTACATTAAAAGTAAAAGTTACATATTAAGCTCAAGCATCCTAAGTAAGGAATGTAGTCTACTCATGATTTTGATTTTGAAGTGTGCTCCCATTCTTTAAAACATATACTTCAAGACTTTTGCTGGGATAAGATAATGGAATAAAATTTTCTTAGCAGTAAGGGGGAAAAAGAATGATTAAATAAGGGGCAGTTCACAATAGAAACATTCTTAACCTAGCAAGTCTGGTTTTCAGCAGTGTAATTATTTAGTTGGGGTATCTTTTTCATTCCTTTTTTGGAGATATTATAGCTTACCAAGTTAAAGGTATCTTAAATTTCTTTCAAGATATTGTTAAACTGTAATAAAATGGTAACACCAAAGCAAGGATGATATTCAAGGTGAGGAAAGTCATTTAGCAAGAAACAAAACCAAAAAAACACCTCAGGAACAGGTATAACAGAAATAACAATTCATTAAAAGAAAGGATTTTGGCACACATCCTAAGGTTTCTATAGTTCTCAACCCTACTTTGAGAAATCAGAAAGATCTATATAATGCAGATGTGTTTGAATTACAAAAATAACCAGATGTCTTTATTAGTAGAAGCAAATGTTTGCTATTTAATTTGTATTACATGAATATGAGGATCCCTGAGTAAAATATATAAGTATAGCAGCAAAGAAAATAGTGGCATGATAGGATTTGGCCTAAACACATAATCATGAAAATAATATCTTGAAGGGGGTAAAGCATTCTTTAAAAATTCATTTAGATTTTAAAATAAGATTGATGTAGAAGTAAATTAAGCTAGTTATATTTTTTGTCACATGATAGGTGTGCTTAACTTACGATGTCTTTCTAGCCCAAATCCCCCTGATGAATTTGTATTCATTTTACTGTGCTTATTTATCTTTGTGCATTGTTATTATATTTTAAACAGTATAAACATATGTATGTGTGTGTGAAGGAATGGTAGTCTTAGTCTAAAAAGAAAAATAAGCTGTGGTAGTATATAGGTGTTTGCTTTGCAAACTTACTTGGAATTTTAAAATATTAAGCCATATTGTTACAGTTACGGTTTGGATACTGCATTGTCATGTTAAGCAGAATAAAACTTTAAAACTTGGAAGGTTTTGTTTGTTTTTAAATCAAGACTTTAAAACCAAAAAAAAAAAAATTCAGAGTTTAAATGGACTATTACTTCTGATGTGGAGCATATTAACATGATTACACATTCTTTTGTATACTAAGTCATTGATAAGTTGATGTTAAAACCTTTGATTAAGAAGTCACAAAGCTGAATATGTTCCAGCAGCTGTGTAATACCTCTTCACAAAACAGAGATAATTGTTTTAGCTATTTTGGGGAGGAGTCCCATGCTTGTTCTACAAATTTGTCTTTCTCCTATAGCTAGACTTGTAATAGTAAATTACTAAAATGTTGTATTTGTAGTGTTCTGTGACTTGAAAGTTAACAAAAGCAACATTTCATTCATGCCCTTTCCTTGTCACTCCATGGTGCAGTTCAACTCTTCGTCCTTATCAGAGCATCTCAGTGCTTAGTTGAGCTTGTTTATCTTAAAAGAGCAGGAGGC
Organism: Castor canadensis; assembly: GCF_047511655.1. NCBI lineage: Eukaryota > Metazoa > Chordata > Mammalia > Rodentia > Castoridae > Castor > Castor canadensis. The sequence goes on along the minus strand of NC_133392.1, from coordinate 28,042,526 downwards.
AGGCTTTTAGGGAGTAAGCTACATGTTCCAGTATAACAGGCACCAATGCTGTTTGACTTGAAAAGCATTTGATCTCTTACATTAACAGCCCATGTCACTGTAATAGGGACTACAGCTGGGCTGTTGTTCAGCTATTATTTTACCTTTGAAATAACTGTTAGTGCTGCTCCACAGTCTCCGTGTATAAAATTGTATATTCGCTGTCCCCCACCCCAGGACTTGTAAGTAAACAAGGTTATATGTGGGGTTATTTTCTTGGCTTTGTTTTAAATAATAATCATCCCCATCTAAAGTTGGGTTTTGTGTGATACTTGTTGGTGTGCTTCATGACTTTGCTTGTGTAAATATGCAGACCTAGACATATCTTAAGGAAATTTTTGTTACTTCTATATGTAACTATTAATTATGTATCTATGAATTACATAACTATTAATTATGGGCTTGTATATTTTCTTCTTAATAAATGAAGCATTTAGATTTTATGAAGCTTAAGATTCTGCACAATTTCTCTAAACAGTTTATAGCATTTACTAAATATGAGCAAGAAAGAATTAAGAGATATGTTTGTTATACTTAAAATATTATTTTGCTCTTTAAAAATATTCAGTTGGTGATTTCTATGTTGGGACTAGTTTGGCAGTTGTAATCAGGTAGCAGTATTTAAAAAACAGAACATGGGGAGAGGGAGGGGGCGGAGTGGGTGGTAAGGGAGAGGGTGGGGGCAGGGGGGAGAAATGACCCAAGCATTGTATGCACATATGAATAATAAAACAATTAAAAAATAATAAAAAACAGAACATAAAATTCATGATATCAGACTGTTTTCTGTCTCAGACTAGCTCTTAATGGTAGAATGACAGCTTATTGTAACTGATGGGATGGCAGCAGGTAATTTTAATCTGTTCTTTTCTCCCTCCCCTATTTTCAAGGTTCTAGTTTATTTACCCATTCTTTTTCTTTTCTTAACACTACCAGGCGACCAGTAACCTAAAACACACACTCACTCTCTCTCTCACTCTCTCTCTCTCTCTCTCTCTCTCTCTCTCTCTCTCTCTCTCTCTCTCTCTCTCTCGGTTGAAAGGCAGCCATCTATCTGGGGAGTTCTTCTAAATACTGAATGTGTCATGTGTTTTGACATGACATATCTGTAATATATTTGAATATAGAAAGCACTTCCTGTGCTAGCTGTAGGTGTTAGTGTGTTTTAAGATATGTTCTGTGCAAATTCTGGCTTGTGAGGTAATGACAAGTGTTTGCCTGCATAGACAATATATTTTTTCCCCTTGAGGTCCCCACACACCTAGTTTCCCTCAAGCTCATCATCTCTGTCAGGTTAATCAATAGGCACCGTATGGCAGAGGGTCAGTAATCAGTGTCATCGTGCCTTTAAATCGTGTTGAAAATTTGCTTAAAGCCTGGGCCAATTAACATCGAGATGATGAATGGATGGGAAGATGGGAAGAGCCTGCCGCTTAGGGGCTTTGTGAGGAGGAGATGCTCAGCTGTTGAGCAGCAGACACCAGCGAATAAAATCAGCCATTCATGTGAGCTCAGTCCACCCACTCTTAATGATAATGTCAATCTAGCAAAATATATACACATTGGAGTTGTCATGAGTTCATAAATCAAAGGAGTTTGTCAAAGGCATTCAGATTAACGAGGCAGCAGCAATAACAAGTCAAATTTGCATAGAGAATTGCTCGAATCTCAGTAAATTATGATCCTGTTTTTCATTTGATTATTTGCTAATGTCTCAAGAGGGAGAATGATTATATTAGCATGCAAAATCTACTCCAGAAGTAGAAATCTGAGGTATAGAAGACCAGCACACTATGACAATTAATCAGTTTCTGCATACTAGCATAAATGCACAAGGCCCAGAAATGAACTTCTTTTTTATTATTATTTCTCCTTGCTACTGATCCAAATGGTTCAGCTTGACAGAGACTTTATATTGCTTTAACAGTGTTCTGAATTGTGCCTGCAGGCAAGACATAGTTATGCAGCTATAACCAACCTATCCATCTGCCAACCAGATTGGAATTCTCCTATCCAAGGCTTCCATTAACCCCCACTGACAGCTCCAAACAGGATTAAGAATTTGGAAGCATAAAAAATAGTTGTTCTTTGCAAATACACACAGTCCCATTGCATTTTGAGAAAGGCTGCATCTGTAGTGTTTTATAATTAGTGTCGGACAGTGTAGAAGAGGAAAAAACCTACTTGGCAGTTTTTTGACTTCTGTCACAGAGAGTAAGGCAGTACGAAAGGAAGTCCTGTTTAGTTGTCCCAGTGAGTGCTTTCCATTCTGTCTGGTTCCTAGCACTGCTTGGATTGGTATATTGCTAGAAAATAGCACTGCTTGAAAGCTTTAACTGGTGGATCTGTTTTAGCAGTCTATGCAGGCTTTCATGTGGTTGTGGTTTGTTTAGTACAGTATTCAACATGATGAATGTGCTGGAGAAGCACTGTGCATTAAAACATACCAGTGAATATTATCTTATGAGGACACTTAAGGTCTTCCCCTAACACTGGTTCTTGAATAGGAAGCTTCTGAACCTAAGTGGCCCAAGTTTCTCCCATTGTATCCTACAAGGGTTAATTAAAATTTGTCCAAATACACAAACTCACACATACAGTGCTTTTTAAAATGTCATCTTCCATTGAAGAGTTTACAATTTTATTCATGTAGCCAAATTACCTTTTAACCTGGTAAAAAATTATACCTATTTTTGTAAATTGCAAATCTGTGTATATTTGGAGCTCCAAGTCACATAAATTAATGGGAAAAGTATTAATCCAGTTACTAACTTCTCTTCCCCTAAAGCTCATTATATGATGTGTACAACTAATTATTAGAAATTAGTCTCAATTTTTTTCATGCAGGTTGCCATTCTGCATGATGATGAGCAGTTTGAATCAATTTTTTGAACGCATTTTTAAAATGGGTTCAAAATCACTATAATAATCCATCACAGTGTACCAGTTTTGCTAAATGGTAATAATTATCACTGTTACAGAGTCCTTTGAATTCTTCTAATGAAGGTAGAAAATGTTACTTCTAGTTTTGGAACTGGTTATTTTACTTGTAACAGGTGTCTATTCAAATAGGCTCAGGGTGAATTATACCATCCAACTTTGAAGCAAAATGCTTATTCAAAGATTATTTTAAGTTATTATGAGTGATTTGACTTTTTATCACTGAGTAAATTAGTAGCTTTTTCATTTGATTATATAATCAACTTTTTTTTTTGTGGTACAGGGATTGAACTCAGCCTCATGAATGCGAGGCAAACAGTAAACCACTGAGCTATATCCCCAGCCCTATAATCAACTCTTAATTATCCATGTTATTAGGATATAATGTATTCAAATAGATAACTGAAGACAGTAAATAAGCCTCTTGCTGGATCTTGGAGAATATTGCCCCATCTATGACCCTATTGATTGCTACCATGAAAACATCTTTACTTCGTGTTTGGGGCCCAAAACAAAAACTCTACACTGTTGAAAAGTTAGGAATGTTTTGTCTATGCACAGAAGGCCACAGAAGAATATTTCCTCCTAAATCAAGGTTTGGCAAACTTTTTTCAGTAAAGGGCCACATAATAAAACATTTGGAGCCTTGTGGGACCCCTCATGACTACTCACCTTGGCTATTACAGTGTGAAAACAACCATAGACAAAAGATATATCAGTGGGTATGGCTGTGTGCAGATAAGACTTCATTTGCAAAACCATGCTGCAGGCCAGTTTGCTAATTCCTGCCCTAAGTGATTATACTGGTATTATAAGTAGTAAGATGGTGGGAATGTAGTTGGGCTATTACTGAAGTTTATGACAACTCTTTTTGGTGGTTTTGGGAGTTGAACTCAGGGCCTTGTGCTTGCTACGTGGGCACTTTGCCACTTGAACCACTCCACCATCCTTTTTTTGTTTCGTTTTGTTTATTTTTAAGATAGGGTCTTACTTTATGCCTGGGCTGAACTGGACCCTGATCTTCCTATTTGTGTTTCCCTGAGTAACTAGGATGGCAGGTGTACGACACCTCACCCAACCATTAATTGAGGTAAGGTCTCCCGTACATTTTGCCTGGAATGACCTTGAACCGTGGTCCAATCCTCCTGATTTCAGCCTTCCGCTTAACTGGGATGACAGATGTACACCACCACACCTGGGTATGAAAACCATTTTTTAAACTGGCTGGACAGTGTGGGTGTAGAGTTTGAGTTGTTTATTGAGCAGCTATTAAACCTGTTATATAATGTGTGAGGGATAGAGGGTGCTAAGACTCTCCAGTAAGCTTTTCATTTTTAGTTGAGAGTAACAATGCAAAAATGTATCTAATTGAGTGCCAGATTTTGTGAATCAAGATGAAAATGTTAAAGAATATAGTTGAGTAAGATGGAATAATTGTGAACTTGAATAGGTTAATCTTCCTGTGTTTATAATTATCAACTGAACTAGACTAGAATTAGGGATCCCTCCAGACTGAAAGTTTCAAGATCATATTACACATGTTTGTAAGGCCTAGAGCTTCATTTTTGATTTCATGGAAACAAAAAGTCACTAAAAGTTTTTTGGTAGAAGACTACTACATTAATGGTGTTTAAGAAAGATTAATTCAGAAATAGTATTCAATCCAATAAACATTCAAAATTCACATTATGCTGTCTTTGTGTTGAACTACTGGAACATGACAAAAAAAATTTGCCCCGCCCTGACAGAACCTACAGCAATGGTTAGGGTGGAAAGCATGTTCATATGCAGATAGGACAGAGTGCCAAATCAGAAATAAAGTGTTAATTCAGAGAAATTAGTTCAACTGGAGATTTGGAGTAAGGGTGCTTCTTAATAAAGGTATCATTTTAATTGACTTGTTAAAAATACATATGTTTTTTTCTTTTTTAGTTGACTATTTTAGTAGATAAAGAATTTGGGAAGGAAGACTATTTGACATTGAGGGACTCGAATTGGCAAAAAAGCAAGATGGGCATAGTGATACATACCTATAATCCCAGTACTCAGGAGGCTGAAGTTCACAAGTTCGAGGCTAGCCTGTGCTACATCACAAAACCCTGTCTCAAGAAAGAAAGAACATAGAATTAGCAAAAGCACAGGGAAAGGGCTGGTGGAGTGTGTCAAGTGTAAGTGCTTGCCTCGCAAATATAAGGCCCTGAGTTCAAACCCCAGTCGTCCCCCCCACACACACACACACAAAAAAAAAATCAACCCAGGAGAAGAGAGTGTTTTCCTTATTTTGATGAATGATAAGTAATAGCATGTAAGTGATGCCAAGACTTTGATGTAAAGATAAATTAGCCACATTTTGATATTACACAAGTTACTCCTGTAATCCCAGCTACTTGGGAGGCAAAGATCTGGAGAATTACAGTTGGAGGTCAAACAGGCAAAAAAGTTAGCAAGACCCCCCCATCTCAATCAGTAAGCCAGATGTGGTGGCAAGACGGTGATCCCAGCCTCCAGGGAGGCCATAGGTAGGAGAATTGTGGGTCTGAGGCCAGCCCTAAGCAAAAACGCAAGACCCTATTTGAAAAATAACTAAAAGCCAAAAAAGGTTGGGGGGCATGGGTCAAGTAGGAGAGTACCTACCTAGCAAGCACAAGGGCCCTTTGTTAAACTCCAGTATCATCAAAATTAAAAAAAAAAAAAAAATCCAAACAAAAAAACCCAAAAACTAAAGTTTGAGTTTATCCTGTAGATAGATTCCAGGGAGCTATAAAGTTTTAATCAGGAAGTAACCTTTTCAGAATGACAATTCTGACAGTAGTGTATAGAATGTGTTAGATAAAGATTTAGGCAAGGATATCAGAAGCTTATTTCAATAGTGATAGCACTAGTAAGCAGCATTGGAGATCTGGTTCAGAGGAGAGATGATTGAAATGCAAAAATAGGGTCAGATATATTAAACTAGATTCAAATGAAAAATTTATAGACTGGAAACTGGTTAGTTCAAAGAGGAAAAAAGAATGAGTGAAAGCTGATTCTACAGACTTTCAAGTCTGGGATAAGAAGAAAAGTTGAAAAGAGGTAACCTAGAAAGGGTTAGAATGATAAAAGAGTGCCTTAAATTTGGATGTGCTGATTTTGAGACAGTTTAAGATTATCATTTGAATACTTTTGCTTTTTACATGATTGCCTTTTCATCCCAGGTTATTTGTGAAAACATTTTATCCAAAATACATCCCTGAGATCTCCTGCCTGAGCTCTAGCAGACTTTTATCTTTTGGCTCTTCTCTCTTCATACCTCTGTTACTTGTGTCTATAGTTGTTACAACCTGAAAGCTTCCAGCTTGAAGTTAAACTCAAAGTTGCTAGTGAGATTTTATTCTGTCCCTTTTAATTCTAAACTGTTAAATTAAGCTAAGAAATAGCTATTTGGTTTAATATAAAAAGGTAAAAAGTTACATAGAATCTTTTTCAGAAGTAATTCAGAAGTAGTACAAACATACTCAGCACATTTTACTGAAATGTTCCCTCTAAGTGTTGAAGTGACTTCTCAGTAGTAGGGTTTATGTAGGGTTGGCTTAGTATGTGATAAAATAAAAGTTTTAACTATATTTTATGGAATTTTCCCCTAATACTTTTCACTATGAGAGTCCCCCCCATTTCATAACATTTTATTCTAGATTTGATCTATTGTTTAATTTTTATTTTGACTTAATTTTAGATTAATGGAAATGTTGAAAGAATAGTACGTAGAATCCCCTTATACTCTTCGCACAGATTGCTGCATTTACATTATTCCATATAAATACATTCAATATGTTATTTTTATTTTTTTTGAACCATTTGAAAGTTACAGACATAATCTCCCTTCACCCTTAAATGTTTCAGTGCATGTTTCCTAAAAACAAGGACATGGTTTTAAATAAACACAATACAAAAGACCAAAATGTGGAAAGTTAATGGGTAAACAAACTGGTACATTCATGCAATGGAATACAGCTTTGGCAGTAAAAGTGAAAGAAATGTGAATGTATGCAACAAAATGAATAGGTCTCAAATATATTGTGGTAGGTGAAAAAAATCTAGATTCAAAAAGTTACACACTCTATTAGTCAATTTATACAACATTCTGGAAAAGGTAAAATTAGAGCTAAAAATACCAGTAATTTTCAGTAGGGACAGGGTTGACTATAAAGGACCATTACAAGGGAATTTGGGGAGTAATAGAATTGTTTCATACTTTGATTCTGATATAGTTATATAAGTATATGCTTTTGTCAAAACTCATAGAACTATACGGTAAAAAATGAATTTTCCTGTATGTAAATTTTTAAAGTGGGGTAATAGTCTGGAATTTAATATTGACACGGTGTTATTAGTGCATCTACAGACTGTACTCAATTTCCAGTTGACCAAAATGTCCTTTTTGGGAAAAGGAAAATCTCAGATTACAATCAGAAACAATTGCTTTGTCTTTCTTTGTATTTTATGACCTTGACTTTTTTGTTGTTGCAAACTCCAGACTAAAAGTATTGTAGTATGGCCCTCTATTTTTGGTTAGTTTGATGTTTCCTTATGAGTTGATTTAGGCTTTGTGTTTTGGACAAGGGTACCTCAGATGTGATGTGCTCCCAGTATAAAGAAACACATAACATTGAGGTGGTATCTACAAGATTTCTCTACTGTAAGGTTACTATTTTTCTTACTAAGTACCTTATAGGGAAATAGTTTGAGATTATGTAAGTATTCTGCTATTAACATTTGCCTGCTAATTTAGCAGCCATCAGTGATTTTTGCCTACCTCCACTAGTTTTACCCTTAAATAGAGTTTATTGGATGTAATTCAGTTTGTTGACCCAGCTTGACTCCCACCTTGGTTATTGGGATTCCTGATAGCTAAGGATGCGAGTGGTAACTGTGTGGCTCCTGGGTGATATTAGAAAGGCTTTAAGGACTACCAAGATGATCACTTAGGTATTCATCATTCCCTGCTACCCTCAAGATTAGAGCTACTCTTCTCCTACTCATTGGCATTCCTTACCATCCCTTCAGTATTAGGAGGGTACCTGCTTCTTGGCTGTGATATCTTGACTTTTTAGCATTCTTTTTTTAAGTAACACTTGCATTGGATTTATTGTTTTGATTTGGTTTCTCATTGTAAGTGGGCCAGAGCAGAAGTGTCAGGTTTACCCCATCTTAAAAAAGAACTAGCTCTAACATTGTTCTTTGAAGTTTTCTTCCTTTTTCCTGTTTGTTAAGAGTTACTCTTTTTAACAATACCATGTAGTTTCCTCATTTGTCATGCTTTCTAGTCATTAACCCAACTATATCCTTCCTCTATTTTTGAGTAAATAGTCTTCATTCCTTTTCTTTTTCCAGTAGAGAGGAAAAGAGGCTACAACTCTGATGCTCTTGCCTCTCTGTCCATTTTGCTTGTAATACAGTATAATTTTTCTTTGTCTTAATTTTAGGGACCTTTACCATAAAGTGATCATCACAAGTATAAAATAGCAAGTTAAACCTTATAAGAGATTTCTACCCAACAGGAACACTTTGGGGTACTGATCTGTCAAGCCAACTAAAGGCAATACACAAAGCACCTAGATGTTAGCCACAGTAGTGGTGAAAGGGCTTTATAATTTCTTTATTTTAAGAAAGAGCCTTACTGTGTGACCCAGGCTGGCCTTGACCCAGGCTGGCCTTGAACTCTCATCCCCTGCCTTAGCCTCCCCTGTGCTGGAGTTACAATTGTGAGCCACCACACCCTGTTCTTAAGTGTTTTAAATGATAATATCTGAAATAAGCCAAAAAGGTATAACTTACATGTAGTAATGATTATATTATAATAATTTCATACTTGTATAAAATTTTCAGATAAATTCATGTTAGAAATACCTTAATTCAAAAATAGAATGCGATAACTATAATGTAACAATAAGCCAACCAAAAGTTTTAAAATATTAGTGTTAATAAGTGTAGTTACAAAAAAAAGAACCCAAATAATGAAGTAATATGGTCTTCCTGTATTAGCCTTACTGATAGTGATATACATTAGGTTGTCTAGCAGATTTTTAGTACTTTTGAACTAGTTTTTAATTGGACTGTTGTTTTTCATCTTTTGTTATTTTATTTTGTTTTTTACTGGTTCTGGGGTTTGAACTCAGGGCCTCATGCTTGCTGGGTAAGTGCTCTACCACGTGAGTCACCCCACCAGCCCTTTCATCCTCTTCAGTATATAAAAATTCCATTGACATTTTAGGGTCTTCTAGCTGGTGTTTAAGGTGATAGTGACAAGGAATGCACTCTATTCCTAAAACACGATTAAATAAATGTTTCGTGCCAAGAATTATGCTGCTATTATTGAAGAAAAGAGAATCAAATCTGAGGAGAGGAAGGAGAGAACTGTCTATTTTGTTAGAAAACAGACTGTATCAACCAAACATTTGCTACTAGTCTGGGAATATGGCTCAAGTTGGTAATGTGCCTGCTTAGCAAGTATAAGGCTCTGAGTTCAAACCCCAGTAACCTCCCCTCCAAAAAAAAAAACCCTAATTACTTAAAAGAGAAGGTAATAGTCATGGTTTAAGTTTTCATCAGCTGAGTATGAACTGGAACTTTCTTGTGTCCAGTGTTAACCTGTGTTAAAGGGTGATAAACTAGGTTTCTAATCCATGTGATCTTTTTGGGTATCCTAAAACATAAATGAAACCTTCCACCCAGATCTCTACATACATTTATTTATATACATAGGCATGTATTTCCTTTTACATATGTTTATGTCTGAATGTATATAAATCTTCAAATGCATAAATTTGCATGATATTCTAGCTTATAGAATTAGAAATATAATTCAGTTTACTCCTACAGAATATGATTGAAGATAATGAGAACTGAATTAAAGCTTACTTTCTTTCACAGAATTCCTCAGAGAGAGAAGACTGTAATAATGGCGAACCCCCTAGGAAGATAATTCCAGAGAAGAATTCACTTAGACAGGTATGAAATTCAGTCTTACTTAAAATAAAAGGCTTTGAACAACAAAACAAAAGACAAGAAACACTTTATTTGTCATTCTTTGAACACTGGAGCTTAAATTACAGAGTCCTGTGTTCTTAAATTGTTCTGGACACAGCCATCAATTTCAATCAGGTAGTATTTTTGCCCAATCATTTCAAAAACATCCTAGGTACAAAAGTACAGTACAAATAATATGTAATGAATATTAAAATCAAAGGAGAGATTTCTTGTTCAGGAAAAAATGATTTTTTTTTTTTTTTTTGCCGTACTGGGGCTTGAACTCAGGGCCTACACCTTGAGCCACTCCACCAGCCCTTTTTTGTGAAGGGTTTCTTTGAGATAGAGTCTTGCGGAACTATTTGCCAAGGCTGGCTTTGAACTGCGATCCTCCTGATCTCTGCCTCCTGAGTAGCTAGGATTACAGGCATGAGCCACCAGTACCCAGCAGGAAAAATGACTTTTAAGTGCTTTCTAAGTACAGATACTAGTATAGCCATGTTTTCCTGTTAAGAGTCTTCATACATTTTCTTTTCTTTTTTTATGGGACTGGTTTTTGAACTCTGGGCTTTGTGCTTGCAAAGCAGGCACTCTACTGCTTGAGTCACACCTCTTTGTACATATTGCTTTGTTTTTTTGGGGATGGGGTCTCACAAACTATTTGCTCTGGCTAGCCTCAAACCACCATCCTCCAGATCTCAGCCTCCCAAGTAGCTAGAATTATAGGTATGAGCCTTTGGCACTTGGCTTTTTTTTGTGTTTTGATTCAGGGTCTTGTTGTATAGCCCACTCATGCTAGCCTCAAACGTGCAATTCTCTTGTGTCAGCCTTCTCAGTGCTGAAATTACAAGTGTGTGTCATCATGCCTGGGTAAGATTCTTTATACATTTTTTAAATGAAACAGATCTGTCTAAAATTAAGTTAGTTCCTTTTAGTTTAAGCAATATTTTGCTTAATTTTTCTAGAAGTAAAGGTCACTGTTGATGATTACTTTAAAATTTTTTTGCTCATCTCTGTGCTCCTACTTGTAAAAGGTAACATTTTTCTTGTGAAAGTTCAATTCCATGGTGATTTTATTTTTTAAAATTAAAATTTCCAAGGGCTGGAGGCATGGCTCAATTGATAAAGTGTCTGCCTAGCAAGTGCAGGGTCCTGAGTTCAAACTCCATTTGGTGGGGGAGGGGTAGTCCAAAATACTAGTTGAAAAATTTTAAACTATAGAAACCTCTAACATCTTCCTGACTTAGTTGGGGACAAAAATAAGTTCTTAAGTGTAGACATAAAATAAGTATGTCATCTATTCATTTTTTGTATGAAATGGATAGAATGAACACCAGCAGTAAAAATAACTTTAATTTACTGGCATTTATGGCATTGTTCTAGGGCATAAAAGTTCTAACATTTGTTCAGTACCTACCACAAATGTGATACTTGTTTAATTTAATCCTCAGAATAACCTTGTAAAGTTGCTAGATACGTGATTTCCAGTTTATCCATGAAGAAAATGGAGGCCTGGAAATGTTATGTTTGACTTGAGCTAGTCAGTGTTTTGAAACTCAGACCTTATTATTGCCAAAGCATTTCTACTTCTGCCTTCTAATTCCACTTTGCGTAGCATTAAACTTATAGGAAAAGTACTTGAATCCATGACACCTTCATTTTTAAAATTTACTATGTTAACTTTTTTTGAACATACATTTTCCCCCTTTTTTACAAAAAACAATTATTTTAAATGGGATTGAGTCAGTTCAATAAGCTTTTCAATATTGATGTTGAGACAGTTACATACAGTTTTAATTATTTGGAGATAAATACCTGACCCATAAATCTAAGTCAGTAGGGTAATATTGAATAAGATAAATTTAGAGGTGGAAACACTCCGCCTCCTATGCAGAAAAAACTGTCAGAAAACAGTGACACAGCAAAAAGTTTTGGCAACTTTATTTAAGCTAACAAACGAATTTTCACTCTGCAAAGTTATAAATTAATTTTAATAGGCTGATCCAGATGGTCCATTTGGAAAATGGATAGGCTGATCTGTTGAAAATTAAACTAAATTTATCTCTCTCATACTTCAAACTGAAGCAAGAGAGAGAATCATGCCTATTAAGTCCAGCTCATACAGATGGACCAGCAGGTCACACATGGGACTAATCTGATTCATTTTAAAAATATATGCATACATTATTGAATCATTTTCTACTTGCAAGATCTGTTGTGTGCAGAAAGAGATTTAGTGGGGGTTTTTTTCTTTCTTTTCTTTTTTTTTTTTTGGTTGCTGTTTTAGCAGGTTCTCTTCATCCCCTCCGCTTTAATTTAGCAACCTTTTTTTTCCCTCCTAGTGTTCCACAAAATGATTTTTTTGATATCTGTCATTCAGTGTTGAGATCCAAGCTCTGGAGATTAATTAGGTCATGAGGCTTTTCCCCCTCCCTTCTTTGTAAAGGGTTTTATCTCCATTCTCTTTGTGAAGAGCATGAACTCAGTGTTCTTGGAAAGAGAAATGGCCTTTAGAAACAGGGAAGTAGGAGATCCTCCTGGGGCCCTCAGAGTCTTTTAGCTTCTGGGTGTTTTAACAGCCCCATGAATGCAGATTTGTAAATTTATTGCAGTGCCATCTGGTTTTTTGCTCGAACCAGATTACTGTTGGCTTGTGTGTGTCTTTTGTGGTGGTCACTCCCTAGGAGTTTGCCCTCTCCATCTCAGGGAAGAGTGATGAATAGCAGGGGTCAATAGAAGCAGGTCACAGGGCAGCTGTCCAGAACTGCCCTGAACTTGATTACCCCACTGCTGAGTTTTTAAAGGTAGGATATGATATGTAGGCTGTTTCAACCCCTTTTCTCTGTTACATATGACAGTAAGGTGCCACTTGCTGTTTTGCATGTTTGGATTTTTTGGTAGACAATTGTACCTAGGATTGATGTAAGTAGGATTTGCATCTTGTAAGCCAGTCCCTTAACTTGAGATTCTTTTGCAGATATTTCTACTAAATTTCAGGAACTCTCTCACTATTTATTATAAAAAGTTTATGTTCCAACAATTTAGCATTGTGCTATTTTTTTAAAATTATTTTTATTGTACCGAGGGGTACATTGTGACATTTACAAAAGTTCTTACAGTGTATCATAGTTGGATTCACCCCCTTATAGTTGTTTTAAACTAACTTTATAGTTTACATAGATTATTCTAAAACAGTTTTGACAGTGTTGGGACATGGCCATTATATGTTAATTTGGAAAATATTTAAATATTGGAGGAGCAGAAAAAAGGGTTATCACTATAATTCTTACAGATACTAACATAGTAATAATGGGATATTTATAAACAACTTTTTGCCATTTCAACTGAGATGAAATGGACAAATTTCTTGAAAAAATATGTCTTGCCAGAACTAACACAAGATCAAACAAAAGTTGAATAACCCTGTCAATGAAATAAAAATTTTAAATAAAAAAATTTAATTTTAAAAATGCTTATGATTTCACTTGTGAATTCAGTAAACATTTAAAACAGAACAATAGCTGTCTTAAAATACTTCTTGATTTGTTAATACAAATTATAATTAAAGTCACCATAACAGCAATTCCAAAACCTGACAGAGAAATTACCAGAAAAGGAAACATTAAATCTACTTTTACTTCTAAAATGTGAGGCCAAGGAGACCATATCCTGTTTTATTCATACCTGTTAGGGAGGGCAAAGCCTGAGAGGATACATGAAAGTTCTTACTACTTTTTGAAAATGTAGCATTATAGCATACAACTCTTCTTTGCTTCTCATTGGTGCTAATAGGATCTGTCAACCCTGCCTTTCTCTGTAATTGAGTAAATTGTGACTGCTGTCTGATCCTTCTCCCATCCCCCATTTTCTTTGTGCATGTGTCCACTTACCATCCTGAGAACGTGGGCAGTGATAAATAAAGCATTGAGTGGAGCTCTCTCAACTCTTTGAAAGCAGCATGATGCCAGCCCTCTAGTTATATTTCTCTAAGTGTTTACGTTTTTCTGTATTCTTTCTCTTGTGTAGCTGGAACCCTGGGGATGCAAAGCCATGAGAGAGGCCAAGAAGCTAACAAAGTAGCTGTCTCCCTTGTTAACTTGTTCCTTTATTCTTTAAAAACAAGATAAAAACCATCTGGCTCAGGGCATTACATTTTCCTCCCCCATGCACCTCTATAGATGGAGATTTCACCTGCAGTGAGGGTTTACATTGATTAGGGAGGGAGCAGTAATTCAAGCTTCCATCCTCTTCAAGGATACTTTGCAGTCTGTAAAGGTGCTGACCCACTAAGTTAAACTGTCAAGGAGGATAAAAAAGTATCTTCATCCCAGGAGGTAACAGCTGCCAGGTTTTCACCACCTTGCATACTACTAGAAAAATGTCACAATTGTCAGCTGTAAGAAAAATGACTCTGTTGTCATCTTCTGTTAATGACTGGGCCTTATAAAAGGAACTACATAAACCTTTTAGAAGGAATAAGTGTTTTCCTTGCCTACCATATCCCCCTCCCCTCACAAAATTCCTATGTTGTTTTAAACATCGCCTTGGAGTAGATCCACAAAAACTACCAGTGAGTTAAAATAGCCAGTGTAAGCACGGAAGTCTGATGGACATAGCCCCTTTCTACAGTTGGATGAGTTAAGAGTAAAAAGCACATCATGGACACAGAAAATGACATTACAGTATGTATTAACAAAGCAACAACAACAACAAAAAGTCATTCATAAGCCAGAGAACTGAGAGAAAACATACAGTATTTCTGTTCTTTGGAGGACAATTTGTTTTCAAGAAGCATCCAAATGGGTAAATACCACGACATTTCTTTTCTTTTTTTTTTTTTTTTTTAAGAGAGTCACTTCTTTACTCCCTTAAAGGGGAAAAGAAAAATAATCAAACCTCACATAATTTACTTCTTTTAATAGCTTTGTGATGTTCATATATGATGGCATTCCCTTCTTTCTGATTTGATTGATGAGGGAAAAGGTTTAATGAAGTCCCTGCTATCAGGCAGGCAATTTTTTTCTGTTTGTTTTAGGTTAGTCATTTTAATTGTACTGAGTAATTAGAAGGTACACACAGCCAAGGGAGCTTTGTTCTGATAATTGCTCAAGAAAACCCATTCCCTATCTGCCATTGCTTTGTGTTAAGACACTTCTCCCTCTAGTGGCAATAGTAAGCACTTTGGCTTGGCAGTAGGCAAGGTGTAATTGCAATATGACAAACTGTGCTTAAGGGACTATCTTGTAAATACTTTAGTTTTAGGGTTTGGCATTATTTCATTATATATGTGTTTTTTACCCTATGAAAATTCCCACTTCCTTTTTTTTTTTTTTTTCCCTAAAGTGCTTTGGGCTTTGGCTGGAAAAAAAATTGCCTGAGAAGTTTATTAAAAAAAAAAAATCACAGTGCATTCTGGGTAATGTTTTGCAGCTTGACTTAATTTTAGTCATCTGTTTTAATTACCTATTTATAAAAATGCTTTTGCATTCATAGACATTATTTAATACTTTGAAAGAAGCACCTCATTTGAAATAAATAAATAAATTGTACCTATTTTAAATAGTCCATGTAAAAGATCTTAAAGGTAATTAATGTAGGTCTCTCAAGTAAGACAAAAGTGATCTCTCTGAATCAGATGAAGCGATTTGTTTGTATAACTTTCCTACTTCTGCTGTATCCTTCAGAGTCTAATAACATTTTTTTAAAACATGGTTTGGCAATTTGTGCCTAGCTACAAAAACCCTTGTTCAAAAGAAGCAATTTAATAACTAGCTTTCTTAAAATTACTTTGAGAAAAGAAGACTGCATAGGGGGTTGGTATTTTGTTTTATTTTTATTTCAGTGTAATCATTCTTTGATAAATTGTGTAATCACTGACTTAGTAGAAAAATATTATTGAACTCCTGGGTTCCAATGACCATAAAAATGTATTTTCATATAGAGAATTGAGATACAGTGAATAAATTATAAAGGAAATAGCTTATATGCTGGTCAAAGTCCATATGGACCCAATTCATTTTGTGTTCAGTGCTTAATCTGGATATATCATTAAAAAAGAAGAAAAAGAAAGAAAAGGGGGAGTGGGGGGAAGCCTATTGTTCAGCTGCATGAATCCTAAAAAATCTGTCCATGGAACATCAGATATAGCTCTGCATCTTTGAATGAGATTCAGTAGCATCTGTGTGCCATTTTTAAAGCCCAGTTCCAGTTTCCCTAGATGTCCCTTTCTAGTTTGCATTTTCCATCCCATATTCTTGCTTGGACATGATTTGATGCTGTTGTATATCTGAAGGTCCCTGTTTCCCCCATTCCCCCACCCCACAATCACCAGCCAGTTTCATTATACTATATCTTGCTTTGCTATAGGGCTGCTGAACAGATTTCTTAAGCAGCTTTTTGCAAGGTTAAGAGAATGCAGTCTGGTAACAAGTTAGTGTCATTTTAAATATATACCTTCTAGTAAATAAGGAGAAGTCTGGCAATCAATCCCTTTTAGTGTGTTATATGTTTCACCTGACAACTAAACCTTCTATTGATTAGCCATTACTTTGTTAGATAATCCTATGTCATTGAACCCATTGTAAAAAATTAAACTCTTTAAAATGTTTTACCCTAGCAGCAGTGTGAAAATTGAAAACTTGTTCAGAATTACAGCCTGCTTTCACAAAGAAGGTAGTTTTTAGCAAGGCATCTTACTGGTTTATGCTTATGTGCTTTGTATGCAATATAAAAACATATTAAAGTACTCCAACGCAGAACTCTGCCTCTGGTTCAGCAATGAAGCTACCTTTTCAAATGTTGCATGGGGACAGAACACATCTTGCCTGCAGCTATTATATTCACTAGTTTGATTTCATCTGGCAGAAGTTTTATAATAGTAAAATATTGAATGTTTTAGCCTTTTTAATTTCAGAGTGGTCGAAGACTGTGACAAGTTTTAGTTTCCCAATCTATGTTACTTTCTTTGGAGACAAGTAAAATCATATACCCATTTTACAGATAAATCGTCAGAAACAAAAGCCTATATTCCTTGTGGTTCCCTGTTCTGGCAGTTCCCTCAGTCCTGGCACAGGTTTTGCAAATCTATCTAATGCTCCTCTAACTGTGTTATACTCATTCATGAAGGAGAAAGATGATAATTCCGAAGGAAAATAAATTAGTGTTTCTATCATTGGAACTTAAAGAAAAAAAGAAAAAAAAAAAACCTTTCTTTTTTCTTTTTTTGGTGCCAGAACTTGAGGCTAAGCCTTCATGTCCTCAGAATTTAATTATTTTCAGGAAAATAGCATGATATTTTATTAATTGACAAAGCAAACCTCTATAATATTTTTCTCCCTAAAATGTTGGCTGCATGCATTTTTATGTTTCATTGAAAATTTCACACAATGAAACAGTTTTTGTTGTTGTTGTTTTCTGGGTGGTACTGAGGTTTGAGCTCAGAGCCTCTTTTGTGGTGGGTATTTTTGAGATAGAGTCTCATGAACTATTTGCCCCAGCTGGCTTTGAACCATGATCCTCCTGATCTCTGCCTCCTGAGTGGCTAGGATTACAGGCATGAGCCACTGGTACCCAGTTAATTCTATAGGTCTTAATTGTATAAAATAATGAATTTTTGATAAAGCTATCCGCCTGTATAATCGGCCATCCCATTAATCTAGGACATTTTCATTACCCAAGGAAGTTCTCTTGTTCTCTTTCCTAGTCAGTTTTTTACCCTCTCGCCCTGCCCCCCCCCTCAAACATTGATCAGCCTATTGTCACTATGGACTAGTTTTGCCTTTTTTAGAATTTCATGTGGGCTGGTGGAGTGGCTCAAGTGAGAGCACCTGTCTAGCAAGTATGATGCCCTGCGTTCAAACCCCAGTGCTGCTCCCCTCCAAAAAACCCCAAAACCCTAATAAGATAGAATTTCATGTAATATAATCATGCATTTGGGGGGTCCAACTATTACTTAGTGTAGTATTTATGAGATTCATGTATGTTTTCTCTGTGTACCAGTTATTCTGATTCTGAGGGTTTTGTTTGTTTGTTTGTTTTTGAGATAGGCTGGCTTCAAATGATGCTCTTCCTGCCTCACCCTCCCAAGTGCCGGGATCACAGGCGTGAGTGCACCACCATACCTGACAGGAATTCTTACTTTATTTCGTTGAATAAATATATTATACTTTGTTTTCTGTTCTCCTTTTAGTGAACACATGTGAGCCATTTCTATTTTTATAAATGAAATTACTATGAATGGGTTTTTTTGTTTTGTTTTGTTTCTGTTCTGTTTTTCTTTTTCTTTCTTTTTTTTTTTTTTTTCTTTCTGTCTGTTTTGTTTTGAGAAAGGATCTTGCTATGTAGCCCAGGCTGGTCTTGAAATCGTGATGTTCCTGCCTGTGCCTCCCAAGCTGGAATTACAGGCACACACCACCCTGCCCAGTTCAAATGGTCTTTTATAAACCTTTTTTGTTTGGCTGGTTTTGGCAATGATGGGGATTGAACCCAGGACCTCATGAATGCTAGGCAAGGACTTTACCACTGAGCTATATGCTTTTTGATAAGCATGTGTTGAATACTTTTTTCATTGTGCTTGTTGGCTGTTTGGATATTTCATTTTGTGACATATCTGTTTAAGTTTTTAGGCATTTATTTATTTAAGTCTCATGATGTTAATTAGAAGTTTTTAGATGTCCGTTATGGGATTAAGGAAGTTTCCTTTTATTCCTATCCGGCTGAGCCTTTTATCATTATCATTATTATTAATGGATGTTTAATTTAGTCAAATGCTTTTTTTATATCTAAGAGTTATCATATAGTTCTCCCCCCTTTTTCTTTTAATATGGTGAATTACATGACTTGCTCTTATTAAGAATTTTTGTGTCTGTTGTTCATGAGAGATACTGGCCTATAGTTTGTTTGTTTTTTTAATGTCTTGGCAGGTTTCAGTATCAGGGTTATGCTGGTTCTCATCGAGTTGAAAAGTCTTCCCATTCTACTCCATTTCCTAAAAGCATGTGTGCTTTTAGGTGTTAATTCTTTCTTAAAATTACTAGATTTCCCTTGTGAAACCATTTGGACCTATAGTTTTCTTCATGCAAAGATTTTTTTTTTAACTTTGTGGGATGATTTTTGTAACAGTTTCAAATTCTATTTGATTAAAAAAAAGTAGATTCTATTTGTTAAAAAAAAGTAGAGCTATTCTAATTATTGTTTTGCATTGTGTCAGTTTTGAGAATTTGTCTTTCCTGTCTTATTTATTCAACCTTTTTAATATTCGGATTGTTTCAGATTAGCTAATAAGAAACCCTTTAGCTGGCTTCTGGCCCTTTGATTTATCCCCATCATTCTCTTGAGTATTTCCAAATTCATCTTGTATTATCTGTGTTCATTCCTAGAACCAGCTATTTCTCCAGGGATCTTTTGTTCCTTTCAATGAAGGATGGTATTTAGAAGCCAAAACTTTAGTACTAATTTTCTTTTACTTCTGTGTTTATATAGTTTTAAGACCATGAACTCACACTGATACCTCTAATTCCAACCAAACCACCACAGAGTTTGTTCTAGATTTCTTCCTTTCTGTATTTTAATTCCCTTTTCTAATGTAAGAAACCTGGTCTAAGATGTTTTTTCTTTCACACAACCAAAATGTTCCCTTGTCTTCTGTTTTTCATTGTTTTATGCTGTAAAGCCTGCAGTAATTTATAACTTAACTAGCTATTTTCTTTGTCCACTTTTAAGGTTTTGTCTTTGCCACTGCTTTTCAGCCTGCCTCCTGTTCTCTCTTTCTTTCGTGGTACTAAGGTTTGAACTCAGGGCCCTTTTTGCCCAGGCTGCCTTCAAACTTTGATCCTCTCAACCTCTATCTCCCGATTAGCTAGGCTCATAGGTGTGAGCCACCACACCCAGTCAGTTTATATTATTTCAATTGATTGGTCTAATAATTTATTGACCTTTTTCCTGCCAACTCAACCTACTTGCACTGTTTTTTTTCTTTTTCTTTCTTTCTTTTTTTTTTTGGAGATGGAGTCTCAATAAATAGCCCAGGTTGATCTGGAACTTTTGATCTTCCTACCTCAACCCCCTAAGTACTGTGATTATAGGCATGTGCCACCATATCTGGCTTCCAATCTGCTTTTAAAGCCCATCCAATGAAATTTATCTATTTATTTACTTACTTACTTATGGCGAAACTGGGCGCAACATGCTTGCTTGAGCCACTCTGCCAGCCCCATTTTAAATTTCAGACAATGTTCTTTTTTGCAGGGAGAGGAGGTAGGGGTATGCCTCCCTCATAGTATGCTAGGTAAATGCTCTCCCATTGAGCTACATCCCCAACTGAACTTTTCAATTCTGGAATTTCTGTTTAGTTCATTTTAGGTTTTAATTTTTCTGATGAAAGTTTCCCATCTGCTTACTCATTTTGATAATTATCTTTTATTTATTACATTAAATGTATTTATTGTAGCCTCTTTAGAGTGTTTAAGTGCTAATACCCATAAGCAGGTCATCTCTGGATCTTTTTTTTTCATTTTTCTTTTGACTATGGTCTTACTGCTTTTCAAGTCTAGTAATTTTGGACATTATGAATGAAACATTGCAGAAACAATTCTTTTACCTTCCTCTGATTAAATTGCTAGCAAATAGCTATGACCTTGTGGAGGCTTTGTATTATATTTGATAATGTCAGATATGTTTTGGTTTTGTTCCATAGTTCTAAGACATATGCTTTCATCTGAATTCCTGGTCTTTCTGAGTTTCAGTGGAAACTTGTTAATGGATGCTTATTATGTCTCTCTAACTTGGTCGAAATCAAATTCTGAACTCTTATCTCCCCTTATTGGCAGCAGTTGTAGTCTTGATCAGGTGCTTCAATCTTCCAGCTGGAATTCTTGGAGTCTCCCCTGAACTTACATAGTTTGGAGGTTAGACATGGATTTGAGGGTAATGTATACGTATTTTCTGAGGCCTCCTTCTTCCCCTGTGTTTTTCTTTCCTCTCTGAGATTTCTTTTCTCACTTGCCAGTCACTGTGGTAGTTCTGAATTCTATGCTTTGATATCACAAATCAGTAGACATTGGCTTTCTAATTTTATTCACCTTGCACCAAGTGGTCTGTCAAATGCTTTCAGAGGGAAAGCACAGAAATACATCTCATCCAGGTGCTGTTGGCTCACACCTGTAATCCTAGCTGATCAGGACGATTGCTGTTTGAAGCTAGCCCAGGCAAATAGTTTGTAAGACCCTGTCTCAAAAATACCCAACCACAAAAAAAGAGAGTGGGGTGGTGGGGGCGGGCCTTGCTGCTGGCATGTGACTTAAATGGTAGAGTGCCTGCCTAGCAAGCATGAGGCCTTTGAGTCAAACTCCACTACTGCAAAAATAAAAAACCCACATCTCAGCCAGTAGTTCTTTTTCAGGATCAGTCTCTTCTCCGCTCACTTTCTTCTTACTTTAAGACAATCTCCAATGCCTTTACATGGTTTTAAAATATTATTCCATAGTTATAGTTGTTATCTACTTATCTACAGGGCTTCAGGATAAAGTAGTGTAAGCATTACATTAATTAAGCATTTCTGTCATTGAATTTAGAACACTGACTTAAAGTTTTATTTTATTTTATTAATAAATGCTGATTAGTTCACAATGTATTTTTAAAAATAATTCATGTTATGTGTCCATATATAGTAAATGTTTGTGCTATTAGTTATTACAAAAGAAATACTGAGCCCTCAGCCCAGAATATATTTGTACCTATAGTCCCTATGTATACACTAATTTCATTTGGTCTAGTTTATTTTTAAAGTATATTGAAATTATGTCAACTTAAATGATAGAAGAATAAAAGTTAAGTGGGGAAACATTTTAAAGTTTAAGTTGTTTATAAGGAAAAGTACTTTTATAATATTGATGGGAAGCTCTATAATTCCATAATTTTTTTTTCTTTTTCTCTTTTTTGCTTTGTTTTTGAGATGGCTGTCTCTCTTTATTGCCCAAGCTGGCCTCAAACTCATGAGCTCAAACAGTCCTGCCACAAGTCTCCCAAGTAGCTGGAACCACAGACAAAAAAATTTATTTTTACATACCTATTTTCTTTCCAAAAAATGGCAGTTGGCCCAAAAGAGAATTCCTTAAGATATCTATTTGTCTATACTGATACAAATAAAAAAGAAAGTAAATAAATGTGGGGAGACATCAGAACTCTTCTTTACAGGAGTCTAATTAATAAATGTAAGAAGAAAGAAATTTAAAAGTTCACCATTAGAACACTAGAGTAAAAATTACCATAGGCAAGAACCACCAGTAGATAGTAGAATTAGCAGGCAGAGGTTGAAGTAGAAGTAAAACATCTGCATTATCTCAAAGTATTTCCCCTGACATACTTAGTAATTCCTAAGGGAAAAATAATAAGTTTATAGTGGAAAATTAGACAGAGGAGACTTTAGCCACAAATACTCAATGAAAACATCTCCTGATTTGATGCTTTGAGAAAAGTACATCACCTCTGTAATATCCTTGTTAATAAATAAATAAATTAGATCCTGAACAAAAAATGGACTTCAGTGGAAAAGCTGGAAAAACTTGATAAGGTATGTATTTAATATACTACCAAGTTAATTTCTTGGTTTGCTTTGCTTTTTGTTGTTGTTGCTGTTTGGTGCTGGAAATTGAACCTAGGATCTCAGGTATGCTAAGCAAGCACTCTACCACTGAGCTACATCTCCAGCCCCAACTTTTTAGTTTTGGTAAATGTTTGTAACTTCTGAAAAAATCTAAAATTATCTTAACATTTCATAAAATGTGTTCTTTCTTATTGTTGGTTGTAAGAGATGGTCATTTCACATTTTTCATCCTAATTCCAACACAGATATTTATACTGTGTTCCCAAAGACTGTTTCCTGGGCCAGCAGCAGTAGCATCACCACCTGGAGACCTGTGTTTTAGCGGGCATACCAGAGTTTGAGGACCATAATTTATACTATTGGAAAAACTTATGATTAAAGGGAACATTTTACTTTTCTACTGTATTGGTCAGTTTTTAATAATGAGTTTGCTTGGTATAAAGTATGAACACAGTATAACCAATATTTCCTTTCCTTTTTTTTTTTTTTGGCAGCACTGGGATTTGAACTCAGGCACTTGTACTGCTTGAGCCACTCTGCTACCCCTTTGTTGGATATCTTTGAGATAGGGTCTCACAAACTATTTGCCTAGGGCTGGCTTCACACTTCATTCCTCCTGATCTCTGCCTCCTGTGTAGCTTTGCCCAGCTAATCCATATCTTATAGTTCTATTTTGGTTTTTCTCAGAGTGGCCTTGGACCTCAGTCTTCCTGTTATGTGTTTTGTGAGGCTGGGATTATAGGTCTGTACCACCGTGCCCAGCTTGTATGTTGAGAGGGGGTTCCACTAACATTTTGCCCAGGCTGGCCTCGAACTTGATCCTTTGGATTTCTGCCTCCCATATAGCTTGGATTTTTGGTTTATTGGCATGTTTCACCACACTGGCCTATTTTGATAATTTCTAATCCATTTTTCTAAGTAAGAGATATGTGCTCTCCTCCCTTCTGGCCCATTTCATCTCTTGTCCATGTTGTCTTCCCCCCATCCTTCCTTATTCATGGTCACCCAATCCTTTCAGGACTTGATGGTTTTTAAGGAAAAACAACAAAAATAAAACTCATCTCAGAATAGTAATTGCTGCTTTAAACAGAGCTAAGTGCTTAAAATTTGTTTGTAAAAGATGGTTTATAACCAGTACTCCACTTTCTACACATACAACGAAGTCACTGCTCACATTCCATAATGGCCAAACCATTGTGGGCTTGGTTTCGGTTTTGGTTTTGGTGGTACTAGAGTTTGAACGCAGGGTCTCACACTTGCTAAGCAGGTACTATACCATTTGAGCCACTATACCATCCTACCATTGTGTTTTATAAGCTCTCTCTTTGCTTCTACCTTAGCTGCTATAATTCTGAAATTTACAAATAGAATTTATTGTGTATTGATTTTGGGGAACAGAGCAAAATTTGACAGCTGTATATGTCAGTATTTCAGGATCTAAAAAAACCGTAAATTTTTCTTAAAAAATTTTTTTTACAGACTTACAGCAGCTGTGCCAGACTCTGCATAAACCAGGAAACAGTATGTCTGGCAAACACTGCTATGAAGACTGAAAATTGTGTTGCCAAAGTAAGTAATATTTCAATAATATACATTATATCACATAGCAGTGCTACATAAATAGGCATCCTCATTCAGTATTGCTACTAAAGACTCTTGTAGGATTATATATTTAAGAAAAGAATACACACAGTTATCACTTTATACAGAGTAGATTACAAGTCAGACTTTATCTCTTCAGTTGCAACAGAATCTTTTAATTTTGTACTCCAGTCACACTTTATATTGATTCATATTTGTTGCTTGACACTAGCTATAGATTATCACAAAGCAGTAACATTTTTCTAAGGTAATGTACAAATATTTGTATAAGTTCCTTCATGTACAAAAAAAGTATAGAGAACATCATTGTAAGGAATGTGAAATATTCAACAGAAAATCCAATTGTTATGTCACTATTACTACTTATTGAGTGGCTAATGTTATTGTTTTTAGTTATTTTAATCTAAGTGGACAAGTGTGTTGGTCATGCATATGGGTGACCTCTTTCATATATAAATATGTGCTATATCTATAGCCTAGATCCCAAAATAATCTTAAGTATTAGAGATCTGGAGCTTTTCCTTTCCACCACAACTTTGGCTTAAATTCAAGTGTCAGCGATTTTTGTTATCCCAAGAGTAAGTAGTATTCAGTACAGAGTGTGTTTCTAGACTGTTGCTTTACCAATCTGCAAAAATAATGCCTTTATTACCATTTAGGGATTTTTCACTGTTACAACTTTCTCAAATTTATTTTATTTTAATCAATTGTTTCATACAAGCAGGCCCTTATTTACTTTTTGTTATTATTAGAACCAGGCATCATGTTTCTAAAGACAGCTATCTTAGTCCTTTTACGGTGCTATAACAAAAATACCATAAAGTGGATAGCTTATAAAAATAGTTATTTATTTCTTATAGTTCTAGAAGCTGGGAATTCCAAGATCAAGGTGCAAGTATATTTGTTGTCTAGTTGAGGGTTCATTCTGCTTCATAGATGGAACCTTCTTTCTATATCCTCACATGACAGGAAGGGCTGGCCAAGCTCTCTGGATCTTATGTTTTAAGAGTACCAATTCTATTTCTGAAGGCTCTGTTCTCATGATTTCTTGAGGGGGAGGGGGGTCAACAAAAAAACTCAGACCATAGTAACAGCAGCAATTAAATTTTTTTCTTAAAACATGAACTAATCTCTGGGCGGCCTTAATTAACTGAAAATATATCATATGAAATATAACTATTGGAATGATCCATATAAGCAATGGCAGAATTTATTTACAGTTATAGTTACAAAAGGTAGAGTTCATCAGTCATATCATCAATTCAGTTGTCAATAATTTGCTACAAAATGTTGAGTGTTACTATAAATTAAGTTTTTTTTTAGTTATTTAATCACAATTAGCAAGTGCTAATTGACCCTGTTTTATATTCAGTATTTGTGTGTGGAGCTGGGTGCAATGAGCCTTTTTGGCCATACTGCTCTCACTTTCACCACAAACGGGTGATGACCACCAATCCAAGGACAAGGTAACAATTTTAATGAGTTTCATTGAGAGCTGGCCAAATGAACATCTGTTCCTTTTGTTTTTCCTGTACTTTATAAACCAGGATCTCTAAGCAACAGAGTTATGTTGGTATGTATGTATATGATATGGGGTGGGTTTGGTTTTTTTCTTCTCCCACCCTCTACTTCAGTGGTGCATTGTTAGAAATGTGGCATTTAGTATAAGACGTAATTTCGTCCATGTTCTTGGGTAAGGAAATAAGTTTACTCGTTATTCATCAGTCTGTTTCACTTGCTTCCAGATGGTAACCCTCTTATCCCATTCTTGATTATTTTAACGTTATTCTGACACTTCTATCCTTCCATTGTCCCCTGAAAAAGTCTAATTTAATAATGATTTGCATAATTTCCAACTGGAACATAACTAACTTCCAGGTTCCTTGTACTGGCCCCTATTCTGTCTTCTGCTCATTGCTTCAGAGTTGAGCAGGTAATCAGTTGATCAATAACAAAAAATACGTAGCTGAAAAGTTTAGATTATTTCAGCAGCCTCCACTGAGCATGCTAATAGTGAAATTCCTTTTTCTTAAATATGTTGTATCTATCTCATGATTCTATACTGTCTCTGTTGGCCTCATTTATTGCCTGACTTTTGAAAGAAATGACTTGCCATTATTTTTGTAGGTCTGCAAGGTTTTCCTTATTTCCTGTTCTTGATTTTAGCCTATAACAATAGTTTAATCTGCTATAGAGATGTGGGGCTGCAGTGGTTTTTCTTCAAAACTTGATACAAGTGTCTTTGTTGATTCAGATTGTGCTCCAATGTGGCCTTGAATGACCAATTATTTCTATGTAATAACAATTGTAACACAGTGATATGAGCCATTTTTGTCCTATAGTTCAAAGCAATTGAATTCTGATCAAGAGTGATTTTTTTCTCCTTTTATTTAATCACTTTTACATTTACTTACATGTATATACATTGTTTGTGCCACCCTCTCCTCCCACCCTCCTACCCCAACCCTCAAGATTAGAATAATTTTGATTTGGGTAGAGATACTAATTACAGCCCAAAGCCTTTTCAGTGAACATTTTTTATGTGAGTTTTAGAGAAGACATTAATACCAGTCACTTCCTTGAAAGCAGAAATGTTATGTTCAGACCCCTTTAGTATAGTATGTGTAACTCTCCATTGCCAGGTATCTTATTCTTACAATAGCTCTATAAAAAGAAGGGTATACATTACTTCTCTTTAGAATATAAAAAAACAAAGCTATGAGACAAACTATACCTACTCTAGATTGACAATAATCTTCTTAATCTTTAACTTGAAGAAAAAGATTTAAAAATTAAAATAGGGAGGGGTCATTTTATCAATATAACTTAATCCAGGTAGTAATCAGAGGCATTAAGGTGTTATTTGTTTATATTTTTTGAGAACCTTTCTCCTGGTGATAGCCCTGTAGTTTATGAGATTTGTGTTTGGAACATGATGAGGTCTATATATATTATTATAGCTTTAAATGGACAGTCATTATTGACTATCAACTTAGTCTTAAAAATCCATAATCACATTGTACTTAATTGTCATTGTTTGTTTAATTAGGAAACAAAACTAACTGGGAGATTAAAGAAAATTAAATTTTTTATGTTATCTTTTTACAAACACATATAGTTAAAATTGAATTGTTTGAATATATCCACCTTGATTTAAGGCCCAGATAGGAGTAGTTCTGTGGTTTTATGCTTGGAAATATCCCATATTTATATCCTATATAGATGTTCTGTATTTTTCTTGTTGTTGTTACTGTTTTTTAGTTGAGACTAATAATCTGTTTGAAACTGACTGAGACAGAAAAATGTGATGTTCCTTTCCATTCACTCCAGATTTTGATAGAAGACTTGTTTTATTTATTTCCAAAATTATATCCGCAGGAAACAAGCTGTTTAAATTCAGATTATGCTGAAGCAAAATGGTCCTGGTATGAGAAGCAACGTGCTGTTTTACGAGCACAGAGTCCCTTTTCTCATAACTGATTGATAGTAAATATTTTCCTGAAGAATTATTGCCAACCATGAACAGTGCAACTGTTTCACTTTTTTTCCGTGCTACTTGCTGTACCAGCCATTGTCGGTAATTAAGATCTACAATTCACAATGCAGACGTTTGCACTTCCTCTGGGTCTGCGCTATTTATAAGGCATTTCAGCTGTTCAGAGTTTCTTTTGAGTTTTAAACTACATGTTAACAGGCTTCTTTAATACGCTGTTCCACAAGTAGCATGTCAGATGGTCTGTTCTTCACACAGGCGCCTCTGTCAGGTCTGTACATTAACTTTGTGGGGGATCATAGAAGATTTAACCATATCATTGAGGCCAATGTGGTTGGGAACACTGGAGTGCAGTGTGTTTACACGTTAGGCTCATGGCTTTTTCAGGAAGCCAGAAATGAAGTTCAGAAGTAAAATCTTTTCTTTCATCTTTAAATGTTCCTGTGAATTTAATGTGTTAATTGGTTATAAAGGTCTTGAAAAATATACAATAAAGTGACTTTGCCAATGCATTTTGAATTAATAAGAGATGCAGGTAACCCTCTTGTTGACTAGATTTGTCTGTCAGATTAAGGATGTAAAAATGCATTCCCTTATAAGTTTGCATGATATTTAAGAATACAGACATGGGCACCAAAATAGATCAGCAGATTGCACATTTGTTGTGTAATCAGCTTCAGGAACCCTAAGTAGCATGTACCATTGATAAGGAGATGTAAACAGGGATCTTTTCTCTGTTAAAATTGGTAAAATTCAAGCCATTTCATCCCAGGAGAGAGTTAACGAAAGAAGAAGGAGAAGAAGGAGGAAAAAAAATAGTCCACACCCCAGCCCAGAATCTTCATGAATGATGCCCTAGAATTAGAGTAACTGCGTGCACAGTCTCCTTGCTACTGGCACTCATTGTTAAACATACAAGAAAAAGAAACAAGAAACTGAAAGCTGTCAACAAAATGTGTTTAAAACTTTGCCTCAAGTAGGGATCAGAGTGGCTGTTTTTAAGCCTGAAGTCCAGCTGCATTGATTGTGTACATTGGCCGCCAGCATCTTTCAGCAGAGCAGATCTGTTCAGGAAGAAGGGTGCAGGTTTCAGTGCTGATTCTTGATGGCTCTTGAATATAGACAGAGCTTATAACAAAGCCATTTCAAAACAAAACCTAAAACTTTCTGCAGTTTTTTTTTGAACTACAGGGCTTCTGTAAACTTCTCTTTCTCAGTGAACTCTTTATGAACCTTTTTTAAAATAGCATGGTTCAGCTGTTGGGAACCACTGATCTATCTGACTGAGGCACTTCAAGATGCTAGAACCTATTCACATTTCTGTCTAGCCAGGGAGCTAATAAGATCGAGTTTGTCTTTGTGGATTGATCTAGATTATCATGAGATGAGCCCAGTCAGTGTCTTCCTCTGTGAAAAAAAAGGAAAGGTTAGGGGCAAAAGGGGTGAAAGAAAAAAGTTCTTCATCAAGAATTGACTGCAGTATTGCCTGCTGATGCATGTCGGATCACCCGCACAGAGAGATCACATGGCTTCTCCAAAAGTCAAACGATCAATTCGCCTCATTTTGGCTCTGTACTTAATGCACAAACAGTGCGATCTGCGGGGCTGTAATTGCATTGTTAGGGCCAAGGAACAAGCCTGTGCCTTTTCAGCAGACAGCTGGCAGGGAGAGAGGCATGTTGTTAGGAAAGAGAGAGGCAAGGCAAATAAAATTACTGCTAACGCTCAGAGATCGGCAGGAGTCCTACTTGCCTAATCTTACCGGTGGGAGCAAGCGGCTGTTGTAATCCAATTATAGCAGCATAAGCAATTTGTTAGACACTCCGCATAATGTAACAATTTCCCAATAAACTCTGACTTGTAATAACGTCGGCAAGAGTCCGCATAAATCTGCCCGAATGGTGGGGGCTGGAGCATTCGGCTGGGGGCTTGTAATTGGCGCCATCAGCACGTTTTTTGTGGAGTGCAGTATGGTGCAGTCTTTTAGTGTAGGAATTTTAAGGAGAAAAGCATGGTACACATTTCTTAGAAAAAGGAAAGTGGCCATTAAAAGGGGAGTAGCAAGAAGGGCATGCTCTTTTGCCTTCACTTTACCTAGGAATCTTAGTGTAGAAAGAAAACAGGAGGAAGCCATGTTTCCTTCTAATACTAAGGGGGTGGGGTGGGGAAAGTGTGTGGATTAGTTAAATTCATTCCTTTATTTAAAAGGCATCAATTTCTATTATTTGTATCCTCCTCCAGCACCCTAAAATGCTGTTCAGGCAGCACTTAGCTACATTTTTACAAAATGTTCTTAGCCAGGCAAGCCTAGAAATGTCACATTTTAATATATTTTCTTCCTGAAGTTTAGCATTTTTTTATTACAGGAAAATACATCTTTGTGCCTAGGAAAAATGTTTTAAAGATATTATCTCACTGTGTGCCAAATCTTTTTGTAGAGTTCAACCGTCTGCTTTAAGAAACCATTACTTACTGGAAGGTTTTAAACCCAGCTTGTTTGCTTAGCTTGCTTTACTGTGCTGCTTATTTTCTAATTCTGAAATACATTGTGAATATCTGATGCTAAGGTTACTAATCAGGCTTGTTGAAAACTTACATTGTATAAGAATAAAATCTTATTTAAAACTTTAACTGTATGACCACTACAGAAATAATTTTGATTCCTAGGTAATAATAGTTTTGTTTTGTAAAAATATTCCTCACTGTGTAGAGCAAATTAGAGCTACCCTCATTTATTGAGTGGCATTAGTAGTCACTAAATAGGATTTCATACTTATACAAGGTATAGGAAATGAAGAGTGCTTATAGATTCAATAGATAGTTTTTCATGCTACTGAGTGTGTATTAAATGTT
Organism: Castor canadensis; assembly: GCF_047511655.1. NCBI lineage: Eukaryota > Metazoa > Chordata > Mammalia > Rodentia > Castoridae > Castor > Castor canadensis. Next base: position 28,011,993 of record NC_133392.1, on the reverse strand, counting down.
GCCTACTTTCTTATGCCAACCCAACACTTCATTGCTGCATAATGTGTCAAAATCATGCTTCTGAAACAGAATTCTTCAAAATATCCTGTTGCTGTGGGTATTATTGCAATAAATATTTACTTTCAGTATACACACTTCCTTCTATTGAAGCAAATACTGCCTTGTTTGACTGGAGCTGCATCAATAAACTGCAGTACCTCTAATAAAGCCACTCAGTGTCTGGGTTTAACTAATGGCTGATTTTCATGACTTTGACAGTGAGCTGTGTGCATTATTTTCTCCTGATATTGTAAAAATAATGAGAGCAAATTAGAACAATCAGTTTACACAGATAGCTCCTGATTGGAGGCGATGGGCAATATGGCAGCAGGTAATCCATCTTCCGGCTCCTGTCACATTAACTTCAGCAGTGTGAAAAGATCAGGTGGGGTAAGCAGGGATCCTGCCCAATCGGAACACTGAAATTAATGAGAAGAGCATTGTTCTGTGATCAACCTTTTAATTAGCAAGACTAGAAATGGAGGACATGATGAAGGCTGCACCACAGCTGCACAATGCCAGGCACAGTTTCTAAAAGGAGAAAGAAAAGAAGCTGCGGATTTTATGTTTCCCTTTTCCTGCAGTGTATAGGCATTTCATTTCTATTCTAAATCTCCTTTACACACTTAAGAAATACTGCCTTCTTTCCAAAGTAATGTCACAAATATGGTTGATGTATTAATAATCTATAGACTGTGATTCTATTGGGGTCATTTAGTATTTAGATTACCAGTGCTTTCTTTAGCATTATACTCTGGATTTTGTGTTTTGATTTTTTTAAAAATCAGGTAACCATTGGAATTGAATTTTGTAAAGTTCTGCCTTGTCAGCCTCCCCCAACTATTTCCCTCCCATGTAGAGCTTTCCTTGCAAGTAACATAAGGGTTTTCTGGTTTGGAGCACTTCTGTCACTTTGAATTATTTAAAAGAGGAACAAAATCCAGGCAGTAAGCTATGACATATTTAAATTGTGTCCCTTTCCTGATTCTATTTATTAGGAAATTTGCTGTTTTGTTTGTTTTCATATTTCCTATGCCATTGACTTCTCAGTGTTGGTGCTGTGTTACTTCAATTTATATTATTGAGAATCAAATATCAATCAAGAATGTTGTTTCTAGGAAAAAGAGAAAATCTATGAATCTGAAGGCTGATTCATCCATATAAAGTTCAGTTACACTAAAATTGTAGCCTTGTTAATCATCCTTATAATACAAAAGTGATATAAGGTGATACAAGGTATTAATGAGCTAAAATTAGCACATTTTCTAGATTTCTTTTTGGAAGGTTTTAACTCTGGGAAAGTTTATGATGCCATCAGGTCTTGGCACTGTTTTAGTCTTTATACCACAGACCATTGGTATGCATGGGCATATAGTTCCAAGGAGACTACCATGGAGTAAAAAACATGAATGCTCAAAATGCATACTGTTCCATACTGTACTTGATTCATTTTTCTCGTAACACACCCAGTTCTGCTAAAGGCATGCCACCTTTCTACAAATCTAAAATTTTTACTTTATCACTTAAATTAAGCACATTATGTGCTTCTTTTGGCTTGGAAGGATTACCATACATTACCTTTCTTTTGGGGTGCCACTTTTTGGGAGGCATATTTTCACAAAATTAAGGGCAGAAAAATATTCAGCAGATCACACGATGATACAAACACCACTGACAAATGCAGGACTGACTGAGTTCCTCCACATCATCTGAGTTGCATAATGTATGTAGGGGGGATTTAAAGTTTTGGTTTTTGAAATTTCTTTTTCTTTTTCTTTTATTTCTTTTCACCATTCTTGGTTAAAAACACATGTAATAAATATAAGGTGGGCTTGCTGTACTTAGCTTGTTGTAAAAGCAAGTAATATAATATAGGCCAAGTGATGATTTTGTAGTTTCCAAAGATATATAAAACAAATTTTATTTCTTTACATTAACAGTTAATTGGCTGTTATTTAAATATGTATAGCTGGTTATCAGATACTTGTCTTAGTATAAAATTAGTAGGAAAGAGCCTAAAGTCTAGCATGAAATATTTAGGTTAGGTATAAAATAATCTGTTCTCATCACAGCTAATAGGACTTGTTTCATCATATTTATTACTAATATAGATTATACCTGTCATTATATATAACTCTCTAGCCCTGAGCTGTAAGATACTGCACTTACAGAAACTTAAGCCACTAATGTTATACTTCCATTCAAAACTCACATCTATATCCCCATTATACTGAACTCCCCTCAAAAAACTATTTCGTACAGCTTGGGATTCTGTCACAGAAAAAACTAAAAAAAAAAAAGCATAATAGTGAGCTTTTCCTGAAAATATTAACTTAGATTTGTACAGATCAGTATCTTCGTAAATAGTGTTCAGGACTCCCTCAACATATGCCTTAATACATGGGTGCAGCTGTGCATATTACTCTTTCAAAGCCCATTTATTAAAGTTTTTCAGCATACTTTTTATTGTTACTTAATCTGGAAGAGAAATTTTTATTCTTAAAGCTATTATAGATTTTGTGGCTGTTAATGAGTGTAAATATTCTCCTCTCTCCTAGTTTGACAGTTTCAGAAGGCTGGGCACATAAGCTCTCCATGGATAAATATGTTCTTAGTCATACGGTGTAAAAAGATCACTTCCAAAGCTTGTGAAATCCGAGCCCTCCTTTTGAACCTTTTAGTACCCATGAGCTCAGGATCCATACATGTAAAATTTTATTCTTGTATCGTGACTTCAACTTATAAGGCAAATAAGCTGAATTTAAATGATAATCATGCTCTGTGCCAAGTTTCTACAAAAATAAAATTGTATTTTCCTTCTTTGCTCAGAGTATAGAGTTTCTTCTGATTTGTTATCCTTTCAATATTTGTTGCTGTTGTTGGGTTTGTTTCTTAAGATCAGTGTTAATGTAGACATCCCATTTTTGAGGGCATCTTATTTGTTGCTGTTTATACTAATAATCTCACAAATGTTCAAATGACCAAGAAACACTCTTTTAATTTCCTATTAGGGCTAAATTACCTTAAATTCTACTAATCCCACTATAAATCATTGGACTCACCTTGGAGAAATTTTCATTAGTCCTTTGGACTCACCCAATACACCCTTAGTTAAAATTCTTACCTATGGTACCAGATGAATCTATGAAGCTATTATAATCCTAACCACCCCCCCATCATTTTTAGTTTTTGTATACATTCCTGTCCAGAGATTTTGTTTGTTTGTTCTTTTGTTTTAGACAGAGACTTGCTGTGTAACCCAAGCTAGCCTGGAACTTTGTAACCTTCTACCTCAGCTTCCTGAGTGGTAGGATTATAGCTGTGATAGGTGTGTGTTACCATGCCTGGTCCCATATAAAGATTTTTTAAATATCCATTTTCTATCTCATACACCTTCAGATAGAAGAAGTATATCTTTTTTTTCCATTAATTTTGGTTTTCTACTACTCAAAAGGTTTGAGGAAAAGATAGAATACATTGATGTTTGTTGAGTCCCTGTGTCTGGGCACTGTAATGTTAGCCATGCATTACCTGTTTCATACTTCATGTGAACCTGATAAAATAGACATCCCCATCTCACAGATGAGGAACTGGAAGCTTCTCTAAGCTAAATCTTTACTTTGTGACTTTATTTTTTTGGTGGGACTAGGGTTTGAACTCGGGGCTTCACAGTTATAAAGCAAGTCCATTTTGCTATGGTAATTTTGGAGCTGGGTCTTGCAAACTACTTGTCCAGGCTGGCCTCAAATCACGATCCTACCGATCTCAGCCTCCCAAGTAGCCAAGATTACTTGGTAATTTTTTTGAGACAGGGTTGTTCCATAGCCCAGGATGGTGTGGAACTCACTATGTATCCCAGGCTGCCCTCGAGCTCACAATCCTCTTGCTTCAGACTTCTGAGTGTTGAAATTACAGATGTGCTCCACCACACTTGACTCTGTATTACTTTTGACATTTAGCAAAAGTTACTTCTTCTACCTGTCACACTTTACTGCTTATAAAATATCTTGTCCAGGTTAACCTGAGCCAAGTACTATAATCAGAAAACTTTCTCTTTTTCTGGGCTACCAAGTAATGACTATAGGTCTTTAGCTACTTATCAATAACAATCATTTACATTGTAAACATAGTATAAAGGCCTTTAAAAGATCTAAGGTGACTTCATGGCTCCATGTTAAAATGCATAGAAGGTGATAGGACAGTATTAGACAACTGTTTCAAGGTGGTGACTCATACCTTAGTAGTTGTTTTAAAAGTTGTTCTGGTGTAAAGCCCTAACTTCAAACAATAGTCCCACAAGGGAGGGGGAGGAACTATGACAAACTAGAATATTAAAATATTTCTAATAAGACACACAAATTTAGTTTTTTAGTTTTTTTATACCTCAGATATCATTTTTCTAATCTACATTTCTAGGAATATCTGAGAGCGTAAGAAATTTAGTCATACAGATTAAAAAAAAAAAAAAAAAAGCCTGAGAGCAAGCCAAAAGGAAAATATATAGAGAAAACCATGTTTCAAAAGTAATGGTTCCTACAGTGTTAACTATGGACTCTGTAGCGTGACTCTGTAATGGAATATCATGGTAGGGGGCATAATACTGTAAATAAGATGAATATGCCACTTGTGGATTAATGGGCAACCTAAAGAGTGGCTTTATTTACATCTGTGTGTGAGGTTCGTTTTCAGTTTGTGTATTTTTTTCTTATTCTTGTGACTGGAGTTATTACAAACCTGACAGTTTAATTAGAGAACTTAAAAAAAATCTTTTGTATGATTAATGCAGTGTCATTTTAGAGTTTCAAATTCATAGGTTGGAGCAGTTTTCTTTAACTTTTTCTCTGGATAATAACTTAAGGCAGAGAGGTGGTTACTGAAATCTGTTAAGTCCATGAATACAGCTATTTTTCATGTTTTGTTCTAAAAGAGTTAAGTATAGACACCACATGTATCCAGATTGCAGATGATTCCATTTGCAGTGGATACGGCTTTTCTGCATTTGGTTGCTTTTCAACCATTTGGGTACTGCTTAACATAAACTTGAATACAGCTAGGAGCTAGGACACTATAGGAGCCATTACTTGTCTCAGCATTGTAGCATGGTAACTTGAAATAAGGGTAAGTACTAAGCGACAGTTTTATTATATCTAAATTTTTATTCAGCTACTTAGGTTGCTAATGATTACAAGTTAATACTGTTATTTAGTGATCTTGAGATTCAAATTGCTAAGTTACACCCTGCTTTCTCTCAATTGAAAATATATAATACAAGTTACTTTAAAAGGCAAATTTTACACCAAGGTAAATTGTAGAGTTTGCATAAGATCAGTTTTCACTTGCACAAAGTTATGGTATTTGTTGAGTCTGATTGATTTCAGACAAAAAAGTTGTTAAAAGTTTTTAAAGTACTAACATCCAAAGATTATATCATCAAATTTGATAACCTTTTTGCACCATTATTTATTGAACATTTGTAATGTGTCAGACATTTAGCTAATGGTTGTATAAACGTTTTTTGCTTTGTATAATCCATTTTACATATGGATAAACTAGAACCCAAATCAAGCAACTTGCCCAAAGTCATTTAGTGAGGTGGAGAATTAGCATTTGGGTTCAGACAGTCTATCCATATGGCCCAGTGCTTTCAGCCACTGTTTATGAATTTTAGTACATAGAAATTAGGGTAGATGTAGTAAGGAGGGTGACTATTTAAAGAGTTCTCTACGATGCCTATGAAATGTTAACAATTTACTGACAATAAGCCGGAATTTAGAAATCACAGCAAAATAAATTGGTTGTATGAAAGCACCATACAGTAATACCTTTTAGATTTGCTATTCTTTTCATGCACTCAAAATATTTTCCTTTTCAACATTCCATATGAGATGATAAAAGTTAAAAATACTTCAATTAGCAACCACAAAACACTACAACTGTTAATTGAACCTTGTAATCTCCTCTTGCTGTCTGTTAGGCTTTTCTTTTCAGGCTTTGATTGTATGTAATAAAACTGTTGCTTAATTAATGCCAGGGCTCTGAAGCCTTTGGTTGCCACAAAAGAGAGTGAAATAGAGAAACCAAGAGGCAGCATCCAATTGCTTTCCTGTCGTGTTAATTTAGACCTGTCATTCTTGTTCTAGTTCATGATATACAGCTCCCAACAGATACTAGGTGAATTGAAAGAGAAGCTGTAGTGAATCCCATCTTAGGAAAAACACAACTCATGATTGAGGCTCTCAGTAGGCTAATGAATAACTTTTCAGATAATATGTCACCCCTATTTTGAGCTGCTGTTACAATGAGTGTGGCCATGTTAATGTGACCAACAGACAGGATACAAAACCAAACTAAAGTGGTGAATTGGAGTCTTGTTTTTGTGGTATGTGCAGGAAAGATCTACGGTATCCACAGTATACTGTCTTTGGCCGAGAATACTTGTCCATAACCAGAGCACTAGAGAGGAAGTCATACTGACTGGTGTTAACCTTCACTTCTAATGCGAAAAAACAAAATGGTAAAATTTTCATTTGCAAATTGCTAAAGCTTCCTTAAATTATAGATGTGCTTTCCGACGGATTCCTATGCTTAAAAAATGGCTAATAAATGTTTTCTGGGCGTGGTGGCCCCTTTGCTGTAATCCTCACACGCAAAAGACTGAGCACAGGAGGATTGTAAGTTTGAGACCAGGCTGAGAACTCAAATATTTTCTTAACTTTGAAAATGCAAAAGATTGAAAAAAAAAAGTCATCCCTAAAAATGAATTTACTTATAAGGTGACTCCTTCCTTCTTTCCTTCCTTCCTCCCTGCCTCCCTCCCTCCCTCCCTCTTTTTTTTCCAAGGAACTATTAACTACCTGATTTTATATGTGTATTGATTTTAACAAGAGTGTTGAAAAAGCATCGTTTCAGAGTAGGGGGAAGACTTGAAATCAAACAATGAAAAATGAAATCCCTTTTATTTCTGGCTGCATTCCCAGAATGGGTGTGTATATTATAATTATTGAACTTTTAGCACCTGCTCTTATTCTGTGTGGATTGCATCATCATATCTAAAGTATACTTTCTGGTGATACCAAAGTATGAAGTAGACATTGTTGGGTGGAAACATTAGTGTCATCATAATTAACAATGGTTGAAGTGCTAGTGAAGAAAGGAGTTTACAAACAAGGGAAAAGGATACCTGCTTCAAGTTCAATAGCTTTTGTTGTTCAGGGGGTTATTTAATGTTAATAAATACTTGTTTTAGAATAGATGGAACTAGGTTAAGTGTTTACAGCCAAACCTTTCCATTCTCCTCCACCAAAGAGCAAGGTTCTCCTAATGCTGGCCTACTTTGCTCTAATACAGTGCCATAGGTACAGTGGTTATGCATTCTTGAAGAGAAAAATAGATGAGACTGAAAAGATTTTTTTAGTATGAAGTGCTTTTAGTGAAGATTTTTTTTAGTATGAAGTGCTTTTAGTAGCATGTTTCTTTGTTGGTGGGACATAATGTTGCCATAAATCATGAATAAATATTCCAAATTCTCTATTATAGCGGTTATAGCCATTTTTAAGCATCCTTTCTAAGTAGATATTTCTCTCCTGGCTTTCTGTATTGTGAACTTTACAAAACTGGCATAGGCAGCCTATTAATTATTCATAACATAGCAACAATTAAAGCAAATTAAAAATAAAAATCACCATATTGCAGTTAACCGTGGGCAGCACCAAACTGTGTCAGCTCTGTAAGGGCCTGTGGTGTTTCCTTAGTTAAAAGTGCTAGAGGGAGCTCTAACCTTGTTCAGAGGGTGTCGTTTGGGAACAATTGGCTGTATGTGGCCACAGGGTGGGTGGGAAGTAAAAGATAGACACTTAGGTTCTTTTGTAGCAAAAATTTAAATCTTTTTTATTAGAAAATAATTTCCTTTATCAGAAAATAAAGGATAGGATGGTCTATCAGTAAGCAAATAAGACATTTTCACCCTTATCTCCGTTAGTAGGAATATAATCTCCTAGCAGTGATAAAAAGATTCTTGATTTAATGAATTTTCACTGTGAACATACCTGTATAACCTCAACCCAGATTTTTTGAAAGAAAAAAGAGAAAGAAAAGGAACATTAGCATAACCCACTCCTACCCTCTGTAAGGCACTTCCCTTCTGAGGGTAACCATTATCCTCACTTTTAACTCCACGTATTTATTTTTCCTAGTGTTGAGCCTCATAACACAGTATGCATTCTTTACTGTATGACTTCATGTGGCATAATGTTTTTGAGAACCATTCCCATTGTTGCATATAGTTATAATTTGTTTATTCTTATTGATAATAGACTTTCAGTATAGATATATATATCACACTTTGTATATTTTACCATAAGTGCATTTGGATTTCTTTCAGCTTTTGCTAGCTAATAAAAATTTTTGTGCATATCTCTTTATGTTTTTGAATGGATATGTAATTAAGAGCAGAACTGACCTTTCCAAACTCATATAAATTTATACTCCTGCAGCAGAGAACCCTGGAGTTCTATTGTTCCTTTATTTCACCAACCAGTACTGGTTGGTGAAATAAAGGCAGAGATGTTGCCTGACCTCTGCATTGTATCATTATCACATATCATGTTGTGGGGTTTGGTTTGGGGTGTGTGTGGGTATGTTTTTTTCCTTTTTTCCTTTCCCCAGTGCTAGGGATTGAATCTAGAACCTTTCGAGCACTCTACTGCTGAGCTATATCCTCAGCCCTGTTTTGTATTTTTAAACTGGGGGGCGACCTTACATGACAAAATTAGCTGTCTGACCATTTCCGATTATATAGTTCAGTAGCATTAATTATATTCATTCTGTTGTCGCATTTTATTTTTTAACTTAAATTTCTCTGAACACTATTAAAATCAAACATCTTTTTATATATTGATTGGCTACTTGGATTTAATTGAGTTTTATGCCCTTAAGGATTTGTAGGACTATTTTTTTTTTTAATATATAAATTCTGGGTACAAATCTTTTGTGTGATTGTATGTAATGCAAATATATTATCCTACGTTGTGACTTGCTTTTTCACTTTAAATGATGTCTATTAGTGAACAGATCTTAAATTTTAACATAGTCCCATTTATTGATCTTTGCTTTACATAGTATTTTTATATTCTACTTAAGAAATCTAGCCAGACACTGGTGACTCGTGCCTGTAATCCTAGCTATGTGGGAAGCTGAGATTGGGAGGTTCAGGTCAAGGCCAGCCTGGGCAAATAGTTTCCGAAGCCCCATCTCCAAAATAACCAGAGCAAAAATGAATTGGAGGTGTGGCTAAGGCTGTAGAGTGCCTCCTTTGCAAGCGTAAAGCCCTGAGTTCAAAACACCCATCCCACCAAAAGAAAAAAAATCTGTACCTATCTTAGTGTCATGAAGAGCTTTTCAATATTTTTATTGTTTTACCTTTCTTACAGATTTGGGTCTGTTTGATTTTTGTGATGGTGTGAGGTAGATGTGAGGATTTTTTCTTTCAATGTGATACCCAGTTGGCCCAGCACCATTTATTGAAATGTTTATTTCTCACTGTATTTAATTGTTTCCTTTGCCATAAATTATGTGACTATGTATATATGGGAGTTTATCAAAATCTTGAACTCTGGTGTAGTAAGTCCTACAGCTTTGTTGTTATTCTTCAAGGTTACCTAGGTTGTTCTCAACCATTTGCATGTCCATATAAATTTTAGAACCAACCTGACAGTGTTTTCCTTCTGCTGACCTTTCCATTGTCTAATACAGTACTTGCACGTGTAATTCACCCAGTATACTAGCTTAAATATATTGAAATATATAGAGAGATATTTGTGAAGGAAGAGAGATATTCCTGTACACACACAAAAAACATTCCCTACATTGTAGTTCCCTTTAATTTTGCCTACAACCTTTTACCCTGGCTCTCCTAACCTGCTCTGACCATCTAATATGCATATCTTAACATTTCTTTCTTCTTTTTTCAATTCTATCCCCAATCCCAACCAGTAATGGTGGCCATACAAGTTAGCATATTTGAAAAGTATTCTAACTCAGAATTTGCTTTTCTGGGGAACTGGATAGGAAGTTTCAGTTAAAACTCCAGCCAGGTGCCAGTGACTCAAGTCTGTAATCTTAGCTACTCAGGAGGCAGAGATCAGGAGGATTGCAGTTCAAAGCCAGCATGGGCACATAGTTCTTGAGACCATATCTTGAAAAAAAAAAAATCACAAAAAAAGGGCTGGTGAAGTGGCTCAAATAAGAGCGCCTGACTTGAAAGCATGAGGCCCTGAATTCAAATACCTGTGCCACCCCCCAACAACAACAACAAAAAACCCTCCAGTTTTGCCAGGCGTAATGCCTATAATCCCAGCACTCAGGAAGCTGAGGAAGGAGAATCCCAAGCCAGCCTGGGCTACATAATGAGATCCTGACTCAGAAAAACCAATTGTAAAACTTGATGGGCAGGTCCTAATATAGCCTTAATTGTTGAGATTTTTTTTTTTAAGACAGATGTATATATTACATGTAATCAAAAATTTTTTTACAGTTTTGAGCTAATGGAGTGGCTTAAGTGGTAGAGTACCTGCTTAGCAAATGTGAGGCCCTGAGTTCAACCTCAGTACCACGAAAAAAAATTTTTTTTTGTACATTTTTCTTAACCATAGTTGTGGGGGAGATTTTATTGTGATATTTGCATATATGCTTGCAATTTATCCTTTTTTTTTTTTTTTGGCGATACTGGGATTTGAACTCAGGGCCCACACCTTGAACCACTCCATCAGCTCTGTTTTGTGATTTTTTTTTTTTTTTTTTTTTTTTTGAGATAGGGTCTCGTGACCTGTTGCCTGAGCTGGGTTCGAACAGCAACCCTCCCGATCTCTGCCTCCTGAGTTGCTAGGACTACAGTCAGGAGCCACTGGCACCTGGTTTGCAATGTATCGTTTTTGATTCATCCCCCTCCATCATTCTCCCTTATCTCCTTTCCCCCTTTTTAGAACAATTTCAATAGATTTCATTGTTCCGTTTTCATACACATACACAAAGTTTATCAACCATGTTTGCCTTCCTTCACCCTCTCTGTTTACCTTCCCCTTCCTACTGTTACCCACTTCCCAGACAGGACCTATTTTACCTTCCTGTTCTTTTTCTAAGTGTATATTAATTGTTAAGTGGGGGTTTGCTATGGTATTTCATACATATGTACAAACTATGAAGTCTTTTCTCACTACCAAGGTTGCCACTGTCTACATATTTGATGCTTTGCCTATAGGTTAATCTGGCAATCCTTAATCTACTTTCTAAGATTTGTTTTGAAATTTTTATATAATGCAATGTTTAAAATATTACTATGCTAATATTTTTTTGAATTACTGGGGTTTAATCTCAAGGCCTTGTGCTTGCAAACTCTCTACCACTTGAGCCACACCCCTAACTGTTTTTTACCTTGGTTTGTTTATCAGATAGGATCTTGTGCTTTTTTGGCCTTGGATGGGGGTGGGGTGGGAGTATCCTACTTTTGCCTACCATATAGCTAGGATTACCAGCATGCACCACCATGCTGCACTGTAGAGACTTTTTTCTTTCAGATTTCAGAGGTCATCAAAATGAAGTCTGGTGTGATGGTGCACACCTGTAATTCTAGCACTCAGGACACTAAGAGAGGAGGCTCCCAAATTCAAGGCTAATATTGGGTGTATATGAATTCCAGGCTAGCCTAGGCTGCATATATATATACAGTGAGACCCTATTCAAAAAGAAAAAATAAACTCCATCAAAGTGCCTACAGTGTCAATATACTATAACTAAACACAAACACAGGACCTTAATTTCCATTTTAAAGAATTTAGTTTGAACAAATTAAGTTTCATTGGAAGTTCAACAGAATTTGTGGTGTCAGCTTCCACAGTGATAGTATTTTTAAACAATGAACAATCTAGTGGACCTGAGTCAGAAGTAAGTAAAACTGAAGAGATGGGCTGATAGAATGGATACAGACTAAGACAGCAGCAGGGAAAATGGGGGTTCAGGAAGGGCAGAGAATCACAACACTTAGAATCATACCAAGAAGTCAGGGCATTATTTGTGGAGCAAGTAAGACAAATTATTATTTTAAAGTTAGCACTACATAAAATCACAAGCCTAGGATCAGGCCCAGTGTCTGTCACATACAAACTATGTAAGCCTGAGCAAGCTAGTTACCTTCCTTAAGCATCATGTTTTTCTTTTTCTTGCAAAGGAGGCTAATACCACTTATTTCCTAGGGTTGTTACAAGAACATATTATGAATACAAAGTGTTCAGAACAGGATCTAGCACATGCATTCTGGGGAAAGGTAGCTGTTAGAGTTTCTTTGTTTTGTTTCGGTTTTTTTTTTTTTTTTTGGGTGAGGGTGTTGTTTGTTTTTTGAGACAGAGTCTTGCTGTGTAACCTGAGCTGGGCTCCAACTATTGATCCTCCTTCCTCAGCCTCTGGAGTGCAGAGAATTATAGGTAGGAACCACTATGCACAGCTTGTTACTGTTTTCTAGTATCAAAAAAAACCATCTCAACAATTGAGGTTATGTGTGTTTGCACCACTGTGCTCCCCTAAAGCAGTCTCCACTCCTTAGTTCAGTTTGGATTAAAATTTTAGTTTACCAGATATTTTTGAGCTGCTGCTACAAAAGATTTATGTCAGTCTCTGCCCTCCCCGGCTTAAAATGTAGTATATAAAGGTTTCTGGTTTTGTGCATGTGTGTGTGTGTAAGTGTGTGGTACTGGGGTTTGAATTCGCCCTCATGCTTGCCAAGCAGGCAGTTTACTACTTGAGACACACCTCCAGCCCAGGGTTTCTAGACATAAAATTAGTGTAAAAGTGAAGGTGATATATTTAAAAGAGTATTAAGCTGACTATAATCAGCACCTATGTGGGTTATACTGTTGTACTTAAAAATCATATGGCAGTTTATGCCCTTATTATGTGTCAGGCACTGTTCTAAATGCCTTTATGTATATTATCTTACTTTTATTCTAACAATCACACTTCCAGCTAGTACTGTATCAGCATTTTATAGATGAGGAATTTGAGATACAAAGATGTGATCACACATCTCTGAATGTTAGAGCTGATATAGAACCAGTGCCAAATCATAATGGTGTGTGTTTGGGGTTTTTTGTTATTGTTGTTTGGGGGGTTGGTTTTTTTGTTGTTTTGTTGGTGGGATGGTATTTTGAACTCAGGACTTAAAGCTTGCAAAGCAAGCGCTCTACCACTTGAACCAAACCTCCAGTTCATTTTGCTCTGGTCAGTTTAGAGATGGGGTCTGAGGAACTATTTGCTTGGGCTGACCTCAAAGTGTGATCCTCCCAGGGGAGTTGTTTTGCTTTGCTTTGACTATTACATAAACTTCTACAGAGGAACATTTGAGCTAGCTTCATATTGGTACTTGTGGTCTTGGTTCCCATGTAAACCTCTTTTAGTTATAGAAAATACATTTTTCCACCTGTGCAAAGCAGTCCTGGTCTTCTGCATTTACTGTCATCATTGACTTGAGGAGCTACACTGTCATTAAAAAGAGGAAGCGCCACAATTTCATTTTAGCAAAACTGTACAGCTTATGTAACAACTGCATTTTGAAATTTAGTCTCAATTCTGCTAATTTATGTGAATCTGAGCAAGTTATTTTCATCACCTCTGCTAAAAAAAAATAAAAAACAGATGCTGCATCCAAACTAAGCCTTTCCTGGATAAATTAAGAAAACAATTACTGAAGTATTCCAGAGAGAAATGTCTTTAGTCCCTTGATGCTCCAAGGGTTATTAAAGTTTTACCTGCAGATAACTAAGACTTCCAGAAGTTACAAGTCATTTACTCCATTCACTGCAGCTAAGAGAGGCCTATGCTGCTGCCTCATAGGATTATTTCTTGCTGCATTTAACATGCATTAACAAGCATTTGGAAAGAGTTGGATTTCTTCTAGAAAGCTGAGTTGGCTTCTTGAGATTCTATCAAAAGGGGGAGGAGAGAGTTTTGGATTAAGCTTTCTTTAGGAGCAAGTTTTACCTAGTCACCAAGACCTTTTTATAATACACAAAAAAATCCAAGGATTAGAGCACGAAGAGGAAAAGGGTAGTTTTTTTTCTTCTTTATTTAAAACTGACTGTATTTTTCCCACCTACTTTTAAGTTATGTTTTAAGTGTGTCTCTTTGTTTTCCTCTGGCAGGTCTGCCTTCATCATTCCTCATTATTTATGATAGAAGTTAACTTTCTGGTGGTAAATAAGAGGAGGATATATGAGGATGCTGGGGAAGTTCCTTTAAACTTTAGCCATCACAGAAACTTTATTTTGGTTATGTTAGTATCGTTTAATGTCCAGATAAACAACCTTTACTTGAGAAAGTTATACAGAAGGAGCAACCAGATTTCAGACAATTAAACTTACTACTCTGCCTGAAAAATTAGGTAGTGGGTTGTTTTGTGTTTGTTTTTGTTTTGTTTTGTTTCCAGTACTGGGGTTTGAACTCAGGGCCTACACCTTGAAATGTAGTGGAGTTTAAAAAGTAGTTTTGGGGCTGGCAGAGTGGCTCAAGTAGTAAGTGCCTGCCTAGGAAGCATGAAGCCCTGATTTCAAACTCCAATACCACAAAAAAATAAAAGGAAAGGCCATTTTTCCATCTTCTCTCCCTCTTGATGTTTATTATTTATTGTGTGGGAAAGTACTTGTTTGTCCACTAAGTATATTGCTTCTCTTAGAACCAGAGAGCTTGATAATGCTAGGTCCCTTTTGCATTGGGTTATCCTCATTACGTTCCCCTCATCTTTCCTCTCCTTCTAACCCCCCTCCATCCCTTACTTTATCTCTTCTCAAGCTATCCCCTCTACCTCTTCTCTAGGCTGTCATCTCCCCTTTCCCAGTCTCTTCTCTACGCCTCATTATTCCCTTTCTCCATCTGTTTCTGGTCTCTTTCTCACACACACACACACACACACACACTTGTCCCCTAATTCCCACTCTCCTTTTTCCCATTCCCAGTCTCTTTTGTCATTCCTCTTCCTGTCCTACCCCTTCGCTATCTCCAACCTCTCTCTCTTTCCCTTCTTGCTGCTTCCCTTCCCATACTTCCTTCCTCTTCCCCTTCCCTACTCCCCTCATCTCTCCTACTTCTCCCTCTTCCTTCCCACAATCACAACAACCTATGATTCTGTATCCCGTAGGATCAGGTCTTGGAGATTAGTTTTGCCTGCTCTGTTAATTTTTCAGAAAAATAATCCTCTAGGTGGCATAAAAACACCCTGCCCTCCCTCCCCATATATATCAAATAATTGACTAGCAATTCATTCGAAATGCCAGAAAGGTAATATAAACATCAAAATGTGAACATTATCTATTTACTAATGGTGAAAATTCTGAGCAATGTTTTTTGAGGCAGAGTTTCACTGTATTATTTAGACCCGTCTAGAACTCCTGGGCTCAAACTATCCTCTAACTTCTGCCTTCAGAATAGCTGAGACAATAGGCACAGGCCACCACCACCCAGCCTTGGCTAATTTTTATGTTCTTGGGCTTCTGTGTTTTTCATATTTTCTAAATAATGTCAATTATAAATTCTGTTTGTTAAAAAATCAGTTGATCTCCATTTGCCTCCCAGTAAAGCAGAGCGAAAGAGATTTGATTCTGTAGTGAATATGAATTTTGTTTGCTTATTTTGACATTCAGTTTTGCAGATCCTCCTACTTTTAAAATGGTGGTCCTTTGGACTGTACTAAGCCTTCAGTTCATTGGTTCTGTCATAGCACATGGTGGATGTTAAATACAGTCTCATAAGTGAGGCTTAACTCTTAAGTCTATAAAAGACCTTTCCTGACTTTATCCTCCCCCAATTTTACCTTTTTTCTATAGTATTTCTGTATTATGAGAGTGATCAGTCTGATAGTCTTGGCAATTTATATACAAATTTGTTTTCATCCCTGTTATCACTCTTGTGAGTGGTAGAAACAGGCACTGGTGAACAGCAGTTCTTCTGTTATTATACCTCATTGTTACCTGTATGTGGTCCTCGGTACTTTTGATTATAAAAGGCTTAACATTCATGCTGTACTAGGCCATGATACCAACTCTGTATTAAATGGTAAAATTGCAAGCTCACATTCAAATTTGACCAAAAGGATAACATTCATCAGAAAATTTCTCCTGATTACCCTTGCTATTGAAGACAAATGTAAGACTAGATGAAAGGTTCCAAACTAAGTTACTCATTTCCTAGATATAGCCATCTCCTTGTTTTACAAAGGGTTAACTGGTGGTGTAGTTAGTGAATGGCTTTCTAGCTGCAGGGTTTTCAAAAAGAGATGTAGGAATTTAGCTTTTAATTGAATTCTTGAGGCATGAACCCATGGTCATTGAAAAATTTTGATTGAACAAAATTCTCTTGGTTTCCTCCCAGTTCATACAGTGTTTTAGAAGGCCAGAATTATTTTATTATTTTTTAGAAGATACTATGCCCACTTATGCTGATTAGACATTTTTACATAATAAGCACATTTTAAAAGATCTTACACAATACATTTGGCCCCCTGTGTTGCCCTTCTTTCTGTGCTTTGATCTCTCACTTCCCCAGGTCTGCAACACTAGTGCTTTTTTCCCTATCTCATGAGCAAAGTTTTAACAATATGTAGAAAGTTAACTGCCTAGAGTCTTTTAAATATAAGTAACACACAACCAATAATAAGCTGTTGGGTTTTGTTTTGTTTTTTTCTGCCTGCAAAGAAACATAAACACAGCGCTCATTTCTGGCAGGTTTTTACTGTCAGAGTTTCTCCTATTATATTTATCTTACAATTTGCCAGGGGGTGAAGTTATTAAGTTTTAGCAGCAGCCATCGATCAAGTTCACAAGTTAACACGATAAAGGCTCTGTGCCGCTCCGATCCGGGGAAATGATGATCCTCACTCGGTAATTAACTAAATGAGAAAGTTAAATCTTACTTGAGAGCTGGGAGAGATGAAAGAGAGGTGTTTGTCAGTTTCTCAGTGGAAATTAGAAGCAGTTTTCTGCAATTCCCTAAGCTGCTGCTCTGTCATATTTTACATAAGCACTGGGAAAACGTCTTGTAATTAGTGCTGTCATGGAGGATTTTTTTTTTTGCTGAAGGATGTTGGAATAATTCATTAGATTATCAAGAAAGGCTTGTGTCCTGAAATGATTAGCACAGTGAAATTTAAACCATTAACGATAACAAGTTTAGAGCTTGCTGCAGTGCAGAGGCACCCGGGGTATGTCTGTGCCTATTTCAATCATTTCTTATAATTAAACATTATGTCCTTTTTTTTCCCCTCGTCACTAGGACCCATCCAAAAATCCTTTTAAGGTGGCACTGTCTACATCAGTAGGTTTACCAGCCTTGGAGGTGTTTGTGTAGTTAGTAGCTATAATAAGGCAGCAGTAAATTAAACTGCTTTGAGTTTCTTGGTTTAGAACAAAAGAACCCATCACCCTGGAAGCCATAAAGTTGCTTGAGGGAGCCCACTAAAGAAACAATCTCAGTTTTGAAACCTAAAAATGTTAAATGACTATCTTGTCCCTTTAACTACATCAAAAACTAGGAAATAATCAAAATGCCTTTGTTTTGAATTGGATGAATTTTATATATGATTTTTTCTATAGTTAGTAAATAAAGAAAAAGATTGGCAAGTATCTGCTCTTTAAATAATCATGTATACTGGGACATTGTGATTTCATTTCTTAGTGAGTTTTATTTAAAAGACTTAGAATGACTGCAAGCTTTGTCTTGTTGGTTGTTAGAAACCAGTTAGATTCATAATGTGAACTTTCTCTCTGCTGACAAATCTGCCCCTTCCTGTCTTCCATGTTCACTAATCAGATCTGACATATTTATGAGTTCACCTAATATATAATCATATTTAGTAGAAGCTGTTAAAATATTAATGCAGTAATTCCACTGAGAAATGTGGTGTTTACTTCTGTTAAAATGTATGTCCCATTCTATATGTTCAGCCATCATTTTTTCATTTGAACTCCCACTACACACCCTTCCCCCAAGAAGGTAAAGGATTACTTTTTGATCCTGAAAATAATAACTTTTTGGTGAATTTAACTATTATATATTGTAAGAACTTTGTAGATGTCACAGTGTACCCCCAGTACAACAATCATAATTTTAAAAAAGAACTAAAAATTAGGGAGATACCACGGGGACAGGGAGAAAACTAAAAATTAGCATGTAGAAAGCTATGATCCTACATTTGAACATTCATTTGCCTTTTCTGTGCTTGGCTCAAATTTATGCCCCAAATTTTCATTTTCTCTTGGTTCCCCTTGTAAAACAATGGCCAGGTGCTAGTAGGTTCCTTTTCTTTGCTACTCTAGCCTTTGAGAATTCTAGAGCTGTTCTGGATCTCCCTGCTCTTACCATCTCCCTCCCTAGGTATGCTTACTTGTCCCTATCTTTCCACCCTAATCAAAATATAGAAAACCTCATTTCCTCTCAATTCAACCAAGATAATACTGGTTTTTTTTTTTTTCTAGCAAATGGATTTTACAAAGAAAATCAGTATTTTGGGGTTCTTCACACCTCCTCCCTCCCAGTCCTGTAGATTCTTATTCAACAAAAAGCTGGCAACAACCTGTAGTACTGTATAGGCCTCTAAAAACCTTTCCTTTTCCTCCTTAAAACTCTGGCAAGGCAAGTATGGTGGTACATGCCTGTAATCCCAGTGCTCAGGAGACTCAGGCAAGAAGATCAAAAGTTTAAGGCCAGCCTGGCTACTTAGCAAGAGCCAAATAAAACAAAACAAAGAATCCCAGCAAATTTGACAGAGTTTCTCCTGCCCATAGAAGCAAGAACTGTAATTCTGTCCCCACCTGGGTTAATGTTCCAGACTTAAGTATCTAAAGGGTCAACCTTAAGAAGAAGTAAATCATTATGTGAAAATAAATGTATAACCCAGATTTAATTATCAACAGGCCCTTTCTCTTTTTTCCTCTTTTGTGAGAATACAACACCTTATTTTTCTCAACACTTCCTAACCCGTCTTTTTAAAATCCTGGGCATGATCACCTCTTTCCTGGTTTATTTTCTCAGCTTTCTAATTGGTCTTCCTTCCTCTGTTCTTGCAACTTGCTCTTATTACCTCCTCCTCACTTCTCCAGCACCTGGTCAGTTCTCTAGGTGGCAGTTCGTGTAAATCAATCTATCTTCCTTCCTTTTCTTCCTGTCCTTCCGTGCTTTTCTGTCTTTCTTGGTGGTACTGGAGTTTCACTTTGGTCTCATGCTGGCTAGGCTGCTGCTCTGCCACTTGATCCACTCCACTACCTCTAGTTTAAATATCTCTAAGGCACATATCAGATGATGTCATATTTGACTCTTCAGAATTTCCTTTACACCTCAAAGGAAATCCAGACTCCTTACCATGGCCCAGGAGGCCTTTATATGAGCTGGTCCCAGGCTACTTCATTTGTCTCCACTTTTTCCCCATATTATTCACACTGGCCTTTGTACTTGCTTTTCCTTCTGTCTAGAATGCTCTTCCCCCATGTCATCACAAGACTTTTTCACACAGATCTCAGCTCATATTTTGCCTTCTTTAGAGTTATTTCTTGACTGTCCTAGTTAAAATAGCCTGAACTGTTCACTTCCTGTTTTATTTTCTTTACAGTCTATATTAATTTCTAAAATAAGCATATTTCTTCTATGTTCTCCCCTCACTCCTCTCCAGAGAAGGCAAAGAAACTTGGTATGCCTGTTCAATAAGTTTCCCTAACATCTGATAAAATTCCCAGCACAGAGTAGTCACTCAATATGTGGTGGGTGGTTCATGGGTAGCATCAACCCTTAAGAATTCTTGTCCTATCCCTCCTGGGTGCATCCTCATCGCCAGCATAACCCTTGCTCATTTTATTCTTAAAGCAATTCATCATCTTAATTATAATATCCCCTTTCCCCTACCATAATTTCTAATGCCAGAGCCTTTCTCAAAGCAAAACGGAATCCTTAAGATGCCTTTTGTCATTTGCACCTTGCTAGTCCTAAATAGTCCCTTCATCTAATTTTTGCAACCTGGATTACAAATGGTGTTCTACTTCTGAAACATTTTTTCTTCCCCTTCCCTTACCTCCTTTCCCCTCCCTCATAGCTGTTTATTGTAAACAGAAAATCAGAAGAGATGCGCAGGGGTGGCAAAAAAGTTATTGTGTTAAACTGAGGCTATTTGTCAGCTTTCCTAGACATTTGAACAGGCGTGGTTGAGTCATCAGGCTTTTGTTGGAAAAGCCAAATCAATTCTGGTGCCATCTTTTTCCCATACACTTCAGTATACCTTGCAGGTTTTTAATAGTTGAACTTTTTCACTGTGCCCTCGTGCATTTTTAGAGTTTCTCAAATTGAAATTTTACTGCATGTACTTTAGACATCTGTAGAAATATGTATGGGAGAATGGTAAGAGGCTTACAAACAAAGACCTCATCTTCAGTGTTGGGTTTTTTGTTTGGTTTAGGTTTTTTTGTTGTTGTTTTCTTTTCTTTTTTTTTTTGGTGGTACTAGAGTTTGAACTCAGGGCTTCATACTTGCTAGACAGGGAACTCTACCACCTGAGCCACTCCTAGACCCATCATCTTCAGAGGTTTTTTGTTGTTGTTGGTTTTTTTTTTTTTTTTAAACAGTACTAGGATTTGAACTCAGGGCCTATACCTTGAGCCACTCCCAGTCCTTTTTTGTGAAGGGTTTTTTCAAGATAGGATCTCAAAAACTATTTGCCAAGGCTGGCTTTGAACCGTAATCCTCCTTAGTAGCTAGGATTACAGATGTGAGCCATCAGCACCTGACATCTTCAGGGTTTTTTAACAAATGTAACATCTTAGTTACAAATAAAATTTAGATAGATAGATACAGATAACAATTTAAATCTATAAAATTTATAACAATTTTACCAATTACATATGCTTGTGTAACAAGATGTACAATATTTTCATTGCCCCAGTAAGTTCTCTTGTGCCCTTTCCCAGTCAGTCCCACTCCACATCTAGCCCAACACAACCACTGATCTTTTTTGCAATAAGATTTAGATTTGTTGTTCTTAGAGTGGCATATAAGTAGAACCATAAAGTATATACTCTTTTGTTGACTGTGGCTGCTGCTTTTTTTTTTTTTTTCTTTTTTTCCATTGACTGTACTGGGGTTTGAGCTTATGGCCTCAAGTTTTCAAGGCAGGCACTCTTACTGCTTTAGCCGCTTTGCCAGTTGTCCATGGCTTCTTTCCCTCAGTGTGTTTTCTGTAGCTCATTTCTACTACTGCATTGTATAAATACATAAAAGTTTCTCAGTTCATCTCTTGATGGGCATTGACATTATTACAGTGTGGGAGTATTATAATTAAAGCAACAGAGAACATTAATGTACAGGTCTTTGTGTAGAAATGTGTTTCACGTTGGCAGTGAGGAGAGATGGCCCAAACAATGTATACACATGAATAAATGTATATACAATTTTTAAAAACAACAAATATTTCTCCCAATTTGTGCCTTTTAAATTTTCCTTAACTATTCCTTTTGGAAATCGGAAACTTTGTATTTTGTTACATGCCAATTATCATTTTTTTCTTTTATTAAAAAAAGTTTAGCTCTCTCTCTCTGAAATGCTTGCCAATCCCAAGGGGACCAAGGTTTTCTCCTATGCTTTCTTCTAGAACTTCTATACTTTTAGCTCCACTTAAGTTTAGGATCTTCTTAAGTTGAATTTTGTATATGGTGTGAGGTAAGGAACAAGGTTCATTTTTTTCAGTATGGATATCCAGTTGCTTTACATCATTGGTGATACATACCTGTCATCCCAGCACTCAGGAGGCTGAGGCAGGAGGATCATAAGTTCCAGGCCAGCCTCTGGGTTGCATGGTGAGATCTTGTCTCAAAGAAAGAAAAGAAAAAGTCAATTGGCCATATATGAGATGAGTATGTTTCTTCACTCTGTTCTGGTCCATTAATGTATACTTTTGACCTTACACCAAAACTACATTGTCTTTTTTACTGTTGCACATCTTGAAATTCAGTAATATGTGTCCTCCATCATCTTTTTATTTTTATTTTTCACGAGTGTGATGGCTGAGTCCTTGCATTTCTTTAAAAAATATTTTTAGAATCAGTGTGTCATTTTTCCTGCTGAGATTTTAATTGATATTGTCCTAACTCTGTAGATCAGTTTGGGAAGAATGAACATCTTAACAATATTGAGTCCAGTTTATGAACATAATATATCTGTCCATTGTTTAAGTCTGTTAAAAATTTCTCTGAGCAGTATTTTGTAGTTTTACAGGTATTGTACATTTTGTCGAATTTATTCCCAAGTGTCAAATGTGTTGTTTTTGTTATGTTACTGTAAGTTATATAGACTTATAGTTTTCAAAAATGTAGTTTTAGCCACGCAGGGTGGGTGGCACATACCTATAATCCCAGTACTTTGGAGGCTGAAACAGGATTTCAAGTTTGAGGCCGCCTTGAGCTACATAGCAAGACATTGTGTCAAAAATGAAATGAAGTGAATACAGTGGTTATTTTTAGGATGTCTACTAACCTGAGAAAAGGTACACTGAATGAGCTCATGAAGCTCAAAATTATCTCTTCCTTGATTTGGGTGCTGTCTATATGTATGGACTTTTCAACTCATGAAAATTCACTGAGCTGTACACTTAACATTATGCCCTTTTGTGTATAAAATATTTCAATATAAAGTAAAATTATAAAATATATATTACATAGTGAGAAAAAAATGTATCTTCAAAAAGAGAGAGAAAACCCAATTCTAATAGTGTCATAAGTTATTAAGAGTATTGATTTAGGGTTGAGAAGGTAGGTTGGTGGTAAAATGCTTGCAAACCCAGGTTTGATCATCAATATGGGGCATAGGGGTTATTGAGTACTTCCCTGTGTGCTAGGTGATATGCTAAGCATGCTTTTCATGGTTGGGTTTTTGTTTTTGTTTTGTTTTGTTTTGTTTTTTTGATTCTCATAAAAATCCAATGAAATCGATCCTATTTATTGTTCCCCATTTTTACAGATGAAGGAAACAGATACAGAAAGGTTATTTACTACTAGCCACACAGCTGGCAAATTGAAGAGCTAGAATTTGAAAGTAGGTGTTTTTATTCCTGGGCCAAAGCTTATTTTTTTCTTTTTCCCTTTGGTGAGATGAGGTTTGAACTCAGGTCTTGCAAAGCAGACACTCTACCACTTGAACCGCATCTCCAGTCCATTTTGCTCTGGGGTGTTTTTGTTTTGTTTTTAATAGGATCTTATGAACTGCTTACCTGGGGTTGGCCTTGAAGCATGATCCTCCCAATCTCAGCTTCCCAAGTCTGGGCCAAAGCTTTTATAACAATTCAGTGTGGAGTTGTAATTAGGAATAGCTCATTTGAAGTGACAGAGGATCTCATGTATGTCTTTCTTCATGAGGAAATATTCTTATTTTGAAGGATAGTGACTAGATTGCAGTAGCAGCTAGAATCACCCTCAATAGTTGGGAAACACTTGAAATTTCAGTTTACTCTTCATTTCTAATAACTGAATGTTTTATGTTCCATTTATGATTGGAGCACTGAAATCATAACAAAGCCTTTACTTGAGGTTAGCTCCTCTAGTCAGATTTGTTAAATTCTCAGGCACCTTTATCTGACAGCCATTGATGAAAGCATGGCTTCCTGTGATTATAGAAATAGCTGGTTTGTTCAAAGTATAAACAGAATCATTTCATTACCTTCTCGACTGTTCTCTGTTACTGGCATTTCTGGGCTTTAACCAGAAAACAGTACTCTTAGTATCCATTTCTACCTTTTAAAAGACAAAGAGCAAATAGTGGAAGGTTTTGGTTATTGGGATGAGAAGTGTCATTTGCTTATAAACTCATATTTATTAGCTCTCTGACTCCAAATTTGATTTTCCTTTGCTGAGGTGAAAACAAATAACTTGTACAAAAAGCAGCCCTGAAGTCTTATGTCATAGGCAACAGTGGACTGGTGGAGTGGCTCAACTTGTAGAGTGCCTACATAGCAAGCATGAGGCCCTGAGTTCAAACCCCAGTACCAACAAATAAATAAATAAAGACAGAATTTACATGTGATCCAACCATAGGCAACAGTGGCATTTATGCCAGAAAACCTCCAACTCTGCGTACCAGGGCTTGCTGTTTATAGGTGTCAGCTCTTTCATTGTAAGCAGATGACTGCATGCCATTCTTAAAAATATACTTATTCAGTTGTATATCAGGTGCCATTTGTAAAGAGGTCTGTGTATAGGATTTAACATTGAGAAAATAAGACGGTCCCTTAAATGGCAGAAGTGGATTATCCAAATTTGGTACAGTCTTAACAGCACATGCTGGTAACATAGGTCTCCCTACCAGATTGGGGTTGCCTAAGGCAAATATGCCAAAGATTTATCTAATTACTTTGAAAAGAACCCAGTTTTACTTTTTAATGGTATGCTTTATTGAAAAGCATATTTCTTCAAATCAGCAAAAGTTTCCGTTGATTTCTAAATTTTCTCCCAGTGTCCCCAGGCTTCGAATCTGAATATGATCCTTCTCTCCTTTTCACATCCATATTCAGTTCATCAACAAATTCACTTGGATCTGCCTTCAAAGTACACCAAATTTGCTGAGCGCCAGTAGCTCACGCCTGTAATCTTAGCTACTCGGGAAGCAGAGATCAGGAGGATTATGGTTCAAAGCCAGCCTGGGCAAATAGTTTGTGAGACCCTATCTCGGAAAAAATCCTTCACAAAAAAAGGGCTGGTAAAGTTGCTCAAGGTATAGGCCCCGAGTTCAAACTCCAGTACCAAAAAATAAATAAATAAAATCCGGATTATTTCTTTCTACCACTTCAGTCCAAAAGATTCTTTTCTCTTCCATGGACCATTGAAGGAATCTCTTAATTGTCTTCCTTACATCTACTCTTGTCTCGTAAAATCTGTTCTCCTCACATGTTCTTCTTACATGGTGGCTCAAGATTCTAAGGAGTAAGCAGAAGCTATCTGTGCTTAGTTGTCCCAAAATGTGACTGCATGTCCCAGAGTCAACATAAAGTCCTCTCTTGGTGAGAGGAGCAGCATTCATGTAGCAAGAGGGCTGAAATTATTTGTTGACATGTGTAAGAGGTTAGCTATCGCCGCCTAAACAACCTGGATGACATGACTCAAACTACTTCAATTTTATTTCTCCTTGCTTAGTCAATTCCAGTCACACCACAGAATATACCGTTATATTCCTTGAGCATACCAGACAGACTGCCTTCCAGGACCTTTTAATCAAAATTCCCATTGCCTAGACCACTGTTCCCCCATAATAAAATGTTGATTTCCTTCATTTCTTTTGTCTCAAGTTCAAATGTCATCGTTTTATGAAAACTCTGACTAGGTAGATTCAGATAACTACATTGCTTTTTAAGTTCCTATAGAACAAATTGTTACAAACTTAGCAAGTTAAAACAACACCTATTTATTTGCTTATAGTTCTGTAGGTAAGAAGTCTGGCAAGGCATAGCTGTGTTCTTTGCTTAGAGAACTGAGGCTGAATTAATGCATTGGCTAGCCATGTTCTTATTTGGAAGTTCCTGAGGGAAATCCTCACAGCTCATTCTTATTGGCAGAACAATTCCTTACTATTACAGTAAGACTGGAGTGCCCCCATTTCCTCACTGGCTGCCAGCTGAAGACTGCTCTTAGCTCCTACTCTGACCACATTCTCCTTGCCACAGGCCCCCCTGCCTCTTCAGCCATTTGGAGAAGGAAAATCTCTGCCTTTAAAGACATCATATAATGAGATCAGACCCATCTGAGTAATCTCTTTGTTTTTTCTTCCATTCTTGAAATGGTCTGCATAGCCCAGTATGGCAATCTCTCAATTCTCCTGCCTCAACCTACCAAGTGCTGAGATTACAGGTGTGCACTACCACTCCAGGATTAGTAATCTCATCAGAACAAGTACCTATGTTTGTGTTTATTTGAATGACTGATGGGGAAGTATGTGTACAATGGGAAATTTAGGGAACCATCTTAGAATTTTGCCTACCATGATAACATACATACACTTGTATTTTCTCTTTATTCAGCTTTTTCTTCCCAGCATTATCTATATTTGCTAATTATTTGCTTATGCTTTTAGAATGCCTTTTACACTCAAATGATAGACTGTATTGTTTTTATTCAGATGATAGACTGTATTGTTTTTTGTTCATTGTTGTATTCCTAGCACCGAGGACATTGTAGATGCTTAGTAAATAAATGAATCAGTTGATAAAAGTTTGATGGCATGTAATTTTGATGACTTCAGATGGGATTTTTGGAAAGAAAAGATACCACAGTCTTTTTTTTTTCTTTTATTATTCATATGTGCATACAAGGCTTGGGTCATTTCTCCCCCCCTGCCCCCACCCCCTCCCTTACCACCCACTCCGCCCCCTCCCTCTCCCCCCCACCCCCCTCGGCAGAAACTATTTTGCCCTTATTTCTAATTTTGTTGTAGAGAGAGTATAAGCAATAATAGGAAGGAACAAGGGTTTTTGCGAGTTGAGATAAGGATAGCTATACTGGGAGTTGACTCACATTAATTTCCTGTGCGTGTGTGTTACCTTCTAGGTTAATTCTTTTTGATCTCACCTTTTCTCTAGTTCCTGGTCCCCTTTTCCTATTGGCCTCAGTTGCTTTTAAGGTATCTGCTTTAGTTTGTCTGCGTTAAGGGCAACAATTGCTAGCTAATTTTTTAGGTGTCTAACCTATCCTCACCCCTCCCTTGTGTGCTCTTGCTTTTATCATGTGCTCAAAGTCCATTCCCCTTGTTGTGTTTTCCCTTGATCTAATGTCCACATATGAGGGAGAACATACGATTTTTGGTCTTTTGGGCCAGGCTAACCTCACTCAGAATGATGTTCTCCAATTCCATCCATTTACCAGCGAATGATAACATTTCGTTCTTCTTCATGGCTGCATAAAATTCCATTATATATAGATACCACATTTTCTTAATCCATTCGTCAGTAGTGAGGCATCTTGGCTGTTTCCATAACTTGGCTATTATGAATAGTGCTGCAGTAAACATGAGTGTGCAGTGCAGGTGCCTCTGGAGTAACCTGTGTCACAGTCTTTTGGGTATATCCCCAAGAGTGGTATTGCTGGATCAAATGGATACCACAGTCTTAAAATACTCATTGGTCTTTCTTTGCATAGAGAACTTCTTATTTGACCATTAAAAAAATAAGTTGCAGCAAGTAATTGTTTAAGTGTTATATATGAGAAAAAGCATTTTTTTTTTTTTGCTTACAATTAAGCATAATGTGCTTTTGGCTTTCAGTTTTCATCTATATGTCTCTAGAATAAGAGTGTTTTCCTGTGAACTTTTGAGAATGGATTCTGTCTTCCAGCAGTGTGTCTGATTTGCCACCTTGCCGTGTTGTATTTCTGAGGATTTTCATGTAATTGTGGTTCACAAATGTCTAATTATTAGCAAAATAACAGAGTGGGCTTAATGATAAAGACACATTGTGGCACACCAGACCAGAAATTTATATATATTTCCTTCATTTTTAAATATTTACTGTTGTATGTTTCTTTTAATCCTCCCCTTTTATAGACAAAACTTGCCAATGGCACGTCCAGCATGATTGTGCCTAAACAGCGGAAACTCTCAGCAAGCTATGAAAAGGAAAAGGAACTGTGTGTCAAATATTTCGAGCAGTGGTCAGAGTCTGATCAAGTAGAATTTGTGGAACATCTTATATCCCAAATGTGTCATTACCAACATGGGCATATAAACTCATATCTTAAACCTATGTTGCAGAGAGATTTCATAACTGCTCTGCCAGGTATGTGTACATGTATTTTGTAAACCAGTAATTTGCTATAGTGGTAATGGAACTGATTTTTGGCCTTATTGTTCTGTATGAAAGTCTTTATTGGCTTGATTGTCCAAATTAAGTCCTTTAATTGTATCCTGTTGGTAAAAATAGAAGAAAAATCAAGCTCAAGAATAAAGATTCCCCTTTTCCCCATCTTTTCTCATGCCCTTCTCTTCAGCCTTTTTTTACCTATATGTAGGTCCAAATAAAATCTTTTCTGCGGTGTCATCTGATTTGAGATATGTCTTTTATAATGTGCTTTACTTTGGAGATATGTTCATTCATGTACTTGGATTTGGGTTTCTTGTGAGACTTTATCAACAGAATATTTAAATTAGAGATATGAATTAGAAACATTTTTGAAACAATATCTCAAGTCTTGTTATGCATATATATTTGCACACACATACATAATGCAATACTTAAATGCTTTCTTTTTTCTGTTGTTTTTATTTTTGTTTTTACTACTAGGGCTTGAACTCCAGACCTCATACTTGCTAGGAAGGCACTGTACCACTTGAGCCACATCTTATCTCCAGCCCTTTTCACTTTAATTATTTTCTAAA
Organism: Castor canadensis; assembly: GCF_047511655.1. Lineage (NCBI taxonomy): Eukaryota > Metazoa > Chordata > Mammalia > Rodentia > Castoridae > Castor > Castor canadensis. The sequence continues at coordinate 27,983,532 of NC_133392.1, read as the reverse complement.
AGATTCTCACTTTTATACCCAGACTGGCCTGGACTCAGTCCTATTTACACTTCATGACAGGCATGCACCACCATGCACCACCATGCCTAGCTTTTTATTGGTTGAGATAGAGTCTTGCAAAACTTTTGCCCTGCTGGCCTCAATCCTTAATCCTCCTGATCTCCATCTCCAGAGTAGGTGGGATGACAGGTGTGAACTACCATGTCCAGTCTAAAACACACTTTTTAATTGTTCCATAGTATTCTTCCCAATTGTTTAGATACATATTATTTGATTCTTTCATTGAATATTTAGATTTTTTTCTATATAAATTTTTCCATTGTGGACATTCATGTGTGTGAATGTTGTGAAAATGCCTGAAGTGGAATTACTATACTTTTTTTGTTTTTATTGGGACAGTGCTAGATTGAACTCAGGGCTTCTCACATGCTAGGCAAGCACTTCACCATGGAACAACACCTCCAGTCCAAGAGGATGAACATTTTTAGGTCTTTTAATACATGCTGATAAGCTATTCTCTAAGAAAAATATACCAACTTATACTCTTCTCAAAACTGCATGCTAGTATTTTGTTTAATCTTTGCCACTTATTTCTTTAAAAAAAAAAAACCTTTGCTTTTCTAAACTTAGAATTTAAACTAAATTTCCCTTTAAAGAAATTCTTATTTATATCTTAAAAAAATAACCACTTTAAAACTGAATTTTATCCATATCTTTTGTTAAATAGAATAGATTTTTGCCCCCTTGTAATGCATTAGATTTTATTTTAGCCAAAGGCAGTTTTCTTTGAACAATCTGAGTGTACCTAATACTGTGTTCTTCCCAATCACTGAGACATGCTACTATCTCAAGTTTATACCACTAAGAATTGAACAGGAGTTGATTAGACAAGTGTATTTTGCCTAATACTGATCCCTAGTATGTATGTGCTGACCACTCAGTGAGGTATTAGATCATGTCTAATGCTTTATGGCCATTTAAAGTTATAAACCTATGCCATCTGGCTACATTTAGTAAACCAAACTACTTCAAAAAACGCCTGTAATCCATTTATGTAATGGTTTTGTTTGGAGTGTTAGGTGAAATTACTTCCAACAACTTATTACAGGTACATAGTAAATGATCAGGAACAATTTGATGGCAGCCATTAAAAATATAGGGATGCTTTGGAACCTTCTGATGGTATAGGATGTTTCAATAAAAATATTCAAGAATTGTATCATGACTGTATTTTGCATGAAGAACTAATTATTCTATCTTTAATTGGCTTATAGTCATATTCCTTTAATAAGAATTAGGTGATAGATGTCTCCATCTGCTTATGCTTAAGGATGAACATGTGATGCCAGCCAAACAAGATCCATGCAATGATTTCTTTCCCAAGTCTGCTGGAAAATATGACACATAGCCATACAATTTTTATAATTATAATAATGTTTAATAAGCATACAGATATGCTAGTGTTGTCTAAGAGTGTGTCTGTATGATTCTGGGAAAGGCACAAAGTGAAATGCAGTATTCTCTTTTCTTTTAAGTTTGTGCCTATAGGAGACAGAGTGAAGGAATCCTTCCTTACTGTTTAAGTCTTTAGAAAGCCTCTGATTGTTTCCCTCCTAGAGGAGTAACTTTGAATGTTTTTGTCTTGTTTGTGAACTTAGAACAGCAGCCAAAAGAATGCTAATTAATTCAATCATCCTATTTTATAGGATCTTTTCCACCAAGGTTTCAGAATAGATTTGGGTCATGTACAGTTTTAATTGGGAAGCCCTCAATTTACACATCCCAAGATCTGCTCACAACTGTTATCTTCTGCACATCCTATGAAATATTCTCTGAAATACTAACCTTATTATCTATTGGTCTAGGAATTTTTTTTCATTTTTGGTCAACTGTCACTTAGGTTTTATAGCAACAGCTGTTTTCAAATACCATTTTTTTAGCATATGAAATTAAACTCATCCTTGAACTTCAGTATACCTCTGTGTTTTTCCTCTCAGGATGTTCCTATACCAATCTGTATTTCCTTCTTTCCTTTCTGCATGTCCAAAATTCTATAACCCAGCACATTCTGACTTAGTGTCTCTCCCCCAGTACATTTAAAGGATATTTCTTTTACTGAATAGCTTTGGAACTGTAGCAGTAATAGAAACAGAATGAGAAATGGACCTAATATCGACATTTCGGGTGGGGGGGGTCTGAGTCACAGAGCTTGAGATGCCATACATAGAACATCCCCTAGTGCTGAAATCCATATAGATAGATGTGAATTGTTTTCTGGAATCCTTTTTATTTTTAATGTCTTGGGGGGTTTACTGGTGTTAGCTTTAACTTCCTTATCTAAAGGAAGATGGAAAATACTGTTCATTTTTGTAACCTTATAGAAAAATTATTGATACTCATTTTACCCAAGCCTCAGTTTGAAAAAGAAACTGGATTACACAAGGGACAATGATGTGCCTTCATAGCAGAACAAGTACTGTTCTGTTTTAAAGGACCTTTTTGTTTAAAAAAAAAAATTCACCCATCCCCTCTGTTCTTTTTCTTTGCCTCCCCCCTCCCCCACTGAAAGCTCGAGGTTTGGATCATATTGCTGAGAACATTCTGTCATACTTGGATGCCAAATCACTATGTGCTGCTGAACTTGTATGCAAAGAATGGTACCGAGTGACATCAGATGGCATGTTATGGAAGAAGCTTATCGAGAGAATGGTCAGGACAGATTCTCTGTGGAGAGGTCTGGCAGAACGAAGAGGGTGGTGAGCCTTTTAACTTTTTCCTGTTACAGAGCTTCTTGCGTACATGGCCATTCAGAATCACTGGAAGATTGTTGGGAACTAGTGAGACCACTTATCATTTAATACGGCTATTTTGCTGACTTATATTTAAAAATGTAAAAGAGAACAGTTCATGTACTCACAGGTTTTCTTCTGAACAATCATTCATAAAAATGACATAATATTGTGGTAATGCTGCTTTGCAAAAAAAAAAATAATAATGGAAAACAGACTTTCCTCCTATTTGAAGCATTCTGCTCTCTGGGCAGAAATTGGTATTCTGCCAAAGGGCTGATGGGCAATTTACTTATAAGTAAATAAGTTTGAATCAGGAAATAACTATCAGATCTAGCTTTTCCCTAATCTAGGACAAATTATTATTTTCTTCTTAGAAGATTTCTTGTGTTTAGCCCATGCTTCTGGCATTTTATCACCTTTTTGATAAAAAATTATTTTTATGTCCAGCTAGAATCAGAATGATAACTATCAAAATGAATGAAAAATGAAATTTAGTATACATCATTGTTTCTTCTTAAGACTCATATTTTCATTAGATTTTCTTGTTTAATTCTGAATTCCGAAGGCATTATATAGTTAGACAACTAAAAGACCACCTATTTTGTTCTCTTAAAATACTGGCTCTATTTTATTAGAACTTTAGAAAATGTTTTTCTTTATAGAATTTTGTCTCAGAGTATGTCTCTAGGATGTCACTATGAGAAAGTCAGGTATGAGTAGTTCATAAATACAGTAAAGGTAGCATATTGAGTATTATAGTGGATAGAAAAAATGATAATAGACATAAGCATCAGTGATAGTCTTCAAAATTAATTTTATCAGTTGTTTTCTTGGATCATGAAAGAACTGCAAAGCAGTAAAGAATGTTGAAAAAAAGCCTGCCATGGTGGTATAGACCTGTAATTCCAGCACTTGGGAGGTTAAGGCAGGAGAACCCTGAGTTCAGGGCCAGCTTCAATTACATAGCTAGACCGTCTTTAAAAAAGGAGGAGATAGAATGTAAGATAAATACTCAGGATCAACTTGGCTTAGAATTTTCACAAAAATATAGTTGGCACCCTTCTTTGTGTCTTTAAAATTCATTAACACATAAATATAAAGATCTCTAAATAAACCAAATCAGAAAATTCTGTCATTTTGGTTATTAGGAAGATTTTTAACTTTTCTCTCATTCAATTAAACCAAATGGAAACAATTTTTTGATATAATAAAAGAATATTGATTTTTCTTATTTATTTCATTATGTAGAAAAATAGAAGCGATCTTTCTTAACCAACTTCATACTTTTGAAGTAAACTCTTTGATAGTATAGCAAAGCATATAAGTATATAGTTACATGACATTTGCAATCCATTACTTTGCTGAGCGCCAGGACCAGCTTTAGCAATAGAGCAGACAGTTGCTTACATAGAAAAATTTTAGGGCAGCTGGGAAGATTTCTCTATCCCTTAGGTAAAAGAAAAGAAACTCTCCTTCAAATAACTTCTGACCCTAAATTTCAGTTGTGTAGAATTATTCCCTTAGCTATAAAGGTTTTAGCTCCCTGTTAAAATGCACTCTGTCCCCATTTGTACTGTAAATGACAGTAAACTTCTTACATCAGACATTGGAAGTTGACCAAGTCTTTTTTTTTTTTTGAAGGCAAGGAGAAAAAGAGGTAAGTGGTGGACAGTTTGGTATGTGAAAATGTCAAAGATAAAAGGAGACTCTACAATTTTGCTTAGGGTTGGCACTAAATAGCAAGATCTTTCATGTTAGTTACAAAGACAATAAAAAATCCATCACTGAAAAAAAATGTTTTTCGTCTTTTTTTTAAAGGTATATAAAGGTATAGCTGAGAAATATTCCAGGATGTAGTAGTTACTGCTCTTTCCCCTTCGTATCTCTTCAACCACAGAAACCCACTTCTGTACTTCAGTGTATGCTCATATGCTCCATAGTTCTGACTACATTACCTTGTCTTTGGCCACATATATCCTCGTAACTTGATATAGCAAATACTCAAAATTTCAAATACTTGCTCACCCTTTGTTTGCCTCTCCCAATGTCTCCTTATGTTAACTGGTCCTCCCTTTTTATTCGTTGGTTGGTTTTTTGTTTTGTTTTGTTTTGTTTTGACATAGGGTTTCATTATGACAGGTTGAGGCTGGTCTCAAACTTGATTCTCTTGCCTCACCCTTCTGAGTATTGGCATTATAGGCATGCACTGGTCCTCCCTTTAAAAAAAAAATAATTTATGAGTGATTTCTCTCTTAAAAGTTATCTTAGCAAACCTGCTATGCCAATAAAATCTGTCTGTATTGTACCTTTTTCCATATGCTGTCTTTGAAAGTATCTCCCATTTCTTCTAACCAAAGATAAACAAGTAAATACAGTCATCCAAAAAAACTTTGAGCTGCCAAGATTTAACTTCCACTTTGCTACTGTATTTTATACCTAGGTGGATTTCACAGTCTGCCTGTACTAGCATATGAACTTTGTCATTTTTTCTCTTAAATACTACTGAATATGCTCTTTCTGCTCAGTAATGGTAACTCTTAAAAGTGTAATAAAAGACCACTTGGGAAAAGTCCATTTTTTTAATCAGCAGATCACATTTTATGTTAACATTCTGAATTTAATATTTCACATTTATCATGTACTCACACTCTCATAAGTACTAGACACTTCACATAGAAGCGGTCTCTGTTGTCAAAGAGCCTCCATCAAAAAAGATTTTGGCTTAAAATAGATACAGACTGAAAAGCCAGTTTTCAACAACTAGCCATTCCTTTTACAGAAACTTTGATTTGAAGAAATTCAGATATTTTAGTGAGGTATAGTAACAACAGTGGAGTAGAAAATAACATCAGAAGTTCCTATGAGTTCTGTTTCCTGAGGATGTAAAGAGAATATCATTGCATATGAAAAAAAATCCTGGAGTGCCAGAAACTAAAAGGAAAACAAGCATCTCAGGAGCAGTGGTCATCAAGAAACAAAGTTCTTAATTAAGAGTGGGGGTTCTGGAGTCAGACCTAAAATTTTCCCATTTAAAATCTTATTTGAATGCAGAGTGTTCATAGAATAAAACTGTTCAGATGTATAACTTTAATCCAGAATTGTTTCTTAAAGTATTTTGTTTGCCCTTTCCTTTATGCTGGTATACCATGTTTCATTAGTCCCCTTTTTAAAAAGTATTATCTTTGCTTCTCCATTGCAGATTTTCTTTTCTACAGTAACACAGAAGTCAAAACTAGCTACCTTCTTGGTAGAAAATTTTCTCAACAAATTTTCAAGGTGTATAAAGGAGAGAGGGCAAGGGAGAAGCACTCCTAGAGACATCAAACAATTAATTATATTGTAATGGAGCTATAGAAGGAGGGAGTGGATGACTGGCCCAGAGAAAACATGATTTCTCTGGTGCCAGGATTACACTCAGAGGCATTTCTGCCTATCTCCACTTTGCAAGGCACCATGCCAGTGAGAACAGCAATTAGTACACCCATAGTGGGGTTTACTAGCTTCCACACCGTGTTTGGTGGGTTTCTTAACTTCAGGACAAGGAATTAAATTTTTTACCCAGCAGGAAGTGATTGCCATTTACTGATTGGTTTTTTTGGTACCAAAGATCTTCCTTGGGACACGAGTATTCCAGAAATGTGCTGTCATAAGGAAGAAGATGCTAACAAATGCTGCTCACTGGAATCAAGGAAAAGTAGTAAATGTATTTATGTGCATACTTAGCAAGGAACACATCTATGGCAGTTTCATACCTTAGATTTGACACACAGTGCTTGTAGGCATTTCTTACCTTCTCGCTGCTGGACATTTGTGGGATAACTATGTTTTCTGTTGAACTGAATTGACCCTTTTAGTTATGATCTCCAGCAGCCTGTGTGACTGAGCAACCAACACACCTTACCCTCCATGATAAAGACCTGGAAACTTGATCTCTGTGACAGGCATTGCTGTCTGTCACAGCATTCCCATCATGCTAGGCTCCTCTGACACTGGCACAAGTTGCCTCAGGGAAAAGACTCTTGGGCTGTACAAATTGAAAAGTAGTAGTTACGGGTTGGGGATGTAGCTCAATTGTAGAATGCTTACCAAGCAAGGTTATCAATCCCCAATACCAGAGGGGGAAAAAGTAATAGTTACCATTACTAAACAAAATTTTCAAATGATAAGGTCAGTGCATCCATTGTCAATAGACTGGCAAAATATAGTAAATTGCCAGAAGCTTAATAGATCAATAGATGAACTCTGATTATATATACCGTTTGTCTCGCAACATTATGATATCCCAGAAGGCCTAGTACTCTGATGTTCTACACTGGAAATAATCATGTTTTACTCAAAAGCAATACAATGTCAGTCATAGTCCTCAGAACTCAGAAAGTTACTCCCTTACATGGGACTCCTGAAGTCTTATCTCCATTCTTCTCCAGGATAGTCCTAGATATTATAAGGAATAGTCACTGAAACACTTTGAAGAAATATGAAGGTCTTTGTAAATGTATAATATTATGATTCACTGGAAAATATTTGTTTTTTAGGGGACAGTATTTATTCAAAAACAAACCACCTGATGGGAACGCTCCTCCTAACTCTTTTTATAGAGCACTTTATCCTAAAATTATACAAGATATTGAGGTAAGGATTATGTATTTTTGGATATTTGCCAAACAGTGAAGAATCATTAGTATTCTTTAGTTATAGCATTGGTTACATTAAAGTTTGTCAATGTGAGTTAAAAAAAATCAGTGTCTTTGTAAGTGAATAAGATTGGTAAAATACAGTAAATTGCCAGGCAAATTTTGTAAAGCTTTTAAAAAAATGTTTACTGATAGATACGTAGATGAGAGAAAGCAAGAAAGAGGGATTTATGCCTTCTTACAGTAGCAGTGAGACTATTAAATTTACAATCCTCAGCTAACATTCACAGGTCTTGTAAATTGAGCCTTCACGAAAGTTCATTGGTAGAAATAGCCATTATGTATGTAGGAAGAGCTCTAAGCACACAATCTAACTTAATGCATATTTTTTATTGTCTTAAGTTATGTGTTGCATAAAGTGCCATTGGTTGCCATTGTTGTCAGTAAGAGTTTAGTTTAGGTCCTTTCCTAATTAACTGCCTCATTCCATTCCTTCTTTTCAGACAATAGAATCTAATTGGAGATGTGGGCGACATAGTTTACAGAGAATCCACTGCCGAAGCGAAACAAGCAAAGGAGTTTACTGTTTACAGTATGATGACCAGAAAATAGTAAGCGGCCTTCGAGACAACACAATCAAGGTGAGGTCTCTGTAGTTGAGGGAGGTTATGTTCGTAAACAGTCTGAAAGGGACTACGTTCATGAAGCAATCTGAAGCATAAACTCCTAAGCATTATTCTTAGAAAAAACTTTAGATTGGTTCCAGTACCAAAGCCAATGTCATTTCCTTAAAGGACATTTGCCTTCGCCCAGAACAGCATGCAGATGGTCCTAGAGTTAAATTCCTTTCTCGAACTTCACTGAGGGGGCTCTTACCCTTTTGGCCCTCATAATTATAGGCTATTCCTGTACCTTAATGAAAAGGATCAAGTTTGCATTAGAACTGAAGCCACATATATATAGATACTTAACTATACCTGTAAGAAAGAATGCATTCCACACCACCCTGGGCTTTGATGCTTTTGGGGAATCAAACACATAATAGAGCCAACAAGTCTCCACAGTACCCCATTATCACAGTGATCAAAAGGATCTTGTTTGCCATCCTAGATCTGGGATAAAAGCACATTGGAATGCAAGCGAATTCTCACAGGCCACACAGGTTCTGTCCTGTGTCTCCAGTATGACGAGAGAGTGATCATAACTGGATCATCGGATTCCACAGTCAGGTAGAAAACTTCAAATGTTCTTTTGAACTCTGAAACATCAGATTGCCCTATTCTTTATCACAGATAGTAATTTTGTATAAATTTGCATGGATACATGAAACTAAAGATGAATAAACCATCGGCTTCCTCCCATAATTTGTGTCAATCTAGAACAAGAACGTGATTTAGGAATGATTGGAGTAAGTTTACATTTTGCACGTTTAAGAAACTACTAAAAAAAAAGAAAGAAACTAAATATTCTGTCTTAATATGGAAAATCATCCATTTTAGAAACTTTCCTTATCTTTGTATTCCTTTCAAAAACCATCTCTCAGGGGAATGACAGCAATGCAATGAAGGTTTCCTTTCAGATGGTTTTAACTATAGTACAGGCACACATTATCTCTTCAAAGTATGTACAGGTGAACAGTGCTCTCTCCCTGGCATCCCATCCCCTGCCATCCCTGCAGTGTTTAATTGCAAGCTTCATTCAGGGAGGGGCCCTCAGTTTCCAGAGGCATTAGTGATTTGATGACACAGCCATTATGCTGCTGGAGTCCAGTGTAGTTCATGTTCTGCGTATCCACAGCACTGCCGGAAACCTATGTTAGGAATTTCGCCTTAAGCTAAAGGATTTAACAAGCATAATGCATCAAAAGTAACTTAAAAAAAGAAAAAGCCCTAGGGGGAAAAAAAAAGCAGTTAACTGTGTTGTAAAATTCTCTGAAGTTAAATGTTTATCATTGGAAGTTATTCTTTGTAAATAAAAAAGGCTGCTCCTGGTTCTTGTCTTTTGACTTCAAGGCAATAACAAACCCATTGCTTGCAGTTGTCCTCATGGAGTTTATGGAGTGCATCACAGGAGTTGCAACATTGTATATGCTTACATCATTTATAGACTAAAGGGAAATGATCTCTCCCTCCCCTGCCTGAAGAGGCATGAGGGGATTGAACCTAGGGCCTCACACATGCTAGGCAAGCACTCTTCCACTGAGCCACACCCCAGGCCAGAAAATGATTTTTTAAGGAATGAAGGAGGTGTTAAAACTGGAAAAAGGAAGTAATTTATAAAGGTAAAATCAGTACACAAAAAATAGAATTCTCAAACTATTCATGTTCTGCTATGAATCCCATATTTACAATGAAAGGGCTATCCTTGACTTCTAACAGCTGGAAAGCACAGAAACAGGGCCTTAGAGTTAGAGTTTATATAATCTTGCTCCTTGGCTTAAATGGTTAAACCTACGATCCCAGGAAACTGACGGCCATATTACTGTGTCTATGACAGAAGCATCTGGTTCCTAGGGCAGTCAATGGAACAGACATTAATGCTGTTATTAAACAGATTCCTCATTTATAATGTGTCTTCCTGCTAGGTATGGTGGCATACACCTGTAATCTCAACCTTCAGGAAGCAGAGGCAGAAGAATTTCGAGTTCAAGGCCATCGGCTACCTAGCAAACTCATGGTCAGCCTGAGCAACATAGTAAGACCTGTCTCAATCAATCAGTAAGGTGCATCTTCTTCATAGTGTTAAATTGAATATCAGAAGTTTTGATTTGGTCTTTGGTTTTTTGAGACAGGGTGTTGCTATGTTGTCCAAGCTGGCCTAGAATTCACTATGGAAGTGTTATAATAACCCTGAAGTCTGGGCCAAATTATCAGGTGATAGTGGTTGCTGGTTTATCCTTGCCTCCGCACCTTACCCAGATTTGAAGTCTTAAGGATTGAACCCTGGGAGCTTCCCACCCCCCTTCTTCTTATTCTTCTTGTCCAGCCCTCTCATCTACCTCTTCTCCATGGTCCATCATTACTCTACTTCAGTGCTGCAAAAGAAAGTAGAGTGTAACACTTCCCATGAAAGTATTGGGTGGGGAGAGCATCATGGTCAAATATAGGTAACATATTGTAGCTTGAGTACCTTCTAACTCTCAGATATCCCTTCCAGAGTGTGGGATGTAAATACAGGTGAAATGCTAAACACGTTGATTCACCATTGTGAAGCAGTTCTGCACTTGCGTTTCAATAATGGTATGATGGTGACCTGCTCCAAAGATCGTTCCATCGCTGTATGGGATATGGCTTCCCCAACTGATATCACCCTCCGGAGGGTGCTGGTAGGACACCGAGCTGCAGTCAATGTTGTTGACTTTGACGACAAGTACATTGTTTCTGCATCTGGGGATAGAACTATAAAGGTAATAAAGCATTTTTCAGTAAGTCCCAAAGTTAGAATAAGGAGTTTATGTGACAATTTAATCGAAGGCACCACATATTTAAGCATTACTGTAGAATAACTTAATATTTAACTCAGAGACTAGTGTATGTTAAAAAACTAATGAGTGAGACATTGTGCAACAATTTTGGTTAGATATTTATTACTGTAAATAATGGTGACATGCTGGGAATGTGGCTCAGTGGTAGAGTGCTTGCCTTTATACACAAGGCCCTAGGTACAATTCCCAGCATGGAAAAATAATAACTGGGTACTGGTGGCTTCCGCCTGTAATCCTACCCTCCTCAAGAAGCAGATATCAGGATTGTGGCTTCAGGCCAGCCCAGACAAAAGTTCAAGAGACCCTGTCTCAACAGAAAAGGCTGTTCATGGTGGTATGCACCTGTCATCCGAGCTTCTATGGGAAAAATAAATAGGAGGATCTTGGTCCAGGCTGGCCTAGGCAAAAAGTGGGACCCTGTCTCAAAAACAATCAGAGCAGCTGGGCACCAGTGACTCACACCTATAAACCTAGCTACTTGGGAGACTAAGATCAAGAAAATCAAGGTTCAAGGCCAGTCCAGACAAATTGTACATGAGACCCCATCTCCAAAATAACCAAACCAAATAGACTAGAGGTGTGGCTCAAGTGGTAGAACACCTGTCTAGCAAGTACAAAGTCCTTCAAAACTCCAGTACTACAAAAAGAATAATAATGAGTTGAGAAGGACAAATGTGTGTTTCAGGTCAAAAAAATGTCCCTTCAAGACCAGACTAACCTTGTAAGAGTAAATCAGTTTGACAAATTCTCATTGATATCAGCTAGCTTTAAATTAGCCCTATATTGTCATGAATTAAACTTGTCTTTTTTTGTTGTTGTTGTTAGATTTTAATTTCATCTTCAATGTGGGTCTTAGGGTATAAAAATCACTGGTTTTCAAATCATGAAATCAGTTTACTGGTCCTAGCAAACATGATTTTTAAATAAAGTAGATAGAAAATAGCAGAATATATTGTGCATAGTATTAAGTATCTTAAAATTTTTTTTTTCGGTTGGGTACACAGAGGCACACATAAGTTTGTGAGTGCTAGACATCAGTGTACTGTATCTCTTAATGTGCATCAAAAAGAAATTTGAGGTCTAGATGCACCTAAGGTGACTTCCAGCTCTAAAACTATGTGTAAACTTGTCTTTTCTTTTGCTTTCTTCTGCTTGGTCAGTCGAGTCCCTTTGAGTCTCAGTTCTGTTTCCTGCTTACTCAAGACTAATTGCCATTAATTTTACTATTAGCAGCATCAGATCAACTGCTCAGTGTCATTTTCTGTCTCAGGTGTGGAACACAAGTACTTGTGAATTTGTAAGGACCCTAAATGGACACAAACGAGGCATTGCATGTTTGCAGTACAGAGACAGGCTGGTGGTGAGTGGGTCATCTGACAACACTATCAGGTGAGCAGCAGTTGCCTTTTCCCAGAAGGGACAACATTATCCTATTATTTGCTCCTTGTGTACAGATCTTATGCTCTTCAACTGTGTTTATAATAAAATATTTTTCCTTTCTGTAGCTTCATACAGGACAAAAGTTTTCCCCAAGCAGAGAGGCAGCACAACAAGCCTTTTGTTGATGTGTTTCTTTTCCTGTAATAATTTTATCACCAAATAGACTTATTTCAGAGGTACAGCTTATGTAAGGAATTAAGCAAGAAAGACAACTAGATGGAGGTTAAAGGGCCCTCTTTTTAAATTTCTCTTGATTTTAGTTGAAAATTCCTAATAACTAAAGGCCATTTCACTTTGTCACTGTTGTTAAAATCAAAAAGAAAAAGATTTCTCTGCTGGAAATTAAGCTCTTTTTCTCATTATGTAATTGGCCAGAGAGTTACCAGTCTTTAAAATTATGAAGATTACACAAGTCAAAGTACTTTACTTTTGTATTTTTCCCTTCACAAAGATGTATGGCACAGATATGATTAGAATTCAGATTTACTCATCCTTTCCCTTTCTGTAGTGAAATACTGAGAAGATGAAAAGGCCATTTAAAAAACAACAGATAGGGGGCCAAGGGAAGCTCAAGTGGTAGAGTACCTGCCTAGCAAGCATGAAACCCCAGTACCACCAAAAAAAGAAAAATAACAAAGCTATTGGTATAGCTAAGGAAATTATCATTCCTAGAAATCACTTGGATTGGTCTGGAAGCATACAGTTTTTTAAGTTATTACAGAAAACTTCCTGAGAACTGTCTTGACATTCTGTTAAATGAAAAAGATCATTCTAGCATGGATAGTAAAGTGTTATCAGGCAAAGATGAAGGTGCTTTGTGAGATGTCACCGATGGTACCATTTTTAACTGGTGATTTCAAGAGAGCATTACTCTCTTGAACCTGGTCATTTCCTGCTTAAGCAACTGTGTGCTTTGCGGGGTTTTTTTGTTTGTTTGTTTGTTTGTTTGTTTTTTTCCCATACTGGGGTTTGAACTCAGGGCCTTACATGTGCTCAGGCATGCACTCTACCACTTGAGCCACTCTGCTAGTATCTCTGTGCTTTAGTTTCATCCTTTTTTATTCCTGGGAGAAACTACTTACACACTTACATAAAGCACTGTGCTTTGAAAATACATACTATGTTTGAATTTAAATCATACATTTTTCTGCCCAAGTTATATGGCAGAAAGGAAGTAAATGATGTTGAAAGCATACACTTTTGTATAAGTAGTGACTGATCTTATTTTTAAAAGACATATAGAATATATTATGCCAAGCTTAGAAAGAATACATGAAAACTCACTTTGCTCAATTTTCTCTTCCAGATTATGGGACATAGAATGTGGTGCATGTTTGCGAGTGTTAGAAGGCCATGAGGAATTAGTGCGTTGTATTCGATTTGATAACAAAAGGATAGTCAGTGGCGCCTATGATGGGTGAGTTTGCTATCAAAGTTAAAAAACAAATCCCTCTGAGGACAATGGTTCACTGCTGTAATCCCAGCACTTGGAAAGAATAGTGAGTTTGAGGCCAGTGTGGGCTACATAGTATGACCCTGTCTCAAAAAATCTTAAGGGCTGGGGGTATAGCTCAGTGGTAGATCATGTGCTTAGCATGTGTAAGACCGTGGCTTCAATCCCCAGTGTTCCCCAAAAAAGTCTACATCTTAATTCTTTCTGGTTTGTGATGTTAAATGTAACCTTCCCTTGTCTCTAAAAGCTTATGTATTTTACAAAAAGGATCTAACTTTAATCTGTGTATCCGCTGTCTTTTGTATACTCTTTTCTAAAATATTCCTCCAGAAAATTACTTGTCTTTAAAATTGTGAAGATTCCACTTCATTTTATTGCACTCATCTTCACTCTTTTGATTATTTGATTATATGTCTATTTTGCCCTATAAAGCAAAGATCCAGACAAACCCATTGTAACAGGATATGCATATAAAATGGTAACTTATTTAATAAAATGGAAACACTAGAGGGTAATATCTTTGAGACTTAGAGTAGTAAGATCTTAAATTTTGATCTCTTTGACTTTGATCTCTTCAAGCGATTCCTATAAGTACCACTCTCCCATCGTTACTTCTACTGTTTCATTTATAATGAGTTATTTTTTTCAGTGTAATTTCCAGTTGTTGTAGATCCATTTGTGTTATGAATGAATCCAATGTTTTGCAATACCACGTACAGAATAAGTTTGTACAAAGTATGTTCACTTAGCAAGGACCGTCTTCTTTTTTCTTACCAAAATGCAGGGGGTAGAAGTTATTGGCAGCTTTTTTTTTTTTTTCATATGTGCATACAATGTTTGGGTCATTTCTCCCCCCTCCCCTCATCACCTCCCTTCCCCCCCACCCCCTCGCTCTCTCCCCCACCCCCTTGCTACCCGGCAGAAACTATTTTGCCTTTATTTCTAATTTTGTTGTAGAGAGAGTATAAGCAATAATAGGAAGGACCAAGGGTTTTTGCTAGTTGAGATAAGGATAGCTATACAGGAAGTTGGTTCACATTAATTTCCTGTGCGTGTGTGTTACCTTCTAGGTTAATTCTTCTTGATCTCTAGTTCCTGGACCCCTTCTCCTATTGGCCTCAGTTGCTTTAAAGTATCTGCTTTAGTTTCTCTGCGTTGAGGGCAACAAATGCTGTCTAGTTTTTAGGTGTCTTACCTATCCTCATACCTCCCTTGTGTGCTCTTGCTTTTATCATGTGCTCAAAGTCCAATCCCCTTGTTGTGTTTGCCCTTGATCTAATGTCCACATATAAGGGAGAACATACGATTTTTGGTCTTTTGGGCCAGGCTAAGCTCCCTCAGAATGATGTTCTCCAATTCCATCCATTTACCAGCGAATGATAACATTTCATTCTTCTTCATGGCTGCATAAAATTCCATTGTATATAGATACCACATTTTCTTAATCCATTCATCAGTAGTGGGGCATCTTGGCTGTTTCCATAACTTGGCTATTGTGAATAGTGCTGCAATAAACATGGGTGTGCAGGTGCCTCTGGAGTAACCTGTGTCACATTCTTTTGGGTATATCCCCAAGAGTGGTATTGCTGAATCATATGGTAGATCAATGTTTTGCTTTTTAAGTAGCCTCCAAATTTTTTTCCAGAGTGGTTGTACTAGTTTACATTCCCACCAACAGTGTAAGAGGGTTCCTTTTTCCCCCCGCATCCTCACCAACACCTGTTGTTAGTGGTGTTGCTAATGATGACTATTCTAGCAGGGGTAAGGTGGAATCTTAGTGTGGTTTTAATTTGCATTTCCTTTATTGCTAGAGATGGTGAGCATTTTTTCATGTGTTTTCTGAACATTTGAATTTCTTTTGAGAAAGTTCTGTTTAGTTCACTTGCCCATTTCTTTATTGGTTCATTAATTTTGGGAGAATTTAGTTTTTTAAGTTCCCTATATATTCTGGTTATCAGTCCTGTGATGTGTAGCTGGCAAATATTTTCTCCCACTCTGTGGGTGTTCTCTTCAGTTTAGAGACCATTTCTTTTGTTGAGCAGAAGCTTTTTAGTTTTATGAAGTCCTATTTATCTATGCTATGTCTTAGTTGCTGTGCTGCTGGGGTTCCATTGAGAAAGTTCTTACCTATATCTACTAATTCCAGAGTATTTCCTACTCTTTCCTCTATCAACTTTAGAGTTTGTGGTCTGATATTAAGATACTTGATCCATTTTGAGTTATAGGGTGATATACATGGATCTATATTGGCAGCTTTTTAAGTATCATAACATTATCTTAGTACATGAGCTACCTATACTGACACATTAACCCAACTCAAGCAGCAGGAAATATAGACAACTCACTTTCTATGCTTTGAATTAGCCATCACTGTCACATCCTTGGGAAACTGTTCAGGCTGTAATATCATATTCCAGCAGGTCAAGGTTACACTTTTCTGGCTCTGACCTATACTGACTTTTTTGGGGAGTTTTGATTTTAGAAGGGCTAGATTTCTCTAACATGAGGTTTTATTTTCTAAACATGAGGTTTTGCTTACTATAATGCCCAGAGCTCTTAAATGAACTCGTCTCCCAGTACATGTGACCTGGGCCATTCTTAGAATAGACCACACAGAAGATTCCTCAGAATTGAATGTTTCTAGGTCTAAGTGACCTCTTACCATTAAGAAGTCTATGGTACAGGATTTCCTCTTGGCCCCAAAGTGTGGTATAACTTTATGATTAATTTTCATTTTGGTAAAAGCTAACCAATTTCTCATTTTTAGGTTAATCATATACATTTCCCCTTGTTAAAACCAATAGCCTCTACCAAAGAAAGAATGCAAGAACCAAGTCTCCAAAACAAAAAGTTTATATGTATTGCTGTTAGCTGGATTTGTAATATAAACTATATTCATCATTCATAATTAATTTTTCCATATGTTCCCTTTACTTTGCTTTTAACTAAGACTTTGGTCCCCTTTTTGATCTTTAGAAAAATTAAAGTGTGGGATCTTATGGCTGCTTTGGACCCCCGTGCTCCTGCAGGGACTCTCTGTCTACGGACCCTGGTGGTAAGAGCTTTGTTGTTTAAAGGGAGTTGGAGAACATATAGGGGAAGAAATTGAATGTTGATGTTGAATGTAGAATCTCAGAAAATCTACTACTAAGTGAAAAGGCAACCAATGCATGCAATAAAATATGTTTCTACTGCACTTTTCATCCAAAAGTGCTTTAGAGACTATACAAGGAGAAGAATGTGGCAGCTGTTTAACAGCTGCATGGCAATACTACAACAGTATAGTACAGGAAGTTAATAAGAATTCTGTATCCACCAGAAACAACAGGAGGTACTAAGGGAGAAAGAATATAATTACTCAAATTGGAACCTGTCCAGAATCTGAAGACCTGCACACCTGTGCCTGCAAAAAGTGTCCTGAAAAATCTCCTGGTCAGCTTGTTCTGCATCCCACTTGAGGGATGGTTCCTCCAGTAACTTGAATCTCATCTTTGTTATTCCCTGTATACCCTCTTTTCTGAACATCTTGACATTAGCGGAAAGAAGTGAGTCAAAAGAAGGAATGTCACCTTCAAAAGCACTAATTATTTACCTTGTTGTTAGCCAAGGGCCCAGATTGACAAATGCTGCTTTGGTCAGAAAATTAAGTGGAGTACTAGTGCTGGCAGAATCTTGTACACAACTCAGGGAAAAGATGAAAGCAAGCATTCAAAGCCCAAGTTAAAATTCTGACTCAGTTTTAGGCAATCTCAGTGCTTGAGAAGAGAGGTTACATTTCCTTGTTGTGTATGAAGCACATTTTTTCAGCAACAGACGTGCTTTACCTTCCTGTTTCACACGTGTTTTTTCAAATATGTAATTTCTGAACTGGACATGGCTGTGTATGTTTTTAATCTCAACTTTTGGGAAGCTAAGGCAGGAGGATGATGAGTTCGTGGCCACCTTGGGCTGCATAACAAGACCCTATCCGGGTGTGGTGGCTCATATCTGCAATCTCAGCTACCCAGGAGGCAGAAATGTTTGAGACCCTCATCTCAATCAATAAGCCAGGCATGGTAGTGCAGGCCTTGGCTGAGAGCGTGGCTCAAATAGTACAGCACCTGCCTAGCAAGCCCAAGTCTCTGAGTTTGAACCCCAGTACAGACCCCACACACATACACACACCCCAAAAAAAGTGCCAAGTGCTGGTGCCTCATGCTTGTAATCTTAGCTACTTAGGAGGATGACTTCAATTCCCAGCCCAAGAAAATAGTTCATGAGACCTCCCCATCTCCAGAAATGGCCTGGAGGTGTGGTTTAAGCAGTAGAGCACCTGATTTGCAAGTTCAAGATCCTGAGGTCAAACCCCTGTCCCACCAAAAAAAGGAAGTGCATTCAAAGGCAAGACATAGTGGTACACACCTATAATCTCAGCACTTGGGAGGTTGAGACAGGAGGATTGTGAGTTCCAAGGCAGTCTGGACAACATAGCTAGGCCCTATCTCAAAAGACAAAATAATAAAAGCCAGGCACCAGTGGGTCACACCTGCGATCCTAGCTACTCAGGAAGCAGAGAGCAGGAGGACCACAGCTCAGCAGCATAGTGGCTCAAGTGGTAGAGTGCCTGCCTAGCAAGAGTGAGGCCCCAAGTTCAAACTCAAGTACCACCAAAAAATAATAACAATAATAAAATGTGTACTTTCATTCATTTACAATTACTCTGACAAACTGGTGTAGGGGGGTTGTTTTTATTTGGCAATGCTGGGATTTGAATTCAGGGCCTTGTGCTTGCTAGTTAACTACTCTGCCCCTTGAGCCATACCTCCAGCACCCAAGTCTGGTTTTTGAGATATGATTTATTTATTTTTATTTTATTTTTCTTGCAGTACTAGGGTTTGAATTTGAGTCCTCGTGCATGCCAGGCAAATACTTAACCACTGAACTACATTCCCAGCCCCTTGCGGTATGATTTACGTGCAGTGAAATTTACCCATTTTTTAGTGAGTTTTCCAGTTGTATAACTGCACTGCAGTCAAGATGTAAGATCCTTTCCATTATTCCCAGAAGTTGTTATGCTTCTTCACTTCAGTATACTCCCTCAACTCCTATCAACTGGTCCTTTGATTTCTTTCTCTTTGGTTTTAGTTTGTTACGAATATTATATAAATCCTATAGCACGTACCCTTTTTTTTTTTTTTTTTTTTTTTTTTTGGTGATTCTATGGATTAAACTCAGAAGCTCACACTTGATAAGAGCAAGTGTTCTACCACTTTAGCCACATCACCAGCCCTTTTGCTTTTAGTTTGTTTCTCAGATAGGGTCTTTTTCTCCTTGGGCCAGCCTCAGACTATGATCATCCTGAGTACCTGGCACCACAGGCTTATGCCACTTCTCCTGGCTCATTTATGAGATATGGTCTTGTTAACTTTTGCCTTAGCTGGCCAAGAACTGCAGCCCTCCCATTTCCACCTCCTCCTGAGTAGCTGGAATTGTAGGTGTGTACCACCACACCCAGATCAGCATGTAGCCTTTTATTTTTAGCTTGTTTCACCTCATTTGAGATTTATGTTGTTGCACATATCAGTACTTTGCTTCTTTTTATTTCTGAAGAGTATACTATTGTGTAGATGAACCAGGTGTTTTATTCATTGACCAGTTTAAGGACATTTGGAATGTTTCTAGTTTTTGTTGATTCTGAGTAAAACCAATGATGAAATTCCTCTAACAGGTTTCTATGTCCAGAGTGTTTTCATTTCACTTAGAAAAGTATCCAGAGTACAATTTCTGTATTCTATGATAAGTGTGTGTTTAAAAGAAACTATCAAGATGCTTCCTAAAGTAGCATTTTGGATTTTACACAGGCAAAGCATTTTGAATTTTTTCTAAGTATATGAGAGCTCCATCTTTTCATATCCTTACCAGTACTTGGTATAGTTGATGTATGTTTTTTTTAATTACAACCATTTAATGTGTAGTGATACCTCATTGCTTTAATTTGCATGTCTGTGATGATGCTCAAAATTCTTTCATCTGCTTATCTTTTGTGAAGTGTCTATTCAGTTCTTTTGACCATTTTATTTATTGAGATTTTTTTAAACATTTATTGAGGTAATGTTAGCATATAATAACATGGACATATTAAAAGTGAACAGTTTTTTTACTTGTATACCAATGAAGCATCGATAATGAGGATATTTTCATGGCCCCTCATAGTCCCTTCTTCCCATTCCATCCTAGTTCCCTGTCCCCAAGTCTCTAAAAAACCCCCACTCTGCTCTACATCAGCATTAATTAGTTTGCATTTTTAGGGTTTTATAAAAATGAATCATACAATATATACTTTTTTTTTTTTTGCCTAACTCTTTTCACTAAGAGTAAAGTCTTTTGGTATTCACCCAAGTGGTTCATATATGTCAGTAGCTTATCCTTTGTAAAACTGCTGAGTAGTAAGCAGTTCATTGCATGGTTATGCCGTGTTTATCCATTCACCAGCTGATGAACATTTGGGTGTTCTCCCATTTTTAGCTATTGTAAATAAAGTTTCCATAAACATTTATGTACAAGTCTTGAGATAGACATGTATTTCCATTTCTCTGAGGTAGATGAACAAGAACAGCATGATTAGATCATACGTAAGTATATACTAGTATTTTTAGAAACTGTCAAACTATTTTTTATGTCATAGTACAGCAGCAGTGTAACATCCTCACCAATATTTAATAGTCTTTTTAATTTTAATCATTTTAATAACTGTGGTGCCAGGAGCATTACCTCATTGTGGTTTGTTTATAATTTTTGTTTTTTGGGGGGTGGTGCTGGCATTTGATCTCAAAGCCCCACAATTGCTGCAGGCAGGCACTCTACCACTTGAGCCACCCGCCCCCCAGCCCACATTGTGGTTTTAATTTGTATATTCCTAATGATTAATAATGTTGAGCATCTATTCATGTGTTTGCCATTCATGTGTTGAAGTGTCTATTCAAATTTTCCCCCTTTTTTTTGAGTAGTTTTTTACTAAGTTTTGAGATTCTTTTTCCATAGTCTACATTACAAGTTAGTATTCAAGTATGTAATTTGCAAACATTTTCTCTCAGTTCACGGCTTGTTTTTCATTCTTTTAAAAGTAGCTTTTAAAAAGTGGTTCATAATTTTTAATCTAGTATATCAACTTTTTCTATTATGACTTAAGTTATTTGCTACTATATATATTTTTTTAAATCTTTGCCTAATCCAGAGTCACAAAGATTTTCTTTCACAAAAGGGCCATGAGGCTATCCCACTTCTGTAGTTTTAGGTTTAAATTTTGGTCTGTGATGCATTTTGAGTTGAGTTTTGTATATGGTACAATGTATAGATCAAAGTTTTGGATTGTTTTGTTTTGCCTGCAAGTGTCCAATTGTCCCACTGTCATTTTTCCTCCAAATAGCCCTTGCAGCTTTATCAAAAAAAAAGAATTGAGTGCCTGTCAGAGAGGCTCAAGCAGTAAGAGTGCCTGCCTTACAAGCGTGAGGCCCTGAGTTCAATCCCCAGTGCCATCAAAAATAAATAAATAAAAACAAATTGACAATATATGTGTGGACTTCTGAGCTTTTTCTGTACCATCGATTTTTTTTTTTTCTTTGTGCTGGGGTTTGATCTCAGGGCCTTGCACTTAATGGGCAGGCACTCTGTCACTGAGCCATTTCCCAGCCCCTTTTTTTTTTTTTGCCTTTCTTGATCCAGTATAATTTTGTCTTTTTCAAAGTTTTTTATGTCCCTTGAATTTTAGAATCACTTTGCCAATTTGAACATCAGAAAGTCTGCTGGGATTTTTATTGGATTTATGTTGAATCAAGATCGTTTTGGAGAGAATTGACTTATCACCAATATCAAGTCTTCTGATCCGATAACAGAATATATATCTTCATTTGGTTAGGTCTTTTTAAATTTCCTAATAATGTTTCATAGCTTTAATGTAAAGAACTTGTATGTCTATTGTCACATTCATCCCAAAGTATTTCATATTTTCAAGGCTATGACAATTAGCAGTTTTAAACTTCAATTTGTGATTTTTCACTGCAAGTAGGGCTGGAGTTGTTTGTAGCTTGATGGTAGAGCACTTGCCTAGCATGCTCAAAGCCCTGGATTCAATCTCCATCTCTCTCTTATTTCATTACACTGGCTAGTATGCCCTGGTAGAGTGCTAAAAAGAATTGGTAAAAATGAATGTCCTTTTCTTATTTGTAATCTTAGGCAATAGACATTCATTCTTTCACTATTTTATGTATACATCTATATAGATATATGTCAGCTACAGGTTTGTCATGAACAACCATTATCAGTAGATTAGGAAGTTCCTTACTATTCCTAGATTGCAGAAAAATTTTTTTATTAGGAAGGTGCTTTTATCTGCAGCTTTTTGTATTTTTTGATTTTTTGATTTTTTGTTTTGTTTTTTTGGGGTTTTTTTTGCTTTTATTTTGTTAATTGGTATATTGATTTGAGGGGGGTAGTACTAGGGTTTGAACTCAGGATCTTGCACTTACTAGGCAGGTACTCTACCACTTGAGCCATATCCTCAGCCCTTTTGATTGGGTTATTTTTTGAAGAATAGGATATAGTGCTTTTGTTTGGACTAGCTTGTACCACAATCCTCCTATTTACACCTTCCACTTAGCTGGGATGATAGGCACATCCCACCATGCCCAGCTTATTGGTTGAGATGGTGGGGGGTGGGGAGTCTCACTTTTTCCTCAGACTGACCTTGAACCACAATCCTGCTGATCTTTGCTTCTGAATAGCTGGGATTATAGGCTCACTGATTTTTTTTTTAATGTTAAACCCTTTGCATTGCTAGTCTAAGCCGCACTTTGTCATGATGTATTATATGTTGTTGGACTCACTTTGCTAATACCGTTTTAAGAATTTGTGTCTATGTTCATAAGGGGCACTAGTCTTTTGCTTTATTTTCTTATGTCTCTGGTTATCTGTCATAGTAATGTTACTCTTATGAACTTATTTTGGGAGTGTTTCCACCTCTGTTTTCTAAAAGAGTTTGCATAGAAGATGTTATTCTTTAAATGTTTGATAGAAACTTACTAGTAAAGCACTGGAGCCTAGAGTTTTCTTTGAGGAAAGTTTTAATTGTAAATTCAATTTATTTATTCAGATTAAATGTTTCTTCTGGAGTCATTATTAATATTTTGTGTTTCAAGCAATTTTTCCACTTCATCTGTCACATTTATTAAAATAAAGTTACCCATATCTGAATGGTCAGTTAAGGCTCCTTTTCCTTTTTTTCTTTTTAAATTTTTTTCTTCCCACCTCCTTTTTGTTTCACTGAATTTTCTAGCTCCTTAAGGTGGAAACCTAGATCACTGATTTTAGACCTTTGTTTTTAATATAAACATTTGAAACTAAATGTGTCTAAAACTCCAACCACTGCTTTAGTTGTGTCTCTTAAAATGTCAGTTGAGTGAAGTTGGTTTATAATGATATTCAGAGCTTATGAATGCTTAATAATTTTCTGTTTGTCTTACCAGTTATTTAGAGGAAAATTTTGATGTCTCTCACTGTAATTCTGGATTTGCCTATTTTTCAGTCTGATGATTCAGGGCCTTGTGCTTACTAGGTAGGCACTCTACCATCTTGAGACCCTACATTTTGGCTTTTGTTATTTCTGAGATAGGTTCTTATGTTTTTACCTGGACCATGACCCTCTTATTTACACTTCCTGCTACTTGGGATCTCGGGCGTGTACCACCACACCCAGATTATTTTTTGAGGTGGGACCTCCTGAACTCTGCCTGGATCACTCTCAAACCGTGATCCTCCTGATTGCTATCTCCTGAGTAGCCACAATAAGCCACCATGCCTGGCCTCCCCTTCATTTTTCTTTTGTTTTTTGTTGGTGGTTCTGGGGTTTGAACTCAGGGTTTCACTCTTAGAAGGCAGGTGTTCTACTTGAGCCACACTTCCCAGCTCACCTTCATTCTTGAAAGATATTTTTGCTGGCTGAAGAATTTTATGTTGAGAGCTGGCTATAAATTCTGTTTCCTGGCTATAACTTTCTGTTACTTAAGTCACCTATCATGTGGTACTTTGTTGTGGAAATTCTAGCAAACTAATATACCATGCTATCACTAGTCTGGAGTAGCTATGTTTATTTCAGGCTGAGGAGACTTCAAAGCGAAGAATATTATCACTGATAAAGAGATGTTGTATAATGACAACAGGGCCAATTCATTAAGAAGATACAAAAATAAATAAATAAATAAAAACTATCTGCTGAAGACTCCCCAAAAAAAAAAAAGAAGAAGATACAACAATATTTAATGTGTATATACTAACATACAGAGCATGAAAGTATGTGAGGCAAGAGCTCAGTGCATGGCTCAAGTGATAGAGAGCTTGTATCATGTGACAAGAGTCCTCTTTTTAAGGCTGAATAATATCCCAGTGTATCTAATACCACATTTTAAGGATTCATCCATCTTTTTTTTTTTCCAGTACTGGGGTTTGAACTCAGGGCCTCACGCTTGCTAAGCAAACACGCTACAACTTAAGCCACTCGACCAGCCCCGTTTTTTGTGTGTATTGTATATTTTCAAGATAGGGTCTTACTATTTGCCTGGGCTGGCTTCAAACTGTGATCCCGATTTCTGCCTCCAGAGTAGCTAGGATTGCAGGCATGAGCCACCAGCACCTGGTAAATTCATTCATCTCTTGATGGACACTCAGGTTGCTTCAGCTTCTTGACTACTGTGAATAATGGTGCTATGTACATGGATATGCAGATCTCTTAAACTGGGCACCTGTGGCTCAGATCTGTAATCCTAGCTATCTCAGGTGGCAGAGATCAGGAGGATCAAGGCTCAAGGCCAGCCCACAAAAATAGTTCTTGAGACCCTATCTCAAAATACTCAACACAAAAAAGAGTTGATGGGGTGGCTCAAGTAGCAGAGTGCCTGCCTAGCAAATATGAGGCCCTATGTTCAAACCACAGTACCACCAAAAAAAACAAAACAAAACAAAAAAAATCCTGCTGTGAATTCTTTCAGGTGTATACTCAAAAGTGAGATTGTTACATCATATGAGTATCCTATCTTTAATTTTTTTGAGGAGCTGCCATACTGTTTCCCATAAAGGCTGCATCATTATTTATCCATTCTTTTCAAGATAAATGAGCTCACATATGAGCAGGTATGTTCACGAGAGATACTGGTCTATGGTTTTCTTATAAGTCTTTGTTTTTGTTTTTGGGGTTTTTTTGTTTGTTTGTTTTTGTGGTTGTGGGGTTTGAACTACAGGGCTTCATGCCTGCAAGATAAGTGCTGTACTGCTTGAGCTGCACCTCTAGTCCCTTTGTCTGGTTTTGGTATTAGAATAATGCTGGCTTTGTAAGTGGATT
Organism: Castor canadensis; assembly: GCF_047511655.1. NCBI lineage: Eukaryota > Metazoa > Chordata > Mammalia > Rodentia > Castoridae > Castor > Castor canadensis. The sequence continues at coordinate 27,958,361 of NC_133392.1, read as the reverse complement.
AGGAAGTATTCACTCTGCTTTTGTCTTATAGAAGAGATTGCAGAAAAATTGGTATGATTTCTTCCTTGAATGTTTGGTAGAATTCACTAGTAAACCATCATCTGGGCCTGCTGTCCTCTATTTTAAAAGGTTATTTATTATTGATTCAACTTTGATAGGTAAGAAATGTGTTCAGATTGTCTGCTTAAGTCTGAATTTTGGCAGATGGTATCTTTCAAGGGACTGGGCCATTTCATCTAGGTGATCAGATCTGTGGGCATACAGTGGCTCCAGAGTACTCTATTGTTATCTTTTTAATGTTCATGAAATCTCTTTTATTGCTGAGAGAAGTAATTTGTATCTTTTTTTTATCTTAGTCTGGTTTACTGGTTTCATTGATGCAGTCAAAGAACCAACTTTTGATCTTGATTTTCTTTATTGATTTCCTATTTTCAATTTCATTGATTTCTGCTTTTTTATTACTTATTTTCTTCTTACTTTGAACTTAATTTTCATTTCTTTTAATTTCCTCAACTAGGAGCTTAGATTATTGATTTTAGATCTTTCTTCTATTCTAATATATGCTATAAATTTCCCTCTAAGCACTGCTTTCATGCATCCCACAAATTTTAGTAAGTTATATTTTAATTTTCATTTAGTTCATACTCCTTTTCAGTTTTTCCTGAGATGTCTTCATTGATCCATATGTTATTTAGAATTGGGTTGTTTAATCTATACATATTTGAGAATTTTTTCTAGTTACCTCTCTATGATTGATTTCTACTTTAACTCCATTGTAGTCTGAAGATATATACCATCATACCTTTCCTTTTTTTTCTCTTTTTTTTTTAGGTGGTGGTACTGGGTTTAAACTCAGGGCCTTGCACTTGATAGGCAGGTACTCTACCACTTGGGCCACTCTACCAGCCCAATTTCTATTCATTTAAATTTGTTAAGATATTCTGTGACCCAGACTGTGTCTCATCTTGGTGAAATGTTTTGTGGGAGTGGGGGACGAATGTGTATTCTGCCATTGTTGGATGAAGCATTCTAAAGACATAGATTATATCCAGTTGAATAATGGCGCTATTGAGTTCAACTATGTTCTTACTGAATTTGCTGCCTGCTACATCTGTCTATTACTGTTACAGCTGTTGAAGCCTCCAACTTAATAGTGGATTGATCTATTTTTCCTTGCAGTTCTACCAGGGGAGGAGGGCAGAACTAAGGTCTGAACTCAGGGTTATATGATAAGTGAAATAAACGAGTCACAAAAAGACAACTAGTGTTTGATTTCACTTATATGAGGTATCTAAAGTAGTCAAATTCATAGAAACAGAAAATAGAATGGTGGTTGTGAGCATGGAAAAAGGACATAAGAGGAAGTTGTTTACTTTGGTAGAGTTTCAAATCTGCAAGATCAAAATGTTTTGGAGGTGCATTGTACAACGATTTTAGTCTACTGAGCTGTAGACTTAGAAATGGATAAAGTGGTAAATTTTAAATATTTTGCAGAAATTCTAATATCACTAACTACGTTACTAATTACAACTTTATTAAGTAGAATTTTTAAATATTTTTATTAAGATTTAAGTATGGTCCTGTTATTGTCCTTGTATTTAGTGACTTCACAATTTGTGAAATTATTTAAAAGGTAGTTGGCTGAACATGATGGTAACATGCCTATAATTCCAGCTACACTGGAGATAGAGATGGGAGGATTCCCATTTGAGGTCAGCCTGGGCAAAAGTTAGCAAGAACCTATCTCAAAAAACAAACTGGGAAGTGGAGAAGTGGCTCAAGCAGTAGAGCACCTGCCTTGCAAGCATGAAGCCCTGAGTTCAAACCCCAGTACCCCAAAAAATTATAAAATAAAATTAAATAAATAAAAGGTAGTTAGTTGTATGTCAATAAAAATAAATAACTCTAAAATTTTAAAAATTCACAAAATGTAAACAAATTCAATCTAGTAATGTATAAAGATTTTTCCAGGTACAGTATGTAAGGCTAATTCAACATTCAAAACTCAATTGATGTAATCTTACCAAGAAGCTGAAGAAGAAAAATCTCATGATTATATCAGCAGATACAGTGAAAGCATTTGACCGAATCCAGTGCCCATTCATGATAAAAACTGAGCAAATTAAGCACAAAAGGGAGCTTTCTTAAATTCATAAGGAAAAATATAAATTTAGACTACAGTAAAATATCACTTCAAGGGCTGGTGGAAAGGCTAAAATAGTAGAATACCTGCCCAGCAAGCGTGAGACCCTGAGTTCAAACCCCAGTACCACCAAAAAAGAAAATCCCACTACAACCCTACCAACATTAAGCTAAAATTTAAAAGATCAGCAGCATCAAGTGTTTGTGAAGATGCAAAGCAACTGGAACTCATATATTGCTGATGACGTACAAAATGGCACAACTTTGGAAACCCTGCTAATGTAGTATCTCCTGAAGCTAAATATATACTTCCTTCCAGTAGCAGCTCTGCTCCTAGGTAAATTGAGAGCATATGTCCATAAAAAAACATGGACATGATGTTTGTAGCAGCCTTTTTCTTTTTTGAGACAGGTTCTCAATGTGTTGCTCATGCAGACCTCAAACTGGTGATCTTCCTACTTCAGCCTCATGAGTGCTAAGATCACAGGCATGTACCATTGTGCCTGCTTAGCAGCTCATACGTCTACCAACAGGAGAATAGATAAATTTTAGTATGTTCATACAGTGGAATATCAACCAGTAAGAAAAGAAGAATGAGAGCTGGGCATGCTTCACAGCTGTAATCTCAGCTACTCAGGAGGCAGAAATTGGAAGGATCCCAGTTCAAGGCCATCCTGGCCAAAAAGATAGTGAGACCCCATCTCAACAAATAGCTGAGCATGGTAGATGTGCCTGTCATTCTAGTTTTGCAGGAAGCATAAATAGGATCACAGTTCAGGCTGACCCAGACATAAACTCAAGACTATTTTTAAAAAGTACCTAAAATGAGACTGGAGGTATGACTCAAGAGGTAGAGCACCTGCTTTGCAAGCATGAAGCCCTGAGTTCAAACCCCAGTACCACAAAAAATAATAATAATAAAATCAAAAAGGGCAGGAGTATGACTTAAATGGAAGAGCACCTGTCTAACAAGCATGAGACCCTGAGTTCAACACTTAGAACCACCAGAGAGAGTGAAGCAAGTAAATGAATGAGAGAGCGAGAAATGAACTACCATTGCACAGGTAGTAACAGAGAGGAATGTTATAATGTTGAATAAAAGAAGCCAGGCATAAAAATATATATATACTTTATAGGTGTGCTTATATGAAATTCAGGAATAGGCAAAAATTAGTAAGATCACACTGGAGTGAAGAAAATATTGACTAGTAAGGGTGTGAGAGTACTTTCTGGGATGCTGATCTTGAGCTGCTTAGTTACTGCCCATAGTGTGCTAAACTAGATTCATACTCACTTATGAGAGCCAATTGTTAAGTTGTCATGAATATGCAAATTAGTTGGCCATTTATGGGTAGCTTCAAATTGGTTGTGGTAGGAGTTTATACACCATGAAAATCTGTAAGTGGGTTTGGTGTGATGGAACATGCTTATAATCCTAGCTACTTGAGATACAAAGGCAGGAGGACTGACAGTTTGAGGTCAGCACTAGCAAAATTAGCAAGATGCTATCTCAAATACAAAAAACAAAAGGGCGAGGGACGTGGCCCTACGTTCAATCCCCAGTGCCACAAAAAGAAAAAAAAATCTATAAATCGTTTTACAAATTGATAGACCTGTCAGGCACCAGTGTCTTACACCTATAATCCTAGCTACTCAGGAGGCAGAGATCCAGGAAGATCGTGGTTCGAAGCCAGACAAATAGTTTCTGAGACCCTGTGTCAAAAAAAAAAATCACAAAAATGGTCTGGTGGCATGGCTCAAGGTGTAGGCCCTGTGTTCAAACCCCAGCACTGCAAAAAAAAAAAAATGACGAAGCTTAGTTGTTAAACATTTATAAGCATAGCACTTATTTTTGCTCACCACCCCTTTGCCCCTGATTGTAGAGACACAGATTAAAATTAAGGTCAGGTAGATACGAGAATATTTTTCTCTGGGCTGAATCAAGGACAATTAGCAGTAAAAAACTAGCTTGCTATTTGCCATCTTGCCTAAGTAGTACTTACTACTTTGTTTACTTTGTTCATGACATCAGCTGTCTGATACTTCATTTTGTCTTTAGCCATGATATGTTTTTGAGATAACTAAATAGTAGAGAGAAAATTATCAGCATACCATTGCCTTTGCATAGAGGTTCTTTTGAACATGATGCTAAATTTTGTATCCTTTGGTTTTGAGTAGTTCAAAATCATACCCTTTTTGTTTCTGCTTCTACAGGAGCATTCTGGAAGAGTTTTCCGGCTCCAGTTTGATGAATTCCAGATTGTCAGTAGTTCACATGATGACACAATACTCATCTGGGACTTCCTAAATGATCCAGCTGCCCAAGCTGAACCCCCCCGTTCCCCTTCTCGAACATACACCTATATCTCCAGATAAATAACCAAACACTGACCTCATACATGCCCAGGTATGGACAGAATTACGTACATACCACTATAGGTAGGAGATGGAATATTGCTGTGAGATGTCAGCAACACCTGGAAGTTTCTCATTCTCAGACCCTATGTCTCGCCAAACCCTGTAAAGCTGGGAACGCAGACAATGTGCAATGGGGCAAAGGCTACCCCAGCGGACACCGCCTCCAGTAAGGTAGCCAGTCTGCATTCTAGAGGGTCGTAGGATCCTCCTTGTATATTAGAACTAATCATTCTTTCAGCAGGATTGATATGACAATAAAATGAGGTTTGAATCAATTTGTAAACTCAGTAATGGCCCAAAGCCTATAATTTTGTAGTTTACAAATCAAACAAATGCCTACAATGGAGACCCTTTAAACCTACCAGGTAATCTAACATGTGCATGGAAATGTCTCTTGCTGAAATTTTCAGCTGACATCTCACAGTTTTGTTTTAGGCAGTGTCATTGGGTATAAATGGTAACTTTTTTATCCTCCTCCCCATTCTTCATTTCCTCCACAAAAGAGAATACCAGTGTTGTTTGTTTGTTATCTTGGCAGTATCTCTGAAGTTGGTGAAACTCTGTATCCTTTCCCTTTGGTCTCTGACCTCTCTGTGAGGCAGAGAAAATCCTAAAATACACAGGTCATCTGTATTATGGTGTATTCAGATCACACCTGGTGTCCTCCCCAGTTCAAATACATTAGGTTATTGAGAGTTTGGGAAACAATGGCACCAGCTACTAGGGAATGTTGCCATCATTAGGATTTCTTGTTTTCTATGCTTTCCTCAGTTCTTGCAACAGAAGTGAGTATTCACTTCTGTACCTCTTGTATTCCTTCTGAGGATTCACATTTCTGTACCTCTTGTATTCCTTCTGAGGATGGCTTTCCTCCGTGCCTCTACTTTCAAAGAGCACACAGTTGCTTGCTCCTCAAACCACATAGACTGTGTGCCCTTGCAAGTACATTCCCAGGCCTTCATTTCCTGATGAGTGAAATGAGGGAGGCTGAACCCATCACACAGGGCTCTATGGAAACTGTATGGAGTACTGTTTTTACAATTCTTAGTGCCTAGCACATAATCAACCCTCAGTAAAAAGTGGTAATTGTTGAGCTGAGGCTATAGCTCAGCAGTTGAGATCTTGCCTGCGTTCAATCCCCAGCACCACCCAAAAGCAAGTGGTCATTGTTATTGGTACTATAATCATCAGGTACCTATCCATGCTTTTTGCCCCAAGTTTCCTTTTCCTTAGAGTTTTGGCATTTTGATATTTGGAGTGTTAGCAGGGTTACTGGATATTGAACTAAGGATCTCACATGTACTAAGCACATGCTGTACTATTGAGCTACCTCCAGCACCCTCCTTTTTTGTGGCAGTACTTGGGTTTGAACTCAGGGCCTCATGCTTGCTAGACAGGTCCTCTACCACTTGAGCCACTTAGCTAGTGGGTGTTTTTGAGATAGGGCCTCATGAACTATTCATCACAGGCTGGCCTTGAACCTCAGTCCTCCTGATCTCCGCCTCCAGAGCAGCTAGGGTTGCAGGTGTGAGCCACTGGCACCCGGCCATTTTATTATTCTTCCCGTTTTATATCTCCTTCCTCCTCTTACCCCTACAACATAGATATCCCCTAAGAGTCTGTCTCAGGCACTTTTTACTGTCTAAGCTCCCCTTTTTTTTGGTTCCCTTATCTTTTTCCAAGGCTTTAGCTGTCATTTCAATATAGATGACTCTTTAAATTTATTTCCAATCTTACCCTCTGCCTTAATCTCCTTGCCACCATCTACTCATCTGTCCTTGATGGTACCAGGAGCACTTCCAGTGCTGATAACCCATTCTTCTAGACAGCAGAACAACTTCTCCCATCTCCTCTACTGCTTGGTCACTCTTCTTGGTCACTCAGGCAGATTCCCAGAGCTTTTCCCACCTGCTTTGTCATTCCATGGAGCAGGTGAAAGCTTGACACTACCCCAGCCATTCTTAACCTGAGAATGTCAGCAAGCCCCACTCTGTGTGCATCCCCAGTCAGACCAAGGAGCCTCTAACAGAAGCTCTTTTGTACTGCATGAGCAGAGAGCAGTCCTTGGGAAGGGTCCCACACCTTTTCCCAACTGACAGCTAAGTGAATGTTCTTTTTGTCTTAGAGCAAGTGAGAAATATAAGGAAAAGGGCTAATGGCTTTGCTCTGTTTTCACACAGGACTCATTAAAGTTGCGGTATTTAACATATCTGCCAAAACCAGGATGAGCAACAACAGCAACAATCAAACTCCTACCCGGTTTCCCCAGACCAGTGAGGAGCAGGGCTTTGAGACTCCTGTTGGGACACAGTTGGTCTGCAGCTGGCCAGGATGGTCTGCTCAGCACAGCCGACTGCTTCAGTGCTGCTATCAGAAGATGTCTTCTATCTTGAGTGATTGATTGGAACTTTTAAACCCTCCTCTCCTCTCCTCCCTCTTCCCCCTCTGCACCTGTTTCTCTCTCACTGGGTTCCAGACAAAGATGACTTATAAATATATATAGTGTTTTGCCAGAATCTCTCTTGCTTTGCCATTAAGCAGAACTAGTTTTCCCATATGGCCCACTTCAAGGGGACAGGAGAAAGAAGCTTCCAGGCAGACAGCACCTTGTGTCCCCTGTGAACTGCAGGAGTGGTCCTGTGCCCTATGCCTGGCCAGAGCAGCCCAGCCACTATGTGGAGCCCTCTGCACAACTTCAGGAAGAGAGAAAAGGAGAGGGGGTTGGGTAAAAGGAATACACACACTGGAAGAACTGGGCCTGCTGCTTCCCTCCACTGTCTGTTTCTGTCCCTCTTCCCTGCTCCCCACAAATCCTTTTCAACCTGAGAAGGCATGTGAAGAGAGTGTCTGCAGCTAGCATGACGCAGAGCCACTAGAAAATGTGACACTTGGAAGAGTTATGTGTATACGGTCACAGTTTCACACCCAAAGTGACCCTGAAACAGCAGTGGATTCATAGACATGACACTCTCATCATATTTTCAAGTCTACTCTCATCCCTTTCTTCCCCTTGCCTGTAGGGGAGGGAACAAAAATGTCCTGGGCACTGACAGTGGCTGCTTCTCCTGGACTCAGCAGTGTCCTCGATTCCATGTAGATTGTGGAAAGAAGCTGCTGATTGCATTTCCTCTCGTTAACAATTAGATGTGTAATAAAAAGCATTGTGCTTCATCTTCAATCACTAGCAAGGCTTGGCCTACAGAAAGGCTGGAAGTGGCCAGAGCTAGCCATTTAGTGTATTCTGTATCATGGCTCTCATCTCTATTTCCTCAACCGATCCTGTGAGCACCTAGGCGCCTGTAACTTCCCAGACCTCAAATGGAGTAGCTTAAGAGATGGTCAGGAGTGAAAGCTGATTCATTTATATCTAGGCCAGTAAATATCATCTCTCAGAAATCAATCTAACCATCTCATCCTTGCATTGCAGAACCTTCCTTCTGCTTCTCTCACATCCAGTAATTTGCAAAAAGGCAAAGCTGCCAGAAAGAGATGATCAGGGTGAAGTTTGGCACACAGGGTTTACTAATGAGGCAAAAACTGCCTTCTCTTTCTTTTTCTTCTTCCTCTTGGCCTTATTTTGCTCTCCACTTTTCCCAACCAATAAAATTTCTCTGGCAGTTGGTGAACAACATAAACAAATGGACCTCCTCCCAAGGACCAGACTAACCCAGCCACTTGGAAGGCAGCTGTGTGGACTTTCTAGCTGGTGGACTCCAGGTGCCACACAAGCCTGAGAGCACTGTAATTGCATCTCCAGCATGTTTCCGCAGGCATGAGTGGGCCTGCCAAGGGGTGGCCTGGGCATACCCTTAGGCTTTGAGGTCACAGTGCATTCTCCTTGTTCCCTTGGAAGCTGAGCCTTTAGGCCCATGTTTCTGTTTCTGATCCACACAGTTGGGTTTAAGAAAGCCACTTTTTAACCAGCTGCTATAAAAACAGCAGAATGGGAGCCAGTTTTAAGTGACCTGTAGCCAGGCCACCTTTAGGTCAGCCAAGAGGGAAAGGAAGAGGGGCATCTTCACTCTTCCCTCTAGTTTGCAAGAAATTCCCTTCCTAAAATGTACCTAGACTGAATGTTGTTACGCATTGAGAGGCAGGTTATGCATATGCAGTGTTTTCTTTTCTGCTTTATGAATATTTTTAAGCTTTTGGTCTCAGTTACACTTCCCAGTGTACTGATACGCTGTTGCCTGGAAAATTTCTCAGTATAATTTCCTTCCCAACTATCCAAATGCTAGAGTATTGTTTTCTACTAGCCACTATCAGGGTTCTTGTCTGTTATGTTGACCGTTAGCTTTTTTGATTGGTTATGGATTTTACTGCAGATGAAGATAGAGGGCTGTCAGCCCTGAAAAACACACAGGTCAGACATGAGAGAGGCATGGGTGTGAGGCTGTTTCAAATATTGTCTGATAGCCATAACTTTACTAGCCCTTCTGTTATATGCTGCTATTCAAAAGTGGGAGCAGGACTGGTGGATGTAGCTGAGTGTTAGAGCACTTACCTAGCATGCACAAAGCCCCTGAGTTCAGTCCCCAGCATGGGGGGAAGAAAAAAGGAGTTGTTGAATATTCATTGGTGCCCAGGATTTTGCCTCCCTTCTAGGTTCGGCTGAAGGTGCACTGTACCTAAATCAGTTGTGAAACTCATCCAGTCCATTGTGCTTGAGATCAGGGGTGGGCCCTACAAATGCGGAGTCGTTAACTCAGTTGAGGTTATTCTCCAAGTTAGCCTTTCTGCTACTGATAGAAATGGGAATGAAGTTAAGTGGTCTGAAAAACTTGAATCGTTCACATTTCTCAGCTTTGGGGGTCATTTACCAGTTCATTGTAGAAGAAATAATCAGGTAAGTAGTTCATTTCCAGAGAAGGTAAATCCCACTTACCATCTCTGCATGATTTCAGTGGGAATTGATTATCACTAATCCCCAACTGGGCTAGAATAAATGTAAAGTTTGACCTTTTTAAAAAGAAAAGCAAAACAAAGTCTCCACACATTTAAAGGGACAGCAGAAGACACTGAAGGTGTCTCTTTGCTCTGAAATTAAGTGTCCCCATTTGTAGATTAGTGTCTTCACCAAAATCCATGCTCCACTGGACAGCCTGAAAGACCCCTTTCTTAAAGAGGGACTGAAGCCCCCTCTAAGGTGGGTAAGGAGCATGTGCACATGGTTGTGCCTGCTGTGAACATGTGTGACCTCTCAGTTCACACTGGGGCTGCTTGGACAAGACCAGCATCCCTTGCTACTCATGTATGTATGTCAGTGCTGAGAGAATCCTTTTACTATTAAGTGCAATTTGAAAGTGGATGTGAATTATGGATGGGAGACCTTTTGCACTTGTCCGTTGGCTAAATTCTTTCTGATTTGTCCTAACCGTAGAGACATAGATTCTTGACAAGTAAAGTCTGGCCCTTACAACTTGTTTCTGAGCTGGAAAAGACACTGAGACTCCTAAATCATTCTGTAAGAAAAAAAAAATTTTGGTACAATCTAAAACTGCAGAGAAGGAAATAGGCACTCATCCCTTGCCATCATCCCTTTGCCATCTTGTGGTACCAGGGGTCTGAACATCTACAATTGGTCTACTCCTAATTTAACACTTGATTGTGTGGATTAGGGTGTAGAAGATTGGAAATAATTTGGGCTGTTTTTTTTTTTTCTTTCCTAGAATTGGATTAAATACCTTGGTATTAATTGACCTTCTTAGCATCTTCCTTTTGCCTTAGATGGTGATGCCTTTCAGCCCAGAAGTGGAAGCAATCCAACCCAAAATACTGCAGGCCTTAGGATTTAGATTGCAAGCTTGATTCTGAAGTAATCCAGGATACTTATGGATAGAACATGAACTGTGTAGATTCCTGAACCCTGGGACTGACGTACTCTTTGGTGGTTAGGTTTACCATATAACCTTAATCCACCTTGCTGACCTCCCTTTCCTATTTGGATAAGTTCAACAGACTTCCCAAAGGCTACCAGTGGGGGTTCATCTCCCTATGCTTCATCCACACAGCTGATCATTGACAGTCCAGAACCCTTTATTCTAACCACAATCTCCATCAGTGCCAGAAAGACAGCCATCTCAGGGGAATAAAAGTGGGTTTTGCTTCTGGTTATCTTTGATCTATAGTTAATTTATGATGTCCTTAGAGCTGTGGGAAGAAAAACCAAAAGAGCATGATCAGCACTGCCTGATTTTGGGTGGAACTTACTGCTTTGATATCTAGAAATCCTTTCTAGTCCAGCACCTATGATCAAAAATTTCTGGAGGCAGGTGACATCCAAACCAACCCAGCTGGCTCTCTTAACTGCTGAACAGGTGTGTGGGTAAGGGTGTGCCTTCCATGGACAGTGAGGGAAAAGACCAACCAGGAGGTTAAACCTCTGGGTACCAAGGAAACTAACACCTTCCCAAAGTAGTGATTGCTAAAGCTCAAACACTCATCTAAGGGACATTCAGTGGACTCCAGTGGTGGGAACAGGCCTGGCAACACGTGAACTTCCCTGAGAACTTTTGTTGGTTCAGCTCTTTGTTCTCTAGATTCTTAAGTACTGACTGCTTTGACTTTTGTGATTATGTTACGGTGATGTATAGTCAATGTACCAATATGTTCACAACCTAGGATCATGGTAACAGAATGTGTTTATGGTTTTTTTTTAACTGTTCAGAAAACATAAATTACAAATACAAGATTAAAGTGAATCTTCTAAGTGTCTTGTCTCTTTGACCCAACATCAAAAGGACAGTAAGTTTTTCGCTGTACAAATCTAAGGAATGCACAGTAGATTTAAGACAATCTCACATGAGAAAAGGAGAGCAGGTGAAATCAGGACTGGGTGATGTGAAGAAATACGGGGACCCTGGCATGCAAGTCATGTTCCATATTGGATCATATTGAAGCCAAAATGATGTCTACTTTGCAAGCTGGTTATCATAGCCAACCTGAGTCCTTAATTTAAGTTTTTCTCTGTTCCTCTAGGGGGGAAAAGACAGGTCTCCTCTACATCCCACTTGGTCTTATTGCAGAAGAGTGAGTTTGCCTTAAGAAGCATTTCCAGAGGCTCCACAGGCTGAGAGTTGACCCACCTGAGGGTGACCAGTGCTGCTCCCAAGTGAGCAGCACTTCTCCTGGTAAATGAGTGTAAGGAGGTAGGTAGGCCACCAGCATGAGGCTATCATTGCTAACATTGTAACCTGAGCCTAAGCTTAAGTTTGTGGGCCTTGCCTTCAAATAAGTGTCAGATTCCCCCAGGAATGGAGGTTTAGGGTGTGTCTAAGGAAACAGCCCTTTAGCTACCTTTCCTGATGCCAGGCTAGGCCTGTGATCCCTCTCCCCCATAAACCTGTGGCTGTGCTGCCATCAACAGTGACTGAAGGGAGGAGACCTCCCTTCCTGATTTGGCTATTGCCAGTTAAAAGCATTTTATTAGACTGCTAATTAAAGGCACTTCGTCAGCAGCGGGAGAGGCCGGTGGTGCCTGGTGAGATGGAGCTGAAGCCAGGAGAAATTGTTTTCCTCCCCCCATGGAAGCAGAGTCTCTTGGAACTGTCTTGGTCTCCCAACCTCTCCCGCTCAGCCTACCACACCCTTTGCCTTCAATTCACAGCTCCAAGGGGAGTGAGGTCATTACCAAGCCCAGAACTAGAGCCCCCATCACTACCTCAGGCCACAGGAGTTCTGAGGGACTGCTGAAGTCCCTGGACACCTCACCCAGAAGCCAACTAGCCCAGTGGGGAGAATTCTTGACACCACTAAGGAATCACTCCCCAAGCATCTGGTGTGAATGTCACATGGTCCCTGTGAATGAAGCCATCGCCAGTAGTCACCTAGCAAACAAAATGGCCAGTTATTTCATCATATGCTATGAATATCCATGCCCTCTTCCTCACCATAGGCTCATGGTATTATGTAGGACATGTGACTTTCCTACCAATCAGGGACTGTCCCCAATCCCTTTGTAAGAATGGAACCCACATAGACCCTGAGTGGGCCCAGGATGGTTTGTTGTTGAGGTTTTGTTTTTTTGTGGTGCTGGGGCAGGACCTCACATATGCTACATAAGTGCTGTACCATTGAGCTACACCTCAGCCCTTGGGGGCTCATGGTTTTAGAGTCCCAGCTGCACCCAAGAGACTCAGCTGATTCTGAGCTCACCTCAGACTTGAGGCACTTCCCCTGGATGGCTGAAGCAAGGCCCAAGCAAGCCCTTTCCTCCTGCCAGAGAGGAGGACCTGGCTGTGACCTAGCTCACGGGGGCTGGCACACAGGGTCACCAAGGACACCCTCTCCTGAGCCCTCCTCACCCCTTCACTTAACTGCAGAGTTAGCACCAGCCCATGCTGGGAGGGCAGATTTATGGCTAGGCCTGCCTCCCTCCATTTAACCCGAGGCCGGCCTGGGCTCCAGACACTAAATTAGATTTTTGACAATTAGAGAGACTAATGGGCACACGGCCATCCCCAGAGCCAGATATCCAGCAAGGCCATCCTATAATATCCACTGCTGGCCGGCATCTCCCGTGGGTGGTGTCTCTCTCTCCCATCTGTCTACATGCACTCTGGAAGTTTCTCTCGTTCTCCCTCCCTCTCTTCCTCCAGTCCCTGGCCCATGCCAGGTTGACTCTGCAGCTCTGCCTTTCTTGTCCTGTCTTGCTTGTTCTCTTCAGCTTCCTTATCCTCAGGGCACTTCTCTCTGCATGCCCACCTTCCCCAGGGCCTATCCATCTGTAATCTCCCCAGCAGCCCAGAGCAGATTGCAAGCCCTTTGAGGGCAGGGGCTGTGCCCTCTCCCCACTAAATTTTCAGCACTCATTGGTGTTTACTGTTTGTTTCCTGGAATTCTGCCTTCTTCCTCCCCCTTCCTCTAGCCCACCAGGTCTCCAAATCCCCAGTGCCCTCACCCTCTAGGCCCCAGCCCAGGATCCAGCCTGGTTCAGCTCTACTCTGGCTCAGCCTGGGACCCCCTTCCCTGCAGCCCCTCCTCTCTGGTTGGTCTTGGGCTGGGTGGGTAATGATATTGCAGTTAAGTGGCGTTGGGGGGAGCTGCTCACACTCACTCAGGCAGACTCATAGCTCTGTCAGGCTGATTGGTCCTGAGTGGAGGCACAAACGGCCCCCCACGGACACGCTGAGATTGGTTATAAAATTACAAGCATTTGTTCTGCTGTCAGTGGCCTTCCCTCCCTCCCCTCTGCCTGCCTGCCCAGCTCCCCACCATTCCCCACCCATCCTCTGTTCCCTGGGGTCAGCCCACACACTCTGAAAGACCTGGTTAGGGGCCACCACAGCAGATGTAGCTGAAGCCACCAAGCTCCTCATCAGAGCAGGCCTTCCCGCCTTGGCCCTGGGGTGATTGCAGATCTGGCTGACCTCAAAGAGATTTGAGCCTGTACTCAGGGTTTTCCCGGAGGGTAAGTGGAGCTGGGGCCTCCGCAAACAGGCCTTGGAACCCTTAGGAGAAGAAAGTGTCCCAAACATCAGGCCTTCCTGGGACAATCAGTATCCACAACTTACATGTGGTCCCAGGTAGGGGCCTGGCACCTGCGTGATAAAGGAGGGAACAGCAGAAACCAGGTTGGTCAGAGGCCATCTCTTCTCACTTTGGGTAGCTGGTCGCCTGCCCTGTACACTGACTCCCAGGGAAGGATAAACCAGCACTCAATAGAGTCCCTACCCACCCTGTCCTGGTCCCTGAATTTGTACCAGACCAAAACAACATGATACACCAGAGTTGTGGTTCCTTGTGCGTAGGCTTAGCCTCCCAGGCTCACCCCTGAACCCACCCTGTAGGGCCTTGACCATGGTCCAATTACCCTAAGCAGGTGTACCTAGAAATCCTGCTTTGTGCTCTGTTCTGCTCATCAGAGATGCCAACTCCTTCCCTGCCCTACCCCATGCCACAGGCATCAGCAGCCCCTGGCCCTTGACTGGCCCCTCAACTCCAGTCACAATCCCTTCCTGTCTGGAGGCACCAAGGTGCCCTGTAACCTACTCGGGGCTGCTGAGGGAAGGATTCCCCAGCTGAGGGAGGAGCTTTGGGAAAGAGGCATCTCCTGGCTGCTGGCCACAAGGTGCCTTCCTGCCCTCCACCATTCATTCTCAGACCAGAATGTATTTGCTGTAATTACATCTTCAATTAGGAGAGTGACGGCTCATTGTCCACCAATGATGGATCAGATCCTCCTGATCACCATCCTCCCCCTGTCCTGACCCTCTGGGTCAACTCTTCCCCAACTTTAAAGATTAGAAGGAGACTCAAGAACCAGCTCTCTTCTCACTGAGTCCCATGCATGGAGTTGTGGAGCAGCCACCAGCTCCACCCCAAGGGTGTTAATGTCCTGGACCCCATCAGGGATTCCCAAGAGAGTAGGTAGACCTGACACCTCTACCCAGGACTCCTGCAGGGAGTGGGGGTGTGGGGTGGAATGCAGGTCTCCTACTGGCCACCAGATGTCTCCTTGTTCCAAGCTGGCCAGGCATTGCCTCTCCCAAACCCCCATACATACGCACTCTGACACACACACACACACATCACCATCCGCAGATGGAGCCCTCGCCACACCTTCCTGACAAGCACATGAAGTCACAATCCCCAACTGGGCACATGCATGTGGGCAGCCCTGCTCCCCTGTGAATTACCAGGATCTTTGAAAAAGGCAGGGGCATCTACTTCCTCGTACATCTACAACCACCCAGGCCCAAGGCTGCAGGTGGTGGGTGATAAGTGACTCGGAGTGATGGTCCAGTGAGAGGAAATCCACACTCCGCATTGGAAGCCACAGGCTGATTGGAGCCCACGCTCAGCAGAGGACCTAGGATGGGCAGCAAAAGCCCAGGAACTGGAGGAGGCTTATGGGGGTAAGAATCCAAATCCTGGTTGCAACTGCTTACTGATTGTGTGGCACTGGGTAAGTTTCTTGACCTCAGTTCCTTACTTATAAAAAGCATCCTACCACATAGGATGGCTGCCCAGACTCATCCACTAAGTGATGTCCAGGCTAATTGGCACTGTGGAGCAAGGTAAAAGCTGGGCAGCTGGACAAAACTGATTCCCACCATGGCTGGGCTAATGGGCACCAGGAGCCAGGAGAGGGATTCCATGTTGGTTCAAGGAAGATTTTGCCAAGTCCAGGTTCTGTGGGCACAGGGTGGTAGGGTGGCAAGATCGTGACAGAGTGGCATAGGATGTGTGTAGTGTTGCCCAGGACATCCTGCTGAGAGGAACTGAGGTGAGGCAATAGAAGCTGAGATCTGGCCAGGCTGGTCTCAGGAAGGGGGGAAGTCCCAGGGGAGGGAGGGCCTCCAATGCCTGACAGAGGAGTTTAAGCTGTTTCTTATCTTTAGGGGAGCTGGCCTTGGAGATAACAGGGCTGGTAGCACAAGGAGATTTCAGGAAGGGCAGGGGCTGGAGGGGGACAGTTGGGTACACCTCTGCCCTTCTACTTCCAGCTCCATGGTTCTGTGACTACCTCTCCATGGGGCCTGTCACGCCTAGGGTGGGTCCTCAGCTTCCCCTTTTCCCTAGTGACCCTCTGCTCCCTGGAGGGATACCCCCTCCCCGGGGCAGCTGGGAGGCCCAAGCTGGAAGGATGAGCTGTACCTAGCGGTAAGTATGTGCAACATTACATATGTATATTGGAGAGTAAATAACCCCAAAAAGCGCCTTGTAAATAGATTCCGAGTTTATCCTTTATTAATGAGGCACCGAGTGCCCCGCTGTTTTAGAGCAGCGAGACTTTCATAATATCAAAACCTAAATTACACTTGCGTCTCTCATCCCAGGGACGAGCATCTTTCGGCTCTGTTTGCAGAGTGAGTAAGCAGGAATCCCGCCTGCCCGCCTGGGATGTGTTGACACCTTTCTTCTGGCTGTGGTGAGAGTAAGAGTGCGTGCCTGGCACACTCACACAGCCCTGTCCCCAGAGGGCTCCAGGTCTAAGGCCTCAGGGTCCAGAGCACTTGGTGAGAGGTGGTGGGCTGTCAGCCTTCATGCCTTGTACAGAGTTTGCAGGATCGAAGGTCACCTCCAGGGCTCAGGGAGTATGGGATGAGGTCGTGTGAGTGACCACATCACTCCCTGTCTCTCAGCTTGAGTTTCCTCATGTGTAAAGTACAAGTGACAGCCTCCTGCAGGCTGCTTGTGAGGACTTGGAAGATGGTAATGGCTAGAGGTTGGTGCATAGTAGGTGCTTGGTAAATGATGATGATAGCGACAATGGCTAATTCCTCTCTCTGGAACAGGACACTAGTGTCTTCTGTTCCCAGAACACCACCTGTGGGGCCACGGTGCCCCATCTCCTCCTGGCATCCAGGTCCAGCCTGAGCAGCGGGCTCCCGCCCTTCTCACCCCAGCACGTGCAGGACATGTTTCCAGCACCCCAGTCCTGAGCACAGCGCAGCAAGGAGCTTGAGTCATCTTAGTCGCTAGGATTCCCCAGGTCCACGGCCGTTTCAGGTCCTTGGGGACTGTGTCTGCCCTGCCCTGGGGATGGCTAGCTAGGCAGGCAGGTGGGCAGGTGGGTGCAGCATAGACAGAATTTACAGCCTGGTCGGCCAGCTACTGGTGCTTCGGTGGGCGTCATCGTGTCGAATCTGTCCCATTATATGGACAGTTGAGTTTAATAGTCATTGTGTGCTTGCTCAGAGCCCAGCAAACATCGCGGGGCGACACCCCCTCCATGTGAGCCGCCCGCTCCCCAGCCACACGGCCCATCCGTACAGTAAATTAAAAATATGAATCACTTCTCCCCATTGCCTCCCCAAACGCTCATCTTGTCAGCCTCTATGTTGCCTTCATTTGTATTACCTTAATTTAATGTTAATTATGGTCTTCATTTACAAGGAACAAGCAAGCCCTGCTCTGCCAGGGGACCTTCCCTCTACCCCTCCTCCTCTGCCCAAGAGGGAGAGGCTAGGGGGAAAAGGGAATTTGGGGGGCTGCAGAAGGAATGAGGAGGAGAGTCAAGGGGAAGGTATGAGATGAGATCTGGGCCATCACTAGCTGGTGGCCATTCTGGTACAGATGAGGAAGACCCTCCCCTGCTCCCATATACACCCTGTGTTCATTTATTCATTTAATAGCTACTTATTGAACACCTAATATGTGCCAAGCAACCAGGGGGTGCAGTTCTGCCTAATAATGATTAATGGAATACCCTATGCCACCTTGAGGTGATTGTGCTACAAAGCAGCATTGTGAAGACATAGCCATGCCCCAGGTGGGTTCACACCTGTCCCACCCAGAGGGCACAGGACATAGACAAGGGGTCGTCTTTCCTTACAAGCTCCTCTCTTAGATACCGGTAGCATCCTTGTCCCAGTCTGCCTTGCAGCCCTTCCAGATAAGAAGTTCTTTCTGGAGTCTTTCCTGAGTCCCTCTTGCTGCAGATCAGCCTAGGCTCAGAGCCTGAGAAGAGTGACTACTGAGTTACACTGCCCCTGGAGGGAGCCAAGGAAGTTTTTTTCTAAGACCCATCATCAACTACCTGGCCATTCTTTCCTGTGAACTCTCCCAAAGTCCTTGCATCTGAGTCCTGAATGTGACCTTTTGGCTTTCTCTGTGCTACCACTAAGACACACAGTCACACACAAGCCTGTAGAGCCTGTGGTGGCTCAATAAATGCTGGTAGCGGATGTCACACGTGTGCACATAAGAAGCTGGCAGAGGGCCACCTACACTCGAGCTGCCATTAACCCCCGCCCCACAGCCTCCTCAGCTGGGGAGCAGGACCTGCAGCTGGGAATATCTGCTTGACCGATGAGTCTGTTCTGAGCACAGCTGTATGTGTGTCCATCTCCAAGGAGCTCTGATTCACGCACAGGGACATGAGCCCTCCAGGACCAGTGTGTCCCCTCAGGTTCCGTGTGCACGTGTGTATGTATGTGCACGAACGCGTGTCCAGCAGGCCCATGTGCATGTGCGCACCCCCCGCCCCGCCGCTGTCAGTGGCGCTGATGACATTGGCGCAGAGGAAAGTGATGACAAATGCCCGTTATCAGCGAACGAGGCCGATGACAAATGGGCGGGCGCCCGAGCAGCCCCATTACGCTGTAATAACAGAAGATGGATGGCCTGGCGCCCCCCCGCCCCCACACACTCACACCCCCCACCCCTACCCACCCCGCGCCGGTAACGGGAGTTGATCCGGCTCCGCCCGCTCGGGAGGGAGCCGAGTTCGCTGCTGCCCGGCCGCCAATCGCAGCGGGGCCAGAGACACCCAGGCCAGGCAGCGTCCAGCCGCCGCCGCGGCGGAGGAACAAAGCGATGCGCCCAACGGCCGCAGGGGGCGCACTAGCTGTCTGGCCTGCCTAAGGCCAGGACACGCAGCTGTGCACACACATGGCCTGCACACACTAGCCTCCTGTGTCCTTGCACCATACACCTGCAGCTCTTGTCCAGGGACAACCCCAGCCTCACAGGACCATGCACACAAACGTCCTTTTGTGCCATGCATAAGTATACTTCTACCACCCAGATCTGGGTGCATGCATAGCCACATATACCCAGGCATCCCATTCCTGCCGCACGCCTACAGAAATCACTTAGAAGCTGGGTGTACTGGTGCACACCTATAATCCTAGCACTTAGGAGGCTGAGGGAGGAGGATTCCAAGTTTGAGGCCAGCTTGGGCTACCTAGTGAGTTTTAGGTCAGCCTGGGCTACATAGCAAGACCCTATCTCATAAAAAATAAGCTGGGCACCAGTGGCTCATCCCTGTAGTCCTGGCTACTTGGAAACTTGAGATTGGGGGATCATGCCTCAAGGCCAGCCCCTGCAAATAGTTCAGGAGATCCCATCTCCAAAATAACCAGAGCAAAATGGACTGAAGGTGTGGCTCAAGCAGTAGAGCGCCTGCTTTGTAAGCACCTGCTTTGCAAGTGGGAAGCCTTGGATTCAAACCCCACTCCTACAATGAATAAATATGTGGAAACCACATACATCCCTGCACATGTGGCTGCACATGCACCAGGATAGAAATAGTATACCCACAAGCAGAGGATGCTTGTGCGTGAACACTGGCCCTGCACACTGCTCTGTGCACAAGACCCATGGTGTCCAAACACACCCCCATGCACAGTGCCCTATCATGCAGGTGTCAGCGAGGTTCTGGAGGAATTCTGATGATGACTTTGACACCATCTCTCTCTTCTAGAATGTCAGGTTTACCAGAGGGGCCAAATGGCTATGTGTAAAGGTGATTTGTACCTTGGCCCAAATACATAGTTTGTGATGTGAAGATCAAGAGTCTTCCTGGAGGAGACGACCAAAGAAGAGTGAAGTTTCTAGAGGAATTGAATTCTAAGCAAAAAATATGGAAAGAGGAAAGTGTAGGGAATGTTTGGGGCCAAACAGTCCAAGTGAACGGCGTGGGGTGAGTGGTAGCAATGAGACCTCCCAGACTGACCAAGAGGCTGGCAGCTGGAGGCCAGCACAGAGATAGTGACAGACCCATGAGAACTGAACTAGCTTAGCAGGAAGTTACTGGATGGGAATGAAGCTTGAAGGAGGTAACTGCCAGGGCTGACTTCAGTGTCATGTGACCTGTGCAGTTCCACCGGGCCTTGCATTTCCAAGAGCCCCATGCTTGGTTTAATATGCTGCTGTCTCTCTCTTGAAACTTTTTTTTTTTTAAAGGAGCTCTGTATTTTTCTTTTGTACAGGAACCTGAAAATAATGCAGCCAGGATCTCTCAGGTTTCTTGGATGAGCTAGCAAGATGGTAGAAGATGGTGAATTTGGTTTGGAACTGGGGAATGTGAGAGGCTGGAGTGAGGCATTATGGTGATGGGTAGAGATTTAAGGTCTCCACCCCCACCCTAAATTGCTGCTTTGCACACACACACATCTCTGCCCATATAGAGGGTGTCAAAAATAGAGAGGGGGGGTGGGGAGGAATTGACAGATCCAAGAGGAGGAGGTTTTGGTCCACTCCCAATAGCAGTTAAGAGACTGGTCCTTCTTTCCACATCCCACATGCAAGCAAAGCCCTGGGGCAAATGAAGGACCAAAGGAAACACTCTGGGGTGTGGGGGACTTGGAATAGGGGGGAACAGAGGACACCAGACAGATAGCCAGGGAGGGAGACAAGTGGAGGGGAGCAAAAAGAAGTGAAGGGCACAGGGCTCCAACCCCAAAGGGGCCCTGCCTTGTGCCCACTTTCCCTTTCCAGTGACTTTCTCGTGTTTACAGAATGGAAGGGTGGCATATTCCCAGTGTCCCCCACCAATCTCCCTCACCCTCAGGTAACCCACCTCTGGGTCTCTCTAATATGTTCTGGCCTCTGCCCCTTTCCCATTTCAGTTGTGTTAACCAACACCTCTCAAACCTGTCAAGAGGCCTTGGGGAGTCCCTGGCAAGGGGACTGCAATGAAAGGCACGGAGATTAGAGGGGAGATACCTGGAGTTATGGTTCCTCCTCCCCTCACCACTTCACTTTTTCTGTAGCGTTATTGACCCGTCATTAGTTATCCGTCCAAGGTCGCCAGGCCTGGCCCAGCCATAAATCATGGCGGCTGGAGAGGGGCCAAGGGGAAAGCAATGGATCCCAGGATATGGTGCAGAGCACAGTCCGGGAGGAGGCGCAGATGAATCCGGTCTCGGGAGGGCTCCCTCCAGGAGGCTGGGCTCCTGTTCCTGCCTACCGTCCTCTGTGCTCTCCGCCCTGGCCTCCCCACGCTGCCTCTTCCTCCATCACTCACTCTTTTCTCCTCACCCATCTCTTTCTTCTCCTCGTCAAGCTCTGCAGACAAGGTGGTAATGAAGGGGGCGAGACACTGGTTCCCACTCACTAGGTCATCTCCGGTCTCCCAGTTTAGGTGCTCCCAGGAGCATGGACACTAGTCCCCCAGGGGGTAACTGAGGCACAGAGTCCTGACTAGAGGTGAGCCTGGGGAAGAGGTCCCACCGGATTCTGCACCAAGGCCACAAGTCTGGGATCCGCAGTCCCTGCTCCCCTGCGGGATGATGGGGAGGGTCTACTCGCCCTCGGAAGGCCCCGCGAGGCCAAGTCCCCACCCAGCCGCCTCCTTCAAAAGAAGCGTGGACCGCTCGGCAGCGGCGAGGTCCCGGCCCTTCTACCCCCGCCCCCAGCTCCTAGGGGAGCAGGTCTCGCCGGCCTCCTCGCGCGCCCACCGCACCCCCGGCTCAGCCGCACCCCCACCTGCCTCCCGGAGCGGCGCGGCCTCTTCGCCGGTCGTCGGGCGCCCTCTGCTGGCTGCTCCTAGGAAACGCGCCCGTCGGCCTCGGTGCCTACTGCACACACCTGGTGGCCGCTGCCCAGCCCTGCCCTGAGGCCCCCGTCCCCGTCCCCGAGGTGCGCCACGGAGCACTGCCCCGTCCAGGCATCCTCCTGCTTCCATCCAGAGCCCAGAAGGTTCATTTGTTCCTCGAGGGTGAAAAAAATAAGGATCAGAAAGCCGGCGGGACTTGAAGCTCACAGTGGAGAAGGCTCACCTCTTGCCAACAGAGCCAGCCTCTGGAGGGGATCCGCACTCCAAATGACTCTTCGCCCGGCAGCAGGGGGACAGCGCCCAGGAGTCCGCCTACCCACCTCCCCCCACTTGCAGAACCTGGGGTTGCCCAGCGCTCCAGAATTGCTGCTTGGCAGGGCACTGCCTCTGGGTTCTCTCCCCTGGGGCGGGACTCTAAGGGTCCTGCATAGCTTGAGAAGGGGAATCAGGAAGGGCTGATTCCTTTCCATTGTAGTATCTGCCTGATAGGCAAAGAAGGGCTTGGTACCTGGTAAAATTAACCCCAAAGTGCTCCCACACAGCGCTGAGTCCAAGGTCAAGAGGATGAGAGAGGACATCACAGAGCCAGGGGAGACTTCCATCAGGCCCTGTGATGAATTCACTTGGGATACTCCCAAAGCAGAGCCAGAAAAAACAACTGGGCTTGCTGAGACACAGAGAGCTCTGATCCTCCTCATGTGCTGTGTGACTTAGGACACGTGACTGGACCTCTCTGGACCTCACATTCCTCATGGGCAAAACAGGAATAGTAGAACCACCTGGAGGTTACATGATCAAATCCATGTGTAGGGCTGGGTTGAGCACTGCCTGGCCAGCTCAGCTTTCAGCCAGCAAATGCTGTTGAAGCTTTGTTGAAGTAAACCAGACAAATGGTGGAACTAACATGGGGCTTCATACTGGAGGCTCCTTCCATAACCTGCAAAATGTTCACGGATCTTCCCCCACCTTCAAACAAAACGATCCCTCCAGTGGGAATCAAAATCTCTTTTACCAGAATCCATTCAGGCCCCATGAATAAGTATTTTTGAAAACTCTGGTTTGAGAGGGGGAGGTGAATTCAGGTTTGAAAGGGTGCCAAAATATCAGCCTTCTCTGCTTGTGGGCCCCCCATGCTAGAAGGCTCTGCCTGAGTCCATAGGGTCTCCTCCTGGCCAGGCCCCATTCCTGGGAAAGGTAAGCTCGCTGCACCTTATATCCTGCTCCACACTCTACCTGGACACAAATTAAGATGCTTGCAAGGACTTGATCCCAGGGAAAGAAATAGGGAGCGCTAAGGATTTTGTATGGGGAAAAGGGGTGGCATCAGGACAGAGCCCTAGACTTTCATACAGCCCCCATGACAGGAGTGCCTGAGACCCCCCCTTCCCTTAGGCTTTGTGTATCTGTTCCCTACTGCTGAATTACACATTTTTCACAAACTTAGCCCCTTCAAACAATGCCCACTCGTGCCGGGCAGAGGCCTAGGCAAGCTCAGCTGAACTCACTGCTTAGGGGCCCAGAGATTGAAGTCAAGGTATTGGCCACCCTGGGCTCTTCTCTGAGGAGGAATTGCTTCCATGCTCATTCCTGGATTTTTTCTTTTTTTAAATAAAACACATTGCATATCTTCCTTCCTTCCTTCCTTCCTCCCTTATTTGGTGATTGAACCCAGGAGCCATGACCCCAGCCCTCTAAGCTTATTCTTGTTGCTGGCAGAATTAAATTCTTTGTGGTTGTAAGATTGAAGTCTCTGCTTTCTGGCTGGCTGTCAGCCAGAGACTGCTCCTTGGTGATCCTCTCTGACTGCCCCTTCTGCTACCAGCTAGCTGAAACTCTTTTTTTAAAGGCGCATGTGGGTAGACTCAGCCTGCACAGATAATGTTCCTTTTGCTACATATGTAACAAAACCATGGGAGTCCCATCTCATCACAGTGGAAGGTTCTACTCACTCAAAAGGGAGGAGAAGAAGATAAGGACAAGGGTCTCTGGGGGCCCTGCTTAGACTCCTACCCACCAAACCCAGCCTCCCACACCTAGTACCTGCCCTCTTGAGGCCTGCTCTCTTGAGGCCTGGGCCAGTCACTTGGCCATCTCTGGCCCTCAGTTTTCCCATTTGTAAATAGGGAAAGGAGCTGGATGAAATTGAAATACCCTCTCAGGACTCACATAATTGTGACACAAGAGTTTGGACTGTGAGGGCCCCACTGCCCAGAGAATCAGGAAGATGGTCTCTCCCAGCACCACTTCCATATTGACCTCTAGAAGGGCCACAGAGGATGAGCAGTAGTTGAGTCAGTCATTCAGCACAGCATAGATGTCTGGCATAAAGGGTCCAGCACCAGCTGGCTGTGCAGGGGAAGAGCAGAGGGGCCATTTCAGTCAGTTGGAGAACATGGATGCCTGTGGGGCCCACTGACTGTGGGGGCCCAACCTGGAATCTACACAGGGCAAGTGGCCTGATCTAGCTGGGGGTGGAGTGGGGCAAAGGGCAGGTCAGTGAGCCATCAATCCTTTGCCTCACTTCTCAATTCCAGCTGGCCTCCAGTCCCTTCTCCCAAACTTATGCTGTCTGCCCTATCGTGGCCTCTTGGCCTTCTTGGCTCTTCTTGGCTCTCCCACCCAGCCCTGGGTGGTCAGGGGTACTTGATCTCAGCTTCCTGGACCCTCTGAGAATTCCTAGCAATCCCTGAGACCCCACATCCCACAAAGGAGCAGAACTCCATCTTTCTCCCAGGCCCCTTCTTGCCCTCCCCAAGGGCCACTTTCACTTCTGCACACACGCTGTATTTGGAGGGTCCCCAACCCCTTGTCCCCGCCAGGCTCCCATCAAGGCCCAGCAGAGGGACTGGAAGGAGACTCTCCCCAACTATCTAAGCGCGGGAGCTGGGTAAGAGGTGGGGAAATGAATATTAATTTATCATGATTAGGCAAATCCGGCAGGGAGAGCCGATTCAGGCGGAGGAGGCTAAAAAGATGAATTTCAGCAATAAAATTAAATAAGGACGGACGAGCAGCCCCTCCTCCCTCCTGCTTTGCTGATCTCTCTCTTTCTTACAATTTATGAGGCCAATTATGAAGATGAGGTTGGAAGTTCCTGGAACTTCACTAAATGCAAACGGCGGTCCCTGCTGTTCCCATCAAATTAATTAACCGCACGCTATTGATGGCCGCTCAAGGCTGACGCAGGCGGCCCGCCCTGCGGCCTCCTCCATGGACAGGACCCAGAGTCGGGGGCCCAGCTAGGGCTCAGCAACCTCCTGCAGTCCCTGTCCAGCACCATCAGGGACCCCATCCAGCCATGGGTCTGCTTGAGCCCTTGATGACACAGGGGCTTGCACCCACAGGCCTAGACCCACAGGGAAACTCACACTCAGATACAGAATCATGAGCATGCAGCACACAAACACAAGGCCCAGGAATCTACATTAGGTGCATAGACAAATGACCACACTGTCAAACACAGGCACTTACCCAGGGGCACCTACACATGCACAGTGCTGGCCAAGCTGAGGGGTCTGGAGAGGGTGCAGTGAGGCTGAGCCAGCTGGCTACAGGAGGTGCACTGTGTCTGGGGCTGAGGGCCTGCTCAGTCAAGGCTAGGCCCAAGTCCCACAGGCAAAGGTGCCACCACGGGTTCCACAGTCACCTAAGCAGCAGAAGTGGTCCTCCTTGGCTAGTTTTGGTTCATCCCCCAGAGGCATTCTCACAGACCTCCTCTAGCCCTTCAACCCTCATCTTTGGGTCCACTAGCTTATGGGTTCTGGAGAACTAGCTGGCTGGTGTTCAGACTGAAGGGCAGTGGGTACAGGAACAAAGGTCTTAAGCCTAGGAGCCCAGCCTGGGCTGGGGCAACTCCCACACACATCTGCAGTCTGGCCAACACAGGTTTGCCCACAGCTGCAGCTTCCATATGAGGTACAGCTCTGCAATGATGGAAACCCCTCCACCCCTGCTAGGGCAGTGATGCAGCCCTTAGCCCTATCCAGAGGACTCCCATTCCATTTAAAGGGGCAGGAATTCCATGAGTTAGGAGAAACAGTACAAAGGGCCTAGGTTTTCCATTTCCAGTCCTTGGAACTGTGGGGCTGGATATGGGTGGGTCTGCCCACCTTCCCATGCACACTCCAGGTACCTAGCCCTGCACCTGTACCTGTTCCCCATGAGTGGCCAGGATCTTTGGCAAGTTTGGTCAAACTTGTTCTCCTTTCATTGCAAGGCCATGGCCAAGATCCATGTCATTCACCCAGGCCCTAGGTAAAAATGAGGCCACCAGTTTGGCAGAGCTGAGGCAGAGCAGCCCAGAGAGTATTTGAGTCTTGGGCACAAAGTATCAATAGCAACTGAAATTAAGGGAAGCATCTGCAGTAGCCCATGCAAGAAGGCTGGGACCCAGGGTTTGTCAGCCACCTGGCCCTCCCCTTCCCTGGCATGAGCTTCCCCAACCCACACCACAGCTGCTCTTCAGAGGATTTCTGCCTCTGACAGGCTGCACGCACCCACCATGCCTTTGCTCACTTCATACCCACACAGGCTATCAAAGCTCCACATTGCAGGAAAAAACTGACCATGAGCATAGTGCCTTAAGACAATGTAAGTAGTTATATCACAGTTCTACCATTAGAAATCTGACACAGGTTTTGCAGATCTGGGAGCCAGTATCAGCACGGCTGCATACCTGGTGGAGGCTCTAGAGTGGAATGTGGAGGGTTTCTGGTGAAACCTTCTTCAGGCCGCCCACATCCTGCATTGGTGGCCCCTGTTTTCCACCACTGAAGTTGGAAACATTGTATCTCTCTGACCCTTCTACTGTATGGCTGTATCTGAGAAAGTGTCCCCTTTTTACAAGGGGTCCGGAGAATAATCTGAGAATTACCCATGTTAAAATCCTAAATTTTTTTTTCAGCACTGGGGTTTGAACTCGGGGCCTTGTGTTTGCTGGCAGGTGCTCTACCACTTGACCCATGCCCCCAGCCCTTTTTTCTTTTAGTTATTTTTAAAATAGAGTCTTGCTTTATTCCTCGGCCAGCCCAGATGGCAATTTTCCTAGTTACGCATCCTATGTAGCTGGGATAACAGGTACATGCTACCATGACCAGCTTTTTATTGACTGAGATGGGGTCTTGGGGACTTTTTGTCCAGGTTGGCCTTGAAGCTCGATCCTTCCAATCTCTGCCTCTTGAGCAGATGGGATTACAGGCATGAACTACTGTACCCCACAAAATGCTTACCCTTAATCACATCTGCTGACTCTTTAGCCAAGTAAGAAAACATCCACAGGCTCCAGGAACATGGATATGGACATCTTCAGGGATGGTTTCTCTGTGGTCTGACCAGGAACAGCCCTGGCTCAGGGACAGACTAAGGGCTGAAGCAGGCTCATAAGCTTCCTCTCATTGGGATCAGTGGTGACTGGGAGGTAGGTTTGTGGGGTGCTGGGCAGGACCCCAGTTCCTTCCAGGACTCTGTAGTTCAATCTCCCTTTCTGGCAGGTTGAAGGCTGTTCTGACAGGAGCCAGGCTCAAGCTCTCAGGTGGCTGGAGAACCCTGAACTCATTTTTTTTTTTTTGGCAGTCTGGGATTTGAACTCAGAGCTTGCTAAGCAGATGCTCTACCACTTAAGCCACTCAACGAGCTCTGTTTTATGATGGGCTTTTTCAAGACAGAGTCTTGTGAACTATTTGCCCTGGCTGGCTTTGAACCACAATCCTCCTGATCTCTGCCTCCTGAGTAGCTAGGATTATAGGCATAAGCACCAGCACCCGGCCTGAACTCACTTCTTACTTAGTTTGAACTCCAAAAACTACCCCTTCTTTCAAACTGAAGCCTTTTCTAAGACACTGAGCTTCCCTGACTCAGTTGTTCTCCTGGTTCCTTCTGTTACACCGAGCAGCTAGGTTATCATGCCATATGGGTTCCTGGAGGATGTGGGCACTCTCCCTCTTCAACCCAGGATTTCCCATTGCCATTGTCAGGAGGTGGGACCAGAAGTCTGTATAGTTTGAAGGCACACCTGAATTCTGAGTCTCATAGGGAAAAGGGTAAAGGCAAATGGGAAGGGTGTCAGAAATGGGAGTGAAACCCCTTATTTCAAACAAGACAGCTCTATCCCTTCTAGTGATTTTTGAGAAATTCCTGTGTGTAGAAAGTTACCCGTGACTCAGTGCCCATCAGCCCGTCTTGCTCCCAGCTATGACAGCCCAAGGATAGCCTTAAAAGCTGTGGGGCCCTGGGAATCACCAGCTCCTCTTCTGTTCTACCCAGGGCACTATGGCCTCCCTGAGAATAGGAGGTCTACAGAGAGGCCCACTGCTCACAAGGGCTTTGGGACCTTGGATATGGCCACCGCTCAGGTTGGTAATGAACTCCAAAGAGACCCTCCAGACACCACAGGCAGGCATCTAGGCTTGAGTTGGAGGCTGTTTCTTAGGTTGCTAGGATCCCAGGAATCTTTGGGATGTTGTTTTCTGAGACAGTCTTGCTATATAGTCCAAGTTGGCCTCAAAATCATGACCTTCCTGTCTTAGCCTCCTGAGTAGCTGGGATTTACAGGCATGTACTACCATACCCAGCTGGGTCTCAGGATTTGACACCAGGGAGGGAAAGGTCAGCTCTGGGACTCTCTGAAGGTTACTGACAGAGATGCAAGGACTCCACACATACATACACCACCTCACACTTAGCACACTAAAGGTTGGAGCCCACCACTGGGCCTAAGCTCCCTCGCCTTCACCTCAAAATCCCCCATGTTACGGAGCCTTTCCAGGTTTCTCTAAGACAGCTTTCTCCTATCTCTGGGCCTATCACTCTTCATATTTCTTTCCAGACACACCCCCTCCTCCCAGTCCCTCCGGTCTTCTGACCTGCAAGGCCCAGCCTCAGAAACCCTGCTAAATGCACCTGCAGACTTGCTCATATTCCTGCCTGCTCTGCCAAACCTAACCCTATAGATTCATTTTCAAGTCTCTGCCTGCTTGGCCTCCTCCTGACTTCCAGCATCCTCTCTAAAGCTGGATCTTAATTGTCCCCAAACAGAGCTGCTGACCCCTTTAAAACAGGCAATTTCCCTTCCCTCTTCCAGGCAGCCTTCCCTGATCACCCCATCCCAGTCAATGGTACACAGACCACCATGTTGTTTGTAATTATTTCCTGTAAGCCTTGTCACCTTTGTTTCTCACAATAGCCTTGTCTTGGGCAGGGTCCATAGGAGATTCTGATGGGTGGATAGAGAGAAACCCCTAGTGCCTGACTCCCTCTTAACATTCACCTAAAACACCATTTTGGGTTCAGGAGCTGCCTCAGCCAGGCCTGGCTAGAGGGCAGTCAGTGCAGCTTTTCTGGGCTCTACCATTCAGCTCCCATCTCTTTCCTGCTTGAGTGGAAAAAGGGGGCTGCAGCAGCTTAAAGACACCAGGCAGGTTGAATGTCAAATGCACTTTACTGGGCCCTTGGGTCTCCAGATGTTGTCATCATGGAGCCTGTGGTACCCTTTCCCAGCAGCTCCAGATGCACAGGAAGTGGGATGGGTGAGGAAATCCATGTGGAATGGCTCTCATTCTCCTACTCGGAAGGGTCTTGGATGATGCTGGGCCTGCAGCTGCTTCCCTCTCCCCATGAAGCCTTTCTTCCACCCCCAGCAGCTAGCTCTTTCTCAGGGTGGGAAGAGGGGATCCTGTGCCAGCCACCTGTTCCTGCTTAAATGGAGCAAGGGGCCATGTGGAAAACTCTACCAGGGGCAGTGGTGAGGTTGAAGGGACAGCAGCTTGATCTTGTCTGGGAGAAGAGTAGGCAGGCCCTGGGAGCCAGGCCCAGAGAGCCCAGGCTCAGGCTAACTGAGGACAGCTGGTGGTTGCAGTAGTAGAGTTCAGCCAGTAGATGCTGGAGGGGTACTGGATGGCCAGGCCAGGTGGCCAGTCCAGTGGGCTTCCCTTTCCTCCAGCCTTGGGTTACCAATCCCGCTCAGCTGGTTCTCGGTAGGGTAGGCCTAAGATCCTAAAGACATCCTTTTCAGTAGGGGTGGGCAGCACTTGGCCATGCCCCACCTTGAAGCCTTGGGTATTCCGTACCACAGCTGCACTGAGGGCATGTTCTGTCAGGCTCATGCCCTTGGTCTTGGCCAGAGCCCGCATGGACCGGTTGAAGTAGGCAGAGCCAGTAAAGTAGAGCAGGGCACAAGCAAACTCACTGTAGGGCACAACAATGATGTCCAGTCGTCGGTGCTGCCGTCCTGGTCCTGGGAGCTGGCACACACCCAAGTACTTCTGTTGTTGGCCATTATCCTCCTGGCTCACCAAATCATCTGTGAGAAACCCTGGCAGAAAACAGGGGATAGCTGGGAGGGCAAGCAGTCAGGCTCTGGACTGCCCGTCCTCTCACATCTCCTAGTCCCCTGCATTCTCTTTTCCCATTTCTATACTGAGAGACCCTGCTCACTCTGGGCGCATCTAATCTGTGAAATCCCATCTCTGCCATGGGATAAGACCTTCAGCCTGTGGGTACTGCTAGGCACCTGTGTAACCTCCTCGAGAAGACCCCTTCTATGGCTGCCCACTGTCAACCTACCCTCTCAGAGATGGAGCATATACCTTGCTGCCGGAGGCTGTTAAGGAGGTGGCTGAAGATGCCCTGGTGAGATCGGCCATCTGGGTGAGTGATGAGCACGTCCACATCACCACAGGTTGTCTTTCCCCGTCGATACGAGCCACAGGCTATACACAGCAGCCCCGGGTTGAAGGTCAGGGCTGACACCCGGACCTAGGAAAGAATAAGGAGATGTGAAAGGCTGTTGGCTTCAAGCCCTCTAGAGAGTTCCTCCCCATGGCAGCAAAGGGCCTTTCCTGACCCAGTGGTCCACATTACATTCCAAGCCAATTCCATGCCTGCTGCCAGACTGAGGAGATCCATCCCAAGGTACTACTGTTTCCCAGCTGCATGGGGCCAGAGGAGAACTCTGGTGCTGCAAGGGCAAGCTTCTAAGGAGAGCCTGAAGATGGAGCTCTGCCTCTGCAGGAGGGTACCCTTCTCTGCCCCAGGACCTCTTTAAAAGCAGAGGACATTTTCTCTCAACCCAGGCTCCAACCCACAGCCACGTGCTCAGGTTTATGAAACTCCACTTAGGACAAGGGGCCAGGTGCAGGAAGCCCACAGCCAGGTACTGGTAGCTCCAGTTGTCTATGGATTTGTAGCTGAAGACAGAGCATGTGAGATGGGGCTTGAGGCCTAAGCATGTGGCTGGCAGCAAGCCCCAGCCCAGGCCTGAGAGGAAATGGAGCACAGAAATTTAACTGCACCTGTGGGAGAAGAAAGAAAGGAAGAGGGGCCACCATCTGAGCCCATGCTCACATCCCTCCTGGAAGGGACTCCAGAGAAGGGGACTGTCAGCTAAAGGATCATCCCTCATTGAGGAGAAATAAGCCCATTAGCCTCCACCCAGACACTGAGGCCTTTTATATTCAGATGCATCCCCGCCTCCACCCCAGGAGAGCAAAGATTTCTGGGGCCCTGCATACTCACACAACCAGGACACCTCAATTCCCCTGACAGGCAACTCTGTTAATCCCTTCAAGCCCTTCTTGGGCCTCTAAGGAGAATGGGAGGAGGAGGCCCAGATGAGTAATCCCATTAAAACCCCTAAATCTGGAGCCCTACATGGGGGAAAGGATGGGGGTGGCAGGTGGGAAGCCTCTTCTGTTTAGATGAGCTGAGGGCCAGGGGCTGGCCAGGCATTCTCTGTGCCTGGACACCATGGCTGAGTGATGGTGTCATCACTAGCACCATGGCCTGGTGATGGGTGGACAAAGAGGTCTATCCATTTATCCAGTGCTGGCCTCATAGTCCCATGGCCTAGAGGGAGCTGGAGGCTGATTCAAGGAAGACAGACCAGTCTTCCTAGAGTCCTTCCATTACACCCTTCCTTGGCCAAAGTGAACAAACCTTGCCCACACCCCAGACCGATTCTGATGCAAGCTGAATAAACAGCACAAGTAGTCCTAAATGTAACCTGCTTATCTCTACTCTAGATTTTATATAAACTTAGTCTCTAACCAAGCTCTAAAGCAAACCTTTATCTTGGTCAAACCTTATTTCTTGGACAACTACAAATCCTTTTTTTTTTTTTTTTGCAGTGTTCGGAATCAAATCCAGGGCCTTGGGCATGCTAGGCAAGTGTTCTACTGTTGAGTTACATCCTCAGTCAGTAACAACTACAAATATTAACTCAATAGCAATCTGTACTAAGGAAGCACAGAACTCCTAACCAAGGCTTAACCTTAACTAAATCTTGATAGCACTTTCTTCGGATCCCACACCTAAACTTACAGGCACTATGCTTCTAGACCAGCCCCAACCTAACCCCGACCAGTCTTGGGTGGGTTTCACAGGGTCCATACATCTGAAGAGAGATATAGAACTTGGCACGTTTGTGCACTGTGGAGAAGAGTCCATAGTTTTTAATCAGGTTCTCAAAGACATCTGTGAATCAATAGCATTAAAAAACTATGCCCTGATTCACCCTAACCTAGACCTATTCAAACTCCCAAATCCCCCAGTACTTAGGACCCTGTCCTGTCTCCACTCTAGGCCAACAATGCTGAGTGCTCACACTGTCTGACACTGGGAATTCCCATCCAGAGGGTTGGTGTTGTAGCTCTCTCCTCAGCTACCCACCCTTCTCTAGGCCTGCAGCTTCTGTCCCAACTTGCTCTTTCACCAACCTCTGGTGCCCCCCAGCTTCCTTTACCTACAGGGCTTCCCAGCTGAGGGATCAGGGGTTCTTGGCTTTAAGCCAGAACCCTGTAGCAGGGCCTGGCTCTCCTCACTGCTCTGGGATACCTGCTTACCATCTGCTCAATCTCTGCAGCCTCTTCCCTGGGCATGCGCTGTAGGAAGTCATCGTAATGCTTCAGGCCAATAGCCTGCTGGGTAGTCAGGGAGGCCAGGCTTCGGATGTCTTCCAGGGTCCGGAAGCCCTAAAAAAAAGTAGCCAGAGGGAAGGCTATGAGGATCTACAACCAATGAAGTGGCATAAACAGGCAGACACAGAAGGTGTCTGTCAACACACTCTACATAAGGCCTGAGGCAGAACCAATCCCAGATCAGGCAGGTCTTTACTCAGTAGGGCTTGGGAACAGCAGGGCATGGAGGCAAGCTGTAATTCTGGAACACTGTTTCTTGACTCCTTAGTTTGGAGTGGGCCTGGCCTTCTTCATTGTCACCAAGCTTCCCAGGTGATTCTGGGCCAGGTTTGGGAGCCACTGCTCTGGATGGACATGAAGCTCCTTGGAAGGCACTTGGTTAGTCTTATGGACAGCAACTTGTTTCTGCCTACATCTCAAGGATACCAAGCCTCAGGGCTGTTCTAGGAGACAGGAGAGGGGCCTATATGGACCCTGGTGCTCTTGAAAAGTGGTCTCCCTGTAGTCTGGGTTCATTCCCATCAGAGCACAGGGTAAAATGGCACCCAGGTCACCCCAGATCCCGGGGTGAGGGGGAGAGCTCTGGGGGTAGAGGCTCTGAGATACAGCAATACTGAAGTGGCAGCTGGGCTATGGTATGACCTGATGGTACCACATCTGAGCAGTCTTGGTCCCAGCTCCCCAGATGTTGGAGAAGAGCTCCAAGACAGGCACACTCTCGCTAATATGATCCAGCTTCCGCAGGTGCCCACTGTCCAGGATCTCCATGATCTTCTCAGCCATCCGCTTGCCAACCCCAGGGATGCTGCAGGCCTCCTAGGGGAGGAGGTGGCAGAGGTGAGGAAGAGAGTGAGAAGGTGGGAGAGCCAGGGGAACTCCTTCAGCAAATGTCTGCCCAAAAACCAGCCTGGCAACTGTGTGCCTGTGTAGAGCTCAACCACAGGTGAAGAGAAGTTTAGATGAAATACGAAAACTTGTCTTATGGTTCATGGAGGGACCAGCAATAAGAAGTAGGGAATACTACTTATTGCCAGCACTGCCATCATTATCATTGCACCTGTGAGAGCCAACACTTACTGACAAGCTTACTGTATGTCAGTTCTGTGCTATAGGGACCATCTCTTTTCATCCTCACTATAGAACTATGAATGGACTACTACGGTTAATTCCTTTTTATTGATAGGAAAACTGATGCACAGAGAGTTTAAGTAACTTGCCAAGAGTCACAGTTAGTGACCCTGGTCTGTTGGGCTCCAGAGTCCAAACTTTTGTTTTAAACTGTTTTGTTTTTTGCAGTGCTGTGGAACAAACCCAGGGCCTTGTAGGTAAGGTACTAAGTGCTCTACCACTGAGCTACATCCCCACCCCTTATTTTTTTGAGACAGGATCTCGTTATGTAGCTTAGGTTGGCCTTGAGATCCCTGTGTAGCCCAGGTTAGCCTGCAATTTGTGATCCTCCTGCATCATCCTCCTGAGTACGAGGATTACAGGTAGCACCATGCCAGGCTTTAAACTTTTCATTTCTCTTTTTTATTAGCACATATTAATTGTTCAAAGGGGTTTCATTGTGGTATTTTCATACATGCACACAATGTATCTGATCAAAATTCACTCCTCTATTACTCATTCTAAACTTTTTTGTAGTGTTGGGACTTGAACTGAGGGCCTACATCTTGAGCCACTCCACCAGCCCTTTTTTGTGTTGAGTTTTTTCGAGATAGGGTCTCGAGAACTATTTGCCCAGTCTGGCTTCAAACTGTGATCCTCCTGATCTCAGTTAGGATTATAGGCGTGAGCCACCAGTGCCTGGCATTCTAAACATTTTATAATGTAAAAAACTCAACTAGAGAGAACAGTATAATGAACCCCCAAGCACCCATCACTCATCATCAATTATCTAGATTTTGCCATTCCGCTTTAATCAATCTCCCATTTTGTTTCTTTTTTTTTTTTTATTTGGGAGGGGGCAGTACTAGGGTTTTGAACTCAGGGCCTCAGCTCTACCATTTGAGTTACATCCCCCAGTCCTTTTTGCTTCCATTATCTTGTAATAGGATCTTGCATTTTTCTTCTGGGCAGCCCTAACCACTATCCTCCTGCATGGCTGGGATGACAGGCATATGCCACCATGCTTAGCTTTTTATTAGTTGAGATGTGAGCTCTCTGACTTCTTCCCTGGGGGGCCTTGAACTGAGATTCTCTGGATCTTTGCCTTCTAAGTAGCTGTGATTACAGTGGTTTGAGCCACTACACCTGCCCCACTTTGCCTCTTTTGTGTAAATCCTAGCTATCACAAAATATTAACCACTAAATCTGATGTCCACTGATGACTGGTGCCTCTAACTCCTAGATGGTACAGACAAGACACCCCCAGCCCCCAAGTACCTGATAGGAGCTGACAGGCTTGTGGAAGCTCTTGAGGGCTTTGATGGCCTTGGTGTAACCCAGGGCCCTCCACTTGTCTCCCTGGACCCTGTAGGCTTTGGCCAGCACTTCCAGCTTCTCTGTGATGTGCAAGTTGTGGTTGGTTGCCTTCTGGCTCGAGGGCTGTGCACAGACCCACTTATCCAGGGCCTCCGGGGCTGGGTCAGGCCCAGCATCTTCCACGGGGGTGGTGGGGTAGTGGCCACTTCTTAGGGCTTCCAGATCAGCAGCAGTAACCTGGGGCCCTTCCCCATCACTTATTTCATCATCTGAACTGGGCTTGAGGTAGAAAGGGAGAAAAGACAATAAATTCTTACTCTCTATCAGGAGGGCTCCTCAGAAGTGGGGAATGTGCTAGGATCTTCAGTAGTATGTGGTAGATATGGCTTAAGTGAATACAGGAGTGATGGGTGTTAGAAAGGGCTAAATAGTTTCATAATCAAGAGAGCCCTCCGATGCAGGGCATGAGACTTTCTCAATGACCAACAGGACCTCCTTGTATTTGTGATCAGGTTCCTAGGTTGGGAGGGTTCTTACCTGGACTTGAGTGCTTGGTGCCTCTTCTGCCTTTCTGGAAGGAGATACATCTCCAGTGGGAGGAGAAACAGCTCCAGTAGGAAGAGAGGCAAGAGAGAGGGCTGTCCTAGGCAAAATGTCGTTGGTCCCAAGAAGGGCAGAAGAGTCTTGTTCTGCTTTGCTGGACTGTGGTTGGTCTAAGAACCTGGGGAAAGGAGGTTAATAAGAGGTTAAGACACCAAAAATTTTACCCTATCTCTGTCCCCATTCTTCTCTACTCTGAAACCTTGGTTTCCTAATGTGTCCAATTTAAAAAGAGAATTTTTTTTAATAACATGAGACTGAAGATGCTACTAGAAAACATTTGAGAAAAAGACTGGGATCAGCCCACCTGTGGGGGATGAAAATGCTGAATCCAGCTGTGTCCACCAGTCTTCTCTCCTGCAGGCACAAACTTAGCCAGGCTGATTTCACCAGTTGAACACCTGGGGGCAGCCGGGACAGTCTGAGGAGGCGGAGGGCCCGCTCACAGTCCATGTCTTCATCCACCACAATGTGAGTAATCCCTGGAGCCTGGGCAGGGCATATCTGGCCACCATGCTGGACAATGTGCTTTTCAAAGAGTTCTGCCCGAGCTCGTCCAATGCCAGTGGGCACTATGTGGGCCTGCAGGGAGCTCAGCCACTCTGTGGAAGGGACATCCAGATGCCTATTATCATAACTTAGATACAGCCAAAATGAACTATTTGTAGTTCCCTTCTGCCCAAATAATAACTTTTCTGCTATCCAGACAGCATGCCTTCTGGGGATTTTACCACAGCATTCAGCAAGTTTCCTCATGGGCCATCACTTGAATGTAAGGGGTGAGGTCTTTTTTAAGTCCTGTACAGACTAAAACAGTATCTGACATATTGTAAGTAACCTATAAATATTTGTTGAATGACTAAATGAATGCCTCTTCCCTCCTTGCTTTGAACTATAGTCCAGAATTACTGTTTTATTATTTATTATTTCAGCAAAGCACATATTTCTTGCCCAAATTGTCTAGCAGCCCTGATCCCCTCTCCTACCCCCCCACAAAGCCTCTGCCATCTATTTATCAATTTGGCTGCAAAACAACTTACAACAAGGCTGGGGACATCTGTCTGCCCTTGGGGCAGCCTCCAGAAGAGCAAAGAATTTTATTGGTCATTTCCTGATCAGGTGTGGGGCCAGGGAGTATTTTCTAATTGAGGAGATCTTGGGGTGGCGAAGAAGATGGACTGTCAAAGACAGGGGACCAAGGCTAGTACACGGCAGATACAAAGAGATCTGCAGGCCTTGGACAGGTAGCACCAGTTCCATTATCTGATTCAGGAACAATGTAGGGCTGACCAACAAGGTCAATAACAGGTATATAGCAATTCTGAGGGTATACCAGCTCACCTCCAGCTTCTTCTCCCTCTTCCCTCTTGGGAATCTTTGCAAGTGCTTTTGACGATGGATGGGCATGAATTTTCTTTCGCTTGGGAAATGCCTTCAAGATGCCTCTGGGGTCCATTGACGTATGGCTGGATCCTGGCTTTTCTATTTGTTGGTTAGGGCAGATACCATGCAGAAATCCAACTGAGGCCCCAGGAACCTTTTTCCTATGGAGATGGGGTCTCTACTGATCAAACCGTGGGGGCAGCAGCCCAGGTCTCAGGAGTCTCTGAAATCCAATTAAACTTTGGTGGTGGGCTGGTGGAGTGGCTCAAGTAGTACGGTGCCTGCCTAGCAAGCGCGAGGCCCTGCGTTCAAACCCCCCCCACCAAAAAAAAAAAAAAAAAAAAAACCCAAAACTTTGGTGGTTTAAACCTAGCTCTACACTGACCAATCTTTCAAAGTTAGAGTATTGGGGGATGTGAGGAAAGGGTAGGACTACTGGAGGTACCTCTAAGGAGTTAAAACAAAATCAATTCCTCAGAGGAGTTATTCTGAAGATTCCGCTAGGCTTCTGCCCTGCTGCATCCCACTTCCAAGGTGCTTTAACAAAAAAAAAAAATGGCAGGCTAGGAAAAGGAACTGCATCTTTAAGATCTTCAACTCTCCAAAGAAGTGGAGACTGGAGGACACCTGCATATAAACCCCACATTGTCTTTCTCTAGCCACAAAGTACAATCGCAGAGGAAACCTGGGGAGGGGGAACTTAAGGGAGGATAGTGAGTACGCTCTGCACCTGCCCTGATCGCGGGCTTCCCAGCATGGGGGTGCTGATCCTGCAGCTGCGGGGGGATGCGGGTGTGGCCGCAGCAGGTGTGAAGTGCCCTGGAGGAATGGGAGAGTCTCAGTCTCCCAGCTGGGAGTGAAGACACGGGCAGGTGTGGTCTTCGCTTGCGCAGATGGCGCAAGCCAGGGACTCCCAGCTGGGGGCCAAAGGAGAGCTGGAGTTCGAACTGGCCCTAAAAGCCCCTTCCCACCACCAGATTTAATAACATTGGGCTCAGTAATCAACGTTGGGCTGGGACCCAGGATGAGCAGTCAACTACTTACCAGGAGAGCCAATGACAACAGAGGAAAGTGGTGGAGGGAAGGGCAAATGCCCAGAACACCTTCCGGGTCATCCGGAAGTGACCTTCGACTGAAGAGTTGCCATGGCAACGGCCAGTGGCGCTGCACGTCAGAGGAAAGATGGCGGTAACTGGTTGGCTGGAGAGTCTGCTGGCGGCCGAGAAGACTGCGCTGCTGCAGGACGGTAACTCGAAGTCCCCGTTAACTCCCTCGTCCTTTCCCTCCAGGATCCGACCCTTTGGCCCCAGGAAGGGCCTCAGAGCCTCGGTTGGCAGAGCTGGAAGGGCCGCGGCTGTCAGCTCCTGTATTTGCATATGAGGAAACTGAGGCCCAAAGAGATGCCAGGATGGAACCCAAGTCTGTGAACACACCCTAGTTTTCCCTACACCATCTCGCTCCGCTCTCGTTTTTTGTTTTTGTTTTTTTTGTCTGGTGGGACTGGGGTTTGAACTCAGGGCTTTGCCCTTACAAAGAAAGCACTCTAGCTGGAGGAGTGGCTTAAGCGGTGAAGCGCCTGCCTACCAAGTGTGAGGCCCTGAGTTCAAACCCCAGTACCACCAAAGAAGGCACTCTACCGCTTGAGCCACACCGCCAGTCCGTTTTTTGCTCTGGTTATTTTGGAGATGGAGTCTCGCGAACTATTTGCCTTGGGCTGGCCTGGATCCTCCCAAAGTAGCTAGGATGGTAGGTGTGAGCCATCGATGCCCCAGCTCGCTCTGAGTTTTGTTGCTAATAAATAATGGTTATTTTCGCATTCATTATCTCATTTTCCCCTCACTGCTGTCCTAAGAGGTGATAACATCCCACCTCATTTTACTGAGTAGGAAAGTGAAACTCAGAAGGCTTCAGACCATCCCCAGCTCTTCCCCAGTCCGTTCTCATTGACTCCCCTCTAAGTAGTTTATTCCTTATCGACAGTCAGTGTTACAATTGGCTTTTGACCTGGGGCCTCATGAACCTCAGTCTAGGGATTCTATGACTGATGGCAGCTAGATATCATGGAGGGGCAGGACACCTGGGTTCTAGTTCCACTTTGCTGCTAATTCACCATGGACTCTCCAGTCTGCCCCATTACTTGTTTGGACCTCACTTTCCTCATCTGTAACATGAGATGTGTGGGCTACCACTGTTATCTCTGAGGTCCTTTCTAGCTGTGTGTTTGTAAAGTGAATCTTTACGTGTTCCCTGGGCTTTTAGGGAGCTAGAACAGGGGCCACAAGCTGGGTCTGGAAGAGTGGGCACAGGGGTATGGAATCCTAGCTTCTTCCCACACTAGACTTGGCAAGTGTAGGCACCCCGGTGCTTCAAGGTTCTTTTCTGGACCCACTTGGCAGCCAGGGTGAATTAAGTCTGAATTCCTGAGGCCTTAAAGCTAACAGCTAGGAACTCACATCCATAGGTAGAAGTCAATCAGGGAAGCCTGGAATTTATGGAAATTAAAATCAGCTGCTCATTTGTTGATAAACATTTACAGAGGCTTTTATTGTGTGCCAAGATCTGCACTAGACCAGTTAGAAAAAGACATGTTCTCCCAGGAGTTTACAAAGTGGTCAGGAAAAAAGCATGTAAAGAAATAACAGCATGTGTTAAATGGAGGTGGACTCTTGTATAAAATCTTTGGAGAGTGTTTGGTTCTGGTGTGTCATACCCATAATCCTAGCTACTTGGGAGGCTGACATTGGGAGGATCACAGTTTGAGGTCAGTCTAGACAAATAGTTCTTGAGACCCCCCCCCCATCTCCAAAATTCACCAGAGCAAAATGGACTGGAGGTATGGCTTAAGCGGTAGAGTACCTGCTTTGCAAGAGCGAAGCCCTGAGTTCAAATCCCAGTCCCACCAAAAAAAAAAAGCTTGTGAGAGCTTGAAGGTAGTAGTCATTATCTCTTTGGAGAAAGACCTAACAGAAGAGGTGATATTAATGTGTTTTCTAAGTTTGAGGAAGAATGACTCACATGTAAAGGCATGGAGGTGTGAAAGTATATGGTTGGTTACTTGAGGAGTAACAAAACATTTAGTAGTGTGGAATCATTCACTCAGTCATAACAAACCACTTACACTGTGTTGGTACACTATACTAGGAGCTAATACAAGTGTGAGTAAGAGTCCCTTTCTCACGGAGCAGTGAGGGGAAATGGTGGGAAATGAAGAGAAATTGTAGATAAAGTTGGGCATATTGTGATCTCTTATGTAGATTTTGGATATTATCTCATAAAACAGTTGTTTTTGTTGTGGTAAAAATACATACCATTGACTAGAGGCATGACTCAAGTGGTAAGAGCACCTGCTTTGCAAGTGTGAAGCCCTGAGTTCAAACCCCAGACCCAAAAATGGCAAAAAAGCATACCATAAAATTTACCATTTTAACCACTTTTAATTGTACATTTCAGTAGGATTAAGTATATTCACATTATTTTGCAACCATCACTACCATTCATCTCCGAAACCTTTCATCTTCCTCAGTTGAAGTTCTAGGCCACTAAACACTGCCACTTCATTTCCTCCTCTCCTTAGCTCCTGGTAACCAGCATTCTGCTGTTCTGTCTCTGAATTTGACTACTCTAGAAACCCATATAAGTGGAATCATTCTATATTTGCCATTTTATGACTGGCTTATTTCACATAGCATAATGTCTAAAAGGTTCATGTGTTGTAGTAGTATTTCCTTCCTTTTTAAAGCTGAATATACCCCACATTTTACCTATTCATCTGCTGAGGGACACAATCAGATGGAGCTGCTTCCACTTGTGACTATTGTGCACACTGATGCTTTGAACATTTGTATATAAGTACTTGAAGTCCCAGCTTTCATTGTCTTTGATCACAGGACAATATTTAAACATATTTTATCAAGATTATGTTAAGCTTTTTTGTTAGCAGCATTAAAAAGATGTTGTTAGGGTTTTTTCCAAACTAACAAATAGTACAATATTAGTCATGTGGCTATGCCTTGTCAAACTCCCTACAGATTTTCCTCCTGGAGGGTATGGAGGCATAAAAAGGTAATTCACTAGAAAAATGCCCTGTAAACCCTTGGAACAATGTTCAACCTCTCAAATATTTAAAGTTATACAAATTGTCCTACTTTAGTTATTAGAGCCTGCACTTTGGCTCCAGAATGGACTTTGGCCTCAAGTGAGTTCAAGCTTGGGCCTGTCATTTCCTAGCTTTACAATCTTGGACAAGTTACATGAACTTTAATCCTAATTTCCTCATCTGTGAAATAAAGGTAATGGAGACACATAGGATTATTCTGATAATTCAATTTGATAAAACACGTAAAGTGCCTGGTCATTAGTAAGTACTGCATTCTGCCTGGACTCAAGGCTAGATGATAAGAGAAGATAGTCAGGGCAGATATCCACAGCTACTCACAAGCAGCACCTTGTACCCCTCTCCTGACAGGAAAACCTTTCCAGCTCATGTGAACCCACCCAAATGATTAAAAGTGGTGTAACCTAGGGCCTGCCGAGAGGCCTTACCAACTTTGGGATGAGTTTCTCTGAAATACAAATTAGGAATGACTAAAGGGAACTGTGTCCCAGAGGAGTGAATTAGACAGGAAAAAGCCATCTTAGACTCTTATCCTTGAAGCTTATGTAGTGTATATGTGTCTACTGGTCATAAGTGCTCATTTATTAGGAGCCTGCCTCTATCTACTTTGTAAAGAGAAAGAAGAAATTACATGACCATCTTTAAGCAAATGCTCATGGTTATGCCTTGTGGGTAGAGGGGTTGCCTAGGAACTAGAACCTTGAGGAACTAGGAACTCCCTTGAGTTCTATTTTTTTCAGTGGTTGGTGTACCATTATTTATTCATTCTTTTAGTCAATATTTGGTTGAGCTCCTATTATATTGCACATACTGTGCTTGGTCTCAGGGAAGCCATAGGCACAGGAATAAAACTCCTATCCAATAGAAGAGACAAGCAGTAGCAGAGAATTGTGCAAGGAAGTATAAAGTCACAACCAAAGCGCATGTCTGGGGACTGCATGGCAGTATCACCCTGGGGCTCTTGATAGGAGCGGCCCAAGATGGGTGGAAGAGGGCAAAGCAGCAGTATGACTAGAGGGAAGTGCCGGGTGGGAAACCCTGCATGCACAGCTGCATATTGACGTAATGACGTATTGACGGACCTTTAGGAACTAGGGAGAGGAGGACGCGTGATGTCATTTGTGTCACATGCTTTCAAGTGTTATGGTGTGTCAGAACTGCTCCGCTGTGGATGTGAACAAAGCACTAGGGAGGCACAGGTGAGGAAGTGATTAATTCTGCCAAGGTGGCTGGATGTGATAGTTAAGAAAGACTTCCCAGTGGAAGTGACATTCTAGCTGGAATTTGGAGGGTGAGGAAGAATTCCACAGTTGAGAAGAAATATGGCACTATTGCTGCTGGAGGAAACAGCAGAACAAAGACATGCTCAGAGAAAGGAAGTGAGCCCCAGGACATGTCTTAAAGTAATGGTGGGCAATAATTAGCAAGGAGTTCAATGGAGGTTGACAGGGTTTCTCAGAGTTCCCAAGGCTGCTCCTATTTTCAGGGGCCTGGAATTTCAAGGGGCAAGCCAAGGGGAGACTTTAAAGTAAGACGCTCTCTGCTTTGTGTGTAGGGAGAAGGAAGGTACACTATTTATTCCTAGACGGGAAGGAAATGGCTGAAGAATACGACGAGAAGACGGGTGAACTACTTGGTAAGTGACAGGCTCCCCTGTTCCCGTGGGCCCTTAGGAACACGTGGGACTGATCAGGTACAGGTGAATGCTCCTATTCTTAGGGTAGAGGGAGGAGCCCAGCACCAATGTGGAAGCAGGAGAGATTGAGGCTCTTGAGTCAAGATTGTTCCTGAGAATAGTCCAGACACTGGCAGTTGAGTAGGAGTCCTTTTGACTAGTAAAGCACATCCCTAACCCCAGATAAGTGATTCTTGTAAACTAGGACTGGGGATGTAGAGAAACAGTCAGAAAAATCTTTCACAGATGAGGTGGTATTGAAGTGGGCCTTATAGCTGAGTGGTAAGGGCAGGCTTTCACTGCACACTTTTTGCTTGTTTCGCTTTCTGAAGCCATACCAGGAGTAAGCAAGTACCAAGGCAGCAGTTTCTGACCTTGCCTCCAAGGCAACACTATTAAATATGACTCTTATCTTGAAGAATGAAGCAAAGAGGTGGAAATGGTGATTTTTGCAGCATTGTCATTTTTTTCCCACAGGTTTTTCCTCTTAAGAATAGGCTCCATGAGTAGGGGTTCCAGCTCAGATTTCTGAGAATTATTTGATTTGTCCATTCTCTGTTCCCAGGTATGCACATCAGCTTTAACTGACTTCCCAGAGCTAGGTGACTGGCTCTGTGACCCAGGGCCTAATGCTGTCAACAGTGGGAGTTGGTCTCTTTATTAAGTTCCACCTGAAATGCTAAGGCCAATGATGGAATTATGGACTGGGTTATTTTCTTGTCATTATTCTTGACTTTAATTTCTTCCTGGACCTGATCGACAGGTAGAATTGGTGAGGGAATTTCTTTTTCCCTTTTCCTGACAGCTCATAAATGTCTAGAACCGACAACATGGATTATACTGGTTTGCATTCTCCTAGTCTCCAGTCTCAAAATGTGTGTCCTGCGCATGTTCAGTTGAAGAGTGAAGTGTTGATCCCTTCTTATTATGAGCTGCTTGGGCTCTAGTCCCAATTGGTTTAGTCTGGTGCTATTAAAAAATCTTGATGTGTTTAGCATATGACACTGATTTGGTGGAAACCAATACAGTAGTAATATCCTCACAATGCATTGTAATTTATAGTGCTCCCAGGGGGTGACAGCCTTAGAATGCCTAACAGGGGAGAACTTATGAAAGCAGAGGTCACATGAGCTAACCACCATCATAACCCGCAGCTCCCTGCCCTAGCCTCTAGTGTCACCTTTTTTCTCTCTGCACAGAACAAATAAAGCAGCTATAGCTGCTGAGTCTGTAAAAACAAACAAATACAACCTAGGCCTCTTTGTTGTGCTTGGACATGAAATTAAAAAT
This sequence comes from Castor canadensis, assembly GCF_047511655.1. NCBI lineage: Eukaryota > Metazoa > Chordata > Mammalia > Rodentia > Castoridae > Castor > Castor canadensis. The sequence continues at coordinate 27,914,178 of NC_133392.1, read as the reverse complement.
AAAAACAAGTCCAGGTTCCTTCATTTGTAGCACTCCATGCCCCAGTATCCCACATTAACCTGTCACTTTTCCCAGTGGCAGGTGGAGATAAACCACAGCCTCTGAATTCCTTTTTCTTAACAGAAGCAGAGGAGGACACTGTGCATGGGAGAGCACCATTTGGCTAAAGTTTACCTAACAATGACATTAACACCCAGCTTTTAATTGGACACCATACCAAGTGCTTGACATGAGTTATTTCATGTAGTTGTCTTCATTAAAGCACTAGGCCATAGGCACTGCTGTCCTGTTATACAGTTGAAAAACAAGCTCAGAAAAGTTAAGCACCTTGTTAGACTCACATAGTTGGTTGGTGCCTGAGCCAGGACTCAAGCTGAGTTCTGTCCTACTAAGAGCCTTGCTTTCATGTACAACAACATAGTGTTGGGAGTTGAGAATACTTAATCCAACTTTCTCATTTTTCTTTCTCCAGAAAGGCCTTAGTGGGGACTAATGGGCAGTGAGGAACACCTGACTCCCGCCACTAAGCCCTAGCCTGAGAATAGCAGATCCCTTTCTTACTCGTTTTCTCCTCCAACCCCCACCTAACTGTCCTTGAAAACTACTGCACATTATTCTTTTTTGAGATGGGGTCTCACTATGTTGTTCAGGCTAGCCTTGTATTCCTGGGCTCAAGCAGCTTTCCTGCCTTAGTTTCTCAAGCAGCTGGGATTACAGGTGCATGCCACTGTGCTGGACTATTAACTTTTTATTATAAATAATCCCAGCATCTGTGCTGAGCTGACTTTTGCTTGTACATCCTATGAAATAAAGAATGAACATGGTTCATGTGGCAGTAAGTAGAAATAGTTTCCATTTTTCCAACTAATTATACAAATTTGATAATTGGTCAAACTGGTTTTCTGTTAGAAAGCTCAGAAAGTAATTTACAGAGAAAGAATTACCAATAGGTATGCATCTGTCTGGGACAAAGTTCCCCCAGCCGGTGTTAATAAGCATGTTAGTGTCATCTTTTTTTCTACCCTCTCAGGGCTATTCATTCTCACCCCCCACAATGAATGTTGTATGTATTCATAGAGGAAAAAACTGAAGGGCCTGTAACAATGATCGGAACATCAAACCGGCCCCAGAAGAACACAGCATGTCCAGGGGGGCAGAGGCTGAAGGGCAGGCCATCCCCCAGCGATTACATTCGGATTACCGCTTAATCTGCTTTGGTATTTGACCGCCAGCCTAACCACCGGCAGACTGCATTTGGAGGATATTGAGCACTTTCATCCCCGGGCACTTCAGCGGCTTTATAAATGACCCACTCGATTCCCTTCAGCCTCCTCAGGGATGGGCCGTGGCAGCTGTTTAATAGCCACATAGCAATGTTGCAGTGTTTTAGGACAGAAAAGAAGAATCCTGCATCCAGTTTAAGCTGCAGGGAGTATTTAGGAAAGGGGAATGTAATTATCCACATTGGAAATGGGCCAGGCCTTGGAGCTTTGGGGAAAGAGGCCTTTAGGACCTCTACTTTCCAGCCCACCTGAAAGATGGGGCCTCTTTCAGCAGCCTGGGACATCAGCCTGCTTCCTGCTGACTTAGGAAAAAGCCCCCAGGCGCTGCTTCCTTCATATATTCCCTGTCAGACCCTTTATAGGATCATTGAAAGTCTCCTTTCCAAGGACTGGCCCTGGCTCAGCCGGGAAGATATGACAGCGTCCTGGGGAGCTGCCTTACACACACCAGTTTGGGTTTAACATATAATCAAATCAGAGTGACAGCAGGTGGAAACAGTCTTCTGTTGCTGCAGGAGCTGTCCTTGAGTACGGAACAAAGACAGGGACAAGAAAGACAAGACAGTGTGTATTTGCACGTGTATATTCATGCCCACAAACATGGGAAAAGTAAGACTTTCCCCAATACTAATGTATTGGATCTTACCTCCTGAAGGATCCGAAAGGGAGCTTTCATTTGCATTATCTTCTAACAAAGAATAGAATTCCCAAGGTGTTTAAAAAAAATTAAAAGTGAGGCAGCTAAGAGGGCCAAGCTCCTTTGACCTGAGTGGCTTTTATCATAAGAAGTAAAGAAGCTAGTAGCGACTTTTCCTTCTTAGGAAGGCTTCTGTGGGAAACCCAGCATTCCTTGTAACAGAAGAGTGGACAGGAAATCCTGGGGTAGTTATTTTGCCTCAGGACCACACTGGTAATGTACCCTGGCACAACCAGTTTAACATACCTCATGGTTACAGTGGCATCTCACTTCTCCAACCCCAGCTAGCTACTCCTCAGTTGCTTTCTCAGATAGCTGAAGCTTAGTCTTCAAAGACCAAAATATAAAAAAGAAGCAGAGCTACTGAATGAATCTTTCTAAACATTATATATGCTTCCTGAACATTTACAGAATATAGGTTAGACTTTTATTGATTCAATTTCTGGACTTGGGGTTAGGACACCTGAGTTGTTTTGTTCTGTTTTTGTTTTTTTGAGATCTTGCCTTTTTGGGGTCTTGCTGTGTAGTCCAGGCTGACCTCGAGCTCATCGATCCTCTTGCCTCTGCCTCCTGAGTGCCAGCCATGTCTCACCCTGCCTGGCAGGAGACCTAAATTTTACATTTTAACTGTGGCTCTTGCAAATTGATCTCTCTGTTCTTCAGTAATTCTTCATACTTTGTTGAGGCTGGGCATGGTGGCTCATGCCTATAATTCCATCTTTTTGGGAGACAGAGATTGGAAGGATCTTGGTTTGAGGCCAGCCTGGGCAAAAAGTTAGTGAAACCCTATCCCAGTCAATAAAAAGCTGGGCATGGTGGTGCATACCTGTCATCCCAACTATGTAGGAGGCTGTGGGTAAGAGAAGTGCAATCCAAGGCCTGCCCCAGGCAAAAACATGAGCCCCTACCTGGAAAAAACTAAAGCAAAAAAAGGGCTAGAGGTGCAGCTCAAATGGTAGAGTGCCAACCTAGCAAAAAATTAAAAAAAAAAAATCTGTGAGAGGATTACATTCTGTCATATAGACCATGGGGACTAGGGATGCTTGTTTGCCCTAACACTAAGTGGTCCCAAGCGCTTGTGTAGTTCTGCCTTCCCATGTGAACTGTCTCCTAATACTGTTCTCAATATTCCTGGAGAACAAAGTACCTTCCAGGGGCTGGTGGAATGGCTAAGTGGTAGAGTGCCTGCCTAGCAATTTTGATACCCTGAGTTCAAACCCCAGTACCTCAAAAAAAAAAAAAAAGTAACTCCCTGCCTTATACACAGCTGCTGATGCTTTTTTGTTTGTTTTTCTTTTGTTGTTTTTTTTCAGTGCCAGGATCATACTCAGGGCCTCACACTTGCTAACATGGGCTCTACCACTGATCTACATCCCCAGTATACATAGCATTTCATACATAGTTTGAGGGCTAGAGAGTGATTTTAGTGATATGGAGCAGTAAGCTGCTGCTTGGCGGTATCTGTCACTTGTCACCTTTTTTTTTGGCAGTATTGGGGTTTGAACTCAGGGCCTGTGCTTGCTAGACAAGCACTTGAGCCACACCTCCAACCAGGTATTTGTCACCTCTCAGTTTGCAACTGTGACAAGGCCCCCAGCAGGCTGGCTTCCAGTTAAGTGAGGTATTATAGTGAATAGATTTGAATATACTTCTAGTCACAGTCCATTCACTTAAGAAAGTATTTGTGAGGAAAAGTTGCCTGTAAAGCATATTTCCAAGTTTTACTCTTCCTTATTAATTTTCATTATAAACTTGGAAATGTGTTTCTCAGGAGAATTTTTGGCTCTAAGATGTAATAAAATCACACTGCAGAATGCAGTAGACCTTATAAAAGCACATATTCAAGGGAGAATTCTAATTTTACAGCACACTTTTACAGCTCATGTGACTTCCTTACAGCGATGAGGGCGTGGGAGGTTGGTACAGCTACTCAGGTCTAAAGGCAAACTGTCCAAGTGGCCTGACGCTGAGGATCAGACTGGAGCTACCACCCCCCATCACACCCCTCTTCTGGGAAAAAGACACCCATGGGAACAGCCTAGCAGCATACCAGGCACTTTTTGAGCCGGTCAGCAGCTTATGGCTGCTGCAGAAAGCTGCTGATCTTTAGCTGGTGCTGCACTGGCTGGAGGACACCCCAAGGTGTCAGCCCCAGGGGAAAAGAGGTGTGCCTTACAAATGTCCTCCACCCTAATGGTCTGGATGGCAGCTGTCACTAGGATAGGGCTGAGTGGGGTTTATGAAAATCCTAGCAGAGGTTTCCTGTCCACTAAACTAATTTTTAGATTTATAATTTCCATATTATATGTGCCTTAGTTATAAAAAAGATATATGCAAACATCTGGATTATAAAACAAGGAGAAATAGAGATGGTTATTTGCATTATAAAGTTAATTGCATTTTACAAAACAAATCATGTTAGATTTTCTATAAACTGCATTTAAAATGCAATGTGTGCCTAAGATTTTGTTTATTTTTTGCAGTGCTGGAGATTGATCCCAGGACTTGGTGTATGGGAGGCAAGAGCTCTACCAGTGAGCTGTAGTCTCCATCCCAAGATTTTGTTTAAATATAGCTTTTGGAATTTTTTGTTTTTTAAAGGCAAGTATACCTAAAATGTTTGCATTTAGACTTTCTGAATCATGAGACAAACCCGCCTAACAACTTTCACTCTCTTATTTCATTTTTTCCTTTGCACATTTTTTAGAGGGGAAAAATGCATCAAAACTTCCTTTTTGTTATCCACATTTTCCCATTACCAGAAATCACCCTTCCAATCCCTTCATCTTTTCCTACTTGATGCCACAGCTGAGGTGTTTTTTTTTTTTTCGTAGTACTGAGGTTTGAACTCAGGGCCTACACCTTGAGCCACTCCTCCAGCCCTTTTTTCTGTGAAAGTTTTTTTTTGAGGTAGGGTCTTACAGACTATTTGCCCAGCTATCTTTGAACTGCAGTCCTCCTGATTTCTGCCTCCTGAGTAGGATTACAGGTGTGAGCCACCAGCACCCAGCTGTGATTTTTTTTTTTTTTTTTTTTTTTGAGATAGGATCCCACTATTTACCCAGGCTGGCTTCAAACCATGATCCTCCTGATCTCTGCCTCCTGAGTGGCTAGGATTACTGGAATGAACCACCAGCTCCCAGCAAGCTAAGGGTTTCTTGACTCAGTTTGGCTCCTCTGAGAGCTTTTTTCCAGGCCCTTTTGTGTTGCAATGGGCTTTGTGGGTTGTCTGCTGCTGAAATACTTTAGTAAGATTTCACAGGTTCCTGTGCAGATGAACATGGCTCAGTGTAAAGACCAAAGCTCCTACTTTTATCTTATTTCAGCGATCTAATGTTGGAGAGTCAGCAGGAAACAGCAGAGATCCTTTCTTCCCTCTAATCTCATTGCTTGCTTCTCTCCCCAGTGAGAAAGTGGCGTGTGAAAAGTGCCCTGGGAGCCTTGGGCCAGTGGCAGCTTGAAGTAGGAGAACCAGTGCTCCCAGGAGCAGGGAACCTGGGGCCTGAGCTCATCAAGGAAAGCAATGCCAATGTATGTCTGTCTGTCCAGGTGTCTTGTGGGGGCTGGGGAGATTTCTGGTCTCTCAAAGCAGCTATAGTGACTTGTTCATCTCCTCTTCTCCAGTACGCCCACCTGGCCACACTATATTTGTTTGTGTGAATGCCGAAGGGTTTGACTTGGTCATCCAGGGCAAGGCCTCCAGGCCTACCTAGAGTGTCACAGCAATAGCAGCCTCAGAGGGGAGCTGTGGAGAAGAGCTGAGGGCCTTTTGTCTGGCTCTGGGTGGAGCTTTGGGAGGGTGGGATCCCCCCCTCCCTTCCCCAGAAATAGTCCTTGAGTTGGAGTTGCCTTCTGCAGCCCATCTTCATGCGCAAGGATACGAAGACAAGTTTCCAATGGCGAATTCGAAACCTCCCTTACCCAAAGGATGTATATAGTGTCTGTGTGGCCCAGAAGGAGCGCTGCATCATTGTCAGAACAACCAACAAAAAGTGAGTAGCACGGTGGCCACCTGTCTGCTTGTATATAAGCAAGGGTGGTGATGGGAGTCAGGTCCCAATCTGTTCCTTATCTGAGAAGGCAGAGCATCCTCCTTCCTCCAGTGTGAGGGAGCAAGGTGGGCTGAACTAAAACCCCAGGCACTATGCAGCAGCAGCAGCGGCAGCTTGAATAATGTAATTAGCTCCATCATGGTAGGGGAGCTTGAGTGAGTGTCAAGTGTGGTACTTGGCACATACTGACTATTGATTGAATGAATAAGGGAATCACGTGGCCTTAACTTGTGATCTCAGGTAATTCTGCTCTAAAGTTGTTATGACCTTGACCTCTTGGCTGTATCCAGTCCATGGTGAACTTGGCCTAGAGACACCACTGTCAAGAGCTTGCAGAGAGCCATAGCCTGGGAGGCAGACCTGTCTAAGGTGGCAGGTATAGGACTTTAAAGCACTGGACTGGGCAGCAGTAGCTCTTGTCTCCCTCTGTACTAAAGGAAAATAGACAGATGCTTTGACCTCTTGGAAATCTCTAGCATTCTGCTTCCCTCTGTGGTCTGCTGGGCGAGGAGGCAGATTAGTGGTTGGGAAGTTTTTAAAGGACAGAGGTGATTGAGGTACACTTCCAAAATAATCATGTTTGGGTTTCTGGCACTCAGGAAAAGAACCTGGCTATGAATCAATTTCAGCCTGGGCCAGAGAGATTACAGTATGGGACCAACTCCATATTTGGGCATTGAGATGGGAGGTTTTTTAAGTTTACCTGTTCTCACGTATGAAGCTACCCAGCCTGCCTCATGAGATGCTAAGCCTAACCCTGAGGTGGCTCTGTCCATACACTACTTTATAGTCAGGAGGACCCAGCTCCTTATCTCTCTCCTTAGGCAGTGTAGTCCAGTCTTCCTTTTCCTCTCCCTCAGGTCCATGAAACCTACAGGAAGCAGGGCAGCTCCCAGCCTCCCCAGGGCAGCGCTGGGTTCTGCCCTCCCCATACCCCATCACTTTGGCAGGGTTAAGGGGACAGGGGAAGGGGTGGAGATGAATGAATGAATTTCAGTATTATTGCTGTACATGCAGCCAGCAGCTCCTGCAGTGGGCCTTGTCTATAAATATAAAGTCACAATAATAAGGGTTTGAGTTTATAAAGCACATTGAAGCTCTCAAATAAAAGGCAGTTTATTCCCGTTATTGTTCTCATCATTAACAGGAGTCAGTGCCTAAAGTAGAATTTAGCAATTTCAGACAAATTGCCTGTAAGAAAACAAACTGTGCTTCAGCAAGCATTCCCTGGTGCAAGAGGCCCTGGGTCCAAACTGGGAACAAAAGTGCTTCTGATAGCACTTGAATCTGCAGCTTAGCACTTTGTGGAGCTGGCTGCTGCCTCCTTTTTGTCCCCCAGAGGTCACTGTTGAATACAGATATCAGACAGAAATGTGATTACCAGGGAGTGAGAAAAGAGAGGCTAGCTAACTCACCAAAAAATTCATCTGTGGGCAAATCCTCTGAGCCCCATCTCCTGCATGTTTCCAGCCATAGGTGGCGCTGTTGGCCAGGGGCTCCAGGGATAGAGGCCCATTCCCGTACCCAAGGGCAGGAGTTGGGGCATTTCTGAAAAGCTGGGGAAGGCAAGGTAGGAGTAGTGCCTACAGAGGGTGGGTTCTCACAAATGAGAGAGAAATATTTTGATGCCCACTTTGGAACCCACACTGAGCCTGTGGTCCAGGTCCCAGACTGGCTCAGCCCTGCCCCCTGTAGGACCCTCTGTTGAGAGGAAGGCTGGAGAGGCCATCAGACCCTTAATCAGCTCTTTCCTGAGCCTGGTGGCATTTTCACTTCTGTGTTCTATACCTGGATGAGCAACGCTTAACTTTTTCAGGATACTTTTAAAATCTGTTTTCTGATCATTGCACAATTCAGACGTGGGCAAGATCAATATTATTATTATTCTCATGTTATATATTAGAGATTATACAAATGCATGTAGAAGTCAACATAATAAACTGGCCTGCCCACAGGAGACAGTGAGCTTCTCCCTCAACACCCAGGCATTAACAGTGTCCACCACAACGTGGCATTTTTCTCTGATTCAGCTTTTCTTTGCCTAGAAATTTCATTCCTGCCCCAATTCTTGTATTCTAGAATGTGGTTCCTAAACAAAGGTATGCTTTTTGCTTACCTGCCTTATGTCTGAAGAAGTGAGTAGGCCACTTTGCTTGAAGAACTGATTCTAGTGTATTGTGTCCTTGGCCTCAGGTGTTAGTTAAAAATGAATCAGGGAAGGAAGAAAGTGTTTTCCAGGATCCCAATGTGGCACCATCTGGTCCTGACAAGAATGTTTATGTAGAAAGAAGGTTCAGCCTAAAGGCTGACATCTGTAAGTAGAGTGAGAAGATCTTGGCTTAAATCTGACCTCTGCCACATATCAATTGTAGTATTTGGGGCAAGATTTTCTCATCTATGATAGAAGCATGCTTATACCTACCTCACAGATTGGGGAATTTGATGACATCATATACATACAAGCACTTCACATAATGGTCAGTCCAAAGCAGGTCCTTAATAGTTCTTTGGAAATTGGAATCTGAAGGCAGCTTGGCTGATTTAATATCAGTGATGCTGTCACTAGGGGAGGTATTAATAGGCATCACGAGAAGGAAGGATTCTGTGGTCAGTTAACTTTAAGACAGTCTGAACTCAACAGGGTTCCCTTTGGTAAGACTCTGAAAGCCCTGAGTGTGTACATGTACATTGTGACTCTCTAACAAGGGCTATTGAGGATAGGGGTGACTGGTTTGCCCAGAGCTTGAGCTTTCAGATTTGCCTACTACTGTCCTCAGGGCTGGACTGGCAGGAGACTTCTGGACACGAGCCAAGCCAATGTACAGGGTAGAGCAGTATAGGGCAGGGCCTGTACAGCTGTTCATGGCAGCTGTACTCCTGCCCTCAGTCCTCTTCCAGGGGCCCTCTCTCTGAGGGCCAGACTCTGTGCCCTTTCCTACTTGCTGCAAAGGGAGAAATGGAGTGAGGAATGGTTAGGAATTGGGCAGGGGATATAGTAGAGATGGGAGGCAACAAGCCATTTCTGAAATAGCCATTGAAAGAATTACCCATTTGGCACAAGGGGAAAGAAACTTTCAGAGCTAGCCTGTTGTGGGCCCTTGGACAATAACTTAAGGTTGATCTAGTGCAGCTTCTTGATTTGAGGAAGAAATCTGGAGGAAGGAACTATCATCTCAGGACTGGGATGTCCACTTGAGCCTTCAGCCTAGATATATCATCTTTCATGTCTGGCTGCAGCTGAGAACAGTAAAGGGAGATGGGGATGGGTAGTCAGGCATCTGCAGAAAGCTGGGGAACTGCCCTACTGCAAGGTTTAGCTTTTAGCAGAAACAAAATGTCTGTGTAGCCAAGGATACTGCCTTGCTTCTTCTTCATCTTTAAATTGCCAGCTCACAGAGCCAGGCATGGTGTCACATGCCTGTAATACCAGCTAAGGCTACAGGATCAAGAGTTCAAGACTAGTCCAGGCTACGTAGCAAGACCCTGTCTCAAAAGACCAAAACAACAACAAAAACAACCAACTCACAGCTCAAGTCCTAGGACACAGCAGATGCCCAATAAATGTTTGCTGCCTACCTATAGTTGCCTTAGGCTTAGCATTCTGACTTTCCCAGAAGCACAGAGGTTCCTCTGTTGTCCAGGTGCTGAGAAAGTGTAGTTAAAGTTGTGGCAAACCCCAAGGCTGGGAGAGTAAAGATGAGAAGGGGGTAGGCTGTCCCATTGAGGGTAGATAGCAGCTGTCCCTTTTTTTTTTTTTTTGCCATACTAGGGTTTGTACTCAGGGCCTCCACCTTGAGCACTGCCAGCCCTTTTTTTGTGATGGATTTTTTTCAAGATAGGGTCTCATGAATTATTTGCCCGGGCTGGGTTCAAACCTCAATCCTCCTGATCTCTACCTTTTGAGTTACAGGCGTGAGCCACCAGCTCCCAGCAAGCTATCCCTTACTTCTTTTAGCACTGATTGTCAGAGCCTCTAAAGAGTTATTTAACCTTACCCAATAAACTAAATCCATCACAATAGACTTAAAACAAAGCTTTAGGCCTGCACTGTTGTGGTCTCTATGTGGTAGCAGTAGTGTGAGGAGGAGGCACAAGCCATGCACCTCAAGTGCCTCTGATCCTGGTGTTGCTATTGAGGCCAAGTCCTGGAATTCTGGGGAGTGGGTGGGGGTGCTTCTCTCTTCGTTCTGTTTTTTGTGTACATTTGCAGAGAAGATATTAACACTTCCTAACAAGCCTTTGTGTTCACCTAATCTCTGCTGTTTAACCTTTGACTTCCCCCTATTATCAGTGTCTGCCACCTTTCTGGCCAGACCGAGGGCCCCAGGAAGAGCCCTCAGCGGCTGGCTAGGAAGAGGATGCGCCAGGCATTCCACCAGGTTGCAGGCAGATGGATCGCCTTTCCCTGGGGCAGAGCTTTGGAAAAGAAAGCAACTTGCGGTGCCATTAGGATACCCCAGCCCCCACTCCTTTTGAACTGTCAGCTTTAAGTAAACATTCTTTTCCTGCCATGGGTCCCAGCACCTTGGTGGGGAGTGGGGAACCTGGGAGGAGAGGGGCCCCAGAGCCTCTGCTGAACTGAGGGATTTGGGCAGGGAGGATGGAGCAGAAGTGCTGCATTGATGTCAACTCTCTGAGTCCCCAGGGCATCGGGGCTTTTGAAGTGGACTTGGGGTAGCTGTCACCACAAGGACTTGGCCCCTCTGAAGTATTAAAAGCCCATCCTCCCCAGACCCCTCACTTGAGTTTGTTTGTACCTGCCTGAGGCATTTCCCTTCGGCCCACACAACTTCTGGAGCAGAAAGTGATGCCTTGCTGGGTGACAGATCTGGCAGCCCCTGGCCAGGGCCCAGGCCACACTTCAACCAAGGAAAATGCCAAATGGGCCTATTGTTAGAGATGAGCAGGCCTTTTCTTTGCCCTGGTGTCCTTTGACCCTGACTCACACTGTACTGACAACTGCTGGGAAAAGCAGGCAGGACAGTTCGTCCCTTTGAGTTGGTCAGATTCCCTGCCAAGTCCAGTTGCACACATTATGGGCTTGGTGTTCTGTTGTTTCTGGCTTTTTAGGTTTTGTTGTGTTTTTTTACTAAAAGGGATCACTAATCTCCAGTTTCAGTACCTCAGATGATCGGAATCACATTCAGTATGTGAAAATGGGTGGGTAGGGGAGATCTTGAGGCCAATGAAGGGATCCAGAGCCTATGGTCCATCCTCTTTGTTGTCATGTGGTTTATCTTCCCAGGGAGATTTGTCCATGTGGGCATACTTTTCTCTGCCTTGAAAGTAGAGTCAGGCTAACAAGCCATGAAATACCCGCAAAGAGGAAAAGTTAGCTAGCTGACGTGTTCAGTGGAGGCCCCATGTAAATGGCAACTGCAGGGCCCCAGCTTTGGGGCATGGCCCTAGATATCTTTATCCCATCCCTTGTTAGAATATGTGTCCTGCTTTCTGGTGTCCTCATGAAGCTTGGGGTTTAGAGGAAGTATGCAGCTCTTTGTGCATTCCAGGAGACTTTGGGAGTTCAGCCCTGCAGCATGAGTCACTCAGACCCCTGATCTAATCACAGATTTATGACTGGCTCTGCTGTCCTTCCACTGGACTGGCTGTAAGGCTGGCATCCTTTTCTTTCTAGGGCCACTGAGCGAGAAAATACTGCCATTCTAACTGGTTTTCCTTCTTCTCTCTGGCTGTGTGGAAGGTGGGGGAGATTTGTGAAGGAGCATTGTAGCAAAGGGCCTGGTGCCCAGCTTTTAGGGTCATCTTGCTGGGTTCCCCAGTGGCCTCTTGGTATCTCCACAGGTACTACAAGAAATTCTCCATTCCTGACCTAGACAGATACCAACTACCTCTGGAGGATTCCTCGCTGAGCTTCACTTATGCCAACTGCACCCTGATTATCTCTGTAAGATTTGCCCAGACTTCTTGGCCTCTGCACTGGAAAGAGATTTCTCTTTCCCTGCCTATTTCCCATCTTCTAGGAGTCCCCAGCCCCTGGTGTGCTTGCTGGAGAACAGCCTCCCAATCAACTAGGGGAGAGTAGGGTAGGGGTCAGGGAGGGGCCAATCACACAATTCACAGCTAGAAGAGGCAGAGGATTGGGGGAGTAGTAGAAATCATAGGACTTGGGTTCTGGTCTGGGGTCTGATCCTACACAGTTAACATCACCTGAGCAAATCATTCAACTCTGTATGTCTCCATGTGTAATTAAAGGGATCAGAAGGAGCCTGCATGCGAAGGGAGGGGGATAGTAATTGAACTGTGTCTTCTTCCTGGTTTCTTTTACAGTATCAGAAGCCGAAGGAGATCATGGTGGCTGAGTCAGAGCTGCAGAAGGAGCTAAAGAAGGTAAAGACTGCTCACAGCAGCGATGGGGACTGTAAGACTCAGTAGCTGGCCCCAAGCCGTGCACCTCTAGTATGGAAGGTGCTATGAGACTTCCACACTTGTGCCTTTCTGACATGAGGCAGTCTTCTCTCTTCTAGGAGTTATGCAGAGTCTACCAGAACTGGTCCATGGAGCAGTGCTAGCCCCTGCTCATAGTCTTGTTTCCTGAGTAAAGTCATTCTGAGTTACTGCAGATAGATTACCCTTTTGTCCACCTCTGTATGCTGTCTGCCTCTGGGCCCACTGGCTTCCCTAGGGTGGGCTGGCATAACAATCCCTTCTCTATCCTGGGTACCTTCAACATAAAGCTTTCTTCCTAAAGGGAGAATAGGGTGGGAGCACCCATGACCCCAGCAGGGGAGGGAATCTCCCCCAAACTGTCTATATAACCTCAGAGGGAGTCTAAGCTGGAGGGGCCACTGTGCTAGCTTGTATTGCAAAAGTAGCTGAGAAGAAATTCCCTAAGGTATGTGTGTGTATGGGGAAAGTTTAAAAAATTCAAATTGAGCACAGCATGTTAAGATGTGAGTAAAAAACCAGAATAAGAGTCACAGTGTTGCAAAGGGTGTGTGTTGAAGAAAGATCACCCAAGTGATAGCAACTTAGCACCCAAGCAGCCTGGAGTCCTTCCACAATCCCCAGTCTGTACCCCAAAGGTGACATACCTCCCCTCTGCTAAAGAGAAAGGTGTGGATAGTCAATGAAGAGGAATTCCTAAAGAAAAAAGACCTTTGTTTTTTGGGACACAAAAGTTGTGAGTCTGGTCTTGTCGTGTCTGCAGCATGCACATCTTCCCAGGGCCTTCTAGAATTGCCTAGACATTGAAGAAACAGATCTGTGAACAATTAAACTTTATTTTTACAAAAGTGAAAATAATAGCACATCTCCACAGCCGGCCTGAGATAGGGCTAGCTTAGAACCACCCAAACTACGAGGTTCCCTTTGTCCTTTCTTGGAGTCAAAGTGAAACCAGGCCAATGCAATGCCCCAGGAATGACCCCCAATCCCAAGAGGATGGTCAAAGGTAGGGTCTGACCAAGGAGGTGGCCAGTGCCAGCAGAGTACTAGCATCCTCAACTTTCCTTCCAGGGAAGGAAAGAAAGTGCCACCTGGGAAGGTGGGAGTGCCCCACCTCACTATAATCTAACATGGCTGTATGAGGGGTGGGAGCAGGGTTAGCCTTTCCAGGCCAAGCCCTTGCTCTGGCCAAATGGGTGCAAGGCCTGGGTTCAGCTATATTCTTCGGTCCCATCTCTTTACAGGTCCTGGGAGGGCCTGCATTGCTGGGTGAGCCCCAATGCCCCAGAAGTAGGGGCCTCTAGCTTTAGGTACCCAAGCACTATGGCCACAGGTCTAGGTATAAAGCAGGGGTGGTGAAGGAGGTGTCACTGTATCCTCCAGGCAAGAGAGGTCCCTGAGTAGCTAGCTTCCCTGGCCCATAGGCAGGGGTAGCTTGTCATGGGTTTTGAAAGTCCAGGACATGGAGATTATAAGACAGCGCAGCATAGAGATGGTTGGTGGTGAACCGCAGGCAGTACACAGGACTGCTGAGTGGTGTTGAAGTCAAAGGGAAGGCCTGGAAGGGAGGACACAAGTGGTGAGAGATTTTCCAAGTGGGAAAACCCAGGGTCCCCAGGCCCAGTAAAACATGGACATGCCATTGTCAGCTTCCTCCAGCCTGCTCCAGGCACATCCTTGGCCATGTCACCCACCCTCAGATACAGTTCATAGGAAAAGTCCTGATATCCCAGAGGTGTGAGGTGGGCAGACACTTACATGCAGGCAGGCCCTCTGGCGCCGGTCCCACAGCCGAACGACACCATAGTAGGAGGAACCTGTGACCAGCAAATGGTTGCCATCGGTCTGCAGGCAATACAGGGTGCTGTCATGGGGCTCCTCCCACTCCATGACACATTTCCTGTCCAGGAAGAGAGAGGCAGGGGGATGTCCAGTGCTTTCTACCTCCAGCTAAGCTTCCTCCACAGGAGCATGGATGAGCTGGGGATGAGAGTTAGGGAGCTGTTCCAGGCTGGGGGAGAGAAGCGTGAATCACCATATTCTTTAACAACCAAACATAATGGGAGAAGGTATATCTGTAAAAGATTCTCCCCAAGCCCTGCACCTTGGGAGATGTGCCCTTATTTGTGCTTTCACATGATAGGCTACTTGTCATAGGACCCATCAGGAAAATAAAAGCCTCAACAAAGGCTGGGACAGAGTGCTGAGGGATAATGGCCCTGATATCTACAGAGGCTTTTATCAGGGCCTGTTGACACAAAGTTGCTAGCCCCTTCCTTGTCAGCCTGACACCAAGTTTCTGTGCCCTAGCTCATAGGCCAACCCAGGACTGAAGGGCGGACCAGGATGCACCAGACTCCCACCATGTGTACTTCCCCACCCAGCACACTTACCGGACACTGGTGCGGAGGTCCCAGTAGCGAACATAGGTATCATAACCACAGGACAACAGTGTAGAAGGGGACTCATACATGACATCCAGGACCCCAGCCCCTGGGGGAAAGTCACTGCCCAAGTGTGTCATCAGCTGCCCACTGGAGAGGAAGGGCAGAGGGTGAAAGGCTGCCCACCTTGGCCATGTACACTTTCACCCTTCAGATGGCATCAGGCCTCCTTCCTTAGCTGGGAGACTCTCTGAGGAAGGGGAGGGTCAAAGGAAGCAATGCCCAGACTCATACCCTTCTCACCAGTGCCTACCCCTCCCCCAACATCCCAGCCCCCAGCTGAAGCTTCAGTGAGGCGAACACAGCAGCCCCTGCTCACACCTGCACTCCAGCCTCCTGTTCCTTCTCTGGGCAATGAATGGGTCTTACTGAAGGGGTTGGCCCCCCTCACATGCACATACTTGGTTACTTTATACTCCTTGATCCTGCAGGTCATGCAGTTCTGAGCTGCCTGAGTCCAATGCCTTAATTCCTGCCTGTAATCTGGGGCTCAAACCTCATTGGGGATAAAGACCACACAAAGGGAGAAGGGGAGTCCCAGGCGATGTTAAAACAAGTAAACACCTTTGTGTCCAGGGACAGAAATTGCTGAGAAAGCAGCTTAGCAGGCTGGTCCCTGGTGTTCTCGGTCTCTGGCCCCCAGCCCAGGGCTAGCACGCCTCTGTGATCACAGCCCCCAACCTGCTGTGCTCCAGCCTGTGCCCCCACCCGCACCCCACCCGGTGGCCAAGAGCAGATTACTGACAAGAACAATTTCTTTGTGACTGTGTAATTCCCTCCGTGACCGCGGCAGTGGACAGACCCTTCGCCCCATGCCAGGCCCCTAGCAACCATGTAGGAGGGCCTCCTGGCCCTAGCAACTGCCCCTCAACATCAAGTGCACCTGCTAATCCCTGTGGCTAGGGGATGGGTAGACATATTAAGTTTCTGCAGAATATTTGGGGAGAATGAAGAGAAGGGGCCCTCTCTGAGCCCAATGCCTCAGTTGCCTTCACTATGAGATGTTGGCCCTTCCCATGGCCTGACAAGAGAAACAAGGCCATAGACACCTCACAGGGGTACTCAGGTAAGAGGCCTTGGCATAGGTTTAGAAGACTCCCTGACCCAAGAGCACAGCTTTGGCCCAAGCAGTGCTCAGCAAAAGGATGAGGCAGCCCTACCTATGTGAATGCAGACTTAGCTCTAGGCCTCCCTTTCACTCAGACTTGTTCTCAACCTCCCTCTCCCCCAAGAAGCTGCCATCTTCCCTAAAGGCATCAAAGGCTGAGGCTTCCTTTCTGCGGACTCAGCCCTTACCTGGGAGCCCTGCCACCCCACGTTGGCCTCCCCCCGGAAGGTTCTCGGTGATGGGCTGGGGAGAAGAGGTCAAGTCGTGGGCAGGGGCTCCTGAGGGAGCAGAGAGGTGGCCTCCCCAGATCAGCATCCCCTAGATGTCACTGACCTCACTCCCAGAGGAGCCACCAGCCATGACTAGAGCTCCACAAGCAGGACAGAGCCCTGGGGTGGGGGGGTGGGGGGTCTCCTGTCTCACAGGTACACCAGTACTTTTGTGAACTCTGGGTGGGAACTAATGAACACAATTCTCCCTCTCTTTCCAGATTTGGGGGCCTCCATTAGTGAGGCCTTAAGGAATGATTGAGGAGTTCTCCTCTTTAATCTATAGAAGTAATTTCATGTTTGTTTGAAATAGAAGATGAAAGGCATGGGGGCGGGGGGAGGTATGGAACCCAGCTTGGCCCTACCTACCCATCCTGGTCCAGTTCTGAGGAAAAAAAGCCAGGCATCCACAGGGCTGGCAGGGTCAGTAGTGTGAAGAGGCACAGCATACCTAGACTGAGCTGCCATCCTGGGCCCTGCCCAGCATCCCAGCCACCACTGATAAGAAAACAGAACAGCCCAAGGATCCCTCTGACTTCTAGGAGACCAAATGGTCCAGTGAGCATTGGCCCCTGGTACTGAGCAAGACCAGTCCTGAGAGCCCCTGTCTGCCAGCCGGGCCTGGCCAGGGGCTGAGAAGTTTCTTTCTGCCATGCCTTCTCTAGTTTTTTCAAGTGGCCACACATGCTTTAAAGGGGCCAATAGAAAGATACAATTTCTTTTTCCTCTGGGCCACAGACCCTCAAGGCTCTGTTGTACAGCTCCAGCGAGGTTAAGTTCAGAGGATAAACTGACACACCAGGCTCTGGGAAATGGCCTGTCTCTTCTAATAGTGGCCCAGCAGTGCCATAGGAGTCCTGCTGGGGCTTTGATTTGGGAAAACAAACAGAAATGGCACCGTAGGCCCTTCAAGGCCCCTACCCCAGGCCCAATTTAACTAGAAAACTCTAGTTCAACTGCTCTGGTGGAGGGAGAGACTGGCCCACAATAGCCCCAAACTTTGGGGGAAAGAGGACAAAAAAAGCTGTCTGTCTCCTCATCCCCTCCTCCTGGGCTGCTTTTCTTATTACAAGTGTGTTCTTGTAAAAACGATTAGATTGCAATTTGTATAACATGGTGACCCCCAAATTCAGATGTTTCACCCCTTTTCTCTAGAAAGAATGTTAAGAATGCTTATCGGCCTCTCACTGTGGGGGGTGCAGAGCCTTGACTGTTGCACAACTTGTGTGGGAACAGGGCTGCCGCTCAGAGCCCCAGCCCAGACAGGAGCAAGTGCTGGGTCTGTCACTATAGAGGCCCAGACAAAAATTCCCTTCCCTTCCAATTCTTGTGGACAAAGCCTGGGCCTCCAGGAGCTGCTGAGGGCTGAGGCCTCCATACCCCAGCCTCCTGAACCTGACTCCAGCAATTCCCTCCACCCAGGGGAAGATAGACAGATGGGGCCACCTGCCCATGTAAGCCTGATGAATGAGACAGGCAGGGGTGTGTGGGGTGGGGGGGAGGTTGGGCTGTGGGGGTGGAGGAACAGCCTGAAGGAGACCAGTTCCTTGGCCCAGGCCATGGGCAGCTTTTCCTAGAAGTCCTAGTACTTCAACAAGAAAAACGTAGGCAGAGTGCAGCTCCATCCCTATGGTGTCCTGATCTCCCTGGCCTAACTCATCCTGCTATCCAGGTGATGCTACTGAAACTAGAGGGAAGAGGGAAGCTGAAATGAAACACAGACACTGCATCACCATCTTTATAGGAACAGGCAACTACAGGTAGTGCTGGCCCATCTGGGAGAGGACCTAAATGCCAATTAGAGTCAGACACACAGGCAACCCACCTTTGCCCCTCCAGTCTGGGCCCTGAAAGCCAGAATGCCAATACCCTGCTTCATTCCTACCCCAGCACCCACCACAGGCCTCCCACACTAGCATGCTCCTGAGGCCCCCCTGGCTCACATCCACAGATGCTTCTGGCTCCCACCCTTTTTTCAGCCACTTTTAACATACTGGGTTCCTGATGCTGCTCCCTGGAGTCCCTATGGATGCCTATTCCTGCTTGTGTTTGGGTATAAGACTGCTTCATCTGGCAAGTGCTACCATGCAACAATGGCTTTTGGAGAGAGAGGCTGAAAGGTTGACAGTTGACTTACAGCTCTTCTCAGGGGACAAGTGTCCTGAAAGTAAAAGCTGAGCCAAACATGATCTCTAAGAAAATAGGAAGCTTTTCTTGACTTCCATCCTCTTCTTCCCTCCCTCCTTCTATCAACAACCATTAACTGAGCACTTTCTGTGAACAAGATAGGAGCTGACTATGAAGGAAACATTGTCCTTGCCCTCAAGGAGTTTTCAGTCCGTTGAGGGAAAGAAGTCTGAGCTATGTATCTAACAATATAAGGTGTGACTTAGTAGATACCACAGAGAGAACATTTCTGGCTAAGAGGAATAATAGCTAGGGACACAACTGTGACAGGCAATGATGGGGATGGCCCAAGTAGAAGGACTAGCAAAGACAAAGGTGCAGTACTAGGGCAACATGGCCGTTTTGGCAGAAGCTGGCAGTTGAGGGGACATGTCACAGGACCTGGCTTTCAGATCACTGGTCTTGGGACACACCTCCACCTGGCAGAGAGGCCGCCATGTGGCTTTTGAGTAGAGTGGTTGTCCCAGTCCAGCCCCCTGACTGCAGATAAGGAAACCAAGGGCCACAGAGGAAATGCCTTCAAATCATCCAGTAAGAAGCAGCAGAACTGAATCTATAATATGAGCTGAGCTGGAAAACCAGACCAGCAAAGGCATGACAGGAATGGGGAAGGCTGAAAACTTGTTCTCATGGCTCTGGTGGGGGCTGCATGGTCCTTAATCAGCCCCATCAGGTATCCTAACCCCATTTTACAGACATACAAACTAAGGATCAGAGACAACACCTAGTAAGCAGTTAATTCAGGCCTGTGTGAGCCAAAATATATGCTCTTGGCAGCAATACTCCCCACCTTCGCAGACAGCACAGCCACTTAGTCACAGTCTCCTTGTTATCATCTGGCCAGTTGCACAATTGGACTTGTTCCCACAGACACCCAGGGTACCTGCTGGCCCTCGCCTGTGCTTTGCAGGTTTCTCCATTTCCCAGATTCCTAGAGGCTGGCCCTCTAGTGGGGTGAGAGGATCACAGAAACAGATCCCAGAGGTAAATGGAGATAAGTCCCTGGAAGCTTCACTGGCCCCAGCTCCATCAGGTGAGAGGAAGCACACAGCCTCTCACATAAACGTGTCCATGCACCCCCAGTGCGTATGTGCGCGCGCGCACACGTGTTCAGACACAATGGCTCAAAGGCCAAGCAGCCGGGAAGCCTACTTTGTACTGCTAACAAGGGGACTGTAATTACAGGAAGGGGCAGCCGGGCAGATAAAAGGATACAAAATTTCAACATCTGTTGCCATAAAGGGATAAGGAGAAGTGAAACGCAAAGTATCAGTTTGGTGTCAGCAGGCAAAGAGCCAATTTCAAAGAGATTGGGGACAGGGGGCAAGAAAGAAAGAAGGGGGAGAAAGAAAGAAATTACAGGGTTCCTTAAAGAGGTAAAGAAAAAAAGAGAATGAAAAAAGCTGTCAGTAATACTTTCAAAGGAGAAGGCAGATACTTTAAAGAGGGGCAATTCCTGTAATCACCCTGACTGAAGGCCAGACCCCTGCACAGGGTGTGGGCGGAGGGCTAGGGGCAGAGACAAAGCCACACCTGGGCAGGACGGGTATGAATGGTGCCCTCAGAGCAGCTTGCCTGTACCCAGGCCAGTTTTCATCTCCAGCCACATGCCCCTTGCCATTTCTAATGCCACTGGATGTCCTATATTCATATCCTGTGCCTAGTGCAAGGAGACCAAGATGGGTTCCCAGCTTAGAGGGAGAGCTAAACCAGGCCACACCTGAATAGGTGGCCCTTACCAGTGCACCAACACTGCTCAGTGGACAAGGCCACCAACTCCAGCCATGGGGTACAATCAAGGAGGGTTTTGTGAGGGCTTTATGCTGACTTAAGATTTCCTTAAACAGAAACGGTTTCCAGGCTTGGGGCTGTCTTAAGAAAAGCCTTAGAGGAGAAATACAGGGCACCGGTCAGAATGGAGGGGAAGCATATCTTGCCCCTGTCCTTGTTGAGGAAGAAGAGATTGAGTATATGGAAATGAAGGCATAATAGGGACCAGGGATGACATGGTCTTAAGTGGAGGGGAGATAAGGAGATGTGTGTAGGGGCATGCACACAGTCTCACACATGCAGGGTGGCATTGCCCAGGCAAAGACTCAATGCCTTAGGAGCAACCATGTCACCAAAGATCCCCTACTCCCATACCCTACGCCACAGTTCCAGGATGGCTTAAGGATATGGCTGGACCCACAATGACCCCTTCGGGTCTGGGATCATGGGCTTCTTTAGCCTGAAAGCCCACCTTGAGCCCAGTTGTGCCCTGCTCTTGAGGCATCAATGCTAGATCCAGTGCAAATGCCCCTTGGCAGAGAAGGCAAAACCCATAGCAAGAACAAGCCCACAGGGTTGAGGGGGTGTGATGTCAGGCCAAGCAGACCTGCCTGGGCCTTCTAGCAGCACAGCGGTATGCCCATGGTCAACACCTGGCATCTCTCTGGGGCTTAGGCAAGGGCCCACTGAAATGTACACAGAGGGCATAAAAACAGGTCTTCCCTGCCACCACCACGTCTCCCCATTCACAATACAGACTAGACACAGGGCCTGGGCTGAGGTATATATGGGGGAGGTTTACTTTGCCTCCTCTCTGAATACAGTCAGTGTAAGAACAGTCTGTGGTAAACACCAAGAGGCCACAGACTTTTTTCCCCTCTTTGGGAGCACTGGGGTTTGAACTCAGGGCCTCACACTTGCTAGACAAGCACTCTTACTGCTTAAGCCACTCTACCACCCCTCTTTTTGTGATGGGTTTTTTCAAGATAAGGTGTCTCAAACTGTTTGTCTGGGGCTGGCTTCAAACTGTGATCCTCCTGATCTCTGCCTCCTGAGTAGCAGTACTGGCACTGAGCTCACAAAACAAAATGGATCTTGATTCCTCCATCCCCCAAGCTCAGGAATAGGATGGCTTTGACACAGTTCCTCATTGCCTGACAGGACAACAGGACCTAGTTAGGGCTACCTCAGTGGTTGGCTGTTACCAGGGACTGTTCAAGATGGAGGTACAGGAGTTCTGGCACTTGAAGATTGAGGACTGTGCCTGAAGACCATCAAGAATCAGAAGCAGGAACCCTCTGGCACCCTGAAGTTGGGTAAGGACTCCGTCTTTCTCATCTCAACAGGTTAGAAATCCCTGATTCTTGGTCCCAACCCCATGGTGTCCAATTCCAATAGAAAGGAAGGCAGAAAGGGAGGTAGAAAGATGGGGACAGTGAAGCTCCTAGCCACCAAGACAATGGCTGAGCTCCCAAGGCTGCTTCTATCCTGTGTGCTCCAGCCAGGGGACCCCCTTCCCAACACGCTTACCTGCCCTGCTTAGTCCCTAGGGAAAGAAGGCTTTGACAGAGTGATGGGAGGTTGGAGCCAAGGGTGCCCTGAATGGGGTCTCTAGGCATTCTGAAAATAGCACTGGCTGAGGGCACCTGAGACACACAGACATGGCCTGTGACTCCAGAGATGGAAGTGCTGGTACCCAGTAGCTGCACCTTGGAGGGTGTCCCAGCCCCCAACCATCACCTGAGGGCAGCCCAGATGCTCAAAGCACAACTGCCCCTTCAATATTCCCCACACCCAAATCATAGCACACACATAAAAGAGAAAATCCAGGTACTGCTCAGGTTTCAGCAGTGACAGGTTAAAAGCAAAGAATCCATCAGGCACTGCACACCAAGTCCTGCCCAGCCCAAGTCCTGCCGGCAATGCTGCTCCACCTTGCAAACTGCCTGTCAGTCAGGCTTTGGTGTTACTCAAAGATCAAACTCGGTCCTGCCTGTTCATTACCTTAATCCTGTTTTCTACATGACTTTATTATCTGCTTGGGCTTCTCTGGGAAAAATTGTCCCAAGGAGTCGTCCATCCATTTCCTCCCACCAAAAGCAGGAGTCTCCACTAAGGCATCTCTCCTCACTCCCTGCCCCACTAAGTCCTCTGAGCTGTGTACAGAACCTCCCAGGAGTGAGGAGAGAGTCTGGGGGCTAGAGAGGAGGCAATGACAAGTGATGCTTGGCACAGGCTGGCCAGCAGATAAAGTGGCTATGTCTCATCTGGTCTTGTGTCCATTCTCATTTGGGTTCATTCTGAGTTCAGTAAAGACTCAGGGTTTGAGGTCAGTGAGGTCTCATATTTCCTAAGAGAACAACATCCAAAGAATTGGTGCCTTAGGATTCCATCTTGACCATATTTCCCCTCAAAGACAACCACAGGCAGCTCAAAGATCACCCAACTTTTGAGATGATACTGTGTTATGGTGGTATACCCAGACCACCCTCCAGCTATATGCCATCCTAAGCCAGGCAGCAGATGTGCCAAGCACAAGACCCAGCTACATGACTAACTGAAACTCTGATTTTCAGCAGAAATGCCCACCTGTGATCCACAGCCTTACTAGCAAGAGCCTTCTCTGTGCTACGAGGCACCAGCTTCCTCTCCCCTCCACTGGTCAGTGACCACAAGCACTTTGAGGGTTGAAAGGCTAGGCCTCCACAAACTCCCAGGGACTAGTGTAGAAACAACTTTGGTATGGACCAGGAAGGAGCAAGAGAAAACAGCTTGCATCAGCTGAATACCCAAGGTGACAGGCAGTGTGCACGGCACTTTTTCACAATAATTCCATTCTTAATGGATCTGTGAGGTAGGAATAATGAATTTCCATTTTCAGTTCCCACTGTAGAAACTGAAGCCCAGAGAGGTCCCAGATCACAGGACTAGTGTGTAGCAGAATAGTTCTGGAAGCAGCTTCCTAGCACACATTTTACATGCTTCTTCCCCACCAGGGAGGGCTTCTCCTGCCTCAGCCCCACTGGTGAAAGGAGTTTGGCAGGATGACCTCATGGGAACAAGTTTCAAAACCTGCGGGATGTCAGTATCCCAGAAGCTTGAGACCGAAGGAGCCTTGGAAGTTTTAAGCTGGCAACAGTGTGAGGTGGCCACTGGTTGTATTAACAAAAATAGGAAAGCCAAAGTGAGGGAGGTGATAATATCTGCCACACATCATACCTCACCTGATCTGTTCAGTACTTGGAGGGATAAAACCAGATAAGTTAGGAAAACTCTCAGGTAAGAATGATTCTGAAACCAGTGTGAGATCAGTACTGTAGGGCACTTACCCAGCCATTGCTCACATTCTTTCTTGGCCTCCTCTCTGCCGCTGCCAGTGTGTCTGGGGAAAGCTGGCTCTTCCCAGGTCAAGGAAGCAAATCTCAACGGGTCCTCCCATTCCTCTTGGCAGGGTTTGGTTTAGAGTGAGCATTGTAACACAGTTTGGGCACTTTTCCTTCCTTCCCTTTGAGTATTGCCCTATGAGTCAATGAACCTACTCTAAACAAGCTTGAAAGTAGGCAAAAGCCATGGCAAAGCAGAAAATAATGAATATTGGCCCTCGTGGTCTTCAGGTACTAAATATTGACTGTGGAATCACTCAGCCACCCAACTTGCGGGCTCCTTATAATTGAAGATCCCAAAAATCCTATTATTGTTTGAATCATTTTGAATTAGGTCTTTCTTCATTACTTATAGCCAAAAGCTATGGCTAACTCATCTGCTCTATTTCTGAAGAACAACTGAACAGGTTAGGGGTGTCACTCAGGTGTCTTCCTAGCAAACACAAGGCCCTGAGTTCAACCCCCAGTACTGAAAGGGGAAAAAAAATCCCTAGAACTTTGGACCTGTAAAAGAAAGCCCAGGAGGAGCAGAAACAAAATTTTCAGATATGTAAGGGCCTGTCCTGCAGGTGAGAGGTTGAACTTGCTTCCTGTCCAGGATCACAGCTCTGGGAAGTAAACTGACCTAGATAACAGGTCCGCATTCTAACATTCAAAGCCTGCAGGGATGCAATGTGTTGTCTGTGGAAGTACTGAATGTCCTGTCTCTGTTCTTAGATGACTATTAGAAGAGAATATTGTAGGAAAAAAAAATGTTTAAAGAACCTGTCTTGTGTTATGAATAAATCCTTTGGAAAGACAACTCTAGAATGAACTTTTCAGAAAGAAGATATTATGAATACTTCCCTGGGGAGAAAGAGAGCAAAGAGATAAAGCTAGAGAACTGAGGAAGGAAGCAGGCAAGAAATATACCTTCACTGCTACTGCAAATGGTAGCATTTATAGCTCAGGGCTTGCTGAAGAGTTCTTAGACTTAGCACCAAAAGCACAACTGATAAGAAAAAAGTTGATAATTTAGATAGTATCAAAATCTAAAACTGATTATGCAGAAGATGTTATTAAGTTAAAAGAACAAAAGACAAAGTTAGGAGAAGATGTTTGCAAACCACGTATCTGCAAAGGACTAATGTCTAGTATATATATAATGATCAAAGCTCGGCATTAAAAAAAGAAAGCAGCCCAATGGACAAAGATATGAATAGATATTTTGCTACACAGGATATATAAATGGCAAATGAGGACATGAAAACACACTCAACATCAGTAGCCATCAGGGAAATTCAAGCTAGAACCATGATGAGGTGTCACACTATTAGAACAGCAAAACAGAAAAAATAGGCCCAGCACTGGTGGCTTATTCCTGTAATCCTAGCTACTTGGGAGGCTAAAATCAGGAGGATCATAGTTCAAGGCCAACCCAGGCAAATAGTCTGTGAAATCCTATCTCCAAAATAACCAGAGCAAAATGGACTGGAGGTCTGGCTCAAGTAATAGAGTACATGCTTTATAAGTGCAAAGCCTTTTTTTTTTTTTCCTTTTTCTTTAAATCTTTCTTCCTTTCTTTTTTTGCAGTACTGGGACTTGAATTCAGGGCCTACATCTTGAGCCATTCCACCAGCTCTTTTTTGTGAAGGATTTTTTTGAGATAGGGTCTCTCAAACTATTTGCATGGGCTGGCTTCGAACTGTGATCCTCCTGATCTCTGCCTCCTAAGTAGCTAGAATTACAGGCATGAGCCACCAGCAGCTGGCTAGTGCAAAGCCTTTACAAGTGCAAAGCCCTGAGTTCAAACCCCAGTTACACTAAAAAAAAAAGAAAAAATAGTGACAGCACCAAATGCTAGTCAGGGTGTAAAGTGTAAAGAAACTAGATCTCTCATGCATTGCAGGTAAGAATTTAAAATGGTAAAGATAATCTAAAAAATAGTTTGGCAGGTAAAAAATTAAACTTATACTTATCAAACAACCTTGGCATTTATCCCAGAGAAATGAAAATGTGTGTCCACATAAAACCTATATACTAATGTTCGCAGAAACTTTTATTTGTAATAGTCGAAGAACTGGAAACAACCCAGCCATTCTTCAGTGGGGAAAGAAACTGGTACATCCATGCCATGGAATACTACTGGGCAATAAAAGGGGACAAGCCATTGATACATACGATGTGTCTATGGGTCTCAAATGTATATGCCGAGTTTTCAAAAACCCAATCTCAAAAGGTGACATACTGGAGCCAAGAGTAGTGACACCTGCCTGTCATCCGGAGACAGGAGGACCTGGGTTTGAGGTCAACCCCAGGCAAAAACACAAGACCCTATCCTAATGCAAAAAGGGCCGGGTGTGTGGCTCAAGTGGCAGAGTGTTGCTTAGCAAGCAGTAGGCACTGAGTTCAAACCCCATTACCACGACCACCACCAAAAATAATAATAATAATAAAAAAGTGCCATACTATATGATTCCACTTCCACTTATATAAAATCTTCAAAGCGACAAAAAGTCAGAGACAAGAGGGAGTGGAGGAGGGAAGAAGAGCGGGTGTGACTATGAAGGCATGTGAGGGATCGTTGTGCTAATGGAACCAGTAATTCTGTTATCTTGGGCTGGGGCGTGGCTCAGGTGGTAGAGCACCTGCCTAGCAAGCACAAGGCCCTGACTTCAAGTCTAGTACCACCACCACCACCAAAAGTTCTGTATCTTGACTGTGGTAGTAGGTATGTGTATCTAAACACGTGATACAATTGCACAGAATTACACACACACTCACAGTGAGCACAATCGGAAGAAAGGTCTGTGGGTTGTACTCATGTCAATTTCCTGGTTTTGACATTATTTTATATAAAATATTACACAAGTACCCCTCTATCCTATTTTGCAATCTCCTATGAATTTTTAATTATTTCAAAATAAAAGGTTTTTTCTAAAAAAAAAAAAAAACCAACAGAATGGCAGGTATCAGATGGGTCAAGCCTGCCAAGTCAGAGAATCATGAATAAAACCTGGATGTATTTTAGTTCTATATAATTACTTTTATAGGTTCTATAGGCCACCTTCACAATTCTTTATTTTATAAAAAATCATCTCTGAGGATGAATGGGATTTTACATAGCCACATAGCTAAGGCACTCCTCAGAGAAAGGGTATCCTCAATCCAAAGCTATCATAAATTCTACATGAAATTATTCAGCTATTATTAATTGTTCCAACAGTCTTCTCAAGCTAACCCCAAATGACTCCAACATGAAAAGGCACCACAACTATCAGTAGCACGTGGGGTAGGTCTCCCCAACCTCTGTACCTCTGGGCCAACTGAGGCAAGAGCTGGTCAACTAGTTCCTTCCTCCCCAGCTGCCCCAGCCCCACCCCACTGCACACCATGGTGGGCTCAGGAATCTCTTACCTGTTGAGGTCCCAGATTCTCAGAGGTGAGAAGTGCCCACAACAAGCTGTCCCTGTCACAAAAGAGCTGCCAAACAAAAGAGAGCAGAGTTAGATCTGGCTTGTCAGAACTTGTGGCGGAAATGGCTACAGGATTAGAAATGCAAGGCTCTTTCGCCTGGGATCATGAGGTTAAGCCAGAATGAGACGCAGCATGAAGGAGAAGAAGCCGAGTGAGTGATCTAGCATGGAGCAGTTGTGGGAAGACAAGTTGGTGTGTGCTGTGTGGGCTGTGGCTTCCCACGGCTGCCTGGCCAGAGACCCACATGGTCAATGATAGCTGAGCTTGCTGCTCAGCCTGGGTTGGAAGGCGTCTGGTCACTGTAAAAACAAACATCTGGATGGGCACCTCTGAGCCCAAAGGAGCAAGCCTGTCAGGCTGCAGCTACAGGAGCCCAGAGAATGGATGCCACAGGCCAGGAGAGGCCTCCTTGGAGCATGCAGTTGGGGCTGACAGGTGAACTCTCATTAGTAGCAGGGGTGGCTGGGGGCATTCCTGAGGGCCTTTAGAGCTGGAGGAGTCTGGCAATGTAGTACAGGTGCAGGGCAGGTATAAATGTACCAAAATGAGAAAGAGACAAACAGGAAGGGTGAGTAAATGCCTCAGAATACAGGGTGGGGGATGAGAGGGGCGAGACAGCCCAGGCTGCTGGGGAGTGGTGTGGGAGTTAGGAATACTCTTCAAAGACACTGCCAAATGCTGACAAGAGGGGTGGCACAGTGGCTTAAGTGGTAGAAGCCTGCCTAGCAAGCGTGAGGCCAAGTTCAAACCCCAGTGTCACACACACACAAAAAAAGAGGTGGGTGAGAAGGCACATGCTGACTGTATTTCCCAGAATCTTTGTAAACCCCCGAAACATTCAACATAGACATTCTGCAGCGTTTCACGTTAAGTGGAGGCATGAGCCTATGGGAAGGAGCAGTGTAAAGGGAGGTTGGCCACAGTACTAGGACTAGAACTTGAACCTACAAGCCAGACCAGTCCTTTGTTAAAAAGTCTGGCAGGGGTGGGAGGGAAGCCCTAATGGCAAGCAGGAAAGTTGAAAGTAGTTGTGTCATTCAGGACACAACTGGGACAGGGATGGGTCATGTCCCTGCATGTCTTGCCTGGGGAAAGGGAGACTGGACATACTAATGATATGTTAGCAATGTGGGTAGCAGCCTGTTTGCCTGTTCTGCCCAGCACCTGTGCTTTGCTCCCAGAGTGTCAGGAAGAGATGGACTCCCACAGGGTAGGCTCTGAAGAAGCCAGTGGCCTGAGAGGGTGAGGAACTAGCTGCCAGGTACAGATGATGTTAAGGCAGGCATGGGTCAAGCTGTTGGTTTACCATCAAAATTGCAAGGCTAGTATCTGCCTGTCACCCCAAGGTCATATGAGATACCCTCAGGCTCCAATGCCTCAAGCCAAGACTTCCTCCAGGGACATGCCCCATCATTCCATCCTCCTCCTTCCTCACAGGATTGCCAGCAGCCATTCTACTATAAAGTGTCAGTGCAAAAACCATCACTCCTGTCATGCCCCCACTCATTCTCAGCCTGGGTAGCAGTCACTGGACATGAAGAACCAAACTACAAAGCCAGGAGGTATTGCCCTCACCTCCCCCCTCCCAACATTTTCTTTTTAGGATAATCCATTAATAACTGGTAAAGCCAATTACCTTATATTGGAAACATACCAGCCACTTGGAAATCATTGGGGTGGGCAGTTGGGCTCTCCAGAC
The DNA here is from genome assembly GCF_047511655.1 of Castor canadensis. Classification (NCBI taxonomy): domain Eukaryota; kingdom Metazoa; phylum Chordata; class Mammalia; order Rodentia; family Castoridae; genus Castor; species Castor canadensis. The sequence continues at coordinate 27,885,425 of NC_133392.1, read as the reverse complement.
TTTTAAGGAGTGGGGACCAGGTTAAGGGTGCCAGTAGGACACAAACATCTCTTAAAGAGGCCTATGGCAGGCCTCTGACTGGCCAACAGGCCTAAATTAGAGTCAAAGTAAGTCAAAAGAGAGAGGTAGGGGAGGAACCTGGAACTTGAATCCCTGACACTCCCAACACTCTGACCTCCCATCACAAAAGGTGATGGGAATGAAGTTGGGGTTGTAAACACCCTTCCCAGGGACTCATTCCTGTTGTCCTCTACTTGGCCCACTCATCCCTGGATCCCTTCACCTTCATACCCTATGAAGGGCTTTTTAATTTCCTGGACAGGACACCCATGAATGTCCTGGGTGTTCTTTTTTAGCTGCCCTTTCCCCTAGCTTAAGCACTGTGAAGCAGGGAGGCAGAGGGAGAGAAAGTAGACTGCCTTTCTGGCACAAGGACCTAGGAGTTTAGTGAAACAAACTCAGTAAGAAACCATCTGAGTAACACTTAAGCAGACTTTGAGCTAGCCAGGGGGACTGTTCAGAGCATGACGGTGGGGGAGGGGGGTTGGCAGCAAACCCAGTCTTGCACACCTTGAACTTGAACTTTTCTCCACTGTTTGTGGCCATGCTTTCCCCCTGCCTCACTCCACAATTCCCATGGTTATTAGGAAGAATGAGGCAAAAGCTACACACCAGCCACATTCAAAGTCAGATGCTAAAAAAGGGAGTGCAGATGTGCAGAGCAGAGGAAGAGAGGGATCCACTACTCTGGCACACCCAAAGGACATTTCATATCACAGTGAGTCTATGACATAGAAATTACTATTGCTATCATGTAGAAAGGAACAAGCAGCATCCTAGCCTCAGGGAACTAAGGTGCTGGGGCTGCACACAGAGCTTGCTATTCACTTTTGGCACCCCCCCTGTGACTGTCAGAGCACATTGAAAGGCCAAAAGGGGTGTGATTTGGGCATCCCAGGAGGCTTCTCTCCCAATTCTCTAAGCTCCATGGCTCTTGCATCCAATTGTAAAATGTACTCTGATGTCCTGCTCCCTTGGCATCAGCCTGACATCTGCTCCACATCTCTCGCTGCTCTGGGGCCGATGCAAAGTCAGTCAGAGTCTCAAGAAATACCCAGAGACCAATGAAATGGAAACACATGTTGTTCCTCATGTGTCTCCTCCTGTGTCTGCTTGCCTCCCAGTGCCCAGCACAGTGCCTGGCCCATAAGGGGCACTCAATACAGATCTGTGAAACTGATCTGAAAGAGCCTTCCAGAGCCCAGAGCCAACACAGCTGGGGAAGACACTCATGTAGGCTATCAAAGTGGTACTTCTGCTTCTTAAAGGAATAATCCCCAAATCAGCAAAGACTCAAACCTGAATGATACAAGTCATACATGGCTGGAGAATATGCAGTCCTCATCAGCACAATAGAAGTAATAATAGTACCTAAAAATTAATTTCAACACAAACCTACACAACTACATGCTCCCCGCATCTCTCTCTAAAAGTCATTCTGAGTCCACAAACTATTCTTTTTGAACCAGACAGCTCTTACCAAAAGCCATCCTTCTATAATTCCTCATCCTTGTGCCAGACCTTGCTCAGATCCTCACCTTACCTTACTTGCCCCCTGGCCCCGGCTCAGGCAAGCCTGGCAGCACAGAGACATCTTTAGGCCTAAGAAGTGAATACAGAAGCCCTCGAATAAGGAAAGACACTAGGAGAGTTAGGGCTTCTGTATGCAAGTCGGGAAGTAGAAGGTAACAAGACACAGAAAAGAGAAAAGGAAAGTGAAAAGGGAAATTAAAATTTGTCAGGCACAGACAGGCTAAAAGGAGGTAGATTCTCACTACATCTGCATTAGTTTAGGTCCTATTAATAACACTAGTAATCTGTGGTTCCACATCCGTGATTCCACTAATCATGGGTTGAAAACTTTTGGAAAAACCTACCGGGTGCCAGTGGCTCATCCCTGTAATCCTAGCTACTCAGGAGGCAGAAATCAGGAGGATCGAAGCCAACCTCAGCAAACAGTTCACAAGATCCCATATCCAAAATAACCAGAGAAAAATGGACAGGAAGTGTAGCTCAAGTGGTAGAGTGCCTGCACAAGAGTGAAGCCTGGAGTTCAAACCCCAGTTCCACCAAAAAAGAAAAAAAAAAAGCTGAATATGACTTTCCTTTCCATAATAATACAGAACAACGATTTACTTACACTACACTGGATTAGGATGTGCTTGTAAGTTATAGGTAAACACTATGCCATTTTTATAAGGTACCTGAGTATCTACAGATTTTGATATTGATTGGGGGGAAAGGTCCTAGAACAAATTCCTAGCTACTGAGGGATAACTTCACTTATTTAGTCTCCCTAAGTAGCTCAGGCTGGCCTCGGACTCTCGATCCTCCTGCCTCGACCTCCCGAGTGTGCCACCACACCCAAGAACAGTCATTTATTGAACACCTGCTATGTGTTAGGTACAAGTGTTTCAACAGCATTACCTCAACTAGTCCTCACAATCCTAAGCAGTAGGTAATGCTCTCCTATTTTACAAGTAAGGAAACAGGCTGAGAGACTACCATAAAGACTCAAGCTCATGCGTAGCAACTAGTAGAACTGGAATTGGACACTAGTTAGTTTTGATTCCAGAGCCCAAGTGATTCCGAAAATTCTTATCTGGGCTACCTTTGGATAGCCCAAAAGTTTGAGTCCCCAGCTTCTAATGTAATACCTGGCCAGAGTGAAAACTCAAATGCTTCCTGAATGAATGAACAAAAGAATGAATGAATGAATGAACGAACAAATGAACGAACATGCGAGCAAGTAACTCCACCTGGAAGAAGGAAGAAGAGCCTGGCTCTGAGGCAGGCAGCAGAAGTGGTGTACGCAGCAGCTGTGCCCCGTGGCTGGCCTGGAGCCGCCCAGCTGGCCTGGGCCCCAGCAGCCTCTGAGCCTGGGCTGACACACTTTGGCAAGGGAGGCCACCAGAGCTGTCACATCATTCACCAACATGCCCATCAAGTGTATTCAGTTCTCTTCAACCCGCATTGGCATTTTAATTACTGTTGGGTAAACTAATTTGTACAAATGAAGGCCAGGCTGCCTAATAGAATATGCAAGCTCTCTGACCTCTGACAGGCACTGACACAAGATACAAAGGCGGCTGAGGAAGGCTTTTTATCTGAGCCTTATTACTCTCTATTACTCCAATTAGTCAGGCTCCAGTGCTCCTAATTGGAGGAAAAATTGCAATTAAATCAATTTTTGATGGGCTGCAAGTGGGCTCCCAAACCGCCCTGCTTGTGAAACACTGATATTATAGCAGCAAAGGTCACAGGCCTCATCGGCACCTGGGGGCCCCCCGATTTCCCTTGTCCCCCTCCTTAAATACCTTAAGGAAACCCCTGCCCCTCCATCAGCTTGGCCTGCAAGGGTGGGAAGGAGGGAGTCATTAGAACATGTCAGGTCTCATTGCTGTTGCTGCCATCTGCTAACCTCTGCCACTGACATCATTACAGCGGGTAAGTCCCAAAGCATGAATACAGTGCGAAGGTCACAAAAACTCACTCGGTGTGGGGAAGCCAGGAGCAGTAGCTGCAGTGACAGCACTGCAAGGGAGGGAGGGATCAGTGGAGTGGGCACAGGAGGTCAACAGAAGTCAAGAAGGGGAAAGACAGGCAGAGGGCAGGTGAAAGTGTGAGGCAGCCAATGTCTCAGATCCAACTAACAGGGCACCCTGGTCAGAGAGAGGTGGGGAAACAGGTATGTTTGGAAAGGGAAAAAAAACAGAGATAAAGAAGTCTTGTTCTCTCTCCAGCAAACCCTGCTGCAGCTGGAGAGACATCCACCCAAATGCTGTACAGAGCTAGAAGTCTGTGTGTCATGTCCATGAAACGGGGACATGATTAGGAAGAAAGAGAAAGTTCAAGAACTAAGATCTAAATACAACTTTGCTTATCAAACGAAAGGATAATAAGACCAAGAGACCTTTCTGAGGCTTGAATGAATAAAGTTTAAGACAAACAGAAGTTCCATTTCACATAGCAACTGGCACACCACTACCTCAAAGAGAGGATGTAGACAGAAAATATAAATTCAGAAGTTCGGTCAACTTCATGGATTGCTGGATCAGAATGGGTTAATTGGGAAGGAGGCTATGACTTGCTTTCAAGAGGTCAAGACCAAAAACATGTGAGACAATCAATGGTTTGTTACTCAATGGAGTATTACATGGTCAGTCAAAACGATGTTCTCAAAGAATGTAGGCAAGATGCTTATGATATACTATCATAAGAGAAAAAAGTAGGGAATAAATAGCATTATTATAACTGTTTTTTGTTATTGTTTTGGTGACACTGAAATTCGAACTCAGAGCCTTGTGCTTACTAGACAAGTGCTCTACCATTTGAGAAACACCTCCAGCCCTTTTTGTTTTAGATTATTTTTCAGATAGGGTCTTGTGTTTTTGAATAGGCCAGTGTTAGACCACAATCCTCTTACCTATGCCTCCAGCATAGCTGGGACTGAAGATGTATTCTACCACATCTAGCTTACTTGTTGAGATGGGGTCTCATTAACTTTTTCCCTGGGCTGGCCTTGAACCTAGCCCCTCCTAATCTCTGCCTCCCGAGTAACTGGGATTCCAGGTGTGTGCCTGGCCACAACTGGTTTTTGTTTGTTTGCTTGCTGTTTGGTAACTCAGAATCTCACGCTTGCTAGGCAAGCAGGTGCTCTACCACTAGAACCAAGCTCCCAGTTCACAATTTTTTTGAAATAGCCTGTGCATAAAAAAGGAAAGAGTGAAGACATACTAAAATGCTAAAAGTGATTGTGTTTGGTCAATAGACTAATAAGCAATTTTTTTCTTTTAAGTTTTCTTTATTTTCAAAATCTCCTTTAATGAGCATGTGCTACTTTTTAAAAAGAAAAACATTATTTATATTTTGTAAGCGAAAACACAACTCTAGACTCATAACTAGTCACTCCTATCCATGACTCATGGCCAAGAGCAGGTGGACCAGATAGCTAGCTGCCTGCTGGGTCCAGAGTCAGCAATGGCAGCCTGGCACCCCTGGGCTGAATCATCAGGAATGAACAGTTCTCAAGGTCAGGACAGGATATCTCAGACTGGAAGGAAGATGCTCCACTGGCCTCTTCTCCCAACTTGGCACTGGCTAGTAGGGGTCAGACTGACTCCTGACTCCCACAGCTACAGAGGTCTGGAACTCCTGTCCCAATTACCCAGCCCCACACCACACCTGGACCTCTCTCGAGCCATGCACATCAAGACAGGATGGTGCAAGTAAGGGCCTAGAAGGTACTGTAGAGTGGCTAGAGGCTGGAGCTCTTGCTGCTTACCCTTCACCCCACTACAGCTCCACCAACCAAGGGCCAACAAGGCAGGCCCAACAAAGAGCCCAACAGAGTACAATCCTAGAGCTTGGAATTGCCTACAACTAAACACAAAACGGTTATTTTCCACTTTAACCAATGATAAAAGGTTAAGCAATAGTAAAAGGATATAAGATCCTGGCCCAGGTTAGACAAGAGGCAGCTTCTGGGTAGAGCCTGCTGTTCCCAAACGTACCCACTCCACTCAAGAATGAGAAACTTCAGCAATGGAAGAGCAGACTTAATGGTAAGGGAAAAACATTAAGGAAACCAAAAACAAATACAGTAATGACATGTGCTCATTCAATCAATTTGTGTGTCTGTGGGATGGGGGGACTAGAGTTTTGAACTCAGAGCTTAAAAAGCAGGAACTCTACTGCTTGAGTCACACCTCCAGTCTATTTTGCTTGGGTTATTTTGGAGATGGGGTCTCACAGACTATTTGCCTGGTCTGGCCTCAAACCACAATCCTTCTAATTTTAGTCTTCCAAGTAGTTAGGATTACAGACATGAGCCACTAGCACCCAATTCAACCTATTAAATTTAACAAAATGTGCTGAAACCTACATGGAGGAGTTTCTACACTGTATTTTCTTTTCTTTTTTTTTCCATTTTTATTAGCTTATATTCATTGTGCAGGGGGATTCTTTGTGCCAATTCCCAATAGCCTTACATCGTACATTGGTTAGGTTCCCCTTCTATCCCCACCTCCCACAATCCTCTCCCCACTCCACTTAAAGCAATTGCAAAAGGTTTCATCATTCTATTTCATATGTGTATGAAATCCATCCATCTTACTCCCTCACCTTCATCTCCTCCATTCACTCTCTCCCTTCTAAAAGCACCCCCCCACACTGTCCCTAATTTACGATCCTATCTTTCATTTTTAATTCCAAAGTCAGTGTTCAAAGAGGTTGATCAAAGTATCCCTGCTGTTGAGTATGCTTTACTTTGGTCAGTTCCACCCCTTCCATTACTCTCCCTGACCCTTCCCACCCACTCCCATTATTCAACAGCTTTCAGTACATATCGTTGTGTCCTTTACTTGCACAAATGTAATGCATTTTGATATCGTTGACCAGCATTCTCTTTTCCTTTCCCTCCTCCCCCAAGTGCCACAGAGTAGTATCACTGTTACAAACATGTTCTACATATGAGTTTGTGTATGATATTTTCGTGTATATGTTTATCTTTGGATCTATCTTCCACATATGAGAGAAAACATGTGGCCTCTGTCTTTCTAAACCTGACTTACTTCACTTAACATGATGTCCTCCAAATGCATCCATTTGCCACATAGTTTCATTCTTCCTTATGGCTGAATAAAGCTTCATTTTGTGTGTGTGTGTGTGTGTGTGTGTGTGTGTGTGTGTGTGTGTTTCACATTTTCTTAATCCATTCATCAGTTGTAGGGTTATCTGGGTTATTTTCATAACTTGGCTGTTGTGAACAGTGCTGCAATAAACATCGGTGTGCAAGTGTCTCTAGTGTATCCTGATTTATATTTCTTTGGTTATGTGTTCAGGAATGGTATCACTGGATCATATCACTGGATAACAGTTCTATTTTTAGGTTGTTTGGGTTTTTGTTTTTTTTTTTTTTTGCAGTACTACAGTTTGAACTCAGGACCTCCACCTTGAGCCACTCCACCAGCCCTTTTTTGTGTTATGATGGGGTTTTTCGAGACAGAGTCTCACGAAATATTTGCCCAGGGTGGCTTTGAACTGTGATTCTCCTGATCTCTGCCTCCTGAATAGCTAGGATTCCAGGCATGAGCCATCAGCACTGGCTTATTTTTAGTTTTTAAGGACTCTATTCTGCTTCCCATAACGGTTATACTAATTCACATTCCCACCAGCAGTGTGTAAGCGTTCCTGTTGCGCATTGTCGTCAGCGTTTGTTGTTGTCTGAACTATATTACCCACTTGCACGGCTCTGACACACAGGCAGATGCTCTGTGTGCTGCTAAAAGAAAGAAATGGCAATCTATTCCAGAGCCAAAGGAAACACTGACCAGCACAGACTCCTGAGAAATGAAAACACAATAGTCACAATGCCAAGTACTCCAAAAGAGGCATGGGAAAAGTCGAGGTATACATGGTCATTAGTTGCAGACACTGTAGCTGTCTACTTAAAAATTCAAAAGACTCAACTTAAACTAGGCATCGGTGCTCACGCCTGTAATCCTAGCTACTCAAGAGGCTGAAATCAAGAGGATCTTGGTTCAAAGTCAACCCAGGCAAATAGTTCTCCAGACCCTATCTTGAAAAAACCCTTCACAAAAAAAAGGGCTGGTAGAGTGGCTCAAGGTGAAGGCCCTGAGTTCAACCCCCAGTACTGCACACACACACGCGCACACACAAAAAGACTCAATTTAAAATAGACAACTTTACTCCTAGGGTTGGAAGAGGCTGGCATGCTGCATGTCGTGGCGGAAAGGACTGCAGGTGCACATTCCTGGCTCTGCCACCTAAGTTCTGAGTGATCTTGGGCAAGTTATTTAACCTCTTGGAAGCCTAGTACTTTGGATATGGTTGGGTATGGTTTGAAAGTCCCACAAAGGTTCATGTGTTGACATTTAAATTCCCACTGTGAAGTATTAAGAAGGTAGAAACTTAATCCAAGTATGGTGTTCAAAGGTGGCCTTTGGGAAGTGACTAGGATTAGAGAGGGTCATTAGTGTGGAACTTCATGATTGAATCCCGGAGGGTTACTAAGGGAAAGCACGAGCAGAGGAGGCGCAAAGACATACCCACATGTTCCTTGTATCTTGCCATGTGACACCTGCACCACCTCGGGATTCTGCCAGCAAGAAGGCCGTCATCAGATGTGGCACTTCAATTTTGGAACTCTAAAGTCTTGAGCCAAAATAAACCTTTTTTGTTTGTGAAGTTACCCAGCCTCAGATATTTCATTATAGTAGTGAAAGATGAACAAATACACTGTTTCTTTGTTTATAAAATAGAAATAATAATAGTACCTATGCATAGGCTTGCAAAAATTCTTTGGTATAAGATGCTTAGAACAGTGTGCAGCACATTGGAAACACCCATGAGTGTTAGTTATAGTTATATACCAATGTAGCCAATTGAAAATTGATTAAATGTACATTTAAGAAAAGAATTTTAAAACTGTAAAAATCTAAGAGTAAGTTTAACAAAATATCAAGAGAAAATGAACAAAAAAATCCTCAGAAGAGAGCCATATGCAAAACACAAAAAGCTTTACTAAAGGACGGGGAAGAATTAAGTGGAGACATGTATTGTGTTCCTGTATAGAAAGTCTCAATATTATAAAGCTGCCAGTTTACCTCTAATTAATCTATAAATTCATTACAGTTCCATCTGACACAGATTTTTTTGTTTAATCAATTGATTCTAAAATTCATCTGGAAGAGAAAATAACCCAGAAATACATGAAAAAAAATGAGAAAGTTTCTCTGCCAGATCAAAACACAGGGAGAAGACTAATTCAAGTCAGAACAAATGCATAATGTGAGCCTAAATAAAGCAAAACCATGTATGTATATGTGCAATAAAATTACATGCTGTCTGCTGTTTGCTCCAAATGGAACAATATGAAGTGACATAACAGACCTTCTACAAAAAAAATGGGGGGAGTGGGAAGGAGGGAGCTTTTATATTTTATAATTTATATATTTTAAATTGTTTGGATTTTCTATAATTAGAAAAACTTTACACATTACTTATGTAAAAATTGAGAATTATGAGGAAAATTATAATAAAATAACATTTTGAAGTTGCCTGAAAGATGGGTTACATTATCTGTAGCATGGTAATTAAATGAAATTCTGAGTATCATGCAAACCATACAACTTTTGGCTCTGGTTGAACCTGACAAGAGATTCTTCCCATGGCTGGCTTTGGAATGACAGGGGTCTGGTCATGGTTGCCTTTGAGAACCCCAGGCTCCTCATCATTTTCACAGTGCTTTCCCCAACCTTCTTCATAACTGCACTCTCCCTCTGTCAGCAAGAAGCTTCATCAAACAAGTGATCTCAGACTCCCTGGTGAGACTGGCTTATCCCATAATAATGTCTCATGCTCAGCAATGCTACTCAAATGGTTAGCTAAGCCTAGAGCACAAAACAGATCTCAACTTCAGAACGAAACAATTTTCCTTTTGGGCAGGTCCACTTTGCGTCATGGTAGTGGTCAGCCCAAACCTGGGCAACAGGCTACTAACATCACCTGGCACGGTTGGCCCAGACAAACTCTGGTCTTTTCTTAGGTTTGCACATGAACCTAAGTGACTGGCATCTGAATGGGGAACATGATACTAAGGATGTCACTTGAGGGCTGGAAGCATAATTTCCAAGGGACAAAGACCTGATCAGAGAGTTGGCCCCTTCCTTGGACCCCTTTTTATAGATTGATAAGTACGAATGTTCTTTTGAAAACCACAAGGCTTTCTGATGAGACAGTTTTGTTCTACCCCCAGGCCCTTCCATTCTCACCATCCGCAGGGCCAGGTATCTAAGAAATAGATACTTTAAAGGTACTTCCCAGGTATTCATCTGAGTTGAATAAAAGTCATGCACAAAAAAGATGGTAACAGAAAGCATGGATGTTAATTTTACTATTTTCTCTTTGCACATTTGAAAAACTTCAGAATTACAAGTTTAAAAATACATGTACACAACTGAAGCCAACTGACTATAATTTTTTTTGTTACCCCAAGCAACTCTCTTGTTATAAATTCTTTTTATCTCTTCTTCCCCTTCCTGACCTAGTACTAAAGATCCCAAACCAAGGGAAAAGTAAATCTGACTAAATCAGCAAACTCAAATACTCAATTTCTGAATCCCTGAGTCTCTGTTTGTTTCTCTGTTTCTCTGTCTCTGTTTCTCTCTGTCTCTGTCTTTCTCTGTCTTTCTCTGTCTCTCTCTCTCTCTCACACACACACACACACACACACACACACACACACACACACACAGCAAGAGGTAGAAAACATACAACACACTTTCAATTTTTGTTAAAAAAACAAAAGTAAGGGGCTGAGGAATGGCTCAATACCACAATACCACCCCCCACCAAGTAAAACACACATACCTAAAGTAGTGCCCCCAAATTCTCTCCTGTTTTTTTGTTTGTTTTTGGTGGTACTGGGGTTGGAACTCAGGGCCTTGTGCTTGCTAGGCAGGCACTCTACCACTTAAGCCAGTCTGTCAATTCTTTTTTTTTTTTTTAAATGAACTTGGTGCCAGATCAGAAAGGCATTTGATTGAAGCAAGCCCAGGCAAATAATTCGTGAGACCCCCATCTCAAAAATACCCATCACAAAAAAAAAGGGCTGGTTGAGTGGCTCAAGGTGTAGGCCCTGAGTTCAAATACCAATACCACAAAAAAAAAAAAAATAGATATGAGGAAACCAAACCTCATTCATAGAAAATCACATTCTGGAATATAAAAATAACAATCTCATATATTATATAAAACTCTATAAATATATCCCTATATAGTATATACAAGTGGTCACACATGTTTTTAGATGTATGTGTCTACATGCATAGATATTCTAAAAAATTAAAAGTCAACCATGACAAGTATTTAGCTTCAAGTTGATCTGAAGATCCATCTCCTCATAGGTGACCACTGTGTGGAAACTATCACAGTGAGCTGCCCCTTCCTGCTCCTCTCCAGGGAAAGCCACCCCTCCAAGACCTCCAAATACCCGTCAGTTCTTGCTCTCCATAAAGTCTTGCCTTCACATTTCTGCTCAGGACTTTGTCAACAGCCCTCCCTTCCCATTGCCAACCTGTAGGCACCAAATCCTACCTCCTACGTCTCTTAGTAGGTAAATAACTTGGCAGATTTAATTTCTGGGAAAGGTCTATCCCTTGATGTTTAATTTGGAACACTGGAATGGGGGCCAAACACATCATGAACTCCAGGGAAGCACTGGGGCCAGCGCAGGGCCTGTCTCGATATCATGCTCACCATCCGTGCCACCAGCCCTCCCTGAAAGTGCCAAGAGGTAGGGCAAGGTAGGGTGCGGGGCCCTTGACACCTGTAATCTGCGGTACACACATACATACATATCAGGAAACTATATTCTGGTGATGCACAAGTCTATCTCCCTCACTGCTATTCTTCCCAGGGGGAGATAAAGATCCCCTCATCTCCCCAATCTTTGCTTCTCCCAGAAATTAAGGAGGGCAAGATTTTTACAAACCAGTCTTCCATATGCCATCTTAGCCAAGCTACATACCAAGAAATCATGCCAGCCCCAGGCCTCTGATTTCTTTTCTACTGAGTCTCCATACCTCACTCCCACCTAGGCAACACAGGGAACAACACTGTGGAGATGAGCAAACCATTCCTAGTCCAGGGTGAGTAGATGGCTGCTGAGTGTCTGAGGCAGAAAGCTATGCTGCAGCTCAACCCCCAGACACTGGTATTTGGTGCCTGGGAGGAGAGAGAACATGGGCCCAGTCGCAGCCTTGGGAAGACCTGCAAGGCCACGCTGGGTTGTCTTGGCTTTGCCATCCTCTGCAGAGAAGGCACTTGTAAATGCATACACACGCACAGAGTTTGGTATGGCAGAGAAGGCACTTGTAAATGCATACACACGCACAGAGTCTGGTGTATACTCCCTCGGTAAAGGGGTACCCACACTGCTGCACATATACACATGTGCTGCTTAGTGTCCACTTGTGGTGAGGAGCAGACAGCACTCTGAAGGCGTGGAATGCCCACAGGACTCTCTTTACCTAACTTCACTCAGCAGTTGTGATCTTGTACCAGCCCAGGTGTTAAGTCCCTGTTCCTTCTTCCCCTTTGGCCTGTCTCTGTACCTCCCTCTGCCCTCCCACAGTAAGTGCTTTCAGGCCACACAATGAGTGGAAGGAGGAGAAACACTTCTATTGAGGAAGGTGTTTTGTTGTTTCATCCCTAAGGGGGCCTCCTTAAGAAGAGGAGGGGGGCCCACAAAATTTCTAATAAGCAGTTTCTGTCCTCAAAGCTAAAATGATTTTCTTTAATTGCTTGGTGGGAACAGTTTATTGTGGGGGACTCTGCTCTGTCGTCCTCCCCCCGCCCAAGCCTAATTGACTTACTGAAGTTTAACAGGGGCTTTCACCTGGAAAGATGGCAATTATTCCCCCCATCCCACATTCGTACCTGGGCTCTCCCCACAGGGGGCCTTTGTTCCCCCTAAATACAGCAGTCACACAAATGTCCTCAGCAGCAGGGGAACGCAGGGAAGTGGTAATTTTCAGCCCAACGCAATTAGCCCAGTGCTTTTCAGCCTTCCCGGTGAATGGTAGGGAGACTGCGGCATGTGGGAACAGTGAGCTGGGGCTGCTCTGTGCAGGCCAAACAAAAGAGGTCTCTGAATTGGGCCCTGGGGTGAGCCAGACCAGGGCTGGTGGGGGCAGCTAGGGCTGGGGCCTAGATGAGGGAGGAAAGGTACTGTAATCCACTACCTCCATGGTCACCCATGCACTGTCTTCAGTCAGGGTTAGAACCCCAAATGGCTTTCTGGCCAGTGGCTTATACTTAGCACCACAGCCCTATATCATAAAACAAATAGGAAAAGGATAACTACTGAGCCTGGACCAAACTGAGAAGAGGGGCTGTATGGTAGGGTGGCCACAGTACTTTATCTGCTAGGCTCTTTCCAGAGGGCCTGGGGCTGGAGTTCATGCCATGATTGGGTCTTCATAAGCACCCAGAATCAGGAAGCTTCAGGAACAGATTCCTAGGAGTACAATGCCAGGGAGCCTTGGGAGACCTATGACACTGAACTTTACTGCTCTCACCCTGCAATGAGGAGAGGAAACTGAGCCCTCTGGAGTTTGTGTGTGTTGGGGGGTGGGTAGCCGAGGAGGGTCAAAGAGTGGAACTGGGGCTTATCTGGGGCAGAGCTATGGAGTACAAAAGCTGGAATGCAGCCTCCAGTGGCAGAAGCTCCCACAAACCACAGCAAACAGACAGCTGAGCCCTCACACCCAGCTCTGGGAAGCACTGGCCCAGACCTAGGGAAAAAAAGCAGTTCTCTTACAAAAGTGCAAAGTTGTAAGACAGAAACAGAAGGGCTGGGTGACAAATAAGCTGAGAGACAGAGAGAGAGAGAGAGAGAGAGAGAGAGAGAGAGAGAGAGAGAACTAGGAGACTCTAATTAATAGCCAAGGCAGCCCAAGGCAAGCAGGATCATGACACACTAGCAAGGCTCAGAGCTGGGCTCAGCGCCGGCCTTTAGTGCCAGCTCAACAGCCCCCAAGCTGTCCAACCTTAAGCAAGCCTAAAACCTCATGGGGCCTCACATTCCTTATCTGTAGAACGGAATCAGTTATACTAAAACAATGTTTTTCAACTTAAAAAAAAAAAAAACAACAAAACATTCTTATGATAGGAGCTGCTGCAGCTTAGCAGTGGTTGGGGGTGACTGGAACAAGCTTTAGCCCAGTGATCCCAGCCCTCCTGCCTCGGACAGTCTGGGAACCCCACAACCAGAAGCTGTTTTTTGTTTGAGACAGGGTCTCACTGCTACCTTTACCTGGACTGGCCTTAAACTCATTATCCTCCTGCCTCTACCTCCCAAGTAGCTGGGATTATAGACATGTACCACCACACCCAGCTAGAACCAGACATTCTCTAAGGCTATTCTAATAATAACATTATGATCCAGTGGCACTCAGGGCTGATGAGAGAACACAGTTGGGCTGCACAGTTGAGCCCTGCCTCCCAAAGTGCCCTCAGTCATACTAATGGATTAGAGTAGCCTCCACTTGCCATCAAAACATCACCACATACTGTGGAGTTTCTGAGCACCTAGATGAGTAGATTCTATTCAGGGGCAGCTATGGCTATATGCAGTTGAAGCAGTTTGGTACATGGTTCATAGGTGGTGGTCAGGCCAAACTTTTTGCCTGGTTGTTGTTTTCTTGGGTTGTTTATTTGTTTGAGAGAGGGTCTCTATTAAGCCTGCAAGTTGTGATCTAGCACAGGTTGGCATCAAAATAATGCTTCTTCTGCCTCAGCCTCCCAAGTGCTAGGATTACAGGGAAGATGGTGTACATTTATCCAACATAAAAAAAACCTAGCCATGAAAACAACTGCACCATGAAGTGTCACTCCTACCCTGCTGGGGAAGCTGGGCTGGCTGCTAGGAAATACAGTTCCCACCCTCACCCCACCTTAAGCCCTGCCAAATGGGCTTCACTATAGAAGAATCTACAAAGTGAAGAGTGGCTAGTCCCAGCACCTACAGTGCAGAGATGTGAAAGCAGAGCTTGTGCTCATATCCCTGCCACTCCTCCCTCCCAGGCAGCCCAGGCCAACAACCTACAGGAGAAGCAGGCCAGCAGGCACGTAATGTTCATGAAGTGGATTGCTCAGAACAACTGGCTGGGCTCAGATCTGCCTGGATTCTGCCTTCCATTCTTCCTGCTGCCTCTGCATCGGCCTTGTATCCTGCCCATACAGGGCCTCCTTTCCTACTCAGTCACATGCAGGCACTGCCGTGGACAATAGAAGATCCTGCTTTGGAACTGCCTACTCCTCTCCTAGAACAAGGCCTGTGTAATTCCTAAGCTGAAGGCAGACAGACAGGGACTTCATTCATTCAGCAAGTACCTAAAAGCTCTCAATACCAGCCCTGTGCAAGTGCTGGGGTGTTTGAGATAAACAAAATTTACATAGGCTTGCTCTTAAAGCAATGTAATGCCCAGCAAGAGAAGCAAGTCTTGAATTCATTTTTTTTCAATTGGAAACAATTCAACACAACAAGTTCTAATTCCAAAGGAGAGTTCAGCATGACACAGCAAAGCAAACTCTGAAGTCAGATGCCAGGACTCAAACTCTGGGTATTCCAGCCTCAAAAGATTTGACTGGGGCACATTAATTAACTTCTCGCATCTGTTTCCTTACTTTGTAAACTGAGGATGATAACCGTACCTATCTGGAAGGATTAAAAGAGATGAGTGTTCAGCATAGTGCTTGGCACTTAGGTGGCACTCCATAAGTATGATCTCTGTCACCATTACCATCATCACTGGCTAGGCAATAGACTGTCTCTTAGGATTCCTGATCAAGAAAGTGGCTTAGTAAAGAGAACCAGCATTGTTCTCCTCTTGAAGCACCAATAACTTGGGTAAGAAGTGAGACCCTGGGTTCCCCGTCCCTACCCCATGAACGACTTCAGAAAACTACTGTCAATACTGATGACAGACAGGACAAATTTAACCTGGCCAGGGCCTCAGGAGATCCTGAGCCAAACAGGGACCTTAAGGAGTAGGCTGGAATTTAAGCCCCCTCAAACTGACCACAGCCCCCTCAGCTGTCTCCCGCCCCACATTCACTACCACCAGACTACTGGCTGGAATGCAGAGACCCTGTGCCAGAATGACCTGGCCAGGCAGGAGGCTGGGAGGCACAGGTGGTTCTCAGAGGAGAACCCTGGGCTCCAGAAAGCATCGCCCCCACAGGCACAACAAAGCTGGGGCTTGTTGCTGGTCAAGGCACCTTTGCTTGCTTAGGCTGCAGCCCAGACTGTGTGGCGGCTGGGGCAAGCTAGGGGACGCAGAGCGGGGAGGGGCCATGGCCAACCCTTTTGGCATCAGCCTTCTTCTTCCCTGGGTTTCTCACTTTGTTCAGCACACAACCCAAGGAGGCTTGGGAAAGCACTTTTCACTACCCAGCAAATAAAGCCACAGGGAAAGGGAGATAGATGAAAGATTCGGGGGTTTTAAATTTTGGTTTTGGGGTATTTAGTTGGTTTGAAAAAATAATAAAAGGAAGTTGTTCCTGTAATCCAATTAATTTCAAACCTGGGATTTAGATCATAAACAGCCAACAGTGATCCCACAGCACCTAATATCTGTTATCCCTCTTTAGAGATTCAGAGTGCCAGTGGTGCCGGAGTTGGTGCTGGAGTTGGTGCCAAGGGGCCTGGAGAGAAGGTCTTTCTCCCGGCAAGGAAAGGAGTAGTGCTTAGGGAGGCTCAAGCATGGCTTCAGTCTACCCCACACAAAACTCTGGGACCTCAAGCTCCCCGAGTCCACCCATAGCCATGCAGTACCACTAGGCATGTGTATGCATTGCTTTCCACATGGAGATTTAGCTCTCTCACCCCTGTGCTGCCAGACTCTTGTTCCCAGAATCTTATTCTCCTGGCCCCCTACCTGGGCAGGGACTCCTACAGTATAAGGAGGAGATTCCAATGGGGACCTTAACTTATCTGTTACCTTCATTACTTCGGCCTTTCTCAGATCCTTTCACCAGGCCCCAAAGTGCTGACAGTACACGCTCCCTGAGTAACTCTCATCTCTGGGAGGATGAGGGAAGGACTACCTTTACTGGGTCTTTGAAGGAAGAGAGGTTCTCACATGGCAGTTTCAGGAGTTCCTGGGCCTAGGAACCAAGCAGCTGCCAGTTCCAGTTTAGTTCAATCTACTCACACCACACCAACACTTGCCTTTGAACAGATTTTTTTTCTAGTGGCATGTTTTCATTCATTTCTGAAATCACAAATAATAAAACTACAGGTTTTTCTTTCTCTTTGGAAAAATGGCAGGACATCAAAAAGGTCATTTGATTGGAAGCTTCCTCTTTCCCACTAAGTCACTTGGGACAGGATACCAAACTTTTAGAAGAATAAAAGAAATGACACAAATTTGCAAACACAATTGGCAGTGGTGAGGGTTCCTGATTTAGTGGTTGGATGACTCACCTCACTTCAGGCTTTCATTTCTACACAGCATATGGACGCTGCTGGCTGCTGTCTTGAGGTGTCCCCAAGTCTACAGTTTCCAAAGAAAGCTAACTTCCCATTCCTGTCCAGTATTCAGCTAGTCTTTTGTGGAAAAGCCTAAGAGTTTAGACCCTGCTTGAATTCTGCAGATCAGCTGCCTCCAACACAGGCCTGGGCCTTCTACCAGCTTCATAGAGCCTGCCCTCTTCTACACTCAGGCTCTGCATTCTCCTCGTCAACCATACTCGCCCAGTGTGACTGACTTCCCGAAAGCCACGATGCCATGTACTCTATCACCAACAGGATGAGAACTCACAAGGAAGGGGCACAAGGAAAGAATGAGTAAAAGATAACCTAGAGGTGAATAAAAGAACTTCTGGCAATGCAGTAATTACCCAAAATTCAGTAGGTAGGTTCCTAGTTTTTCCTGCATTCTCCAGAGAAAAGGAAATCCAAATACAGGCACAACTCACTAACCTCAAGGTATCGCCTAGAGGTGACTAAAAAAGCAGTACCACCAGCACAGTGATGAAGGTGAAAGGAGAGGATGGCATGGGACTCATTTGAGGAGAGGCTGTTCCAGCTTGGTGGGAGGCACCAGAGATAGGGACTATTGGCCACCCTGACACACTTACAAGTGCATGGGCTCGGAGGTGGACAACAGATGCACATACACAGAACCAAGAGGAAAGGAGTATTGGACCTGCACCTACAAATGAAATGGAAGCACTGGCTACCTAGTGCTCGGCTAAGTTTCGTGAGATGCTAACTACTTCCTCTGACTGTCTCCTTCCTTTTGCTGAGAGTAAACAGAAGCTATACAGGGAATATCTTTCCCTCTCCATGGAAGGAAGGAGAAAAAGGGAGACAGAAATGAACTGCTGCCTGCAAGAGCTCAGTGAGCTCTTAAATCCCAGGTTCACCCAGTCACTGGGAGGCTCCTATCCGCTGAAGAAAGGGATTGGGCCTCCCTTAGGGATGAAGTCCACGACCTACCAGCAGACATCCTCCATTTTTAAAACCCTGATATCTCAAGGAAACTGAACCAAGTATAGACTTGTGGTAAAATCAAAGGACAATCTGGGTTGGGAAGAACAAAACTGTGGGCCTTTGAAGAACAACAAATACTGAGGTGAAATGATTGAGATTTTGTCTTCCTACTCATGAGAACAAACTCTTCCTTGACAATATCTTTTCTCAGCTTTCCTGAGAATAATGAACACCAAATAATCTGACTGACTAGTCAGAACCTCTCCCAGTCATTCCTTTGAGCAAGTACCCTGGGTCAGGATTTTCTGGAGGACTGAGTGTACTTAGAACAGGAGTCTGGCATCAGTAGCAGGAAAAGGGGTCAGTACTATAGAGAGCCAAGCTTATTATCTGAGTCAGATAATCTTCCATTGACAGACTAGGCTGCCCCTATCTGGACAGAAGTTAACATGCACCCATGTAGGCCCAGGGAAAAGCCACTCCATCCTAGCCCTTTCCTGGCCCACGAGCAGAAAGTCCTATATATGTTGAGAAAAAACAGCTTTGTCAGACCACTGCACTGCATTGGATGCCACCATTTTGTCCTATTAAATACAGAAGTTAAAATAGTCAAATACATGCTGGAGGTATAGTTCACCAGTGCAAGGCCTTGGGTTCAATGCCTAGCATCACACACACAAATAAATCAAATATAACATCTCCCAAGAAGTCAGGTTTTCTGATTAACATTGCTTCTGTAATTCCAAATTCCTCAATCCTGGTTTCGGAAGGGAGGGTCCCACCCCATCAAAGCCTTTCCCACCTCTTTTTGTTGTCCTAGAGTGAGGCCTCTAAGCATCTTCTTGCCAGTCTACCTCTCCTTCTCCCCTACCTTGCTCCAAACTCTGCTCTAAACTTCTGGCTGCTTTGAAGAGTTACCAAGAGGAATTCCTGCTTCTTCCCACACCCTAAATACAATTATACTTTTAAAAGGAAAAAAACAGTCAAGGGAATCTCCAAAGAGGCCTGCTGCACTCTTCCTCTTGTAATGAAGCATAATAATGAAATGCCTTGCTCTCCAATTAGTAAGAAAGTTCATTTTCTCCAGTTGAACACTCCCCATAGATATATCTAATTTGCTTTCAAGTGTGCATCTTTCTCCTCCACCAAGTTTGCACTTAAAGGTTGGGATATGTTGGTGCCCTCCCAGCCAGGCCCTGGCAGGACAGCCTGGTGGAGGGAGAGGGTGAGTAACAGTGCTGCCTCCAATCTTGGAGTTCTAGGTTGACCATTTCTGCCACCCACTTATCACAACATACATGCACACCAGTTCTGTCCCTCCGAGGCTTTCTGCAAAATGGAAGAGAAGGAAAGGGAGGAATCACACTTGGAAAGATTAAAGAAAAAAAAAACAGTAGGAAGAGAAAGTGAGGAGGTAGTTATTGCTGGAAGACCTATTTGTCGGTGAAAGAAATGTCATCTGAAACAGTGACCCAAAGCAGGAGCTGCCTCTTCCCTTTCAGGACTTGGCCCTCTCAAAGCCCTTGGAGCTCCAGCTTCTTTTGCCTCAACTGGCTGGGCAGTGCAATGGGCACCAATACCTGAGGCAATCTAAAAGCTGCCAACAGCAGCACAGAAGAGCTGCTCTGCTCAGTGAACCCTGGAGGGATGCTTCTCTAGAACCACCTCATCTCTGCCTTCTGGTCCCAAAGAAAACTGAAGAAACAGCCCAGTTCTGAAAATCTGATGCTTCAGAGGAAGGCCCCTAGCCTCAGGGCCACAACAGATGCCAGAAGTATGGCCTCATACCCTAAGGCCAGTCCTTGGAGAGTTCACTCTCCCCAGAGGCAGACCAGGCCTTACTGGGCTGAGGCCTCAAGTCATGCATCATGTGACTTCTATCTGTGCCTGCAGCCACTTCTCCTCAGTGGGGAAAATGTCTCCCACTCCCATATTCCAAGGACAGCCCTCAACTGGGAAAGATAAGCACTTGTGATTTCCTGAAGCTATTCTGCCTCTTTTCTGCCCAGGCTTACTGGCTCGTGCCCTTTACCACTGCTATAGTCCCTGCAGCTGCCTTGTGCTCTCTCAACACCCCTCCTGCCTGCCTCCACCTCCCCAAACCCCTGCAAACAAGGCCCTGCCCTGGTTCTCTGAGGCTCACAATCTCTGCTCCTGCCAGACTCAGTCACGAGGCGGGTTTAACTCAGTTCAAGCTGGCAGCCTACAGGGTAGAACTAACCGCCTCCCTCAAGGGGTGCCAGACAAGCGTGTTCTGGAGCATCCCTAGGTGCTCTTGTTTTCTAGGCACCCTGCAGTGGTCTGTGACAGACGCATAGATGGGGGAATTCTTTGCCAGCCAAAGTTGGCATCTTACCCTACCCCTCAAATCTGCCACTGGCCTCTAGGGCTGAAGACCCTCCAAGAAGAAGAGGCCCTGCAAGACAAAGACCTGAGGGCCCCCCCAGTCTGGCCTCCAAGACCAACACAGACCCGCATTAAAATCAACACTCCGTGAACACACAAAACTGACAGGGCAGGGGGGAGCACACATCAGATACAAAGATTGGGCTCTCGGGAGACGCGGCCTGCTGGTCTCCCATGTTAGCTCCAAGTGACTAAGCGCAGGGTGGGAAATAATGCCACTGTAGTGGCGAGAGCTCCTGCCTGGGCTCTAGGTTCGGCAGCCTTTCACAGAAGATGCCTCTGCCTGGAAAAAAAAATGCAAGCATTGTGTGAGGACCATTAATGCATGCGCCTTTGCACATTCCTTCAAGAAGCACCAGTGTCTGCGCCTTCCTCCCTACTCTGTCCCCCAGCAACTGCACAGGCCTGCAACATGCTGCACATGCCACCTGGTCCTACTCCCCAGGCTCCCAGCTCTATAAGCGGTGGGAAGGAGCCTGCCAAACACCCTGGCTTCATTGTGCCCCAGAAAGAGGGGACTAATTACTTGCCTACACTCTGGAGTGCCCAGGGAAAAAACAGAAGCCAGTGGGTAGAGAGGGTGGGAAATGGTGGGGGGGGGGGTGCAAGAAGGGAGAGAAAGCCACAGGATACATTTCAAAGTTTCTCTAGCAATTTGGAGGTGGGACAAGAAAGCTCGGTCCTGATGTGAAATCATACAGAGGTCAGCACTGGGTCTCCCACCCTTGTGAGAAAGTGGTGAATCGGGACGGTTTATCAAACAATCATTTTTTTTCTTTTGAAACTGGGAGGCAGCAGCTTGGACAATTCTGCAGATGTGCTTGATGAGTTAGGGACAAAAATGGCCCTTCTCTGTCCCCCGCCTCTTCTCTCTCTGTAAGGGCTCCCATCGGGGGTTGCTTCTCCCTCCACTGCCTCCTGGGCCCTCCCCTCCCTTCTTCAGTGGTCAGCTGAGACCCCCACCCACTGCTTGCTTTTGTACTCTTGGCCTTTGGACATACTGACAGGGGCCTTTATGAGACCCCAATCAAGACCCCCATGTCACAGGTACCTAGTAGAGACACCAGACCTTTTCAAACAAGGGACAACAAGGAAAATCGGCTGGTCCATTGTCTCTCCTCAGTGCTAAGTGAGATGAAAGGGGCCCGCGGCCCCCTCCCCACAGCTTGCCTGCCAATCACCTCTAGTTATTAAGGTCACAATGTGTAAATTCTTTTGACCTGCACCTAATCAAAGATTCACCGGCCCTTTCAAATCCGAATGGGGAGGAGGGGAGAGATGCCCTCCCATAAACCCAGCAAACTCCCTCAATAAAATTTCTCTCTCTGATTCCTTCTTTGCTTCCCATCTCCACCCCCTCGCTTCTCCTCACTCCGCCCTCCTCACCACTAGCTTCAAACGCAAATGACAAGCCCTGTGGAATTACTACCCCCAAAGAATCCTAGGAGATTGGAAAAGTTTTTATTCCATTCTCTTTAAAGAAAAGGTTTTCAGACAGGCATAGTTGCCCAAGCAAGCCCAAAATATGGGCAGCCCTGTGGCTCCAATGCCAAATCTCTCCAAATGGCAATGTGGTCAATGGTTCTTTCCTAGCTCCTAAACAAGCCTCTCTTGCTTGCCCTGGATACATGGAAGAAATGAGTGGGACTCATTTCATTCCTTCACTTTGTTACTGAGCATCTCCAGCTCCAGCTCTAACCCCCTGATGAGACTGACTGAGGGACTTTGTGGGTTGAGGTCTCAAGGTGGACAACCCTTGAGGAAATAAATAAATAAATAAATAACCATAGCAGAACAGAACAAGAGCCAGAGGAAAGAAATTGAGAAAAAAGCAAACCTATTAGCTTGGAAACCATAGGCTGAAATCATGTATGGGAAATAAAATTCTTGCAAATGTCTCTGCCTTTCTACATATCTATGGTATTATTACATAACAAGCAAGGTAGTGGTCAATTGATTTATGTAAATTGCCCAGAAAATACGAATTTGCTCACCATCTCCTCCAGCCAGGTACTCTACTCCCTAACTCCTCGTTTTCCTCCTGCTCTCTGGTTATACCTTTTGCCTCTGATTCTCCTTGCTCCACTGTCTGTATTTCTTTGGGCACTAATCCCTCACATTATTTCCACTATTGTCTCCCCACTGAGGCCTTCCACATCCCAACTCCATGTCTGAGCCCTAGGCCACCATTCCTGGCTGTCTCTGGCCATTGCCACCTGAGTGTCCCTTACATCAGAACTGGGTCTGCTCAAGTCAGAGCCCCATCCATCCCCAGACTCAGACAAGTCTTCTCTGTCCCTTCCCTCCCTCTTTCCATGCAATAATTCTCCTGAACTTTATTCTCCTGAACCCAATGCTGTACCCTCCTTGTCCCTAGGGTCAAGCCCCTCACTGGCTAGCAAAGTATATACCTAGAAAAGTATCCAAACAGCTTGATCTCTCCCCTTCAAATAATCCCATACACTGTGCACCACATTAATCATTTAACTGCTTCAATTGTCAGAAACCATTCATGGCTCCCTATTTTTCTCAGGCTAAATTCAATCTCGGCTCTTCAAAACCTTTTAAAACCAGGCCCCAAACTTCCCCTTTAGTCAGCCAAACTTGTCTACTCTGAACCCACAAAACTACCTAGAGTTTCCTCATACCTTTGTATGTCTCTGCTTATGCCAATCCCCTTGCCTGAAGTTCCCTTCTCTAATGTAAACAGGGTATTGTACTACTCCCACTTCAAACTCCACATCACCTATAAAGAGCCCCTAATTCCCTCTGATTTCCTGCCAATTGTCCCAAGAGTTGGTGACACTCACACTGTATATACACTGGAACTCGCTGTTGAGTATAGGCATTACCCCAATTGTGCTATAAGCTCCATGCTTCTTGGGCATCATACTTGCCATGTCACCTAGAGCACAGAAGCATTCAGTGCATCTGTAAGATAAGTTCTCAGACAGACACTACAAAGAAAAATATTTCTGAGTTTATACTGACTTTTTTCTTTCAATTCCAGTTTTTTAACTTATTTCTTTCCCCAAAAAAGGTCCCAAGCACAAAATCATGGTAAAGAATTAAAGTAAGGAAGGGTCTTTTGGGAGTGATGAAAATGTTCTAAATCTGAAATGAGGTGCAATACTATTAATTTGCTAAAAGTTAGGGAACCCTGCACTTAAATTGTACATTTTAAAGGGTAATTTTTATGTTACATAAGTTATACTTCAATAAAGCTGTTTAAATAAAAAAGTAAATGTAGGTCCATGTATCCTTAATTTAAATAATTATATAATAAAAGAAAGTCCTTCCATAGTTGCCTGATATTGAAATAGATATTTAAATGTAATTTGTGTTCTTTCTAGTTATAAAACAGGTTCATTATTAAAAAATTTAAATACAAAAAACTAAAACAGAAAGTAAATGTCAACAGAAATCCATCACAAAATAAATAACCCTGAGGAGATATTTAAATAAACTGTCATACTATTTTGTGACTTTTTTTTCACTCCACAATGTTATAACATCTTTTGGAATCAATAAATACATATCTGTGTCATTCTTTTAGAGGCTACATAGTATTTTATTGAATGAATGTACCATAAAATATTTACCCACACTCTTACTAATGGATACTTACATGTTCCTGACATAAGCCTCTATGCATACAACTTGCACAATTATCTGGTTATTGACTTAGGATAAATTCCTAGATGTAGAATTTACATATCAAAAGATTTTCACCTCACTATTCTTATCCTCACTGCCAACCTCATACAATTTTAAAACTTTGATTTTTCCTCTCATTATTCTTGGACCTACCCTTACTAGCCTGCAGAGAAGAATTTTTCTGGCCATAGATTTCTAACAAGTAGAAGAATCCTTTGAACAATCTATTTTTGAATTAAGGTTTTGAATTCTCAACCACAGCTCACTCTGGGCACTAATACTTCAGACCCATTAACCTGACTGTTTCTCTTTCTTTGCCAAATGTTATAAATCTCACCCTCCTGCACAGATGATCCTCCCCTTGGGACACCACCCACTCAACTCACTAGTCCCCTCTCATTCAGGCAGAAGGAACTAGGCTTGACCAGCATGGGTAATGCTACAACTGCAACAAGGCAGAAAAATAACAGAAGACAGAGAAAAACATCTTAAGAGCAGAATCCTCAGGAGGAGAGACAGGGCCAAGTGCTCTGTGCGGGCCCAGAGGCCACAGTACAGCAAGTCTGGATGAGGAACCTATGCCAGCTATGGCAGATTAAACCTGGACAGCAGGCTATGGAGGGCGGGGGAATTGTGCTCCAGAGACTCCAGAGATTTGACATGGCACCTAGGTCTGACTTGACAAGGAAAGACTTTAAGCTAGTTTCCTCTTTAAAATTCCTTAATCAGGCCTCCTGACTGTACAGAAAGAGGAGGCAAAATAAACCTACCCCGTAAATACCTCAGCCCAGGCCCTGTGCTTGGTCTGTATTGTGAATGGGGAGACATGGCATCAGGGAAAAAATTCCTTAATCAGGCTGAAGATATGGCTTAGTGGTTGGGGATATAGCTCAGTGGTAGAGCACTATCTCAGCATGCTTGAAACTCTCAGTTATATTCTCAGCATTGGGGGCTGGGAGGTGGATCATTAATCTATGAAGAAGGGAGGGAGGGACACTCACAGTGGCCACAAGCAGAAAAGAGCACATCTCAGCCTTTTCTTCACCCAATGCAGGTTGGGTATACAATGAAGCACACCCCCACACACACCCCTACCAGCACACACATTGCCCCCCCCACACAAACCTCCAACCGCCCCCAAATCACTCACTAAGCAGTGGTCCCTATGCTAGTGCACATTTATACTCAAAAAGGTCTCCCTTCACACTGCCTTCTCACCTCTCCTCATGTCTTTCCATCTAGCTGAACAGCTAGAAATAAGCCAGTCTGAAACTTCTCACCTGATCTCTTGCTGTGCCAGCACAAAAAGTGGTTGCCATCCCTGCCCATTCTCACAGCATCACCAAAACTTCCTGAGACTGTACAGACATAAGCAACTCCAGCCTGGAAGCAGAAAGCCACAGAGGGGACAGAGGAAGCATGGAAAGCCAAGGGAGGGGAAAAGGGCCTGGTGGTTTCACATCTGGTTATCAAGCTATTTGCATAATATAAAGAGTACTGGTTTTAAAATCTTCTCAAAGCAGGCAAGCTCCTGTCTTCAAGAAGCATGCTCTCAATCAGGTGTCAGTGGCTCACACTTGTAATCTTAGCTACTCAGGAGGCAGAGATCAGGAGAATTGCGGTTCGAAACTAGCCCAGGCAAACAGTTCACAAGACCCTATCTCGAAAAAACTCATCACGAAAAAGGTCTGGTGGAGTGGCTCAAGGTGTAGGCCCTGAGCTCAAACTCAATACCGAAAAAAAAAACATGCTCTCCAGCTAAAATAGCATACCATGGCAACCACAGCCATGTTCTAAAGGCTAGATTATGGCCTTCCTGCAGGAAGGCAAGGAGGACAAGACAGCAGGGCGAGTGGAGCAGGGCCAGAGACAAATCTGAACACAAGCACATGAAAAACAAGGAGGAAAATCACATATTTTTAAATTATCTTAGTCTCTTAAAAGGTTCTCTCTCTCTCTCTCTCTCTCTCTCTCTCTCTCTCTCTCTCTCTTTTTGGTAGTACTGGGTTTGAACTCAGGGTCTATACCTTGAGCCATTCCATCAATCCCTTTTTGTGACAGGTTTTTTCGAAATAGGGTCTCATAGACTATTTGCCTGGGGCTGGCTTCAAAAAGACATCTTCCTGACAGGCTAAGGTTCTCTCTCTTACTTGAAATTTTCTCCTGTGAATTAAGACACTGCTGTTGATTCTGGATGTTAGCACATCCCAACTGGCACCCCACCTGTCCCTCCTATACTTTTAGGTGCCCATTCATGTTTTTAATTTGCATCGCAAACTATGTAAAAGGAAAGCTTCTGCAGAAACCAATTTCCTGGGCCAGCAGCTCCTGAACTAATTAATATTCCCTTTGCAATTACCATAGCTTTTACTTGCACATACTCACCTCCCTCCTCCCTCTACTCTTCCTGCTCTTGTCAGCATCTCAGATAGGCCTGAGCCAAGTCTCTCTGACAGGTTGCCACAAACCACATTACAAACTACCCCCTATGAAAATGTCCTGGCCAAAGACAGGAACAAGAACAAATTTAGAAAAGATGCAAGGACCATGGGTAATCAGTCTTAATAGGGTATCCTAAAGCATACAGCTGCATCTGCAGCACATAGCATGTAATTCTCACACAGATGGGAAAGAAAACCTGGCTTCCAAAAGCTTAGAATCTGAAACTTCTAGAAAGTCCTGTTCAAGAAATTGCTAGAGAATTACAGTAATTAGCAGATGTCTAATCCATACAGCCAGAGATCCTATAGTATGGGCCTGAAGGGAGAGCCAAATACACTCATTGGTTTTTCTGATGTATAAATGCATCCTTTTTTGTTACCTTGCATACAAATTCTAAACAGCAAGCAAAACTCAGAATCGAAACACAACTTCTGTGAGTTGTGGCATGATTATGGCTGACTCCCATATCAATGGTCCAACATATTTCACTCCTGGTGGTACACATGTATGTCCCTTCTTGATAGTGTAAGGAAAATGTCCCACTCTTGGGTCCTAAGCCCCAAGTATCAAATGGAACTTCATGATTATGAAACTAACTGAGGCACACAGAGGGAAACTGTCATGGGTAGAAGAATTCCTATTCTTGGGTGGGCCTATGACCAGTCATATCTGTCTGATCTGAACTCACAGAAGGGAAGAAATACAACTAGCACCATGGACGACCACATGGAGGTACCAGGGACCAGAACTCTGAGGATGAAAAGGTGGTAGTGGTAGTGGGAGGTCCCTTTTTAAAAAGATAATTGGTTTGAAATGAAAAAGAAAACAGGGAACCTAACACTTGACTCCAAATTGGAATGCTGGAATCTACCCAAAATAGCCCAAGAACCAATGAACTATAGAAGGATGGGATGATCCTTCTGCCTCTAACATGACCCTTTGCAAAACATACATTCTCTTCTGATCTAGTGATAACCCTATTACTGCCTTTTTCACTCATTCCCACTACAAACCCAATCCCAGACTCTAGTCTGTTTCCAAGAGTAAGCTCCATTGGCTCAAAAAACTAAAAGCACAGATCTTTCATGGAGATTCCTCTTTTTACTGGTCCAAGTACTACAGCTAACAGGTGGGAAATCTTCTTAAATATATGAGTATTATCATGGCAAGGCCACTGGTACGGATCAGTGCCATAAGTCAGGCAGGGCTAGAAGCTTCCGCTCCACCATCAGGTTCCTCTTTAGCCTTGACAGATCAAACCCAAAGCCGAAGCAAGCTACAGAGTTCAGTTCAGTCTCCGAGCCAAAGGTCTTCACAGTGAGGGACCAAAGCTGCCCTGGCTGGGCCTCTGCAGACCTATGTCCCAAATTAATCACTACCAGGCGGGGCCTGAACACCAGCCTGCAATCTGAGCCTGAGCAGCACCTGCAGAGGGGTTACCCCAGCACCTCCCTCACTCCCCTTGGGCAGGATCCAGAGCATGAGGGTGTCCAGCTATTGACAAGGTTACCTGGGACAGGAGGGCAAGACACTCAGCCATCTTTAATCCAACAAATAAGTCATGGATGGTTTAAGTGCCTTAGCTGAGAGAAAAAAGAATATGTAGTGACTCAGGCAGTGAAGTCAAGCCCCAAAAGAAAGATAATTGTCAGCATCTCAAGAGAAAAAGAAAAAGGTTCCAATGTCCCTCTCGTTGCTGTTCAGAAAAGCAATCTACCTAAAGACCAGCAATGGGAGACCAAACTCATGAGATACCTCATATGTGTGGTGCACATCCTCATCATCTATAGATCAGCAGAATGCTGATAGAAAGAAGAGAGACCAAAGCAGGAATGTCTTCAGAATAACCCCAAATGCTGACAGGTATTCGTGTGAAAGGAAGTTTGGAAATAAATCCTAGGAGAGCATGCTGTAAATGCCAAGATCTGAGGGAAGTAGTTTCCTCAAATGATCTACATCAGTAAGCTGTTTCCAGCACTAGTGGACTAGTGACTAAGTGTGCTAGGTAGATGTTAATCTGGCTATGGAAAAAGGCACTTTTTAGGACCAAAGGATCCTACTGTATTATAAATTCTTTGTAGATAGTAATCCCTTTTATTTTGCTACCTCTCAAAGAGTAAGTAGAGCAGAAATACTGAGGCAAAAAAAAAAAAAGAAAGAAAGAAGATAAGCATGGAAACCTTTATCTTAGAATGACCATCTCAGGCCCTGACTCTGCTACCAGGAGAAACCACTTTGATGGAGTGCACCCTTCCCCACCTGCCCATGGCCCAAGGGAAGGAAAGGTGGGAGGAGTCAGAATCAGATTGAAGTGTGTCCCTTGAGGAGCAGAGAAAAGTATAAGTCAGAGAAGAGGAGAAAGAGCTCTGGGTGCACCTTCATCTGAGGAGTGACACCCCCATCCTGACTGTCACAGCTTGTACCTCCATCCCCAAGAACTCCCTTTGAACCTCCGGCTCCAACCCAGAGTTAGGACAGAGCACTGGCTACAATTACACACTTGCTTGGGGAAGGGGGTGGGTACTGCATGTGACAGGCCATGAAAGGTCCCTGCCTATAAAACAGACTGGAAAACAAACCCTTAATTTAAATGTTAATGAAAGTGCTGAGGCAACATCAGAGCCTTCCCGGCTGCTCAGAGAACAGCTACACCAGCCCCAGAATTTATTGCTCCCCTCACCCTCCTGCCCCCCTCTCTGCCTCATCACCCACTGATGTTTAAAGAGGAAAAAAAAAGAAAAGAAAAGAAAAAGAAAAAGGAAAAAAACCCTAATTTTAACATTAACTCCATGCTTCCACCTTGAGATGTGACTGCTAAATTATCTGTCGGCAGAACAGTGATCAAAGGTAGGAAAACATAGGCACACTGCACACACGACCTAGTAAAGTCTGCAGCAGCCAGGGCAGGGAAATCCCCTCCCAGTGAGATGAGCAGAGAGCAGAGACATTGGTGCAGGTGGGGACTGCAGCCAGTACTGGGAGGGAGGAGAATGATCCCTCTACAGCTTTTTAGTTTTTAGTTGACATATCACAGTTGTTCATATCTATTGAGTACGGTACAGTAATTTGATGCATGTACTCAATGTGTAGTGATAAGACCTGGGCAATTAGCTTTTCTGCCTCCCCAAACATTTATCATTTCTATGTGTTAGAAACCTTCAGACTCTTCTAGTTATTTTGAAATGTATCATAAATCACTGCAGACTACAGTTCCTCTATTATGCTATAGAACACCAGAACAGATTCCTCCTATCTCTCTGTGTTCCTCTACCTCTCAAGCCCCCATCTGAGAACGTTCCACACTTTACTATGCACTTTACTTATCAGATTCTCCCATCAGGCTATGCCATGTAGTTCATGGTGGTTTACCTAATGACAATAGGGCAACAGCAATGCTTAAGAGGTAGCTGAAGAGAGAATGAGATGGTGGAGGAAAGAGGGAGGAAGGAGTAGAGGAAAAAGAGAAAAAGAGACAAGAGTCAGAGATGGAGAAAGAATCCCAATGCTGAGACTAAAGGATAGAAATGGATCCCTACTAGCAGAGCCAGAATCTCAATACATCAACTCTGCATCCACAGGATCCAGCCCTTTGCAGTAGCGTTTCTATTTGTAGCATTTTATTTAAGTCAGCTCTTAACAAGTGAGCCAACTGTGCTGGCCAGGGAATGAACTGCTCCCACAAGTGGGTTCTGGGCCAGCGAGAGCTGAGAGGGTTCTGGTCTCAGGCCAACAGCTCAGCATATGAGCCTCCCTATGCCCATTCCGCCCTGGGTAATGGCTGATGTTCAGGGTCTTAAAGAACTGAAACCCCTGCTGTGGTAGGTATTTGACCCTTGCTACACATGGATTTGAACACCTGAGAGGCTTATGTTTGCACAGGCAATGAACATTAGGGTGCAGGCCACTGCCCTGAGATTTAGCCAGGCACCCCACACTGATGCTTCCCAGCATTAACACATTTTAGGTTGGATCAGTGGGCCCACCTAGCATTTCTCAGAGCTTCCATCTTTCTCCAGGTATCATGATGCCTATTCCAGCTATGCAAGTCCCTGGCTCCTCTATAGTGCCTTTGTGCCTCTGACTCTTTCAGCAGACATCACATGCAGAATACTCCCTCCCATGCTCAGCTGGCTAACTTTTTTTTTTTTTTTTTTTTTTTTTTTTTTAGGTGGCACTGGAGTTTGAGCTCAGGGCCTCACACTTGCCAGGCAGGTGCTTTACCACTTTAGCTACTCTGCCAGCCATGCTCTGCTGTCCAGCAAGCCACTCCTTGCCCAGCTCTTCAGTCTCCTTTCCCCGGAGAAGCCCCAGAGGAGGTTTCCCCTCTGCCCAACTCTGAAAAGGGAGAACAGAGAGATCCCTAAGACACCCATGGTCCATATGAGACACCAGCAGGACCAGCTACAAGTCACCCATCCAAATCCTTCTTCAGTTTATCAAGGCTGGAGATCCGCTTCACATCCAACTGTCCATTGTCAACAAGGAAAAGAAAAACTCAGAGACAAGCTGTTTACTTTTGATTATTCTTTCACTTAAAGCACTGAGTGAGTTATGAAGCCCAGGCCCAGAAAACTGCAGCATCACTGGGAACCAATAGAACCCATATTGAAAGTTGGCTCCCTCATTTTCCAACCCTTCAAATCTCTCTGTGACAGCACACTCCACATGCAATTACCTTTCAGTAAAAAAAAGATGCATTTCAACAAGCTGGTAGATGGTGTCCACAAACAGCACACAGTAAACCCTGTAGCTGCTGGAACAAACACCCTGCTTTCCCAGCACCCCCTGCCCTGCCAAACAGTACACAGTGGTGGCTTTCCTTCCAGACTCACCCTCACCTCTGGGAGAAATGAAGCAAGAAGGGGCAGCTCCTCCATTGAAACCCCCAAGAGGCCACAACTCACTTTACAAATTTGAATCGGTACATTTCACACAGACTTGGACTAATCCCCCCCAAAACAAACAGGTCACCACAGTGAGCAAAGTTACACAAAATTATATTGCGTATTTAATAACAGAGTTAAGTCAAATTTCTACACCTATACCACTCATATATTTCTCTGATGACAGAAGCAGGGGAGAAGGGATTAAAGCACAAGAGTCTGGGAAGCCTTCCTGACCACACTCACCCACATGACAGCAGTGCTGTTCAGAGATTGGGAAGGGTTCTGTTAAGCACTTTCTTTTTCTTGCAGGGTAAGAGATATGGTGTCTGCAGAAGAAGGAAGAACTCCATGCTCATCTACTTCTCCTTCCCAAGCAAACAGGGCAGGAAGGTCTACAGATTTATTTCACCACCAATACTCACTGTTGGTGGAGGAATCCAGAAAACTGCAGACCATGCTCCAAGAATGGTATAAGATTCACAGCTACCTGAGTTGAGTCCAAACTTCTACATGCTGCCTTTTCATACCCTTCCAAGAAGAGAAAATGTTCCCAGGTTCCTACAGAGTCTTCCAAGGGCCACCGCTATCATGCAAGATGCTGGTGAGTGCTAAATAGTAAAGACCCAGGACATGGCAATTGGCTAGAGACAAGCACAGACTGCAGCCCTTTCTGTCCCAGCCCACATGTAGCCCTGCACTGATCTTTCCTCGGCCTCAATTTCTCCCTTTGCCAAAAGAGAATGACACTCTCCTTTTCCCCCAACCAGAGACAGCCTATTTTAAAGCATTTAATTTAGTCTGGCAAGCACCACAGTTATGTAGCCACCTTATCCCCATGACTGAGTAAACTCCTAAGGAAGCTGCCATACATCAAGTGCTCAGAAAACACATAGAGATGTGAAATGAAAAGGAATGAGAAACGAAGAGATGAGAAGTAGAAGGAAATAAAGTTAAGTTTTCAATCATTCTGCGTTTTCTTGCTCCTTAGTATTTACTAATTTTATTCATCTGGATATAAGTTTTAAATTATACATCTTTAAAAATCTGCTTTTCTGTGTTACTCATGGGAAAGTGCTCAGTATGCCCTCAGGAAGTTGTATCTGAAACATTTAGGCTGGCGATATTCCTGCCCCACAACTGGCACTAGACACGGACCCTTCCACCCCAGGCATGCCCCATGTCTTCTCAACCTGTCCTCTCACTCGTTCAACAGCAATAGGTGGGACCTCTTCTATGGAACAGGGCCTTACTGGCAAGTCATGAATTTTCAAAACAGGATTATTGATGTCAGGATAAAATGGGTAGGCGACATGAAAGAAGCAGAGGAAAAGGTCCTTGCCTGACACTTTCCTATGGAGCCTTCTGTTTTCCTTCAGTATTTTCTGAATATCTAAACACAGTTCTGAAAACATAAGTGTTATTAAATATCATCTTCCACAATTGTTTATAAATCAAGAACTCAAGGACACAGAAGGAAGAAAAGTAGATATTTGGATGTAGGACAGAATCCTTGTTTCTCCTAGACAAAGAGTACCTCAAAGTAAGCCCAGGGCTTGAGCATCTATGTTTCATGCTACGAGTGCCTGAGTACACACACACACACACACACACACACACAAGAAAATAAGGCAGGAAAAATCCAATATCAAAGAAAAAAAGATGCAGGCTGGGCGCCAATGGCTCACATCTGTAATCCTAGCTACTCAGAAGGCAGAGATCAGGAGGTGCACAATTCGAAGCCAGCCTGTGCCAATAGTTCGAAAGACCCTATCTCAAAAAAACCTATCATGACAAAGGGCTGGTGGAGTGGCTCAAGGTGTAGGCCCTGAGTTCAAACCCCAGTACTGTGCCAAAAAAAAAAAAAAAAAAGAAAGAAAGAAGGTGCATAGCTTAATAAATAATTTTAAGCAGAAGAAAGAGATTAATTCAGAAAAGAGCTGTGCTAGGTCTTCTAGTTGTCCAGGTTCCTTTCAACTATACAAGAGAGCAACAAGGGGCTGAAAAATTATCAGGCAAACTGGGAACACCTGTCCTAGAGGACAGCTGCTACTCATATCTCCTCATGCTCTTCATGAGGTGTCCAGGGTAACATCCTATTAGTGATATACTAACTACATTCAATAGGCATGGTAACAGGGAAGGGAACAGAAGGCAGCAGTCAAGGGCAAGGTCACTACAGGGGAAAAAGAAAAGAGAGACTCCTACTGAGTCTCCACCTTAGGACAACTGCAAAAGAGCAGTGTAACTCCTTGGGAATGGGAGAAGCCCAAGGAGGCCCAGGCAAAAGGCTTCAATACCACTCAAGCCACTAAGCAAACACTACACCTGGTAACAGGATTCTGGTCGACATAATATTATAGCCCTTTCAGCTTCTTCATATACATTCTTTTGGGTCATCCTCACTGTAATCTAGTAAGTTCTATAAAGAAAAGAGTAATCGTATGTGACATATGAGGGAGCTGGGGCTAGGAGAAGAGAATGATTCACTTGCTGCCACCCTGGCAACAGAGGGCAAAGCAAAGCTCCTCTCCCAGACTGCTTTGAAGAATAGATCCTAAGGGCGAGAGTTAGTGCCTCCCAGGGTTGAGAAAATGGATGAGTTTGTTTATTTTTTTTTTTCTTGGTGGCACGGGGTTTTGAACTCAGGGCCTCACCCCTGCTAGGCAGGCACTCTTACAACTTCAGTCACTCCGCCTGCCCTTTTTTGTGATGAGTTTTTTTGGGTCTCTCAAACTATTTGCCAGGGGCTGGCTTCAAACCTCAATCCTCCTGATCTCTGCCTCCTGAGTAGCTAAGATTACAGGCGTGAGCCTCTGGTAGCTATCCTGGATGAGTTTACTGAAAGGTTCAAAATCATGGACAGAGTGAAAATAAATAGATCTAATAATAAAGTATTAAGATTCTAGCCCAGTATATTCTTCAGATAAGAGAAAAAGGAACAGTGATAATACTAGCACATACCCTAGTCATCTAGAGTAAAGTCAGAAACCCAGATGCAAACTATTTCAAAAAAGAGTCCAAGACATCATCTGAGGATTTGGGGGAAGAACCATCTTAAACAAATGCAGGACAGAAGCTGAGCAACCAGTCAACTACAAGCAAGAAACTCTGAAGAAGAATATGAAGAAAGAAAAAAAAAGAAAGAATATGAAGAAAATACAAAGCCCAGGTCTTCACCAAAGGTGAGATGTAGAAAGGACTTAGCAGGGAGTCTGCACACAGAGAGCAGCTGGCTAGTAACTGCCAGTTGCTATGAGGGTGGCAGTCATACAGCAGCAGTAGTAACATTAGAAAGCCAGGTCCTTTCCCAAAACCAGTTTCCAAGTTGTGGCCAAAAAACCCAAAGTCAGTTTACTGTGATCTCAAATGCTTCTTAATGAAGAGGGCAGACTCTGTCCTCAACCTCTCTTATTGACACCATCTGCAAGAAGTGCTGTAGTCTCTTCTGTTAAGCCTAATATGTTTTTCAGGTGACTAGAAGACTTTGAAGGTAGAGAGTCAGTGGACAGCCAGTCTGTATAATTTGGTCTCAATCCACATACTTACATGTGGATTGAGACCATCCCCAACTAAGAGTGGTCTCTATCACCAACCCCACCTGAGTTTCCTGAAGCCAGCAGAAGTCCATAGGCAACCACTAAGACAAAGTTACGAGGACACCTGTCACCTCCCACACACTGTTCAGCCTTCCTTCAGTCCTTACACATATCAAGCCTGGCTAATGAGCTTTAAGGAGAACAACATTACCAGGCACTGGTGGCTCATGCCTGTAATCCTGGCTATTCAGGAGGCAGAGATCAGGAAGATCAAGGTTCGAGCAGTTCTCAAGACCCCATCCCGAGAAAACCGTTCACAATAAAAGGGCTGGTGGAGTGGCTCAAGGTGTAGGCCCTGAGTTCAGACCCCAGTACCATACAAAAAAACGAAAAAGAGCAGCAGCATCAGGGAGAAGACAAAACTCGACAGCTCCATTTTCCACCCTCCGCTCCCACACATTTAGTCTCTCTACTCCCCACTGATCTTTCCTTTCCTCTTTCCTAGGATTGCTAGAATGATTTGTTCTGAGCAGCGACAGGTTTATAGGTTAGCCGACACCTCTGCTCTGTGGAATTTTAATTGACTTCTCCCATCGTCAATATGCTAAGGAAAGGGGTCTCCATTTTCTGGGGTCAGCAATGTGTTTCAGGTCCTGCTATATCAGCCGTCAAATTGAAGAATTAATGACGTGGCTAATCGGCTCTAATTCTTAGGAAGAAAAAAATCTGAAAGGGAAGAGAGCAGGAGGAGGTATGCAGGTTCCATGGGGGTGAGGAGGAAGAGGCTAAAGGGGGTTGAGCAAAGGGGACACCAACTCACTCATAAAACAAGTGACTGACTTAACCCAGGAGGTTGGAGGGTGGCAGCCCTATAGCTTTTCTAATTCCATTTAGGTAGGAAGTAAGAAGTAAAGGAAGTGGGGAAAGCCCCTAGTAACTATTGTGATGGTATAGGAAACAGTGGCCATGAACCCTGCTGGGTAGGAGAGAGGCCTGGCTTTGGGTCAAGAGAGCCTAGAAAGCAGAAATTAGGATGCAAAGATCACTTGTTCATACTTCTCTAGTTAAAGATTAAAAAAAAAAAATTAGGCCAAAGGATAAAGCAACCAATCATTAAAAATGTTGTACTTCTAGTTGGGTGCGGTGGCACATGCCTGTAATCCCAGCACTCAGGAGGCTGAGGTAGGAGGATGATGAATTTGAGGCCAATTTGGACTATGTAGCAAGACCCTACCTCAAAAAAAAAAAGTGATTTTGCTATAATTGTCAATGTTTCTCCTGCTCTGCAGACATGTCTTTGGATGAGGGACCAAATGAACATAGGCCTCAAGTCTCTCTTGATAACTGGTACCTGTAAGAGACACTCCAGAGGACAATTTTCAGGGGAACAAAGCAGAGATGTGAGTCCTGCACAACCTGCTAACCTGCTGTCACTTCCCAGGGATATGATGAGGCTTCTGCTTTTGCACAACCCCAGAGGGCATCCACTCCA
This sequence comes from Castor canadensis, assembly GCF_047511655.1. Lineage (NCBI taxonomy): Eukaryota > Metazoa > Chordata > Mammalia > Rodentia > Castoridae > Castor > Castor canadensis. The sequence goes on along the minus strand of NC_133392.1, from coordinate 27,848,921 downwards.
GAAAGAATACCCCTGTTAACAGCTGGACTCTTAGTTACATTACAGTATGGTATCTTTTTTGAGACTAGATACTTTGGAAATTAGGTTCTAGAAGGTTATCTCAACCCCACGAATATAAGAAAAGACCTAAAGGCCTCAAGTCTCTAGAGAGACTTGAAAAAACTCCAAGGGATTGGCTCAAAGCAACTTAAAATATACACATAGAAGATTCCTAGGTCATCTGACCTAATAAAACAAAAGCATTATTATAAGAGACAAAATAACTGCCAAAAATGTCTCCCTTACCTGAGTAATGGGCTGATAGCAATGGACCAGACCCGGTCTTCAGTCTGGATGGTGTGTAAGCACTGCCCCAGCCGACCTGAGGCCAAAGGCCATACCTGGAAATAGGAGAGGAGATGCTCTCATTGGCATTGCTTCTGATTAGGAAAGAGGAAAGGTGCAAAAGGAGGAATGACTATGACTACAGGTAGGAAAATAGAGAATCTTCTGTCCCACTTAGGATATCAACAGAGAAGCCTCTCCAACTTCTGATTTGCCTGCCACAGAAACAGACTTTTTTGAGGGACTGGGGTTTTGAACTCAGGGATTGGAGCTTGCAAAACAGGTGCTCTACCACTTGAGCTACACCTCCAGTCCCACAAAGATAGCTTCTTGCTTCTGGTCCTAACCACCCTCTTTTACTTCCACCTAAGAGCCTTTACTTACCAGCCAATTTTACTCCAGGGAATCAGAAGTTCCACATTCCCTACCTGAAAGTTGACTAAGAAGGAGTGGATAGATGAGGCTTGTGCCTCTCTCAGCAGCTTCCCCATGTTTGTGGATCTTCCTTTCTCCTATCTCTCGCCAAGAGTTTACTTTGGGTCATTAGAGATGGGTAGGAAGATGAAGGTACAGTATAGGAGGTAGATAAGAGTTATAGAGAAGAGTAAAAAGAAAGCTGTAAGGGAAGGAGAGACTGGAAGAAGAGAGTTCAAAGCAGGGAGGTAGTGTGGTGGTGTTTGTTCATAATGATCAGATCCAAAGCTATTCATGACAGCAGGGAATTTAGCACCTAGTGTCACCAAAAGTAGCAGAAAAGCTTAACTCTTTTAAGCTTCCATATCTCCACAGGTTAAAAATATTGCTTGGAGCACACTATCTGGTCCCTATCAGTCAGGAATGTACATTAGCAGCCACTCTAGGCTTAACTCTAATCAACGCTCCTAGAGCCCTCTCAGCAGTCAGTGCATTTAGGAATCTCCCATTAAGCACAGGGCTCCCCTCACCTCACCCAACCTCAGATGACACACACAGGGACATAAGCCTCTAACCAAACAGAAAGGAAACCTCAAATGTACAAGGCTGTCCCTAGACAGCAGCCACAGAGGGATCCCAAGGCAGCCAGATGGATCAATGACCTCTCAAGGTCCCTGCAGTGCTATAAGAGGAACACATCAGATGCAGGCAGGTCCTTAGATGGAAGAACTTTAAGGAAACATTCCTTCGATGTAAGGGATAGGTGATGGAATGGGGGTGGTCCTGCCTTCTTAGGGTCACATGGTATCTCTTCCCTATAAAAGGAGAAAGTGTTTTTTAGAGTTTGAGTGTATGGTGGGGGTGGGAAATGGGGTGATTGTGTGAGTAACTTTTCCCAACACTGAGAAAAGAAAATAAATTCAACAAGGAGATCCTAAGTGAGGCAAGGCAGAAAACAAAGGTAAATACCTGGAATACCAGGATTACAGCTTATCCTTTGGGCTTGATAGTCAATCCTTTTGGTAGGCACTAGATGCACTTCTGATTTTCTCCTTTAAACTGCCTCAGATTGGAAGAGAGCTTTTTAGTTCCCTAGATCTGAACTCCCTGGGAGGCAGGTTCTTGATTTCAGGGGAGGGAGACACAAGACTCTGATTTACAAAGTCCCTGGAAGACAACATAGGCCTGAATTCACTAGTGGCCTCCATGGAGAAGGCTGGTGGATCCTTAGATTCTGCAAACCACAGAACAAAGTCCCTGGTCTCCAGAACTGGTGCCATACCAATTCTGAGCATGACTGGGAAAGTGTGCCTCCCAATCCCCCTCAGCAGCCCAGCATCCTCCAGCAATATGAGTATCCTGGCACCAGAGGGACAGGAGTTGACACAGTATACTGATCATAGATTTTACTCTCTGTGGCCAAATTCAAAACAGACCTATCCTGGAAAAGACTCAGTGGGAATGGACATTCATATAGCCCTTTTACAAAGCAGATTGTGGGTAGCAAGACCTTTAAAATGATCAAAGTCTTTGACTCATGAACTCTAATGCTGAGAGTCTATCCTAAGAAAATAATCCTAAAATGAAGAAAAACCTAAATGGTAAAATATTCCCTGCAGCTTATGTGTGCGCAAAAAGCATGAACAAGCTTTGGAATCTGATTCAAATCTGGATTTGAATCCTAGTTGTTACTTATTATCTTTGGCCTTAGGGATGTTTCGTAACAACTAAGCCTCAGTTTCTTCATGTGAAATGGGAAATAATGCCTGTATCTCAGGATTGTAGTGTAGAAAAGTGAAGGTAAGTATAAAGCACTTATTAACACAATAGCACAGTATTTGCCAGATACCAGGAATTCAGTAAAGGTGTTTTTTTTTTTTTTTTTTCAGTACTGGGGCTTGAACTCAGGGCCTTCACCTTGAGCCACTCCACCAGCCCTATTTTTGTGAGGGGTTTTTTGAGATAGGGTCTCGCAGACACTTGCCCGGGCTGGCTTCGAATCACAATCCTCCTGGATCTCTCTCTGTCTCCTAAGCAGCTAGGATTACAGGTGTAAACCCGGCAAAGTGATTCTTATTACCAGGAAAGAAAAGGATTCTCTAGGCGATGCCTACCTCAGAAGTCTTGCAAAGAAAATGTTTTAGTCCCCTTTACCCCATATATCACAACTCTTTCCTAAAAGTACATATTTAGGGAACCCCAAAAAAACAGGCTATAGATGTTTATAGGCAAACATCACCTATAAATTCTTAGGTAGGTTTAGGCATATTAAAAACCTCCAGAAGCAGTTGTAGAAGTACAACTTCTACATCAGTGGCATCTGCCACTGAAAAAAAATAGTTATAAAAGAAAAATTGTATGGAAATAACCCAGATGCCCTACAATTGATGAATTGATTAAGAAAATGTGACACACACACACACACACACACACACAGACACACACACACACAAAGGGAGTTTTATTCAATCATAAGAAAGAATGAAACTATGTGGTTTGAAGGTAAATGGAAGCAGCTGGAAGACATCGTGTTAAGTGATGTAAGCTAGGTTCAGAAAAAGACCACATGTTTTCTCTCATATGTGGAAGTCAGATCCAAAAGGTAATCACACACACAAAAACAAACATGATTATATACACATTTATATATAGAACCTGTTTGTAATAGTGGAATTACTATATAGTACTCAGTAGAGGAAAAGAGAATCATAGTCACAATATCGAAATATATAATATTTGTGCAGATAGAGGACATAACAATATGAACTGAAAACTGTTGAATAATAGGAGTAGGAAAGAAGTGGTGAGAGTAACAAAGAGGACTGAACTGACCAAAATAAAGCATATTCACAGCTTTCAGCTGGGATACATTGAGATATCCCTTTGAACATTGACGTTGGAATTAAAAATGAGAAACAGGGACTGGCGGAGTAGCCCAAGTGGTAAAGTCCCTGCCTAGTAAGCATGAGGCCCAGAATTCATAACCCCAGTACAGCCAAAAAATAAAATGAAAATGAAACACAGAACTGTAAAAGAGGTACAGTGTTGGGAGGGTACTTGTGGAAGGGGGAGGGGGAATAGAGGAGATGAAGGTATGGGAATATGGTTGATGGGTTTCATACACATATATGAAATAGCAATTGCTTTAAGTGGGGCAAGAAGCAGGTCAATGGGGGTGGATGGTGGGGGCGATCTAACCAATGTACAGTGTAAGGCTATTCAGAATTGGCACAATGAATCCCCCCTGTACAACGAATATTGTGCTAATAAAAATGAAAAAACAATTTTAAATAAATAATAGTCAAATTGTGAGTAATGTGGAAATGGGTCAGGAAAAGGAAGGTGGCTAGAAGAAAAGACATCAACAGAAAGGAAAGAAAACTAAGAAGCCTCCAGAAAACTAGAAAAGATGAATTGGCTGGTAGGTCATTGGGGAGCCCCAAAACAACTACCTTTAAGAAGGTAAGGAGGAATCAAAGAAGAGAATTCTGCTGGTGGGACTGGGGTTTGAACTCAGGACTTCAGGTTTGCAATGCAAATGCTTGAGCCACTCTGCCAGTCTATTTTGCTCTGGTTATTTTGGAGATGGGATCTCACGAAGTATTTGCCTAGGCTGGCCTTGAATCTCAATCCTCCTGATCTCAGCCTCTCTGGTAGCTAGGATTACAGATGTGAACCACCTGTGCTGAATTTTAATAAATAAATAAATAAATATTTAAATAAATAAATAAATAAAGCTGGTCCCTGGTGGCTTACACCTATAATCCTAGCTACTTGTGAGGTTGAGATTGGGAGAATTGGGGTTCAAGGTCAGCCCAGGCAAAAAGTTTGTGAGACCTCATCTCAATGGAAAAAAGCTGGGCATGGTAGTACAGGCCTATCATCCCAGTGATGATGGGAAGCCTAAAATAGGAGGCTAGCAATCCAGGATGGCCTGGGCAAAAAACAACCCTATCTCCAAAATAACTAGAACAAAAAGGGCTAGAGGTGTGCCTAAGCAGTAGTGTGCCTCCCTAGCAAGCACTAAGCACGAAAATCTGAGTTCAAATTCTAGTACTACAAAACAAAAAAAAAAAGCTAAGCCACTGAATCAGTATTTATGTCTGAGATGAACCTCATATTCCACATAAAGTTGTTGTCATTCTTCAACCGTAAGAAGTTCACACCCTCAGATTGCTGCATGTGATGGCAAAGCCTAGTTTTTTTTACTGCTTTGGGTGTCAGACCATGGAAAATAGGATAGAAGAAAGACATGTCAATAAAAAGGAAGATCCAGGGAAAACCTGAAGCAATGACAGTAAGATGCCAAAATAATATGAGAATACCTAGATTACATATGGTATAAAAGGTTCCTGTACAAATTTATTTTTGAGTAGTATGGCAAGTTAAAACCAGTATCTTTGTCAGGAATGCTACAAAGGCAGTGACCAATCAGAAAACGGAAGTGTGGGATATGAACACGAGAAGAAACAGATAATAAGAAATTCAGGTTCTGCATTGGTTCAAAACATTTGCTGGATTTTTCTCAGGTTTCCTTGTGCTGGTATACATTTTCTCTGACTAAATACAAAATGCAAGGCAGAAAACAGCAAAGGGAAGAGAAACATCTATAAATAGAAGGGACCATATTTAGCCCTTCTCTTTATATAAATCAGCAACATGAAGGAGTAATCACTAGAGGGTACATGGAGTCAAGAAAGTTACTCAGTAAAGAAGGCAACTTCCATCTTCTAAGCCCTCTCCCTATGTGGCTTAAAAGCCCACTTGCTGACACCAACATACATTTTGCTCCTGTTAGCACTACAGAGCCACTAAATGCTGGGAAAGAGACAAGCAAGACACTGCTGGATCTCCCGTACTACTAACTGAATTGTCAGCAATGTTCCCACAGCAGCCCCAAAGGATCAGGTCTGTGTCCTAGGTAGGGCTTCTGGACACAGGCCTGGAGAAAGAATTTCTTCTTTTTCAGGACCCAAATGTGGATGAGCTGGGTCTACAAAGCAAGGATCACACTGTTTATCAGCCTCATTCTTTTATGCCTTGGAAGGTATCTGTGGGTCAGGCAATTTGGCAATGATGCAACAAATAATGCTGTTCTCTCACAGTCTGTACTGCTTACTGACCACACTGTTCTCCAGAGAAGCAGTAAAAACATATTTTAATTATCAGCCTGATTGCTTATAAACAAGGTGGTGAAAAATTAACCTCCCCAAACAGAGAGCAAGTAAAAGGACGGAGATTTTAAAATAAAATATTGGGGTCAGATCTCAGCCCACAAACTTGAGGAAACTCAGCTCAAGGAGGAAAAGCTGGCCAGGTCCTCTGTTTTTGAGTTCACACCACATTTCAAGTGAGTGGCAAGCTTCCCAGCCACTGTCCACTCCTTTCCCAGTCCAGCTGGCAGGGACACAGCCTAGCATGGCAAACTGCATGCCAGAACCACATAAGTGAGTCCTTTATTGTGTTGTTTCTCCCCTGCCCCTACCCAATGCTTTCATCCAATACTGGGACTCAAGGCCCTATCTACCCTCTCCCACCCCAGTCCCTACAGACATAAGGAAATAACAGTATGTAAGGATGAGACCACCTCACCTTGGCTGTCCTGTCCCTGGAGCCGCTCACAATGATGCCCCCTTTGCAGTCCACACAGTTCACTTCCTGTTCATGAGCCGAGTACTTGACAGTGAAGGTGCTATGAATCTCATGAACACCAATCTTCCCATCTCTAGAAGAGAAACAAGGAGGCCACCCACAAGAAACAATTATTCTCTCTGTAGGATGAGAACAAGTCTACTGAAACAGCCCATCTCCACTGACATCCAAATTTGTTAAGTGTTAGGCAGTTCTGCACAAAAGACGCCAAGCTTCTAGATCCCTTTACTTCTTCAGCACTCTTGGGGCTGAACAGAGCTGAGAAAGAAAACAAATTTTCCTTTGGAGAGTATCAAAACCAGCTTCATTTTGCATTAAAAGCTCTTCCTGTATTTCTTCTCCAGCTAACTATATTAACAACTTTTGTAAATCTCTGCATTAAATGGAAAAAAACTACCACCCCTTCTTCTAGTCTCCCTCCTCATCCCTTTGGAGTTGAGACAGGAAAGTCAGAGTCAGGCACAGGTCCCTGAAGAACACTAAGGAAAAAGCAGAAGGAGAAACCTGCAGCACTTACGCTCCTGCACTGACAATATGTGAGTTGGCCAACACAAAGTGACAAACGTCCTCATCATGCCCAGCAAAGACTCCCAGGGGCCGACGGTTCAAGCTGGCACCATCTGGGCGGAACTGGTAGGCTAGGATGAAATTAGCCTGGGATATGTACAGAGAATCATCCTCTAGCTGCATCCAGGGCATCTGACTGCAAAGATGGAAAAGACAATGTAAGGCTCATCAAGATACAGGGCAAGGGACTGGGGATGTGACTCAGTGTTACAACTTGCCTAGCACAGGGCCCTAAGTTTGCTCCCCAGCAATACCAAAAAAAAAAGATATAGCACAAAAGATATACTCTTAAGCCGGGTGCCAGTGGCTCACACCTATAATCCTAGTTACTTGGGAGCTAGAGATCAGGAAGATTGAGGTTCAAAGACAAATAGCTCAAAAAATAACCAACATAGGGCTGGCAGAATAACTCAAATGGTAGAGGACCTATTTAGGTAACTGTGAGGCCCAGAGTTCAAATCCCAATACTGAAAATACACACACACAAAAGTGTTGGCAGAGTGCCTCAAACTGTAGAGTGCCTGCCTAGCAAGTGTGAGGCCTTGGGTTCAAACCCCAGTACTGCCACAAAAAAAAAAAAAAAAAAAAAAAAACTAACTCTAATCTTTGAAGAGGTTGGCCAGTCTCCAACCTAGCCAAGATAACCTGCAAGGCTAACAGGCTGCACCTTAATCTTGGCCTTCAAAATTGCCTACTCCTTAGCTACCCTCAGATACATAAGTGATTAAGCTTTAATCACTTTTAAGAGAGTCCAAATTACAAACTGAGTTAAATCTCTCTCTCTCTCTTTTTCTCTCTCTTTGTCTTTGTGACACAGTCTCACTGTATAGCCCAGGCAGCCCTCAAACTTGCTATCTTCCTTCTGCTTATGCTGGGATCATAAGCATATACCACCATGGCCAGCTAAATATCCCTTTTAATTGAAAAATGCTTATTATTTCAATTACTGGCTGCCTGGAGTTCTAGGGGAATAGGCAGCGCTTACAAAATTAAACGGCTGAAGAGTAGGGAGGGTCAAAAGAAAATCTTCCAGCCATGTGAAGTAATTTTCTTTCATTCTGTACGCTCATTGAGTGTAACTGGTAAGTTTCAAGGTTCTAAGGCTCCCACATATATACCTTGTCCACAGATCTATTAAACTGGCATGGAGAAAGTGAGCCATGGGAAGTCCATTCTCTTGTTATTAATGCAAAGGAGTCGTTTATAAATAAAAAAGAATAAAGCACTTAGGAAAGTCTGCTAATGTAATGATTAGATATCTAGATCCTTCCAGGGATATCTATATTTCTCTACTAGAGGCAATATGGCAATGGAAAAATAGCTTCAAAGCAGTCTGCTGCAATTCAGGGGCTATAGAGAACTCAGCTCTCAAAGCAACTGATAAGAGAAATCCACAAATAGTTAAAGATTCCCTCTCCAATCTGCAGAAGGAAGAAAGGTTAGAAGATACAGGCCAGTCTCATAGCACAGCGTCTTAAGAAAAAAAAGGACTCTCAAAAACTAGCCTCTCTGATGGGAACCAAGGCAGACATCCCACCTGTCCTACCCTATCTAGGACTCCTGGAGCTACAGCTAACTCATCCCCATGTACAGACACCATCTCCCACTGCCAAGTCTGTCTGAGCAAACTGGGCTGTTTCTTCCCCAGGCTCCTTAAAACAAGCGTCATGGGAATGTGGAAAAGTTCAGCAAATTGGCTTGACGGGCCATTAAGTGCAGCTTGGACTTTGTAGTAACTGAGTTTCTGCTCATGAGATTTTTATAAGTGTGTGCATATATTATATGGAATCTGTGTAGAGTATATACAGAAGCTCAAATTCTCACTCATTATGCATAGTCCTTTTCAACATCCTCTGCATGAGTATATGGCACACTCAAACAGGTAGCAAACATAGGGGGTTGGAATTCATGTGTTTAGAGCCATTTGGTAAGCAGCCATTTGCCTAGGACAAGAAACCAGGTTCATGCCAGGTGAACAGTGGAGAATCCTGGGGCAGCCTGGTAACTCTTCTATGTGTTTATTTGCCAAACTGCTTGAATGTGGGTCCAGTGACCAAAAAGACAACATCAAGACAACAACATAAAATCTTGATAGAGAAATAACTCTACCCTCTAGTGTTTAAAAAGCACAAGTGGCTGGGTATGGTGGTTTATACCTGTAATCCCAGCACCCAAGAGGCTGAAGCAGGAGGATGACAAATTCAAAGCCAGCTTGGGTTACACAGCCACATCCTATTTTAAAATAAATAAATAAACAAACAACAATAAAAACCAACAACATAGGCACAAATGGAAAGCAAAAGAAAGTTCTTCATCATAAATATCTCTCTTTCTCTGCCATATATAATCTTGCTTCTTTGCCACCATATAATTTTTTACCACCACCATATAGTTAACTGCAACTGATATCAATCAAACCATGGAAACTGGACATAAGCAAGAAAGAAAGGGTCACCAGAAGCAGAATCCTGCTAGACTATATCTATCAGCATAGAGACAGGTCAGCCTGAATGAGTCATGAAGCTCCTACCCATTGGAACAATCAACAAGAATTACTTTTTTGGTAGGAAGTCAAATAATAACTATGAAATAATTTGGCATTAATGAAGCACTGTGATATTAACAGTGCCACAGCTATCATCTAAATTCTGTAGCATTTTTTCTAAGTTCTACCTCCTGTAACATGTATATCCAAATATTTAGACCCTATTTTACCTTTTAATAAGATAATGAAGGTGGAGGTATAGCTCAATGATAGAATGTTTGCCCAGCACGTGCAAGGCCCCTAATTCGATCCCTAGTACTACAAATAAAAGTAGAGAACAGATCTGAAGAAAGATAAGAGGAAGAAATAACTCTCTAGAATAGAAGAGTTAAAGAAAAATAATTGTAAAACAAATACATTAGAACACTGGCTTCAATTATGCTCCTTGATGAAGTAAGTTAAAAGAGTTACTATCTCTGGGTGGTAGAATTATTGGTAGGTTTTATTTTCTTCTTTATGTTTTTCTAATTCTTTTAAAAATTTGTATAACATCATTTTTTTGTAATCATAAAAATAATGGGATTTCTTAAAACAAAGTACATTTTTTATAATCCTTTTTAAAAATGTGAATACAAGGTGTCCCTCTAATGCACCTTTGTAGTGTTTGAAGGATCACCAATGCCAGCCACCCAAGACAGCCCCTATTACACTAGGACCCAGTTTCTCACTTTCCATTATATTCTTTTGTCCCAGGAAGCTTTAAAAGAGTCAAGACTTACCTGCATCTCCACTTTAGCAGAATCCCCTCTCGACAGCGTCCCAGCCTCCAGTTCTGAGACACTTTCACCCGTTCCTTCACTGGGATGCTGGTCATCCTATGTCCAAACAGAACAGATAATTCAGTCACTGCAACTCATTGCCAACAAGAGAAAATTACATGGGTTGCTGAGTCAGGACTCAGAAATATCCAAAAAAAACAAATAAATATATATATGCTAAAGGGATTAGGAAACCAGGAAGGAATAACTCTCCTCTCATAATACCTGGATAACCAAGAAAGCCAAGGAGAAAAGCATGCCCATTAAACTACTAGAAGTGTCTACAGTGATGCCAAGGCCATCGAATGGAGAACAGACGACAAACAATGCTGGAACCCCTGGATATCACATGGAAAAAAGAAATCAACCCTGACCCCACCTCACATCAAACAGAAAAAGTAATTCAAAATAGATCACAGACCTAAATGTAAAATCTAAAACTACAAAGCTATTACACATCAAAACATCCCTCTGGCTGGTGGAGTGGCTTAAGTAGTAAGTAGAGTGCCTGCCTAGTGAGGCCCTGAGTTCAAACCCCAGTACCACAAAAAAAAAAAAAAAAAAAAAGTTAAAACATCTGTCTAGGGGAGTTAGGCAAAGTTTAGGACACAGAAAGCGATAACATAACAGAAAAATTCAATTAGACTATTGAAGTTAAAAACTTATACTCAACCAAAATGAATGTATAAGCTACACCTGGAGGAAATGTATATCAGACATAGGGCTTGTATCAAAATGAAGAAATCTTCTGTGTGTGTGTGTGTGTGTGTAAACTGTACATATACATACACACACATACTACATACATATATATTTTTTTTAAGACAGGGTCTCATTATATAGCCCAGGCTGACCTTGAATTCAATATCCTCTTGCCTCAGTCTCTCAAATGCTGGGATTACAGATGTGTGCCACCACTCCCAGACTCTGTTGATAGATAGATAGATAGATATAGAAATATATATATTATATGTATATATAGAGAGATCTATATCTATATCTATCTATCTATCTATATATATATATATATATATATATATATTTTTTTTTTTTTTTTGGTGATACTAGGAGTTGAACTCAGGGCCTCCACTTCAGCTGGGTCCCTGGCCCTTTTGTTTTTTTAAGTTTTTGAAATAGGGTCTCACTAACTTTGCTGGGGTAGCCTTGAACTAGATCTTCCTACCTCTGTCTCCTGAGTAGCTGGGATTATAGGCATGTGCCACCACACACAGCTCTGTTAATACATTTTAATTTATTTTTTAGAAGAAGAAAAAAAAGCAATTTTATTACTAAGCATTCAAACCAGAATATTATACATATCACAGGCAACCTGCTAAAGAAACTGCAGGGACAGAAATCTCATCCTTTTATATATCTGTTCATATATTTTTAAAGATCAATAAGGAATTTCCTACATTGGTGGCAGGAAAGCAAAATGGTACAACCACTGTGGGGTGAGATCTGGCAATTTATTATAAATCTAAACATACACCTACCCTATGGCCTAACAAGTACCCAAGACAAGAGCATATGTACACAAAGATACAAGAACGCTCATAGGGAACTTTAGTTATAATGGCTAAAAGCTGTAAAGAGCCCAGACATCCATTAACAGGAGAATGAATAAAAACACTGTGGTATGTTCATATATACCACTCAGCAATTAAAAGAAGTACTGATATACACAGTAATGCGGACAAACCACAAAACATTAAGCTGCAGGAAGGAAACCTTACATTAAATTTCATTTACATGAACTTGAGAAAAGGGTTAACTAACCTCTGATGAAAAAAAAAATCCGAACAGTGACTAATGCCAGGGTGGGGACAGGGACTGACTGAGAGGAACATGTGGAAACTTAGTGGGGTAATTGTCTGTATCTAAATCTTGAAGGACTTCGGTTTCTACAGACTTGCATGCATCTGTCAAAAATGCATCAAACAAGCCAGGCACAGTGATGCAGGTCTGGAATTCCAGCACTTGGAAGGCTGAGGAAGGGGGCCTGTGAGTTTGAGGCCAGTTGAGGCTACATAAAGAGTTACAGGCCATCCTGAACTACACAGCAAGACCCAAGGGCAAATAGTTCAAAAGACTGCATCCTCATCTCCAAAATAATCAGAGCAAACTGGACTATAGGTATGGTTCAAGTGGTACAGCACCTGCTTTGTCAGCATAAAGTCCTGAGTTTAAAACCCAGTTCCACAAAAAAAAAAAAAAAAAGGTTTTTTTATTCAAATATAAATTTTACCTAAATATAAATTTACTGTTTAAATTTTTCTTTTTAAAAAATTCACAAAAACAAAAAAAAATAAAAATAAAAAATTCACAAACTAAAGTGTAGGCATTGCTAAATGGTAGAACACCTGCCTAGCAAGCATGGGGCCCTGAATTCAAACCCCAGTACCACCAAAAGAAACCCCCAAAAATCCACAAAGACACTGTAGACTGGCAAGGGGATCAGGGGAAAGACAATAGAGGCAATGTAAATAATGTACAATATAAGTCTAATTGGAATTGTCACTATGACTCTCTCCCGTATAATGAATATACCCTAATAAAAAATTTATTTAAAAAAAAATGTACTGTAGTCAATGAAATGCATGCACACTCAAGCGTTTAGGGGTAAAGTATACTGGTATCTGTAACTTACTTTGAAATGCACAATTAAGCAAATATAGCCAAATAATTATAGAATCTAGGTGGTAAATATACAAATGTTTATTGTACAATTCATTGAACTTTTCTATATGTTTAAAATTTTTCATCAAAAAAATATTGACTAGGGAGTGTAAATGGTAAGTTTCTTGGAGAAAGGTTACAGCAGCAAGAGTTAAGGATGCACACCAGAAGGAAGAATGGCATAGTTTAGGGTGGGTGGATAGGGAGACCACTCAAAGCTCTTTGACAGTCCAACTTTAGGCAGAATTCTGAAACCATTGGCAAGAATTTGAAAATTCTGTTAGCCACTGTCTCCCCTGTCTCCAAGGCATACTCCATTTGACAATACAAGGTACACTGCTTGGGACACACAGTGATAACTACCATGTCTGCCTAAAGAGACACTGGCCAAGGGAAGAGACACATTTCTCCTTGCCTCTAATTATACCTTCATATCTACCACCCTTTACTAAAAGCCAACAAGCAAGTCTCATTTCCAAGCCTCTAATGGACAACTTACCAAGGATGATTTAGGCAGGCAGAAAGATATCTAATTGCTAGATAAACAATATTTTGCTTTCTGGCCTTACTTATTTGCATGGAATAATTATTTTTGGTTAATAAAGTAATGAATGTACAAGGTTTTTTAAAAACAGATTTATAATATGAAAGATTAACAATGCAAAAGTGAGTTAAGTCGTTCTCCTACACCTGTGTCAACTCTCCCTCCTCCCACACACACTCCACTCAGCTTTCCCCTAATGTTAAGATCTTACATAACCATGGTACATTTGTCAAAACTAAGAGCTTAACACTGATACGTTATTAACAAACTCCAGGTTTTGGTCAGTCTTTTTCTGCCCCAGGATCCAGTCTAAGACTGCATGCTGTATTCAGTCATCACGTTCCTTAGTCTCCTCTGGCCCATAGCAGTTTTCAGTCTTTCTTGTTTTTCATGATCTTAACACTTATTAAATTTTCCTTTTATCTCTGTAATTCTAAGAAGTGAAAAATTCTTCCTCCCTGCTGTTTAAACATGGTTTTGTTAGTTTGGGGTTTTTGGTTTGTTTGTTTGTCTGTTTGTCTTGTTTATTTGTTTGGCAGCACTAGGATTTAAACTCAGAGACTGGCAACAGCTCTACCACTTGAGCCATACTTCCAGTCCTTTTTGCCTTCAAGTTACTTTTCAGATAGGATCTCACTTTTTGCCCAGGGTTGGCCTTGAACCTCTGCCTTTCAAGTAGCTGGGATTACAGGCATGAGTTATAGTGCCTACCTTGGTTGATCTTTTTTTTGAAATAGGATGTTGCTATGTAACCCAGGCTGGCCTCAAACTCATAACCCTCCTGCCTCAGCACGTTAGTGCTAGAATTACAGATGTGTACCACCATACCCAGTTCATGTATTTTTTTGAATTATGAAAAAGATTGTGTTTAGAAGTCATTAGCATTTCTTCTTAGAAATAGATTAACTTGTTTACAACCTTTGTCTAAACTTCCAATTAGATTCATGATATCTATTTTGTTAGTTTAGAAAGATTTTTTATATATTCAGCTGTAAACTTTTTTCCAATTTATCATTTTCTTTTCAACTTATAGTGTTTTACTCATATATACAGTTAAAATTTTTTATATCTATGATTTCATGTCAATCTTTTGAAATACTTCAAATAATGTGAAATGTTTAAGGAAGGTTTTTCTGGCTAAAAGAAGGTTAACTTGAAATATATTTTATTTCAACCTCTACTACTAAAAATTTTTTCAACATAGTAAATAGGGTTTAGCTAATATAGTTGAATACTACATAAAAATAATTTAGAGCCGGACACCAGTGGCACATGATTCCAAATGTAATTTACTTGACCAACAGTTAACATGGTACTTAAAATGTGAAGGCACTGTTACACTTACCAATGCCTCACGCCCATCAACAAGTGTTTGTTGGTAAAGCAATTATACTTCCTGTATTCCTAGTTCTGTTCAACAACAAGATATCTGAAATAGGCAATAAACAACTGTCTCTACTTTTTTTTTTTTTGTTTGATGAGACATGTTCTTACCATGTACCCCAGGATTACCTGGAACTTGCTATCTAGCCCAGGCTGGCCTCAAACTTGAGATGCTCCTGTTTTAGCCCCCTGAGGACTACAATTACAGGCATGCACCACCATGTCCAGTTCATATCAGAAATGACTCGAACTGATACGAATTTAATATATAATTAACAAAATAAAATTTAATTTTAAACTAAGTAAAGAAGTCACTACTTAATTAGTGCTGTTGGGTTTCTATAACATATTCCTAACTTTATTAGAAAGAAGGGAGAAAGGGAAATAGAATAAACATGCTTGAAAAGAACATTGGGAGGGTATACTCTAAATTAGTAATGGTTAACTCTGGAAAGCCAATGTTAGTTGTCTTTATTTTCTTCGTAGTTTATGTACTTCCTACTTATGTATTTCCTAATTTTTTTACAACATAATATTTAGTAAAGAGAGAAATATTCCTTAAAATATTAGGGGTTGACTCAGAAGTAGAGCACAATGCCATCAGTTCAATCCCAGCACCAATAATAATAATAATAATAATAACAATAAATGCTGTTAGCAGGGAGCCAGTGGCTCACGCCTGTAATCCTAGCTATTCAGGAGGATCACAGTTCAAAGCCAGCCTGGACAAATAGTTCTTGAAACCCTACCTCGAAAAAACCCATCTCTCTCACTCACACACACACACACACACACACACACACACACACAAAGGACTGATGTAGTGGCTCAAGGTATAGGCTCTGAGTTCAAACCCCAGTACCATAAAAAAAATAATAGTAATAATAACAAATGCTGTTGATAAAACTGGACATCAATAAAGAAAAAAAACTGATTTAGATTGCCATCTAATACTACAATGATTTTTCTAAAGAAAGTCAATTTAAAATAGTTTAACTAGAAGAAAATTAAATATATATATTCCAATGAAGACTGCAGATCCATTCCTGATTATTATACAAGCAATACAAATATATCAGTTATAAATCACTCAAGTTTAATCTTATTAAATTTGAAATACTGCACAGAGGAAAAAAAGAGATTAAAATGAAAGCAATACCCGGGCACCAGTAGCTCATACCTGCAATCCTAGCTTCTCAGGAGGCAGAGATCAGGAGTGGTTCAAAGCCAGCCAGGGCAAATAGTTTGAGAGACCCTATCTCAAAAAAACCTTTACAAAAAAGGGCTGGTGGAGTGGCTCAAGGTGTAGGCCCTGAGTTCAAACCCCAGAAGCACAATAAATAAAAAAATAAATAAATAAAATACAAATGAAAGCAGAATAACATTATAGACACAAGTTTCATCTCAAAAACTTTTAGGAAGCTGATAAAAATCTTTTAAGATAATACCTTGCCATCTACGTCCAGCAGAGGCTAAGAACAGTTACGGGATATTCACACAATTAAACATGGGGAAAAAAATCCCCCAACACTAGTTTACAGACAGGCACATTAAAACAAATCTTAAAGTGTCACCTCTAGTTTTATAAAGTGTTTGGGTTTGGTTACATATTGCTAGTAACATGTTCAACTGGTATGGTCTTTGAGAAAGAAATTCTAATACAAAATCATTAAATGATAGCTTCTGATCTAGCATTCCTATTTAAGCATTATATCACAAAGAAATACTTCAAAATATATATAAAAAATATATTTTATATTTTATAGCTTCAAGTATATACTAGAGCTAAAATCTGAAAAAAGCCCAATGGTCTGTCTATGGGGAGAACGTTATATTAATGCAATGGAATATATTGCCACTGGAAGCGACAAATGTGAAGACTGCAAACTATTTTGGAAATTACTGTGTAGCAAGAGGCAATAATTTTAAAACTAAGATAAATTATCATAAAGGTAGAGGTAGGGGACACTATATAAAACTGTTTCCATAAATAAATGCTGGTGCTTTAGAAAGTGAACAATTTTTTTAGTATATCACAGAATTGTTGATATTTATGTCTTTTTATTCACCTTCAACTAAACAGATTAAAATTATAGAAAAGAAACTGGAATCTGTAACCCAGTTATACAGTATGCAATTTCAAGTAACTAACTTCTTTAACTGTCCATTTTTCTTCACTTATGAATTAAGGACAATATGCCACACAACTGTAGTGTTTTAAAGATGACACCTAAAATACTGTATAAATTATAAACCACTACAAAAAGGTGAATTATTTTTGCATAAACACAAAATATGTAGTAGTTAATATCCATCAATGATGTTATCACTAAAGCTTAAGCTAATAATCATGCTTCTCTAATTAATTTAGTCTTAACTCTTAGAAATTTTTCCTCTGATATCAAACATTTCATCTTTCAGGCTGAATGGGTAGGAGTGGACACAGGTATGTTAAGGCCAAAACCTTTTACTGAATTCTCCCATTAGGTGAATGTGGCCCCTGGTTTCACATTACTAGAGAGCAACCTACACCACTAGGTGGAGAGAGAACGGAGGACAGAAAAAGACAGTTAACAGGATGGACCAAAAGAATTAACCTTAAACTGAAAAAGCAGGTGCTGCCCTGCCAGCTTTTATCTGCATATCCCTCCCAGATGTAAAAGAAATGGTTTGTAGTTACACACTCCTCTTGATTAACAGGTGGAGGTGAAACTAAAAATGGAATATTCTAGATCACAGCAGGAAGAAACCAAGTAGAAAAGAATTGACCTATTTCCTGAATTAGAATTAAGACATTTCTCTCATCTCTCTGGTCACTTAACTGCCATTTGGCAACACTTTACTAAGGGTCAAGACACTCCCCTGAGGGCTTGATCACAGAAACAAAACTTTCAAAGTTGAACTTTAGAAGCTGCTACCAAACAGCAAGAGCAGGCATCCTCTCCCAAGGTGAACCCATAATCAACTACTTGGCTGTGGTCCCTCAAATCAAATTTTGACTTTAAAAAAAAAAAAATTGTTCCATTTGGCTTTGGCTTGAGAAAGTACCACTTTGTTAAAAGCACCTTAACTTTTTCATCCCTTTTGTCCAATTCTCTTTGATGGTTAGTTTACTTGACTCATATATTTTTTTTTTATTAGCTTCAGCCCCTAAAAAAATCAAGAATTATTTAAATATCTTCTTTCTCTGAAAACAGGTTATCTCCCCTCCTGTAGCCATCTATCTCTGTGCAGTCAAGGGGAGTCAGCAGAACCAGGGGGCAAAAGAAAAGTGCACTAGAGGACAGGAGCAGATGCCCCTTGGAATTCAATAAGGACCTTGCCCCCATCCTTAAAATGGCCTCTGGCTGGCCAGTTCTCTCATATAGTTACTGATGTAAAGTGAGGGTGCTCCCCCAAAAAAATGATTAGTGCCCTGTAATTAAACTTTCCTATGGCTGTTAATGCACAGAGGAATCTCTAATCTGGACCACTGGCTTGGCTGAACTGCCATTTTCCCAGCCCTCCTCCTCTTGCCTCAGGCTCATTTTTCCACTTGGCCCCCTCCCTCTCAGCTTTCCGGCACTTAGTCACCATTAGAGTTTGACTGCATTCCCGGGTGCATGACCTATTTTAAACAAAAACAATACAACACGCACCCGCAGTTAGCTATCTGGCCCCTTAAAATCTTGGCAAGTGAGTCCAGAGGGACAGAAATCAATCCAGGCAGTTATCTAGAATGCCCTTTCATTTCCCCTCTCCTTGCTCACACCCCAAAACCAAAAGCAAATAAATAAACCTAGTCTGAAGAATAATGGCTAGGGGGAAGGGAGGAGAACTGTGAGTATATCAGAGAGATCTTAAATCTACATAATCTCTAAGATCAGAAAACTCGTAGAACATGGGTCAATTTCCCTCCCTGCCTCATCTTGAAGCCCCATTCCCCCTTGATGCCACCGCCACTGCCTAACTGCATGACTGGCATGACTGTTATAAACCGAACTGCCTGCTGACTTGGAACTCAAGGAAGGAGAGTGCAAATGTAGATCAGGAAGGAGGCACGGTGCCAGGGAGGGGGCAAAGACTATGAAAAATGATTATTTGGGGGCTTGAGATTGTAACATCATTTCTTTATTTCTTTAAAACTTCTTCTCATGGAAGCAGATTTTCCCTCTATTACCAGTACCTACCAGTTCTATCAATACTAAGAATTGGGTTATATAAGTATTTAAGCAGTCATTTATATTTCTACTACATTAAATCTGCCAACAGCCTCAGCAGCAGAGGTCTACAATTAAGGTTCTAAAAATATCAACGAAAAAATCATTCAATCAGATACTAACCATTCTTCCAAGGAGCAGCCCCAACCCTAAGGTGAAGTGAAACTGTAGGAAACATGCCAGCATGAGAACAGGACCATGCAGAGTATGGCATGGAGCTGACGGGGTTGACCCACACCTCCCCTCAAAGGGCCCCACTTTATCCATCAAACTCACACGCAATGCCCCACACTATGCAACTGGACTACAGCCAAGCCTCTCTTCCACATTCATTCCTTACCCAAACCCTCCCCTACACTGCCAACACCAACCTACTCAGTCCCTGACAAAGCTTGCGTCCCTTCAGGGACTAGTCAAATTCACCCACTCTTTAAAACCCATCTGAAGCCTCTACTTCTCTGACTCCTGCAAACATTCCTCTCCATGTTGTCTGAACTCAGATTGGGCCCACCATAAACCCAGGCATCACTAACCTTCACAGCTATGTGTCTTATTTTTTTAATTCAGTCATGAGTTCCACCTGATCAAGTCTTAAACCGTTTCTAAAAGGAGCTCTCAACCAGCATTCTGCAGAGCAATGGTACATGAGGAAAACCAGACTCTGTGTGCCATCAGATTTTAAACACTTTATAGAATATATTTTTTCATTCAACAATCCAAACTTTTAGGAGAATTTCTAGAAGACACAGTGTGACCCATGATACAATTTGTTACAAATAAGATGATCACAGGTTTGTAGGAATACTATGAACTTTACCTCAAAAAGATGTAAGGGAACAATGGCAATAAATAGTTCTATTCAAACAATAAATATCCAGAGGAACAACTGAGGAGCGTAAGTTTTTGTGGTTTTGTTTTTTTTTTTTTTTGCAGTACTGGGGCTTGAACTCTGGGCCTACACCTTGAGCCACTCCACCAGCCCCCTTTGTGTGGATAGGGTCTTGTGAACTATTTGCCCAGTTTGGCTTCAAATCATGATCCTCTGGATCTCTGCCTCCTGAGTAGCTAGGACTACATGCGTGGTCCACCAGTACCCAGCTGAGTGTAAATAATGTTGGACAGGGTTTTCAGTTTTCTAAAACTTGCTTTTTTTAAAAAGAAAGGAGAGCCAGGTGTGGTGGTGGTGCTTAGTAACTCCTTAAGCAAGAGTCTATGATTCTCCCTTCAGCAAGTCACGCTTCCAACACCTGTAGCTCCAAAGACTTATCCTAAAAAGGAATACTGTCAACATATCACATCTTCATCACCAGTGGCTCATGTCTGTACTCCTAACTACTCAGGAGGCAGAGATAAGAAGGATCAAGGTTCAAAGTCAGCCTAGGCAAATAGTTCGTGAGAACCTATCTCGAAAATACCTAACACAAAAAGGGCTGGTAGAGTGGCTTAAGGTGTAGGCCCTGAGTTCAAGCCCCCAATACCACAAAAAAAAAAAAAAATTCAATCTAAGCAAGCCACAGTAGCTCATGCCTATAACCCCAACTACTTAAGGTGGCAGAGATTAGGAGATCAAGGTTCAAGGCTAGCTCAGGTAAAAAGTTACTGAGACCCCCCCCCCATCTCAATCAATAAGCTAAAGCATGGTGATGGGAGGCCACAGGTAGGAGGATATTGTCTGAGACCAGCTCTGGGCAAAAAAAACATGAGACCTTACCTGAAAAATAACTAAATCAAAAAAGGGCTGGGGGCTGGGCATTGGTGACTCAAGCCTGTAACCTAGCTACTTGGGAGGCTGAGATCAGCCAGCCCAGACAATTAGTCTACAAGACTCCATCTCTAAAATAACCAGACCAAAATGGATTGGAGTGTGGCTCAAGTGGCAAAGTACTTGCCTAACAAGCACAAGGCCCTGAGTTCAAACCCCAGTTCACCATCCTCCCCCCAAAAAAAGAGAAAAAAAATCAACTTAAGCCTCCAAATTCTTATGCTACAGAGGCTCAAGGGAAGGAATCCAAGCATTTTTAGTAAATTTTTTTTTTTGTGGGACTGGGGTTTGAACTCAGGACTCTGTGCTTGCAAAGCAGGCACTCTATCACTTGAGCCACATCGCCAGTGCCTAACAAGAGTGTTTAGTAAATTTTATTTTTGTAAGCATTTTTTTTTGTTTTCTTTCTTTTTTTTTTTTTCAGTACTGGGGATTGAACCCAGAACCCAGGGCTTCACTCTACCACTTGAGTCATGTACTCAGCCTTTTTTGTTTTTTGTTTTTTCAGATAGTGTGTTTGCCTAGGCTGACCTGAAACTGGCAATCCTCCTGCTTCCCAAGTAACTGGGATTTCAGAAGTGTGCCACCATACCCGGCCAGATAAAATATCTTAATAAGGCAGACAAATATCAAAGCTGTCCAAAGTAGTTTCAGAAGCATAACCTAGGTCCTTAGGTGTGGGAGCTTAGGATTTACAGTTGAGCCATGTTCACCTTCATTTCTTCCTACCATTGGTCAGGTTCTATAATTTGCAAGGTACTGTGTGTTCTGCAAAATATTAAGCAAGAGGAAAAATTTATGGTCAAAACAGTTTGGACAAAGCTGGTTGAAACAAAATTAAATAGGTCCCTGTATTATGGGACTTCTCAGTGCCCTGAATTTGCCAATGGGCACTGTGGTCCCCAAGAGAGGGGATACAGTCACACAGCATTTACTGCTAAGACAGCACTTTCTGAGAATAAACAACAGCAAGAAAGAAGCCACTATTTTGTGAGTGTGTGTGTGTGTGTGTGTGTGTGTGTGTGTGTGAGAACAGGCCTCCCTCCAAGTCATGAATTAGGTACAATTCAACTCAGAGGGAGACTTTCTTCTCTTACCTTCAGAATGACTTTTCCCTGGATTCCACATCTGAAATGTGAGGAATAATTACACTACTCTGCTTCCTAGGGTTTGTTTTTTATTGTTTTTAATCTTAAAGCTGTATTCCATATTAATCACCCAAACAGGGTCTGAACCCAAATGGCAGACTTCAAAATCCCTGGTGTTCTCCCAGCCTAGATGAAGGGATGGAAAGAACATAAGCCAGATGCCACCAACCAGTATTCGCATCTCCAGTTTCTAGGCCACTACAATGAAGTCAAACTGGGTTTTCCCCAGAACACACTTCTGGAGGGGGCCCCCTCCTTGAGCACATACTATCCAAGTCTGAATCTTAATTCACCTTTTCAATATGGACATTCTAAAGGAAATTCAAAGAAATTGGAGGTCAAAGCTGGGACAACAGGGAAGAAAGAAAAAGAAGCACTAAGATTATTTCCCTTTTACTAAAGAGAGGAACTCATTACAGTTAGTAAGTAGGGGAAATGCCATTCCTTTCAGTGAACTAGCTTTCCAGGAAAAGTATCTCAATATATTTACTCTAAAACAATTTAATTTCCCTGTCCCATCACCTGCCACCCCATTCCCATCCCCCTCAAAACCCCACAGATTGTGGATTTCCTCTCATTCTTGGCAGAGTTACCAGAAGAAATATAATACCCCCTTCGCACTGCTCCCAACAGCTGCTGGAACAAGAGGAGGGAGTTTGGGGTATCCCTCCAAAGCTGCCTCTAAAAATGACCATTCCCCCTTCCAAACCACATAGCCAGTGAGCATAAGACTTCTCTTTCTCTACTTTCAGGGGGACCACAAAGACAACAGTGTCCCCAGCCCAAAATACCTGTCTCCAACTCATCTGTTTTCCTCAGTTTAGTCAAAGTTGAAGCCACCACTCTATTTCTTCCCTGGCATGGACTTCTAGAAACAGTTCTCTACTACTTCGTAAGATTAGTTTTTTTTTTTAATTTCTTTGTTTAATCCACCAATTTGAGGCTTCCTATCAAACTCCTACTCAATGTAATTCTGTTGCCTCTGCCCACCTGTTCCCATGCTGCACACACAAACCTCCTTCAAACTGAGACTTGAAAACAAAAGTCTAGAAATAAATTCAGGTGTGGCTCCCCTAAACCCCGAGCCTTTACCCCTTGCCTGGTGTCATCATACACTAATGCTCTTCAACTTTGTCAAAAAAAAGCTCCATCCCCAGGCAACAGAAAGACATCCAGCGAGCCTTTCCAGCCTCTCAGCTGAGACCACCAACAAAGAAGTTCACGAATGTCAACTGGGGCACAGGCAATCTCTCCTTGCTGAGGAGAAACTGGAAGAACGTCCAGCATCATTCCCCAAAGGTGACGGCTGGAGTTGAGTGAAGACCGTGAAAACTGTACAAGAGTCAGGGGAGAAAATATAATGTAAGGAATGGTTTGGAATCAGGGGTAGGAGAAGGCGGAGGGATGAACTGGCTGACCCCAAATGTCTTTTCCATCTCTAACTCCTATGATTCTTTGACCTCCAATTTTGTGCTGCGGACAAGGAATGGAAAGTCAACAGACATGGTGATGTTTTGAAAGAGCCTGGCAGTCTGCTCTTGTCATTTAGTGGCCTTTGTATGTATTTTTTAAGGTGTCTCCAAGCCCTGTCTTCATTTCACAGTTGTCACCTTTCTCAGCAATTTGAGCTCATGTCAAATACCAAAAAAGAAAGAATGTGCTGGCAATTAATTGCGGACTAAAGAGGGGTTTGCACAGGGCCCATTGGGTGGCCCAGACTTCCAGGGAAGGCAATGTGGACAGTCTGGAGAAAATGAAGAACTGACTCAAAGGTTGAGACAAGGCAGCCAACCCACTAACAAGAGGTCAATTCTTTCTCCAGATAGTCTCACACTCAGTTTTAGACAAAGTTTGAGTATTCATGAGTCAGGATTCATACACATATTCTTATTAGGCACAACTATCTTGCTTCCATTGATTACAATTGAGATCCATTCAAATCTGACCAAGACTGCAGAATAGAAAGGACTTTGTCTGATGGTTGATACACCTGAGAAAAATTCTGAAAAATCAGTATCTATAGATATGGAGCAGGTGATGGAGGAATATGTCAATTTTCACTAAAAACTCAAAACCCAATTTTCTCTTTTTTCTTCCTCATCTTAATTTTCAAAATCTACCAGAACCTGGCCTCAAGAAGAGTTTACCTAAGTTTCTCCCAGTTCTATAGTTAAGAGTTAGGATCAAAAATAATCCAATTCCAGGGTTAAACCAGAGTTAAGGTTAAGTTGTTACATAAAGGTAATTCTTTTCTATGTCAAACACTCAAAAATAATTAAAAAAAAAAAAAAAACCTGTATGTTTCCTCAGTAACCTGTCAGTTGAATTTCAGCAGCTCACAAAAACTTTACCATGATGAAGCTTCTAGACACAGAAACCTAAAAGTATGGAGTACTGAAATGCTTTCAGAGATCTCTTTCACCTTGCAGAAAGACTTTGGGTTTCTCCGTGTTTCTGCCTAGAAAGCAAGAAATCCAACCCCTATCATTCAAATGTTAGGAGACTGGAAAGTACACTGGCAGCTTCTTCATTCCTGCAGCCTACAAGGAGAAGGCACTTCCGCTCTTCCAGTCTGCATTTGAAGGTGGTGACTGCACTAGACCATTTCCTGCTTCCACAGATGTATTGTTTTATTTATTGTGAACATAAAAACTGGACCCTACTTTTATTAACTCACAAAGCCATTAAAAATAAGGTCTTTTCAAAAGGGCTGAAGACAATATATCTATCTGAAACCTTTCTGTGAACTAGGAACAAGTGACTTTCCTCCCTAGGTGAAGCAGAAAAGGGAAGGAGAAAGCCTAAGCTACTTTCAGTTGCTACTTGTTTTCTGAAATCACAGTTTAGGACTTAAATATGACCAGTCAGCAATGCCCTCTCCATTCAGAGTTAGGACAGGAAACTGTATGCTTTTTTTTTTTTTTGGGGGGGGGGGTCTTAGGTGCAAACATTTTAAAACAAACAAACACACTCTACTTATCTGTATCTATCTCACCACTCTGAACGTTAATCATCACTGAAATAGATACCCCCATCCCTCAGCCTCAAAGAGCTCCAAGGATCTGCCAAAGGAATGAGCATGCATGCCAGGGCAAACACCTCAGAAGTCCCAATCCCAAAACCCTATTGTTAATCCCAGGCAAATCTACTACAAGCAAATGCAAAAGCACCCAGGTACTACTCTCAGGATATTTAAAATAAAATTCCTGTTTGAAATATGTAGCACTTAAATAGGGAGAAAAAGGATCAAATAAGCTTTCTTTAACATAGAAATGGCAAAGGTATTTTTGCAATTTTTTTGCACTGGGATTGAACTCAGGGCCTCTTGCTTGCTAGGAAGGGCTCTACCACTTGAGCCACACCCCTGTAGGCAAAGATATTTTGGGCACAATATGTTTGGGCCCGGATATGGTTTTTTCTTTCCTTTCTTTTCTCTTGTTAATTTTCATATGAGTACCTCTGTTCTTCCCTTCATACTGCCTACTTCTAACGTCCAGCCTGCATCATACACTGACAAAACTGAATTCCACTGTTTGGTTACTGTACACTGAACTAGGTTAGTTTTTTCCCCCAACTCTTTAGGGAAAAACAAGACTGCTATATGAAACACTGCCTTGATTTTTTATTATAATATTCAAGATATTTCTATTCCCCCAGGCATCATAAAGCCTTCAAACAAAACCAATTTGCAAACTTTGTGCTCCCTTAAAAAAAAAAAAACAACTCAGGATACCTATTACTGTTGACTGTTTGGGCAAGAGGGCTAAAGGGAAGCAAATTATTTGTTTGTAGTTTTTAAGTGACTCAAATGCCTTCAAGCACAAGTATAAGACCATTAACAAATCACAAGGAATCAAAGCAGTTCATCTTATTCAACAAAGCTATGATCAGTTAGGAAGAGACAAAACTGAACAGGGCTTGCCCTGGGCCGGAAGGTCAGTAAACCTTAGCAGTTTGTATTCCTGAGAATCAGGAGGCTCTTAAGCAGCAAGTGCAAGGTTCTGCTGTCATGTTTGTGAAAACATTCAGAACAGGTGAGAGAAACTAAATTGTGTGTGCATGTGTGTATTTTCTCCCTCCTCCTATCTTTAGGCCACACTTCCATGTCAAACCACGCTCAATTTTGCCCCATATAGACTGACTAAAAGTCAAAAAATTAAAAAGTTCTGTTTTACAACAATTTACCTAGTGCCTACTAGTCCTAGGTAGTCACTGTCCTAGCTAGCACTCCACATTTAGACCTCATTTTACTGGGCAATATTATTCTCACTTTTTTTTTTTTTTTTTTTTTGGTGGTACTGGGGTTTGAACTCAGGGCCTGCACCTTAAGCCACTCCATCAGCCCTTTTTTTGTGATGGTTTTTTTCGAAATAGGATCTTGCAAACCATTTGCCCAGGCTGGCTTTGAACCTCGGTCCTTCTGATCTCTGCCTCCTGAGTAGCTAGGATTATAGGCAGGAGCCACCAGCACCCAGCTCTCACTCTTTATAGATACTAATACTCAGAGCCAGTAAGGTTATATGGCTTCTGACAAAATCAAATTCTGTGCCGTGCTTATAAAAACATATCCCAGGGATAGAGGTGCAGCTCAAGAGGTAGAGCACCTGTCTAGCAAGCACGAAATCCTGAGTTCAAACCCCAGTACCACCAAAAAACAAAACTAAATTAAAAACAAACAAAAAGCATCCCACTGACCTAGTCTGCAGTGAATTTGCCCATAGCATGGGCAACAGTCACATGCTATCCAAACTGCACTTTGGCCCAGGTTCCCTGATGCCCTAAGAAAACTGGAGTGCAAGTTTCCTCCCCCCAGGAATGACAACCACCTCTCTTTGTGGCTTATTAAGTCCCTGCAGCTGTCCAGAAGTAGACCACACTGGAAAACACTCTCTGCCAGCTGTAACATACAGAACTTCTTCCCTCAACCCAGAAAACCGAGCAGTGACTCTGCTCTTTATCAAATGCTATGGCAAAACAACTCGCCGGGAAGACGAGTGACACCTCACACTAGGACACACGCAAGGAATCAAAACACACATGTCTATTAATAGTAAAGCCATAATATCATTTGGCAGTCTCAAAACACTTTACACTATAAACTTGTTTTCATTTTGTTGTTATCATTTCCACTATCTCTCTTTCAAGGGATTTGAAAGGGAAAGAAAAATAAACATCAATTCTTTCATTCATTCATTCATTCAATCACTGCAAAGAGTGAGAGATCAAAGCCAGACTCTGCCTTGGTAGGCTGAGATTACAGTCATTTTTGCTAACTTCTCTTATAGGTCAACTGATAATATTCTGTGAAAGAGTTCCTCTGATAAGAGGAGGAAAAAATACTATTTTTACAGTTAACAAGACTGTCTACTCCCCAAAAATCTCAAGGAATCAAAAAAGAAAAATCCCAATGAATCATTATCATCAACAAAATCATACTAGAATAGAGTTAAGCAAAATGAAGAGGTTCAAAAACGTGCAAAAGAATTATAGTAATTTTGTACATCGATCATTCCCTACTGGAAAATACACTGAAAAAGAGGTTGCATTTGCAATAGAAACAAAATACATCAGATGCTTAGCAACACATAAGGATAAGTTTAACAAAAGACATGTAAGAACTTTATAGCAAAAACCACAGTCCTTAAAAAGGCACAGAAGTTTTCTGGTGGAAAATTGAGAAGTAGAAACATGACACACACACATATAAATCAAATAGGTATAATCTAACCCTAACAGACATAAGACTATCAAAAAGCAAAAGCAAGGGGTT
Organism: Castor canadensis; assembly: GCF_047511655.1. Classification (NCBI taxonomy): domain Eukaryota; kingdom Metazoa; phylum Chordata; class Mammalia; order Rodentia; family Castoridae; genus Castor; species Castor canadensis. The sequence continues at coordinate 27,821,176 of NC_133392.1, read as the reverse complement.
GGAGATTTAGCTCAGTGGAAGAGCGCTTGCCTGGCAAGTGTAAGGCCCTGAGTTCGGTCCCCAGCACCGGAAAAAAAAGGAAAAAAAAAAAAAAAAGCAAGCTAGGGGCATGGCTCAAGGGATCAGGCACCTATAAGCATGTGGCCTTAAATTCAAACTCCAGCGCTGCCCCCTCCCAAGCACCAATATTTAAAATAGTATGCAAATGAAAAGATCTATCAGTACAATAAAATTCAGAGTTTAAATATAGATTGAACATACATATATACATATGTGTGTACATATGTCTAACCTTAATACATAGAAAACCAAGCAGTCCAAAACAAAGGGAAAGAGAAGAATTTTTTAACAAAATATGTAATAACTAAGCAACTATTTAGGGGAAAAACAAGTAAATTCATCTCTTTGCATAAAAAAAAAAAGGTTATGTTGATGAAAATGTTAACTATTTAAAAAACAAATTCTAGGTCAGGCACTGGTGGCTCACGCCTGTAATCCTAGCTTCCAGGAAGGTAGGGATCGGGAGGCTCGAAGTTCAAGGCCAGCCCGGGCAAATAGTTCAGGAGACCCTATCTCAAAAAAACTCATCACAAAAAATGGCTGGTGGAGTGGCTTAAGGTGTAGGCCCTAAGTTCAAACCCCAGTACTGCAAAAAAGCAAAAAAAAATGAATAATGTTATAAGAAAATTAGTTGTAATCAAAGAGAGAATTTATCAGGTCTGTGAAAGAATTATAAATTTCTCAGCTTCGAGGGCTGGAGGAGTGGCTCAAGTGGCAAAGCCCTGAGTTCAAAGCACAGTACCATTCTCAGCTTTGGGGGGAAAAAGAGGGAATGCTGGGTGCTGGTGGCTCATGCTTGTATTCCTAGCTACTCAGACGGCACAGATCAGGAGGATGGAGGTGGAAGCCACCCTGGGCAAGTAGTTCACAAGACACTATCTTGAAAATACTCAACACAAAAAAGGGCTGATGGAGTGGCTCAAGCTGTAGAGCACCTGCCTAGCAAGTGTGAGGCCCTGAGTTCAAACCCCATTATTGTCAAAAAAAAATGGGGGAAAAAAATCACAAGACTGGCTTCTAACAGTAAAAACAACTGCCTGAGAAAAAATATTTACATCAAAGATGACAGACTGGAGTATAAAACTTAAGACCCACTAAGATTCCAAATATAAGAAAAACATCAAGACCCCAGTGAAAAATGGATAGAGTAGGAAGAGATAATGTGACAGGTGAAACAAGCATGGGAAAATATTTCTTCTAGTCAGAGGTAAAGGAGATGCAAAATAACACAACTCTGACATACCATTATATACCCACTAAAACACCAAAGATTTTTTAAAATTCTCACATGAAATTGCTTCATTCTTTACTGTTGTACTGCAACTTGGCCCAACACCTTTGCAACCATAACCTTTGATCCAATAATGCCTATCTCGAGGCACTAATTTAAAAAAAAAAAAGTATAGTATGGTTTGTGACGTCGTAAAGCTGTTACCCAAAACGTGTTGCACTGCTCGTTATGCACCTATTCTGTTAGGATCAGTAAGATTGCGACTGGTAGAGGGGACGTACTCGAAGAAAAGTCTTAATGGAAATACTTAAGAAGAGGTGATGGCACAGATATTTATGTTTTAAAAAAAAAAAGTTTCTTTGATGTTATTCCACTGTATTACAATCAGGTAGAATAGGGTGCGATCTGAAAGCTTTTATTTCCCCAATTCATACTTTTCCTTCCTTCCCATTTAACTGCTTAAATGATTGGGGAAAGGTTTTCATTCACAGGTCTCAGCACTACCAAAAACAGACCAAACTACAATACCCTGGGCATGGCCTGGACCTAAAGCAGACTCCTGCCTCAAGCAGGTACCTTTTCTGAGTCCTTTGCCTGTATCAAGTCATAAACTAGAACTAAGGGCTTTCTCTTTTAGGATCTGAGCCCTGAAGCCTAACAGCCTTTAGAAAAGAGTAGGGAGGCCAAAAGTCCACAAAAGCACTGACAGTCCTCTTCGTGGACCTGAGCTGGAGGAGTGGTCCAAAGCACGTCGACCACAGACCGCAGCGTGGCTGCTCTGGGCTCAGGAACAGGGCAAACCTCTGCGAAGGGAGCTAAGATGGTTACAGACTGAGGGGCCGCCCACAGGGAGGGATGCTTTTGGAGGCTTCCTCAAACCCGGGTCTTGGAGAGTCGAGCACTGGGATCCCCGAGGGTGCTCGGGGAGGGGTTTCGGCGGAGGCCGGTGTGGGCCTTGGAATTCGGGGTGTGACAGTGCCCTGGGCCGACCAGGCCGCGGCGCCCCGCCCTTTCCCGGGACGCTGGCCGGCCCGGGGCGGGGGGCGGGCGGCGAGCGGGCGCTTACAGGTCGGTGCCGAGCCGCGTGAAGCCGGAGTTGAGCGAGGCCCGGGCTATCCGGCGCCACAGCAGGTCACAGCTGGTGAAGCGCCGCAGCCAGCGGCACACCTGGGCCAGGCGGCCGAGGGCCCGCACGTCCAGGTAGGAGCAGATGAGCAGCAGCAGCTCCTCCGGCAGGCGCCACAGAGCCGGCCCCGCCGCGGGGCGAGCGGCCGCCTCCCCCTCGGCCGCCGCCGCCGCCATGGCCGCTCCGGTCCCCGCGAGGCCGCCCCACGCTTGAGCCCCTCGTCCCTGCGCTCTCCCCGGCCTGCCATCGTCCCGCCGACCAGTCCGGACCCTCCGTTCCTCCTCCTGGCCATCGTCGCTCCCTTGGGCCGCCCTCCCGGCCCCTACGCTACCCTCATCTCGCTTCACGGTGCTTGTCGCTCCATCTTCCGCGCTCCCTCCTCCGCCTCCTTCCCGCCCCGGGCCTGCCCTAGCTCCTTCCTCAGCTCCCGGCCCCGCCGCCGGCTTCGCCCGCTGCGGCCCTGGCTTCCCTTCCGCCCCGCTTCCTCTTCCGCCTTGCCCTGCGTCCGCTTTCCCCTTCCCCTTCCTTCGCTTCCCCCGCACGACCCTAGCGTCCTGCAGTTTCCTCGCCTCCCCGCCCTCGCCCTCGCCCTCGCCCGGCCCACGGTTCCCGGGGGGACCCGGGCGGCCCTGGCTGCCCATGAGCGGCCGCGGGGCCGGCCCGACGCGTAGCCGAGCCACCGCCCCGGGAGGAGGCGACACCATGTCGGACCGGGTCACATGGGGCGGCGCGGGCCGAGGCCTGGGCCCGCCCCTCACACCTGCGGCTGTGGAGCCACTTCGGGGCGCTGGCACCCCCATCCCTTGGGCCGTCAGGAGCTGCTGGTGGAAGCACATGCCTTCTTCATTCAACAACCTTGATGCAACGCTTGCCCGAAGGCCCCTCCTAAGGCCACAAGAAGAGCCTCCACCTTCAGGAAGCCTCAAGTCACAGTCCCTGCCCTCAAGAAGCATGTCGTTGGGTGGCTTTCTCACCCAGGGAATTTTCCTCTTCCCCAGATGTTGCTCCTGTCCACAGGCCACATACCAGAGTACTAGGAAACTGCAAGCCCTGGAAGTTTGCAGGTCCTTTTGTCTGAGTTCTAACACAGGATATGAACCTGACTACTTAGATACACGTGAGAGGTTGCAATCTACTGGATCGATAACTCCCAATACTTCACGTGTCAGGAAATGGTTGAGCTAGGGCTTCTTATTAGTCACCACCCAATTGCAAGTTGATTCTCTAAGATCACCCTAAATCCATTGGAGTCACAGGACACCATTCTCAATGGAGAGCTACTGAGGTTGATATAACCCATCTTAACACCCGTTTACAGGGAGCAAAAATGAGTGAGAAATCAATCCTGAAAATTACTCAACACCTAGCAGAGCCAAGGAGAGAGAAGGGAAGCCACCATGATGTATTACATACACATTACAATATGCAGAAGCATCCTGTAACAAGGTCAGACCGGAATCTGGCTTTGCCCTAGATTCTTTTTGATCTTAACAAAACAACAACAAAAAAACCCACCTATCTTGGCCTTTTAGTGTTCTCAGTCTATAGTGGAGATAATGCCTCTGCCTTACTTTCGAAGGATAAATGAGATGATCCCTATAAAATGCTTTGAACTTCTCTGAGAAAATTCTCAATAATAGTTACAGGTCAAATCCTGTTAGAAACACAGGCACATACAAACTCCCAAAAATACAACAAAGGCTTTGTGCAGAAAATTTCACGTTGCAAGCCACGGTTTATTAAAAAGAATATTTGGTATATTTCAGTACAGCTAAAGAATTTAAACAATCCCTTGGAGATCATTATAAAGAAATGTATTCCCAGGTATTATACTGTTATTGAAGTAGGAATACTGAAAATTGAGGTAACTATCATCAATTTGACATTTACATATTTTCTTAGGTTTGTGTACTGTGAGCCACTGGAGGAGGACAGATATTAATATAGTATATGATTCCTGCATTCCGTGTTCAAACTTATGTAGACACATTGAACTATTTTTTTTAGCCCTTTGTTTACACAAAGTAATGTTGAGTAGTTCATCCTTGTTGATTGTACATAGTGTTTAGTGAAGGCCTTGAAGGCACAAAAAAATAGTGAACTCAATAAATAATCAGGATTAAAATCTGCAAACAAATACAATTTATCCTTTTTCCATATTGTTTTTATTGATGGAGAAATTAAACCATCATTAGAAATAACAAATTGTAGACCAGTGATGGCACACACCCATAATCCTAGCATTCAGGAGACTGAAGCAGATCAATTGCCAGTTCAAGGCCAACCTGGGCTACATAGGGAGAACATGTCTCAAAAATAAAAATTAAGTTGGGCACCAGTGGCTCACACCTGTAATCCTAGCTACTCAGGAGGCAGAGATAGGAGGATCGCAGATTGAAGCGAACCCAGTCAAATAGTTCATGAGCCCCTATCTCAAAAAGAACCCATCACAAAAATGGGCTTGTGGAGTGGCTCTAGGTATAGGCTTTGACCACACACACAAAAAAAAGTCACCAAGATCTGCTCTATATTTATATGAATCCACCGTCTTTGCCATATTCAAAAATAAAACATTTTTATTTCATATGAAACTATTTCAAGCAAGCGCTGATTAAAAATAGTTACTTTATGCAGAACAGACTGGAAGGAAATAAAAAATGCTAGAAATGGTTGCCTATGAGAGGTGAAATTATGGGTAGTTCTAGTTGCTGCTGCTTTATACTTTTCTGCATTTTCTAAGTTTTCTGCAGTGACTATGTATTACATTGATAATCTTTTTTGGGTTTGTTCTTTTTTTTTTTTTTTTTTTTAATTGGGGTTTGAACTCAGGGCCTACACCTTGAGCCACTCCACCAGCCTCTTTTTTTGTGTGATTGATGTTTTTGAGATAGGGTCTCATAGACTATTTGCCTGGGCTGGCTTCGAACCTCAATCCTCCTGATCTCTGCCTCCTGAGTAGCTAAGATTGCAGGCATGACCAATAATAATTTTTTAAAGGAAAAAAAAAAAGATATTTACAGCCCGAATGTAAAAAAAAAAAAAATTCAATTAAGCTGTTGTGGTTTTTGTTTTGTTTCTATTTATTTGTGGTAATGGGCTTTAAACTCAGGACTTTGCTCTTGCTAGGCAGACACTCTACGACTTGAGCACACCTGCAGCCCAGTTAAGCTGTTTTGTTGTTTTGGTGCTGAGAATGAACTCAGGGTTTTGCACAATGCTAAACACGTGCTCTACCACTGATCTACACCCCCTCATTTTAATATTTTAAAAGTTCATTTTGCAGATCTCCCATGCAGAAGAATTCGAAATAATTTATGTAGATACTTCACTCTCAAGGAGGTGGAGCTTAACTCCCTAGTAGGTAAAGGATGCACTTAGTGACTTCCTTCCAAAGAGTACAATATGGAAGGGAGAGGGGTAATTTTACAGTGGAGAAGTCTGAAAAGCACTACTTCAGTCAGGTGATCAAGGTCAACAATGATAAGTCAAGTTGATAGTAAGTACCCTTGAGGCTGGGGAAGTAGCTCAATGATGGAGCATTTGCTTAACATACTCAAGGCCCTGGATTTGATTCACCCCAGCACTGCAAAAGAATAAGATAAGTACTATTGGTATGGAGTAATGGAAATGATGCTTTAGCTCTATTGTCTTCCTCCCCAGAACCCCTAATGGCAGTTTAGTGATGAGAAAAAACATCACAAAAATCCCAATTGGGAGACATTCTACAAAACAATTGACCAGAAATCCCAAAAAATCTTAAGATTATCAAAAACAAGGAAAGTCTGAAAAACTATCACTGGCAAGAAGAGCCAAAGGAGACATAATGGACTAAATGTAATGTGGTATCTTAGACAGGATTCTGGAGCAGAAAAGAACAGAATATTAAAGTTTTTATAAAGTTAATTTTAGCCTTTTGTTTTCTTCACAGAAAAGTCTTTGCAAAAACTGACTGTCATAGCTGGGTGCTGGTGACTCACACTTGTAATCCTAGCTATTCAGGAAGGAGAGATTAGAAGATCATCATTCTAAGCCAGCCCGGGCAAATAGTTCGAGAGACCCTATTTCAAAAAAATCCATCACAAAAAATGGGGCTGGTGGAGTGGCTCAAGGTGTAGGCCCTGAGTTCAAACCCCAGTACTGAAGAAAAAAAAAATTGTACTAGAAAGACTCATTTTCCAAAAGTTATAAAATCATTCCAAGACACTGTCCTGACTTTGTAACTGAGAAAACAGACATTACTAATTGCTAATTTTTATGTGTATGCATTTAAATACATATTATGTAAATACACATGTATATAGAAGTTAAGGACACTCTATAATGAACAGAAGAGCAAGTAAGGCAGAGGGCAGGAAATATAAAATGTAACTTTGTAAGAAAAAAGTGCAGATTTCCAGCAGAATTGCCAGGTAAGTAATACTCTCCCTAATCAGCCAGTCAGCATAGCCTCCTTTGTGTGAATAGGTGATGTCCAAAGAAGTTTGAAACAAAATACAGAACCTAACAATTGGGCTCTAAGATAAATTACTGGATTGCCATCTGACAACAAATGGTGTGATTTTTCTGATCTCTACCAATCAGAAGACTGAGTCATTGGGCAGCAATGATGGAAAATATAAAACCTGAAGAAAACAAGGCTCTGATTCTTTTTTAAAGGATCAATAAATAAAACCAGCCAATCACTACTAAGATAGAATATGTACAAATATGATCTCACTAGTTCTTTTCCAAGAAATGAGTAAAAATTGAGTTCCAGGAAAAGCTTGCTCCCAAGGCATCGTTAGTTCTTCCAGAAGAAAGTGCCAGGTTAAATATAAAATTCTTATTTCTAGTTTCATTATTATTATTAATGTTATTTAATTATGTCTAACTTCATGTAATTTTTTTTTCATTTAAGACATTTATTAACACTGAATGAAACCAAAGGTTATCATTTACTTACCTTGTCTTAGGTTTCAGATCCCATTAAAAATGTGAAAAAACACAAAAGACAACTTTCCTGAAGTATCATTCAGTTACATTATCTTCAATAGATGATGTAGACAGTGTTCAGTTATTAAATATGAACACAAGATTGGATATTGAAGGAATAAGATAGTTCTTTTTTTTTTGCTTATGACTAGCAAAAAAATGTATGTACATACACATATATACACATAAAGCCAGGTGGCCTGTAATCCCAGCACTCGAGAGGCTGAGGCAGGAGGATCTCAGGTTTGAGCTAGCATAACAAGACCCTGTCTCAAAAACTTAAAATAGGCTGGTGGAATGGCTCAAGTGGTAGAGCACCTGCCTAGCAAGTGCAAGGCCCTGAGTTCAAACCCAAGTACCAGATGCAAAAAAAAAAATTACCCATTTTAGCCGGGCATTGGCAGCTCACACCTGTAATCCTAGCTATTCAAGAGGCAGAGATCAGGGTTGTTGTCAGAAGCCAGCCTGGGCAAATAGTTTGGGAGACCCGATTTTGAAAAAAAAAATCACAATAAAGGGCTGGTGGAGTGGCTCAAGGTGTAGGCCCTGAATTCAAGCCCCAGTAGCACTAAATAAATAAATAAATAATAAAACATATACACAAATGAACATACTAAGTAAAGAGCAGTTGTGCTCATCAGACCAAAGTTTCATGTTATACTTTGAGAAACTGCAACTGCTTCTAGAGTATATATATTCTCTGTAATGTGCATTTCCCCCTTTCCTATAGCAGCTGTTTCAAACAGAGGGATGAATGAAAAAAATCTCCACAATAGAGAGAAAAACAGGAAAAAGTCCAAGTTAGCCCCCAGGGATTTTCACAGCTTCAGTGGATTGGCCTAGAAAGAAGTGCAGCTTGAGCTTCTTCCTTTAGAGTGCAAGTGCTGGTTAGAGAAGTTCCCAAACACATGAAGCTTAGCAAGACCACCTACTCCTCACACAAGACAATGGCCACTGGATCACCAAACTCTGTTGCTTACAGGCAACTCCAGCTCTCCTTCCAACAGATGACAGGCTTTCTACTAGAAGAGCCTTCCAGCAAGAGTGAGAAAACAAATGTTGAACTTCACATCTGCATTAGGAGCTCATAAATTAGGAGCAAAATGGGCAAAATAAAAAGCTGAAATGGAAGTCCATCTGATAATAAAATCAAGCAATGGTCACCTTGAGACCCGCCCTCATGAAATAGTTAAGGGTTCAAACCCTCATTTGGCAATGGCATGGCCTCCACCTGTGAAAGAGCCACCAAAAGTAGAGGGACTTTGGCCCAGACGCTGGATTCCTTACACATAACCAAGCATGGTGGATGTGTGGCATCACTCAGGAGATTTCCTCTGTAATATGTCAAGATTTTCATTGCTTATGCTACCCAGCAATGGGAAAGGACCCAAAGAGTCAGGCTCCATAACTCACCTAACTCTTCCAGAATAATTAAGGTCAACCAGATGTTCCAATTTCCCTGATTTGAGTCTTTAACTCATGTATGAGATAGCATGTTGAATCAGAATTTAAGTAAAGTAGTGTAAAGCAGTAATATTTAAGAGTATCTTGTAGGCTAAGAAAATTAAAGCTTATGTCAACTATTAAAAGGATCTTCTCAATACGGTGTCTTACGTTAGTCCGAATAGGAGATCAATGAACAACAGAATTTAAATGTGTAAGCCATGTACATCATGGAATCTGTACAGAGACTGAGAGGAAGTCATTGAAAGTCTTGGCATCATACAACTTGCACAATTCTGATTAAAAAAAAGAACTGCCAATTTTGATAAGTTTTTAAAGTTTTAAAACTTCTAGAAAATAAAATTTCAAATTTTTCAAGAGCTTTCCGTGTTATATTTAAAATCATTTGTTGAAAGTGCCCATGACAAGCTGGGTACTGTTGATTCACACCTGTAATCCTGGCTACTTGGGAGGCTGAGATCAAGAAGATCATGGCTGGAGGCCAGCCCAGGCAAATAGTTCATGAGACCCTATCTCCAAAATAACCAGGACAGAATGGACTGGAGATGTCACTTGAGCTGTACAATACCTGCTTTGCAAGTACAAAGCCCTGAGTTCAAACCCCAGTCTCATTTCACCCCCACCCTGCAAAAAAAGAAAGTACTCATAAAGGAGTCACAGAAACAACCCAAGAAGAAACAAAACACTGACAAAGTATAAAAGTGTTGGGAACAGGCCAGGCACAGTGGCACACATCTGCTATTCCATAGGCCGAAGATTCTGGTTCAAGGAAAACCAGTTCAAAAACTTGACAAGCCAGCGCCGGTGGCTCACTCCTGTAATCTCAGGAGGCAGAAATCAGGAGGATAGAGGTTTGAAGCCAGCCCTGCAAGCGTGAGGCCCTGAGTATAAAACCCAGCATCAAAAAAAAAAAAAAAAGTTGGTAAGATCCCACTAGGTTTACCCCTAGTAAAAGGTAGGTGGCACATGGCTGTCATCCCAGCTCTTCAGGAAGCAAACCAGGATGGTCATCCAGGCTGGCCTAGGCAAAAATGAAAAATATCTAAAGAAAAAAAGGGCTGGAGATGTGGCTCAAGTGGGCCTTGAGTCCAAACCCTAACTGCAATATATATATATATATATATTTTTTTTTCTTCAGTACTGGGGCTTGAACTCAGGGCCTTCACCTTGAGCCACTCCACCAGCCCTATTTTTGTGAAGGGCTTTTGGAGAGAGGGTCTTTCAGACTATTTGCCTGGGATGGCTTCAAACTGTGATCCTCCTGATCTCTGCCTCCCAAGTAGCTAGGATTACGGTCATGAGCCACCTGTGTCTAGCTAACAGTGTGTATATTTGTGAGGGGATAAAAAGTACATTTGTGGGCTTTAGCTGTATATACCAAATATCTCTGTTAGCCTTTATAGAGGGGAATTGGGTGGATGGGGGGTCAGTTTCTTCCATGCCATTATATACCTTTTGAATTTTTAGTTATTAACTATTATTTATCAAAAAACTAAGTTTTATCTTTGTGTGTGTGTGTGTGTGTGTGTGTGTGTTTTACTGAGGATTGAACTAGGGCCTCACAAATTCTAGGGAAGGGCTCTACCACTTGACCTATGTCCCACCCCAATAAGTTTTATTTCTAAGAGGTGACTCTAAATCATGAAAGGTGACCCAAGTAGCATGTTTTAGTGAATAGAAGAAGCTATAATGAAAGAAATTGCTGCCAGGCACCTGTGGCTCACGCCTGTAATCTTAGCTACTTGGGAGGCTGAGTTGTGGATCAAGTGGTAGAGCTCCTGCTTTGCAAGCACAGAGCCCTGAGTTTTTAAAAAAAGAGAAAGAAATTGTTATTACTTTGCAGTTGGTGAGCTCCAGTGGAGGGAGGGATTGCAGTGTGTTAACTGACATGTCCAAAGGTAATTCAAAATTAATACTCAGATTCTGAAAATACAGTGATTACTGACAGAAAGAAAAAGAATAAAGTCCATTCCACTACATTTAAGTAAGTAATCATATGTAAGGAAAAGCAACTAAACTGGGAGAAAATACAAGAACTCACCTAAAAACTATAAAAAATAAAAAGAGAAAGAAAATTGTTTGTGGAATAAAAAGACTTCAGAATGTTTAATATCACAGTAAAACATACAAATTTCCAAATGAAGTGCACCATATCTAGAAATCAGTTAAACAATTTCCATTTTTAAGCCTTGACTCATACACACCCCCTCAAGACATTCCCCCATAAGAAGCCTAGGAGACAATAAAGATAATTCTGAACTTTTATGACTATTTCTTTGTTTTTAGGGGTCACTCTTTGCATTTTTACTGCCCTAAATTTACCTTTTCAAGTCACAGCAATGCTGATTGGGCTTCTTTTTCTTTTTTAGTTTGGTTTCCAACCAAATCTTTTGTACATTTCTGGAATTTAAGCCACCTCAGTTTCTGCTACTTATCTATAACACCATTGCTTTGAAGGATTTAAGTGGGTTTTTTTTTTGTAATACACTTAGATTAAGAGTTATCTGAGTTGAGAATAACCTGTTTGAGTTGAAGATGGACAATTTTTTAAATTTTTTTATATTTTTAATTTAATTTTTTTTAAATCTTGAGTTGTTTTGATTTCCCCTAAGAGCAGTAATCTTCAGCAAGTGATATTTTTAAAATGCTCCAAACACACCACAAAACATTCCAAGTGATTTTAACTCCTGAATGAGGTTGGGCTACCTGAGTGATTCTCTCTCTTCTCTTCTTTGGCAGAAAGGATTAGAAACGTCCACAGAACTTGCTCTCTATTAAAGTGGAGTGCTGTGCATTCATTGGCAAGAGGTGAATTGTTTTCAGATTACATGCGAAAGAGTGTGTGTGTGTTTCTTTCCCACATCAAAGACTTGGATGGAAGCAGTTCTGAGTATTGCCAGGGATGCAAGAATTGGTGCTAAAGTGATTAACAAAATTGCTTTTCTGTAAAAGAAGCACAAAACATTACCTAGGGATTAGAGGAGGAGAGGGCAAGATTAAAGGTGATGTTGAATTTTGGGTAGAATATCTTATCCATCTTTTTCAAATCATGCTTCAAGGATTCTGTGGCCCCTCCTTAAGGAAACCTGAACAAATCAAAGCCCTGCTTTTGCAAGTTTTGTACACAAGGCACTGACAAGGTAAAATTAACACTATTAACATAAGCCACTCTCACTCAGTCAGTGACTTTCATATCTTTATCTTACACTACAGATACATTCTGAATGCATTTTATTCCCCCCACGCACCCACACTACTAATCAAAGTCTCTTTCGTTTGCCTCATTGTTTTGTTTGGTTTGTGTGCCCATCTGTTGGGCTTAAATGATAGTTTTATAGAATTTCTGGGGTGGTTGTTCTGTTTTGGTAATTTTTGACTCCATTAGCTAGCATCTTTTTTTTTTAAAATAATATTCCTTTTTAAATGTATCTTTCACAGTCAAAACCTTGGAATAGCTCAAATGTTGAAAAAGTCTTAGAGGGCTAGGGATAGAACACAGTGGGAGAGCGCTTGCCTACCAAGTATGAGGCCCTAGGTTCAACTCCAGCACTGCCAAAACCACACATTCTAAATAGTGAAGGAAAGATCATACAGCAAACCTCACAATTCCTAGGTTAAGAAATTATTTTAAGGGGTATCTCTTAAATGCCCTAACATTCTCTGTCACTTTCAGTCAATTTCAAGAACCAAACTTGGTTTCTTGTTTCTTCCATGCAGTCCTAACCTCATTCTGTCAATCAGACAGGCAGAAACATTTAAGAACATATAGCTGTTCTCTTTGGAGAAACTTCTTTCTCCTTGGTTTCTTCTTTTAAAACACTGTCCAAAAAAGAAATAAAACATGTATTGGTAGATGTCAAAAACAAAGTTAAGTGAAATAAGCAAAATAGAGTGATTACATATATGATATCATTTATGAAAAAAGTTAACACAAAACAATATCATAATTCCTTAAGGGTCATATATGCATATAAAAATAAGAAAATCGAACAGAATTACACGTCAGACTCATGGTAGTGGCTGCCTTTGGGATGTGTTTGGTGGCAGCAGTGAAAGGGAATTTTAGTTCCATGTCTAATGTTTCTTTCTTTTAAAGGGGGGAAGAAAAGCCATTAAGCTAAGATGATGTACTTAGGCATAGTTGAAGGACATGAAGTATCATTGAAATTCTCGCCTAAAATACAACAAAGTTTGAGATCTCATCTTTATTCTCCTTAATAATTCTTTATTGTTCTTCCACTTAACATACAGACACAAATTTGGACAGACACAAAATTCATTTTCGTTAAAGAACAGTAAAATCTGTTTCAAATTGATTAAATAATTCAAAGTAGTCAGTACCTCCTTTTCCCACACTACACTTTTCCTTCAGAATTAATGGACTGTGGGGAACTTTCTCTGTGTTCTTGTTTTTTTTCTCTATGAGTTCTATTAAAGAATGAGATGCAGTATCCCAGTTTACCGTGTTGAGTTAGCGCTGTACAGAAATTAATAGCCATATTGGTCTAGAAACACTAAACTTAATTTTTTTTCCATTTGTACAAGGGTAACATACTATAGTAAATATATAAGGTCTTTACATGGGTTTGAATACAGAAACTAATAAAGTATTCTCTAAATAAAAAAAAAAGAGAGAGAGAAAATTAAAAGAATGAGATGCCCTGTGAGTCCTCTGTAAAAAGAATAAATAGATCAATAAATAAATAAGCACTGTTTGCCCGACGCCCGGCGCGCACCTCCCGCAACAGTGCGTGGAGTTTGCATTTTGCAACGTTGTTTCTCCAGGTTTGCCTATTTGACTTCTTTGCTTTCGGGAACTTGTTGAGAACAATCATTTTTTATCTGCCTTTCCCTTGGGGTCCCGTAAGGTCATTGGACATAAGATAGCTGTGAAATTTGACATTGTTCCAATTTAAATGCTTTCCTCCAGCAAGTGCAAGACGGTGGCCGCTTGGGTGTGGGGCTCGCGCGGCCGGGCGGGCTCTGAGACTCGCCAGCCCTCCAGGCTTCAAAGCCTGCATCCTTGATCTCACTAAAGAATGTTTTTGAATTCTATGTCCATCTAGTGGTTGCCTGCAAAGATCTCTACTTGGCTTTTCCTTTCTTCCTTTTCTTTCACACTTGATCAGTGAGATTCTGTTTGTGATGGGGGTTTTGCCCCCCTCGGTCTTTAATTCGTTCACAGGTGGTTTCAAAGTGTCTGTCCTCAGCCACGGCTTTCTACAAACAAGCAGGAATTCGCGGGCTGCAGGCACCGATGGCGATGGCGCGCCTTCCTCTCCTCTCCTGGCTTTCTGCTCTCACTTTGAAAATAGGCCGTTTTGTGGACAGTAAAGTACAGTTCCTTTTCACAGATGAGATTAGTGGGTTGAGGGGAAGGCTGAAGGGAGGGGAGTGTTTTCTTTTTCTTTCTTTCTTCCTTTTTTTTTTTTTTCTTTTCCTAACTGGAGAGCCTTTGTGTTGTGAACTCATTTTAGCAAAGGCAATAACTTTACTTATTTTACACTCAGTTGCACCTTTGTAAGGAGGACATGGCACCCAGCAGAAGGTGCTGGGAATTTGCAGATTTGCTCCTTAAATCCGTCCCGAGCATCCCAAGGACATTCAGGGGTAAGAGTGGAAGATCAGGTGGAGACAGGGGCTCATGTGGCCCCATATCCGAGGGATGGAGTTCCATAAATTCCGGGAAGGGGTTCCGATGTGCCTCGGGTCGATTTATCTATCTATCTTACCTCCTCCTACCTCTCTGTGGGTTGAAAAACTTCTCTTCAAGTCTTAGTTCCTTTATTTGAGGCTGTACAGGAAGCGAGATTCAATCCCATGTCTATAGTAGCCGTTGACCTTTTTTTGTTTGTCTGTTTGTGGTGCTGGGGTTTGAACTCAGGGCCTACACATTGAGCCACTTCACCAATCCTTTTTTGTGAAAAGTTTTTTGAGATAGGGTCTCAAGAACTATTTGCCTGGGCTGGCTTCAAACCACAATCCTCCTGATCTCTGCCTCCTGAGTGGCTCGGATTACAGGCAAGAGCCACCATGCTTGGCTACAAATATTTTTAATATATAGAAAAATACTTTTTCTCAACTGGGGATGTAGCTCAGTGGTAGGTGCAGGGCCCTGAGTTTGATCCCCAGCACCATGAAAAAACATGTATAATTACCTTTTTATAAATGTAACATACTTTATCATAATCATTGTAAGAAACATAAAGATTGATGTTAATGCAGCAATATACCATTATTTATAATAGCCAAAACCTGCAAACAATGTAAATGTCCATAAGTGGAGAACTGGCTAAATAAATGATAATGAATTCATCTATGGAATATGTAATAATTTAAAAGAATGCAGGACTGGAAGCATGGCTCAAGTGGTAGAGCACCTGCCTAGCAAGTGAAAGCTCCTGAGTTCAAACCCCAGCTCCACCAAAAAAAAAATAGCTGGGGACTGGTATGTATCACTTCACATACTTATTTTTGTGTGTGTTGAGAGCTCTTCAAATCTACTCTCTTAGAAATGTTCAGTACATAATATGTGAGCAAATTGTCTAACCGAAATTTTGTGTCCTTTGGCCAATATTGCCCCAATCTCCAGACACCTCTCATAGCCGCCATTTTACTCTTGATTTCCTAGTTCAGCTCATTTAGATTCCACATGTAGTATTTGTCTCTTTTTGCCTGGCTTATTTCACGTAATATAATGTCTTCCAGGTTCATCCATGTCGTCACAAATGATGGGATTTCCTTCTTTTATGGCCGAATAATATTCCACTGTGTACATATACCACATTTTCTTTATCCATTCATCCATTGATGGACACTTCCATTTGGCTATTGTAATGTTGCAATGAATGTAGGGATGCAGGTGTCTCTTAAACATGCTGATTTCAAATCTTGGCTATATACCCCAGTAGTTAGATTTCTGGGTCATGTGACAGTTCTATTTTTAATTTCTTTTTCAGTACTGGGGCTTGAAAAATAGAGGCCCCTCCTCTTTTTTAATTTTTTGAGGAGCCTCCACAGTGTTTTCCATAGCAGATTTACTAATTTATATTCCTACCAACAGTGTACAAGGGTTCCCTTATCCAAATCCTCACCAAGGTTTATCTTTCATCTTTTTGATAATGGCCTTTCTGACAAGTATGAGGTGACATTCTCATTGTGGCTTTAATATTCACTTCTCTGATGATTAATGAAGTTAAGCTTTTTTTCTTTTTTTTTTTCATATGCCTATTAGCCAATTTGAGAAATGTCTGTTCAGGTTCTTTTTCCCATTTTTTAATCAGGTTATTTGTTTTCTCACTACTGAGTTATTTGAGTTCCTTATATGTTTTGGATATTAGCCCTTTTGTGACTTACAAATATGTTCTCCCAGTCTGTAGTTGTCTTGTCACTCCATTGATTGTTTCCTTTGCAGTGCAGAAGCTTTTTTACTTTGATGTGACCCTATTTTCTATTTGTCTCTTCTTGCCTGTGTTTTTTGAATCATATCCAAAAAAATATTGCCCAAACCAATGTAATGTAGATTTTGCCCTGTATTTTTTTTCTAGTAGTTTTATAGTTCCTGGTCTTACATTTATTACTTTAATCCATTTTGAGTTGATTTTTTTACATTGTGTGAAATGAGAGTATAATTTCATTCTTCTGTATACGGATATCTACTTTTCTCAGCACTATTTACTGAAGAAACTATCCCTCCCCATTGTGTGCTCTTAGCATCTTTGTCAAAAATCAATTGACTGTAAATGTGATGATTTGTTTCTGGGCCCTCTGTTCCCTTGGTCTGTGTGTCTGCACTTACACTGATACCATACTGTTTTGACTGCCAGAACTGTGTAGTAGATTTTGAAATCATGGGGCATGATGCCTCCATCTTTATTCTTTTTGCTCAAGATTGCTTTGACTGTTCAGGGTCTTTTGCAGTTCCATATGAATTTTGGGATTTATTTTCTATTCCTGTGAAAAATTTCACTGGAATTTTGGGCTGGCGGAGTAGCTCAAGTGGTAGAGCATCTGCCTCACAAGTCACAAGTGTGAGGCCCTGGGTTTAATCCCAGGGCCACACACACACACACACACACACACAAAAAAAAACCTGAAAATTTAAACCCATTAAACAATAACACCCTATTCTTCCTGTCCCCCTCCCCAGCTCCTGGTAACCTCTACTCACCTTTCTGTATCTATGTATATGATTATTCCAGGTACTACATTTGAGTAGAATCATAAAATATTTGTCCTTTATGTATGGCTTATTTTACTTAGCAAAATGTCTTCAAGTTTTATCCATGTTGTAGTATGCATTTGAATTTCATCCTTTTAAATGCTGATCAATACTCCATTATGTATACACACATACATATGTATTACATATATGATATATACCACATTTTGTTCATCTATTCCTCTCTCGATGGACATTTGAGTTGCTTTCTTCTTTTGGCTTGTGAATAAATGCTAATGAACATTGGTGTACAAATAGCTATTCAAGTTCTTGCTTTCAGTTATTTGGGGTATATACCCAGAATCTGCTGGATCTGCTGGGTCACATATCAATAATCTTTAACTTTCCAAAACCACCATTTTGTTTCTATAGCATTTTATACTCCTGCCAGCAATAGACAAGGGTCACAGTTTCTCCATATCCAGGCTAATACTTGCTTTCTGTTGGTCATATTACACACATATATACGCACGTACATAAATATGTACGTGCGTATATATACAGAAAACATCATAATGGTTTTGAAGTGTTTATATACTTTTTAAAATTAAAAGAATTGTCACTCAGGAGCAAGTGTGAGGCCCTGAGCTGGCTTTGAACCATGATCTTCCTGATCTCTTCTTCCTGAGTAGCTAGTATTACTGGAATGAGCCACTGGTTCCCAGCTCCATCTTGAATTCTTAACCCTTTGCTTAAAACTTGGACTGTGTAGTGTTGTCAAGCTGGCTCTTCATACCTTTATTTAAAAGATATCCACAGGGCTGGCTGAGCAGCTCAGGTGGCAGAATGCCTGCCTAGCAAGTGTGAGGCCCTGAGTTCAAGCCCCAGTATTGCCAAAAAAAAAAAAGTATCCAAGAATAACATAATTACTGAGAAACTGAAAAAGAAATTTGGGGGGTGAGGGGCTTGGGGTATAGCTCAAGTGATAGAGCGCCTGCCTAGCAGGCATGAGGCACTGAGTTTAAACCCCAGTACCATAAAAAATAAAAGAAATTAAAAATTCAAGAGGAGGAAACATCCAAGATTAAATGGCATGCTGCTACTTTCTCTCTCCTGAGCTGCCTAGTTCTCTGTTGGCATGCTTAGTTATCAGCTGCTATAGTCTGTGCTCTCACAGAACTTTAGACTTGGGAATTCTGGACAAATTAGCTGTATCTCTCTGTTACTCACAGATGTTTAGCCCACACACACACACAAGGCTTCCTGGTCAGCCCCCACCATGGGCTCTGCCTACCTTCCAACATTCTGATTTCCCCTCACCTCTCTCCATTCTTACTGCCCTAATAAATTTTTCATTCCATCCAACTGGCTTATTTTCCTCTATCCCAAACAAACAGCATATGTTGTGGAAAGGTCTTGCAACTTGGAGTCAGACAATCTGGATTTGAACCCTGGGTCTGCCATTGCTTTATTAGGTGCTCTTAGGCAAAGTATTTAATCTTGTTGAGCCTCAGTTTCCTCATCTGCAAAATAGGGATAGCAAAGCTTAGTTCACTCTTCTATGCATATATCAAAACAGACAACAGGATGTAAAAGAAGTTAGCACAAAGCAGAGCCTACAGTGAGTGTTTGACAGGTAACGGGAAGTTTTTGTTTGTCCCAGGCTCAGAGACTTTGCTCCCACCTGTTCTCTTTCTGGAAAAGTCTTCATCTGAATCCTGCCCATCCATCAAAGCAAACTCATGTTTTACCCTGCCTAAAAGCCTTCCCACACAAATCCTAAGCACTCCCACTAGACTGTTAGCTTGGTATTTGTCTACACTACCTGGTATTGTTTGTGCTTCTTACTGTGTACTTTGCTTCTCCAAGTAGCCTGTCAAAGGGCAGATGCCGCTTCTATTGCTTCTTCCTCCCACTTCACATTTCCCCCACAGCATCAAGAATGTTTTACTCACAGAAGATGCTAAATAAAGATTTGTGATTAACGCTTTTCACTCCCCCACACCTCAGGTCCCTGACAGTCCTTCCAGATGGACTCTCTTGGGACAGTCCTCAGGGAGCCCCAAAATCAGTTTTGTACAAACAACAATTATAACTAGAATTTCCTAGATTACAGTAGCCTATAAGGTAAACAGAATTTTATTTTATTTTACTTTTTGCAGTACTGGGCTTTGAACTCAGAGCCTACACCTTAAGCCACTCCACCAGGCCTTTTTTGTGATAGGTTTTTTTTTCAAGGTAGGGTCTCATGCACTATTTGCCTAGGCTGGCTTTGAACCTCGATTTTCCTGATCTCTGCTTCCTGAGTAGTTAGGACTACAGGCGCCCAACTGATATGTCAATTCTTGAGGAAATGTTCCAGGTGAGACTTTGTGTAAATTATTTCCTTGGGACCAGGAATGAAACCAGGGCCTTTAGCAGGATGATGTCATTTCCTTCTTCCTTAATTATTGTCACCCAGAGCAACCCTCTTAGAAATGGTTCCCCATTGCACAATTACCTGTTTTTGGTAACCTACTGCCCTTGTGCTTCAAGGCTTAGGGGCTTTTGCTCCATGGCCTTGGTTTTGGCTTCCCAGGAAGTGTTTTGCAGTCACCTTCAGGTACCAGAGTCCCTCCAGCAAAGGGCACAATGCTTACCATAGCTCAAGGGCACCTTGGAGTGATCAGTACAAAAGAATTGTGTGTGATTCTGATTAGAAGAGACTTCAGGGCATCCTACCCTTCTCTAGCACACCCACTTGTCTCCTGACTATGGATTTCATCTATGGCTCAGTAGCCATCCCTCAGACTTAGGGTCTGTGTGCCCCACAGAGTTCACCTGCAACAAGAATGGAGCCATGTCTCTCAGCTTCCCTGGTCACTGAGTAAGCAACAGCTTTCTTTCCAGAGTGTGGGTCCGTCCTTTGTCCCAGGAAAACTTCTAGAGGTCAAGTGAATCTTGACTTAACTGTGACCCTGCATTCTTCTTTCTTTTTGGTGGACTGGGGTTTGAACTCAGGGCTTCCTGCTTGCAAAGCAGATGCTCTACCACTTGAGCCACACCTCCAGTCCATTTTGCTCTGGTTATTTTGGAAGTGGAATCTCTTGAAATAGTTGCCAGGGCTGACCTCAAACTATGATCCTCTTAATCTCAGCCTCCCAATCCCAAATAGTTAGGCTTACAGACATGAACCACTGTGCCCAGCTGACCCTAGATTCTATTAACAACATTGATTATACTCACCTCTGTCTAGCACCCTCATTCCTGGCTTGGGCGCCACAGGTCAACCTTGTTGAGTTGCTTCAGATTCACTCAATATACTGTATGAAGGTTGAGAACTACTTCCCGTGCAGTTTCCCAGGCTCTGACACTGGGTAGTAAAGGGTTGTATACAGAATCTTCTTTTTTTTTTTTCCTGAACCAGTTTCCACAGAAAGCTCTGCTTTCTCACAACCAACAGCCTCATGTCAGCAACAAACCCCAACTTGCACAGCTGACCACATTTGCAATCGTGTTGTTTGTCTGACACAAACATTAACATAAACATGGAGATAGCAATGATTTAATTTTACTTGCATTATTCTGGGCCAAAAATGGGAGTTTAATCTCGATCATACACTAGTTTGGTAGATTGTGACCTGTAACCCCAGGCACAATATGCATTTATCTTCACAGGTTTCTAATTTACCCGCCTCATCTGGAGAAGCCCTCTCTTCCCTTCTGCTAATTTTCCCACGCCAGCCATTCTGTCTCAAATACCAAGAGTTCAAACATCTCTCCTGCAAAGATCTTAACCTTGGGTCTTGGACATTTTTCCTCACTCCACGGTACCCCCTTCTCCCTGGCTTTTCTTTAGCATAACATCAACTCAGTCAAATGAAATAAACAAATATTTACAGAGTGAGGAAGGAGGGAAAGATGGGGTGGGGGACAGCTGTGATTACTGACCCATTCTGCCCCAGCTTTTCCTCACCAAGGGTGGATGGGGACCAGCTTGTAATGGCAGTCTTATTTCTTATGCTTTCCTAAAGAAGCAATGAACAATTGGAATTTAATTTTTTTTAATATATAATTTATAACAATACCAAGCAAGAAAAAGAAGAAGGAAAAAGGAAAGAAGGAAGGAAGAAAGAAAGAAATTTTGGGTTAAATCTAACAAAATATATAAATGATCCCTATGCAAAAAGACATAAGCCATATAAAGAAAAGAAGTCTCAATAATGCAGGCTTGGTGATGCACACCTGTAATCCCAGCTCTCAAGAGGCTGAGACAGGAGGATTGGGAGTTTGAGGCTAGCCTAGGCTACATTGTAAGACCCTGTCTCAAACAAAGAAAGTCTAAATAAATGGCGAGGGAGTCCACGTTATAAGGTCAGCACACAAAAGAGAATTGCTTTCCTATACAAACGCTTGGAATTTAGAATTTCAAAAAAGATACCATTTCTAAATCTTGTTCTTAGAAGTCATGTGGTTTGAATGAACACATTAGTCTGCTGATAAGCATTTTCAATTTGACTATGTTCTTTAGCCAGAAATCCAGGGTGTGAGAGTTTTTTTCCATGTAGTAGGCCAAATCCCATCCACAATTATGAGTCAGGGTGATGCTTTGAGTATCTCTCATTGTCTCTGGATTCCTCTTAGGTATTGTTTGTCAAGTCTTTTTTTTTTTCTGTAAGACTCTTTCATCCTGGCAACCAAAATTTCCATTTCTTCTTTTTAACCTTCCTGCCTCCCTTGCTTCTGGTTAGTTACTAAAGTTTCTACAGCATCTCCAGCCCTATACCAAGTCCTCCTGCCTCTGCAGCCTGGGTGACCTGTTTCCTGGTCATTATTTGGCTCCTCTGTTCTTCCTTTCCCTTGCCCTCCACTCCTTGCTCCTCCCAGCACACAGGTCAGGCCCACAAGAGTTACTTACCATGAACAATTCCTGTTTAAATTGTTTTCTCTGAAACAAATATTTGCATATGTGAACCTCACATTGGCCATATGGCTTTCCCTACATCACAGTCAGAGGAACTCTCAAATTCATATATATTTTGTGAAATGAACTTTTCCCCAGATGGTCTCTCCAAAGCACCACAGCAAGGTCAGGGCTGTGTGCTCCTTCAAAGGTTGTGGGCAGAGGTTAGAGCTGCTCGTGTTTTCTTGCTCCCATCCGCGGTCATTTCATCAGTGCACCTGATAATAGGACATAACCTGACTCTTAGCTAAAAACGCACCAGAGTTTGGGGGAGATGTTGAGTCGTAAGCTGGTATCCCCAGGGATAGGAGAGAAGCCCGCCCAGTTGCTTAAATAATGCGAATCAAAGCCCCTGCAAGCACTTCCACAGGGAGAAAGAGCAGTATGGATATTGGATCATGAGCCTGGTGTGCCTAAAAGTTTTCTTAAACATTCTCAGCTCTAGAAGGGGAAGGGGCAACGCCATATCTCTACTGGGAAACATATTTCCCCTTTTAAATCAAGAAAGAAAGAAAAAAAAAAACCCAACAACATAGCCCCAAATAGAGAATGTTTTCTTTTGTAACTGGAAGCAAACATCACTGATGGCTTTAACAGCTGCCTGCCAACATGGCCTGAGGAGCAGGCAAGCTCAAACATTTTTCGAAATCAACACATGTACAGACGTACAGTATATTAGGTCAAATTATAAATCCAGGAATAAAAGAACAAATAAACAAGGTTCAGCTTTTTCTAGGCTTCTGTGTCCAACATCAGCTAAATTAAACTCTGAAGCAGAGAAATCTGGATTCCAAGAAGGCAGGTCTCCTAGGAGTTCAAGTCAAAACCTCCCTCTGGTAGGAAAAGAAGGTGTCGTTGTAGATTAACTGGCTGATGGCTGACCAGGTCCAGGCTGCTGAGCCTGGCCTAGCCAAGGCTTCTGGCGTGGTAACAGCAGACTTGGAGGATGTGTGGCAGGTTCATGTTAGGCCTGCCATTGACTTGATCTTTGACCCCAGTAAATCATTTAATATGCCATGTGCCTTTGTCCATATGTTAAGGTTTGGTGTCATTCGGATGAGAATTCCAGCAAGTCTGGGTGTGTCACCCATGAGGGGTAAATCTTTCCCTTTGGAGCTTCTAGGAGGAACCTTCTGGATTGCTGCGTTGCACAGAGCTGAGGGGTCTGGGCAAACCAAACGGAAATGCCTGCAAATGGTGGGAGCAGCTGTGACTTGACTGGGACTGGGAAGGAGAAGAATGTATTTGTTTTCAGTTATGAAGATAGGTGGTGATAGTTTTGCTTGTGGGCAAGGAATCCCCCCATTCCCCAGAGAACAGTAGGCGGGAGAATGCTGGGCTCCACCACTATACTGGCTATGTGACCAGGAGTAAGTCACACAGGCTACGCTCGTTCAGATATGAAAAGAAAGAAATGGATTGGAACTAAAACAATTTTAGTAAAGAAAGTTGAACAGAATAGAAAATGTCAGTGCTTAGTCCATAATAAGTATTATGTACGTACGTGAATATGTAGGTTTCCCAAGGTCACAATGAACTATAGTTTTGTTTTTGTTTTTTTTTTTTATGATAGTGTGGGGTTTGAACTCAGGGTCTTGCACTTGCTAGGCAGGTTCTATACTACTTGAGCCACACCCCCAGTCCTACAATAGTGTTCTTACTGTGGGTAAAAAATAAATACGCTTTCAAGTCAGAAACTCAGAGCATAAGGTTCGATTTTCTCAGCTATTGAGTGGAAATAATTCACTGTCTACATATATGTAGACAGAGGGTGTGTGACATGGTTCCTAGCCTAGAAGACAAGGTCAGTGCCAGCCTTCCTAAGGAAGGGACATAAAAGGGGGCATAGAGTGAGGTTGGCAAAGAACTTGGGGGCTCCCTCTAGATAGAAGGACAGCAAAAAGTGTTTGAGCTTGCCTGTTCCTCAGACCTAGAACTACCTCAAAAATTTCTGTGAGGCTCTTGGGGATATACCCAAAAGACTGTTACTCCAGAGGCACCTGCACATCCATGTTTATTGCGGCACTATTCACAATAGCCAAGTTATGGAAACAGCCAAGATGTCCCAGCACTGACGAATGGATTAAGAAAATGTGGTATCTATACACAATGGAATTTTATGCAGCCATGAAGAAGAACGAAATGTTATCATTCGCTGGTAAATGGATGGAATTGGAGAACATCATTCTGAGTGAGGTTAGCCTGGCTCAAAAGACCAAAAATCGTATGTTCTCCCTCATATGTGGACATTAGATCAAGGGCAAACACAACAAGGGGATTGGACTATGAGCACATGATAAAAGCGAGAGCACACAAGGGAGGGGTGAGGATAGGTAAGACACCTAAAAAACTAGCTAGCATTTGTTGCCCTTAACGCAGAGAAACTAAAGCAGATACCTTAAAGCAACTGAGGCCAATAGGAAAAGGGGACCAGGAACTAGAGAAAAGGTTAGATCAAAAAGAATTAACCTAGAAGGTAACACCCACGCACAGGAAATCAATGTGAGTCAATGCCCTGTATAGCTATCCTTATCTCAACCAGCAAAACCCCTTGTTCCTTCCTATTATTGCTTATACTCTCTCTACAACAAAATTAGAGATAAGGGCAAAATAGTTTCTGCTGGGTATTGAGGGGGGGAGCGGGAGGGGGTGGAGTGGGTGGTAAGGGAGGGGGTGGGGGGCAGGGGGGAGAAATGAACCAAGCCTTGTATGCACATATGAATAATAAAAGAAAAATGAAAAAAAAAAAAAAAAATTTCTGTGAGGACCACATGAAAGGACAGTGAAACACTTTGTTAAAAAGTTACTCAAATGTGATCTATATCTATATCTATCTATCTATATATATATGTTAGGTTTTTTTTAAATAATGAATATAAACATACTTCTGCCAGGCATGGTGTCACATGGTGTGAGCCCAGCACTCAGGAGTCTGAGGCAGGAGGATGGAGTTCTAGGCCAACCTAGGCTACATTGTAAGACCCTGTCGCAAACAAAACAAAAACAAACAAACAACATGCCTCGAAGATGAGTTGAGTTTCCTTTGAGCATCCATTTAATGACTACTCGCCAGACATTTTTCTAGGTCATGGGGACATAGCAGTCAATATAACAGGACTGCTGCTTTCAAATCATTCCCTTTCAGAAAGGGAGATGTCAAAGACAAATACAACTAACTTCACAGAGCAATAAATGCTGTGAGAAAAAAATAAAACAGGGCAGAGGAAGTGAGTACAATGGAGATGTTCTAGACAGGAGAGCAGGGCTGTGAGAGGGGGCAGCAACCAGATCTAAATAAAATATCTACCACTCTCTAATGAGGTGACCCTAGATACATCACCTGCATTTCAAGATTCTGTTCCTCTTGTTAAATAAGGCTGCCTATACCCATCCCACAGGAATGTGAGGGATATGAGGCTTATAGTACAGTGCTAGCCTGAATTGTGTTAGAGAGTGAATATTGAACAATTACTAAATAACTGAGTGTCCACTGCTGTTATTCAAGAGAATAAGAACTGATGTAAAAAGACATAGAATCACAAGGAGAAAGTAGGCCTTTTATTTTCAGACAGGCTGGCCAACCCTTCCATAGAGTCTTTATTTTATTTTATCTAATTTATTTATTTATGTATTTTGTGGTAGTGGGGTTTTAACTCAGGGTTTGCACCTTGAGCCACCCCAGCAGCCCTTCTTTGGTGATAGGTTTTTTTGAGAAAGCATCTCTCGAACTTTGTCCATGCTGATTTTGAACCATGATCCTCCTGATCTCTGCTGCCTGAGTAGCTAGGATTACAGGCGTGAGCCACTGGCACTGCACAATATACCACTTTTATTTATCCACTCATTCTTTGATGGACATCTGGGTAAATTTCTCCTATTGGCTACTGTGAATAATGCTGTTGTGAACAAATAGTTGTTTGAAACCCTCCTTTCAACTCACTTAGATATATACTCAGGGGTAGAATTGCTGGGTTATATGGTAGTTCTATTTTTAATATAGATATATGTATATAAATAAATAAATAAATATATATATATATATATATATATATATATATATATATACATTTTTTTTTTTTGGCAGCACTGGGGTTTGAACTCAGGGCCTCATGCTTGCCAGGCAGGCACTCTTGCCACTTAAGCCACTGTGCCTGTCCTATTTTTAATTTTTTGAGGAACTGTTTTTCATAGTAGCTGTGCCATTTTACCCTCTTATCAACAATGACAAGGGTTCCAAGTTTTCCACATTCTCACTAACACTTGTTATTTTCTGGGTTTGTTGTTTTGGGGGCAGAGGACCTTTTATAGTATCTTAGTGGGTGTAAAAGCACTATCCCATCATGACTTTCATTTGCAGTTCCCTAATGATTGTCAGCCTTGAGCATTTTTTCATGTGTTAATTGGCCATTGTCTCCTTAGGAGAAATGTTCAAGTCCTTTGCTCAGTTTTTAATTTTTTTTTTTTTTTTAGTTATAAGAGTTCCTTGTACATTCTGGATATTAACTCCTTATCAAACATATGATTTGCAAGTATTGTGACTTTTTTTTAAGACAGGGTCTCAATATATGTAGCCCAGGCTGCCCTTGAATTTGAAATTCTCCTGTCTCAGCCTGCTTAGTGCTGGGATTACAGGAATATATCATCACATCCAGCCCATATGTGAATTTTTTTTTTTTGTAATGTTGGTGTTTGAACTCAGGGCCTATATATATACATTGAGCCACTCCACCAGCCCTATTTTTGTGATGGTTTTTTTGAGACAGGGTCTTGCCTGGGCTGGCTTCAAACCTCAATCATTCTGAGCTCTGCCTCCTGAATAGCTAGGATTATAGGTATAAGCCACTAGTGCCTGGCTAATACGTAACTTTTTTTAAAAGGTTGATGTGCCATGGGGCACATGGAGCGTACTGTTTGGCTTCGATCCCAGCTCTGCCACTTGCTAGTCTGGAGGAAAAGAAGGCCAATCACACAAAATCCAGGATCTGCCAACCAGGAAGAGGGGCCATGGCAGTGAAGCAGACACTGGTACATCTGTGATACAGTGCTAGATGTCAGAGGCAGGTGGGTAGAGGAGTGCAGTCGGGGCTTATTGCAGTTATCTAGTCAGGAAGCACCACTGTCAGGTCACAGGAAGAGATGACATTTCAATGAGTGCCGACTGAGCCCCAGCCACACCAAGAACTCTATGTGCATTATCTCATTTCATTAATTTATTTGACAAGAGTTTCATGAAAGCTTAGCATGACCAGTCACTAGTGAGCTACAACAAAGCAAACAAAAAATCAGACATCACGCTCATGCTTCAGGAGTTTCAGACTTCAGTCAAACAAATGACAATGATGCCAGTCGCTGGAATGAGCCAGGAGGTGGTGGCTCACGCCTGTAATCTTAGCTACTCAGGAGACAGAGATCAGGAGGATTGTGTTTTGAAGCCAGCCCTGGCAAATAGTTCACAAGACCTTATCTTGAAAACACTCATTACAAAAAAAGAGCTGACAGAGTAGTTCAAAAAAAAAAGGATGAATCTGTGGTCCTATGCAAACTGACAGATTATTGGAGACTTCCCTGAGGGAACTGAATGTCAGCTGAAGTGTGAGAAAAGGTAGGAGGGAAGAATTGGAGGAGAACGTTCCAGACATATCAGCCCCATGACATAAGTACAATTATTCTCCCCACTGGGACTGTGTCTGTGTTGGTTACCAATTGATCTCTGCTGCCTAGAACAGTGCCTGGCACAAAATAGCTCTCAGTAAATGTTTGTTGGATGAATGATGTATCCTCATTTTGTAAATGAGGAACTTGAATCTCAGAGAGAGTAAAAACTTGACCATCATTATAGAGCTACCAAGTGGCAAGCTTTGATGTCATACCATAACCTCCAGTTTGAGTTTTAACCTTTTAAAAAGTCACATATTTTTCTTTCATTCTTTTCAAGACTGGGGTTTGAACTTGGGGCCGTTTACTTGCTAGGCAAGGGCTCTACCATTTAGGCCATACTTTCTCCTCAACTCCACTCAAAAGTCACATATTTTGCAAAAGTAACAGACTTGCTGGGTGCCATGGCTCAGAGCTGTAATCCCAGTTACTCAGGAGGTGGAGATTGGGAGGTCTGAGGTTCAAGACCAGCCCAGGGAAAACTAGCAAGATCCAACGAGCCAGACATTGTGGTGAGTGCCTGTCATCTCAGCTATTAAGGAGGCATGGGTAGGAAGATGGAAGCCCAAGACCAGCCTGGAGAAAAATGGGAAACACAATCTGAAATATAACTAAAGCAAGAAAGGGCTGGGGCGTGGTTCAAGTAGTAGAGCGCCTGCCTAGCAAGCACAAGCCCTGAATTCAAACCCCAGCACCACCAAAAAAAAAGAAAAAGACCTCCTTACTCCACCATTCCAGGCCTCTAGAAACAATATCATTCTCTTCTTAGGTCTTTATTTCAAGTATTTTATTTTTGCCCATACTGCCTTTGAACTCTTGGGCTCTATTGCTTCTCCTGAGCTAGCAGAATGGCTCGAGTGGTAGAGCATGGGTGCTTGCAAGTGCAAAGCCCTGAGTTCAAACTCCATTACTGCCCTCCTCCCCCCAAAAAGAGAGAGATCCTCCTGTCTCATCCTCCCAAGTATCTGGGAAGACAAGTCATGCACCACTGTACCTGCACCTGGATCTTCAAGCATCTATTTTAACTTGCCAGTGTGGCCATAGATGCTGCACTGTGGTCACTTCCTTACATGGCTGTCATTTTTGGGGGGAGGCTATACTGGGGTTTGAACTCGGGGCCTCCCGCTTGTGAGGCAGGTGAGTTACTGCTTGAGCCACTCCATCAGCCCTTACACAGTTGTCCATCTCCCTTCTCCCCAGAGCCAACCCTCCTACCCCCAAGTAACAGTATCTTCTAAGCTATTTAAGAGACTGTATTTCAGTATGTGCA
Organism: Castor canadensis; assembly: GCF_047511655.1. Taxonomy (NCBI): domain Eukaryota; kingdom Metazoa; phylum Chordata; class Mammalia; order Rodentia; family Castoridae; genus Castor; species Castor canadensis. The sequence goes on along the minus strand of NC_133392.1, from coordinate 27,792,296 downwards.
AAGTAAAGCACGTAGAAGCACCTGTTCCATCAGCAGACAGCGGGGGACAAAGCCTATACTACAAGGTATAGGACCTTGAGTTCTTAATGTTTTTTTGTTGTTCATTTGTTTTTGAGACAGGGTCTTACCATGTAGCCCAGACTGATCTTGAACTCAAGATCCTCCTTCCTCAGCCCTGAGACCACAGGCCTTCATCATCACGCCCCTGACTATCTTACATAACCTTCCTAAGTCTCTGTTCTTTATCTATAAAATGGGAATAAAAATAGAATGAACCCACCACAAGCTCAGTATAAGGATTAACTGAGGTAGCACGTGTAAAGCACTTAGGACAGTGCTTGACACAAAGTAGAAAAAAAATAAATAAATAAAACTCAAGGAACGTTGGCTGGTGGAGTGGCACCAGTGGTAGAATGCCTGTCTAGAAAGCATGAGGTCCTGAATTCAAAGCCCAGTATCACTGGAAAAGAAAAAGTTGGTAAATACTCTGTGCTGGAAAAATTAAAACTAGTATCAACTCCCGATCACCCTACTGTAAGAAAAATTATGTGGTGCTTTTTTTTCCTAGGGTAGGCTGGACAGATTTTTATCAATTGGTTTTTCTTCCTTCAAAATGTTCTCCTGAGCACCACTGGCTCAAGCCTACAGTCCTAGCTACTTGGGAGGTACAGATCAGGAGGACTGAGATTCAAAGGCAGCCCCAGACCCTATCTGGAAAATACCCAACACAAAAAAGGGATAGCAGAGTGCTCAAGTGCTAAAGTTCCTGTCTGGCATGTGTGAGGCCCTGAGTTCAAACCCCAAGAAAGGTTTTTTGTGGGTTTTTTTGCAATACTGGGGCTTGAACTCAAGGCCTTCACCTTGAGCCACTCTACCAGCGCTATTTTTTATGAAGAGTTTTTCGAAATAGAGTCTCAGGAACTATTTGCCAGGGTTGCCTTTGAACCGCAATCCTCCTCATCTCTGCCTCCTGAGTAGCTAGGATTACAGATGTGAGCCCCTGGCACCTGGCTCCCAGTACTATTAAAAAAAAAATTGTATTGCCAGGCAGAGTGGCATGAACCTGTCATCCCATCTGCTTGGGAGGCTGAGGCAGGAGAATGGCTTGAGCCCAGGAGTTCGGGGCCAGCCTAGGCATCACAATGAGACCTATCTCTTCCATAATCTCTTTAATTAATTATTAATTAATTGATAACCTATCTCTTTAATTAATTAATTAATTAAGCACTATTGGCAGCAGTCTCTTGTAGAAGGAAGGGGTTGGCCAGTAAAGGGATGACCCAAGGCAAGTCCCAGAATCATCAAGTGACTTCCCCTTCCCTAACTCCAAAGGTTCCGTGCTGCTTCTACTCTAGCTGTGCCAAACCTCCTCCTCTTCCTTTCTTCTTCTTTTTTTTTTTTCCCATCCCTCCCTCCCCACTTCAAACCCTGGGAAAAAAATGAAGAGAAGCACACCAACCAAGAAGCCTTTTCACTGCATTGTGTTTTCCAGCTAGACCTGAACAGACGGCGATCAATTCAAGCCTCCCTCACCCTCCCTCCTCTCTTCTTCTCTCATGTCCTCTTTGTATTTTTTTTTTTTTCTCTCAGGCTGTGTCTTCAGGCTGAGGAAAAAGCAGTTACTGCCTAGCAGCATGAGGACACAAGACGTTTGCCAGTAGCAAAGACAACATGATTGTAGCAGATCCCCTTGGCACCTGGAAATTCTGAAAAGCAGGGGATCATGTTGGGATTCTCTGAGAAACTTCTCAGCTTGACCAGGACCATCCCAATGAGTCACACTCTTGACTTCCTCTGGCCAGAGACCTGGAATCCTCCACATCCCCAGGCCAGGGGTTTTCATTCCAATTTTGAGTATAAACAGGCCAGCTGGACTAGAAATCATCAAGGATGAAGGAGGAATACACCTTTTCCATCTTCAAAGAAGCCTAGTGGGACTTTGTTTTTTTTTCAACAGAGTAACTCCAAATTGGCAGGGCTTGCAAAGCTACAAGTTTCCACATCCCTCACTGAAGAAAAATTTCCTGGCTAGGCTGGCATGTATAGAGACTTAAGGTGCACAAGTGAGAAATGTGGAATGAACAGTTAAACACGATCTATGAATCAAATTAGTGTAAACACAAGTCTCCCCTATCCACATAACATGTTAATTGTCCTCCTCCATTCCTACCCTAAACATAAATTCAAAAATAACTTCTGTTTATCAAGTGCCCGGTAAGTACCAGGAACTGAGTTATGCATTTTATTTACTTACATTGACTCATTTTTATCTTCACAACTCTGCAAGGTAGGCATTATTTATTGTTTTCTCTCTGAGGCATGGATAAGTAAAGCGATTTTCCCAAAGATTCCCAGTTCATGGATGGCAGAACTGGGGTTCCAATCTTTCTCTCAACATAGTAAAATGCATGAATCTCAGTATCGCCGTGCAGAGTGAAAGAAACTAGGCCAGAAAAGGGTACTTACTGTGTTCCACATGTATAAAATTACAGGAAGTACAAACTAGTCTATAGTGATGGAAAGCAGTCAGTGATGCATGGGATGGAATGAAGGGAAGGATAAATTACAAAAGGCAGCAAAGAAAGTTTCAACTGATTAAATTGTACATTTGAAATATGTGCAAGTTAGTGCACCTCAAAAAGATATCAATATCCAGGCACCAGTGTGGCTCACACCTGCAGTCCTAGCTACGTGGGAGGCAGAGACCAAGAGAATCTCGGTCCAAAGTCAGCAAATGGTTCATGAGACCCTATCTTGAAAATACCCATCACAAAAAAGGGGCTGGCAGAGAGGCTCAAGTGGTAGAGCTCCTGCCTAGCAAGTGTGAGCCCCTGCATTCAAACCCCAGTACACCCAAAAGAAAAAAAAGCATCAATAAAATTGAGGTAAAAGAAAGTAGAAAAAAAATCTATCCTTAATTTTTTCCACAAATGCATGTGCTCTGTTACATTGATGCAGTAAGGCCTATCAGGTCTCTGGTTCACACTTTTGAATGTTGCCTGGTTCTGTGGTCCTGCTGGGTAAGAGGAGCTAGTGTTACAGGCTCTTCTCCCTGGAAACTCCATTAGTCAGGACTGTGGTTCTAGAGATTCTTTTGTACCACTCACAGTTAGGCCTGATTCAATGTCAATGATCTAAAGCAGGAATTCTTTTTTTTTTTTTTTCAGTGCTGGGGTTTGAACCCAGGACCTTGTGAATGCTAAACATCTGCTCTATGTACTGAAAACTGAGAACTTTTTTTGAGAGGGGTGGTACTGGGGTTTGAACTCAGGGCTTCACACTTGCAAGGCAGGTACTCTACCACTTGAGCCATTCTGCCAGCCCTGTTTTGTGTTGGGTATTTTCTTTTTAATTTATTTATTTATTTTGTGGTGCTGGGCTTTGAACTCAGGGCCTCACACTTGCTAGGTGGGTGCTCTACCACTTGAACCACTCCATCAGCCCTGTATTGGGTATTTTCAAAATAGGGTCTCCTGAACAATTTGCCCAAGTTGGTCTTGAACCTCCATCCTTCTGATCTCTGACTCCTGAGTAGCTAGGATTACAGGTGTGAGCCACCTATGCACTGCAAACTGAGAACTTTTAACAATTATTAATTTGAGCTGGAGGCATGGCTCAAGTAATAGAGTGTCTATCTAGCAAGCACTGAAGCCCTGAGTTCAAACCTTTGTACCACAAAAAGAAAAAATTAAAGATAGTTAATTCATTTTCAAAATAACAAATCCATTACATATGACATAAATAAATTTTCATCAAACATAAAATATCCCCCCCAAAAAGAGAGAAGCGTTGGTTTGCATTTCTGGAAATCTATTTAATTTCTGACTTCATAGAAGATACGATTCTCATATTTGCTACTTCAGTGTGTTACAATCTCACATATTCTGTAGTTTCTGGGAAAATCTACCATATACTTATGAGAGTATAATTAACATCTTAATATTATTGTGAAGATGGTTTGACCTTGTAGACCCCTGAAAGAATCTTGGCTACTCACAGGGGTTCCCAGACCACATGTTGAGAACTGCTGATCTAAAGTGATCAGAACCATAAGCTGTTTATTCCACACCCCGAGCCCTTTTTAGCATTGGTTTATGCCCAGACCAGCCAAAACTGATCCTCCTAATCTCTGCCTCCTGAGTAGCTAGGATTACAGGTGTGAGGGGTGACTGGCTCCCCTCTGCTTCTTATAGGCTATGTAGTCTTGGTTAGTTACTGAACTGTTCTGAGCCTCAGCTTCTTCATCTGTAAAAGGGAACTCATAATATCCTTCAGAAAGGATGACTGCCCAGACAGAAGGAGATAAAAGTACATGCAATAATCCCAGCAACACACCTGGCATATAACAAGATGGAAATGCCACAGCTTCCAGCATTAGACAGACTGAGTTTGAACTTAACAGCTCTGGCTTTGGGCAAATCACATCACCCACCTTGTAGAGTTATTGTGAATAATGTCTATATAAATTACCCTGCATCTGGCCCTTGCCCTCAGAAAGTCACTGTCATTAATATTGAGCATTGGTGACTGGGGCTGGAGGATCACTAATTCCAGGAGGATCCCCTTTGCCCCAGGGACAGCCTCTTGGTGGTCTAGCTGTTGAATATCCCTGGAGACAGGGTACGATGACTCAGTCAAGCCTGTTAGAGCCTTTCCACAGGCGTTAACCCAGTCCCCACCTGGAATTTCCTGTCTCCTAACTGTCCACAAGCAGAGGCGTGTGTGTAAAGGCCACAAATGAAAGGAGAGTCCATGTCTAAGGAAGCCATTCCTAGGGCAGAGGGAACCTGTGTGTAAAAACCACTCCAGGCAGGGAAGAGGCTGCTTGGGGGGGGTCTATAGTCAGAGTCAAATTCTGGCTCATTTACTAACTGCAAGACCTAAGGCAAATTATTTCGTTTTTGTAAACTTGTTTTCTTTTTCTTTTTTTGGATATAATACCACATAAATATTTTATTTTCACACATTAAGTCTTTATTTGTGTCCATTTCTTTAAATATATATATATATTGCTTGCTTATTGAATTATAAAAGTTTTCATACATACTAATACATTACATATATATATAATATATATACATTAGGAACATTTTCTTCTACAATGTATCATATATCTTATTTTTTAGGATGCATCTTAAAGACAATTCTGTTTTATACTATTTATCACTTTTTTTCCCTTTATTGTTGTTCTGGGTGGGGGTGCATTGTGGCATTTACAGAGGTTCCTACAATATGTCAAATATATCATACATGAATTCACCTCTTCCACCGTCTCCTTTATCTCCCACTCCCCTGATTCATGGAATAGTTACAATAGGTATCATTATTTCATTTACATGCACATGTACACATTTTTGCACTGTATTCACCCTAACTATAGTGCTGCAATAAACATGGGTGTGCAGGTGTCTTTGTTGTAAGCTGACTCACTTCTTCAGGTAGATCCCTAGGAGTGGTACTGCTGGGTTGTATGAAAAATCCATTTTTAAGGAGCCTCCATACTGTTTTCCACAGTGGTTGTACTAGCCGTAAACTTGTTTTCTGATTTGTAACTAAGAATGATGAAAGCACCAGTGCTAACTGTGCCTGGCACAAAGAAAATATTAATAAATTTTACCTGTTATTATCATTATTTTTGTTATTGTTACATTGGAACCCCTGCAGTTTATGTTTCGGGTGGAATGGGGTTTGAACTCAGGACTTTGTGCTTGCTAAGTAGGCACTCTGCAGCTTGGGCCACACCTCCATTTCATTTTGCTCTGGTTATTTTGGAGATGTGTCTCCCAGACTATTTGCCTAGGCTGGCTTTAAACTGCGGTTCTCCTGATCTCAGCCTCCCAAGTAGCTAGCATTTCAGGCGAGAGCCACTAGCGCCCAGCGTTTTGACAATACTTACAGAGCTCACATTCCCACCTGGATATTAGGTTCAGGGAAGGGCAGCGGCTTTAGAAGAGATGGTCACTTTCCATTTTTATGTACTTTCAAAGGTTTTTCCAGGGCTGGTGCAGTGCCTCAAGTGGTAGAACACCCGCTTAGCAAGTGCATAAGCCTTGAGTTCAAGCCCCAGTACCGCAAAAAAAAAAAAGTTTCTCCAGCACTAGGATAATATAGAAAACTTAAAAAACAGGAGGAGGTGCAGGGGAAGGAAGAGGAGGAGGAGGAAAAACAGAAGAAGGAAAAGACCAAGGAGGAAAATTTTAAACTCAAGCTGAACTCGGCCCCTTCAGAAAGCACTGGTCCTGAACTTCTGCGCCCTGCTGTTAGAGCGCATGTGCAGTAGGAGGCTGCGGTGCTAAGAAACCCCAGCTGAGAGAACCAACCAATCAAAAGGCACTCAGGTGAGCCAGGTCTCTGTTGCTAGGGCAACCGTGGATCATGAGATACCATTTGACTTAAGACTTTTGGAGTGCAGGTGACTCACACTTGTAATCTTAGCTACTCAGGAGGCACAGATCAGGAGAAGCCCGGTTTGAAGTCAGCCCTGGGCAAATAGTTCGCGAGACCCTATCTCGAAAAAAACCCATCACAAAAAAGGGCAGGGGGAGTGGCTCAAAGTGTAGGCCCTGGGTTCAAATCCCAGTACGGGGCAGAGGGGAGACTTTTGGACTGAGTACCACTGGTTGCAGTTTAGTTGGCTCTTGGTTGGGGAGGGGCCCCCCAAAAGAGTTGGGAAAGTGGAAGAAGGGGAGAATAGCAGAGCTGTGGGAAAGAAGCAAAGCTGGGGAGCCAATGTACGGTGGCCTCCAGAAGCTGACAGAAGTTATGCGTGTGGGGTGGCGAGAGACTGAGACAGGACAGAGTGCGCGGGAAAGACTGGCAGTTCGAGCCCGGGCAAGGGGCTCCAGGTCTCTTCTTGCAGAAGTTGAGGCTCAGTGTGTGCTCACTGTGTGCTGCTCTGCATCACTGAATCCTACCAGAGATGTTGGGTAATTTGCTCATATTTCTGCAGCTGTCAAGTTGATGTGAAGCTGTCGATTTTCAGCCTCGGTCTGACTCCTATATCCGTGTCTGTCCACTGTGAGCCTAAAAACCTCCCCGATTCCACGGAGCACATGGAACATTCTGAGAAAAAAGAGAAGGATGGAGAAAGAGTGATGGTAATAGAGAAAAGAAGGAAGAAACCAAGATACAGAATAGAAGGGCAGAGTTTGACAATGAGGAGGAAGATAGGAAAAGAAGAGACCAGTCACAGTAGCTCATGCCTGTACTCCCAGTTACTCAGTAGGCGATGGAAAGAATTGTGGTTCAAGGCCAGCCCAGGCAAAAAAAATTATTGCGATTCCACCCCCTCCTCCTCCAATCTCAACCAATAAACCACACCTGGTGGTATGTGCGTGTCATCCTAGCTATGCAGGGAGGCATAAACAGAAAGATCAAAGTCCAGGCCAGCCTGAGCAAAAATTAGAGATGCTATCCAAAAGATAACTAAAGCGAAAAAGGACTAGGGGTGTGGCTTAAGTGGTAGAATGTCTATGTAGAGAGTATAAAGCCGAGTTCAAACCCCAGTACTGAAAAAGAAAGGAAGGAAGGGAGGGAGGGAGAGATGAAAGAGTGTGGGGACTTATCTATGGAGGTGTGAACTCAGCAAGAGTGTCTGATGGAGGATAGTTGGAACTGAGCTCAGACTCCTCACATCCTCACAGGCCTGCCATGAGTGTCTCCACTTCTTGCTAGGCTAAGCTGCCATGTTCAGGTTATGGACACACAATGAGATCTGCCAAGACACAATTGCAGTCATCAATGATTTGATCTGAAGTTCCTTTCCCTTCGGATCATGTGATAGTTTTTAGGATTTTGGATTTTTTTTTTTCAATGTATTTTGTTACTAATGTAGTAATTTCAAAAAGGTTTTATCTTCTTTTTCCTCTAAAAATCTGAAAAGGTCCCATTTTGATCTTAGATATTTTGGACTAGGAAGAACAGATTTTTCTTTTCCTTCTTGGGTTTTGGAAGAGAACATACCAGAAAGGAAAGACCAATGGAATATTACTCAACAATGAAAAGGACTGAAGACCTGATACATACTACAACACTAATGAATCTTGAAAACATTATTCCAAGTAAAAGAAGGCATCACAAAAGACCATATATTGTTCTCTTCCATGTATTTGAATGAATATGAATGTCCACAATAAGCAGAATCATAGAAAAAGAAACAGATTAGTGGTTGCTTAGGGCTTGGGGAAATTGGAGGGAATGAAAAAGACTGTCAAAAGGTCTAGGTTTTTGGGGGGAATAATAAAAATATTCCAAAATTAATTGTATGATTCTACAACTCTGCATATACTGAGAAATTTAAATGGATGAATTGTATAGAAGGTGAATTATATCTGAGTAAAGCTTTTACTTGAAGGAGAGCAGTGGAGGGGTGAATTCAAATCTGATATAGTTGACACATTGTAAGAACCTCTGTAAATGCCACAATGTACCCCCACCCAGTACAACAATAAAGGGAAAAAAAAGAAAGGAAGGGAGGGAGGGAGGGAGAGAGGGAGAAACGGAGAGAAAGAGAGAGAGAAAAAGAAACGGAGCAAAGAAGTAGAAGCGGAGATTGTATCCTTTTTTCTTTTGGCAGTACTGGGGCCTCTACCACTTGAGCCACACCTCTAGCTCTTTTTCTTTAGTTATCTTTTAAAAATAGAGTTTCACATTTTTGCCCCCACCAGGTGGCTCACGATCCTGCTATTTACACCTCCTGCATAGCTAAGATGACAAATATGTACAACCATGCCCAGCTTATCGGTTGAGATGGGTCCTCCATAACTTTTTCTTCTTGGCTGTCCTCAAACCAAGATCCTCCCATATAGCTGGAATTACAGACGTGAGCCACATGCCTGTCCAGAAAGGATTATATCTAATTTAGGATACATAGAATGGATCAGTCTGACTGGTTGGCATTTAAGCAAGCAGTTAGGAATGAAACAAAGGGCCTGCAATTTCACATCAAAGAGGTTTTGTTTCATTTTGGTTTGGTGACACTGGGGTTTGAACTCAGGGCCTTATGCTTTCCAGGTAGGCATTCTACCATTTGAGCCACAAACCCAGCCCTAATGGCAAAGAGTTTGGACTTGATCTTAGAGCTCTGAGCTGTCAGATACAGTAGCCGCTAGCCACGTATGACTACTGAGTACTTAAAATGTAGCTAGCCCAAGCTGGGCGCCAGTAGCTGATGCCTGTAATCCTAGCTACTCAGGAGGCAGAGCTCAGGAAGATTGAGGTTCGAAGGGAGCCTAGGCAAATAGTTCCAAGACCCTATCTCAAAAAATCCCTTCACAAAAGAGGGCTGTTGGAGTGGATCAAGGTGTGTAAGCCCTCAGTTCAAATCCCAAATACTGAAAAAAAAAAAAAATGTGGCTAGCACAAATTGTGGTGTGTGATAGGTATAAAATAGACACCAGATTTCCAAGACTTAGTTAAAAAAAAAGAAAAATGCTCATTAATTTTTGTATCAATGATCTGTGGACATGATAGTATTTTGAATATGTTAGGTTAAGTAAACTATATTATTAGTCATACTTTTAAAACTTGCAAGCCTAGGCTCAAGAGGTAGAGCACTCGCCTAGAACACAAGCTGGCCATGTGCGACACAACTGTAATCCCAGCATTCGGGAGGCTGAGACAGAAGGAGCAAGAGTTTGAGGCCATACTTGACTATATACTGATATCCTGTCTCCAAAAGTAAAAATAAAAATAAAAAATAGGAGCCAGGCTCCAGTGGTTCATGCCTGTTATCCTAGCTACTTGATAGGCTGATCTTAGGACAATCATGGTTCAAGGACACCTCAGGCAAATAGTTCTCGAGACCCCATCTCCAAAATAATCAGAGCAAGCTGGCGGAGTGGCTCAAGTGGTAGAGCACCTGCCTAGCAAGTGTGAGGCCCTGAGTTCAACCACAGTACCACATTAAGAAAAGAAAAAAGATACAAAATAACCAGAGCAAAATGGACTGGAAGTGTGGCTCAAGCAGTAGAATTCTTGCTTTGTAAGTGTGAAGTACTAAGTTCAAACCCAGTCCCACCAAAAATAAAATTTTAAATTTTAAAAATAAAAGTAAGTAAAATAGAGCCAGACATAAGTGGGGCCCAGCTCTAATCTCAGCTACACAGGAGGTAAAGGTAGGAGGACTGTGGTCAGATGCCAGTCAGGGCAAAAGCAGGAGACGCTAACTGAAAAACAAGCAGAAAGTGAAAAGACTGGGGGTGCAGCTCAAATGGTAGAGTGTTTGCCTAGAACCCCAGAGTTTAATCCCTAGTACTGCCAAAAGAAAAGAAAAAAACGGAAAAGGAAAAGGAAAGGAAAGAAAAGTGGAAAAATAAGTGGTCCTGGGCGTGAACTCAGGGCCTACACCTTGAGTCACTCCATCAGCCCTTTTTGATGGGTTTTTTTCAAGATAGGATCTCTCAAACTATTTGCCAAGGCTGGCTTCAAACCTCGATCCTCTGATCTCTGCCTCCTGAGTTCCCTTTTTAACATGACGACTAGAAAATTTTAAATTACATATGTGGTCCACATTAATTCTATTCGATTAGTGCTGTTATAGACAGTGGGAAGCCATTGAGGGTTTGTGAGTCAGAACAGGGTTTGGCCAGTGTTTTCTACTAAGGGCCCAATGGTACGCACGTTAGAGTTGAGGAGCACAGGGTCTCTATTGCGGCTACACTACTCCACTGTTGTTGTGCACAAGCCGCTATAGACAGCACACACACAGCACAGCTGTGTGCAATACACTTCACATATGGACGATGAAGTTTGAACCTCCTGTAACTTTCACATGTCATGAAACATTCTTTTTTTGATTTTTCTCCTAACCATTTAAACTGTAAATGCCATTCCTAGCTTGTTGGCTATCCAAAAACAGGCAGCAGGTGGAATTGAGCCCTTAGGCCACAGTTTCCCAACCTCAAAGTTAGAGAGTTAAATTGCAGTGTCTGAGATCTTCCAACACCAACACCATTGTGTGCTCCCCACATAGCACACAGGGCTTGGAAAATTCCTTCGCCTTCACAGACAGCGTGCATCCCCTAACATTTGATCCGGAAGGGATCATGTACTCCTACCTTCTCAGATGACATGTGAGGAAACTGAGTCTCAGAGTGGTAACTGCACAAAAGAAGGTCACATTGCAGTGAAGAGGTTCCAAAAAAAATGACAAAAAAGGAAGGGCCTGAGACTGAACTGAGTACGAAGAGCCTCATCCAGGGGCTCTGACTTCTAGCTCATCCATCCAGTCATTAATTCTTTCATCACGTATTTGTTGATACTGCCAGGGTGCCAGGCCCTATGGGAGGCTCTGGAGACCAGACATTAATTACATTTGGTCACTGACAAAAGGAACTCGAAGTATAGGGAAAAAAATTTTTTTTTTCTGAGTACCAGTGGCATGTCTGTAATCCTAGCTATGTGGGAGGATCAAGGTTTGAGGCCAGCCTAGGCAAACAGTTGCGAGATGTCATTTCCAAAATAACCAGAGCAAAATGGACTGGAGGCTCAACAACAAAAGATACGTAAAAACAGATATGGGGGCCAGGAGAGCAGATACCTTAGAAGGGTGAGGAAAAGTATCTCTGAGGAGCTATGGCCCCTGCTCTAATCACAAGGACAGGCAGGAATTGGTCAAGTGGAGTTGGGAAGAAGGTTCTAGGCAAAGGACTGGAACTGAGACTGCCCCAAATGTGTAGGAAACTAGAAGTAGCTCAGGGGTGTGGAGGACTACATAGGAGGCAAAGGTGGGAGAGGTGAGCTACAAAGTCTGCAGAACCTGGAGCACGGAAACCTTCAGTTTGAAGTTAAGAAACATAGTCCTCCAGGCACTGGTGGCTCACGCCCATAATCCTAGATACTCTGGAGGCAGAGATCAGGAGGATCGTGGTTCAAAGCCAGCCTGGGCAAATAGTTCTGCGAGACCTTATCTCTAAAAACCTTTCATAAAAATAGGTCTGGTGGAGTGGCTCAAGATGTAGGTCCTGAGTTCAAGCACCAGTACTGCAAAAAAAAAAAAAAAAAAAAAAAAAGGAGAGAAAAGAAACAAAAGAAACTTGGTCCTAGTAGTCAGTACTATGAATAATGGAATATTGGAATAATCCCAGTATTCAGGAGCTGAGGTAGGAGGATCCCAAGTTCAAGGCCAACCTGGGCTACATAGAAAGACCCTGTCTCAAAACAAAAGTAAAAAGAAAGTTGGTCTTTCTCACATTAGGTGGGGAGGAAACACAGAGAGATTTCAACAGAGAAGTAACACAGTCAGACTGAGTTTGGGGAAAAATCACATTGGCAACTTGCCAGACAGAGGGGAGCAAGATTCCTTGGGGAGGGAACAGCCCCTGCAAAGACCTGAAGAATGCAAGGACCAGTGACAGCAAGAGCTCTGGTGAGCCTCAAGCATGCACTGCATGGCAAGCAGCAAGCAGGGTGAAACCTGGGAAGAAAATGTGTGCAGATGGCTGAAGGCCTTAAACTCCAGGCTGAGCAGGACAGATCTGATCTGACTCTTCAGGTACCAAACGGAGGGACTCGGAAAGTAAGTGTGAAGGAAGAACCCCGAGCCAGGGTCAAGAGCTCCTCGCTCTGCCATTTATTACTTAAGCCTCTATCTCCATAGAGCTACAATGAGTAACAGTGACAGGAGTAAGGGAAATGCTATATGAAAAGTGTCTATCACATTTTTGAGAGCCTAATACACAAGCCCTCAAAATGTTAGCTCTGAAACTTACATGGGACAAATATCATCCAAGGGCTCTTCGGCAGGCCCCACATGAAGGTGACAGGACATTATGATCTTACCAAGGGACAAGATTCTGCTCTGGGATATCCCAACCTCTTTTATGAACTCTGATTCCATTTTTCCCCTTTTTTCTTTTTGTTTCTCTTTCTCCCTCCCTCCATTTTTTTTTTTTTTTTTTGCCATCCACCTGCCTCAGCATCCAGAGTGTTGAGATTACAAGCATATGCCATCACATCTAGACTCCTAGTTATTTATTTTGGTAGTACTGGGGTTTGAACTCCATGCTTCATGCTTGCTAGGAAGGTGATCTACTGCTTGAGCCATGCTTCTAGGCCCAGCCTTCAATATTTTTATGCAGAAAAGTAACCATGAGCCTATGACCACACTCTCATTTAGAGATCATTCTCTGCACCATGTCCCTGGCATTATGCATTGCTTTGTTCAAAGCAGAGCATAGAAAGTCAGCGGCTCAGCGGGGCACTGGTGGCTCACGCCTGTAATCCTAGCTACTCAAGAGGCAGAGATCAGGAGGATCACCGTTCAAAGGCAGCCCAGCCAAACAGTTCTCTTGACCCTATCTCGAAAAATCCCTTCACAAAAGAGGGCTGTTGGAGTAATTCAAAGTGTAGGCCCTGAGTTCAAACCCCAGTACCACAAAAAAAAGTCAGCAGCTCAGTTAGAGGGACCTACAGCCGATCTTTAACTTCTTATACCTCTCCCACCTCTGAGTTTCTGTTCATCTCATATCCATCTTTAAAAATGCTCTGCATCAGGCTGGCAGAGTGGCTCAAGCAGTAAGAGCACATGCTTAAGCAAGCGAAGCCCCAGTGCCACCAAAAAAACAAAACAAAATAGAACAAAACCTCTGTATGAGCAGGGAAACTATTTTATGTTTGTGTTTATAAATACAAAAATAGTACTGATGACCAGTTTTCCCCAAGGCAGGGAATGATAGCGAGACAGAAGTCGGGAAGAGACTTTCTCTCTATCGTTTTGTACTTTTTTTTTTCGTACTGGGGTTTGAACTCGGGGCCTACACCTTGAGCCACTCCACTAGCCCTATTGTTTTTGTGATGGTTTTTTTCAAGATAGGGTCTCACGAACTATTTGTCTGGGTTGGCTTCGAACCATGATCCTCCTAATCTTTGCCTCCTGAGTAGCTAGGATTACAGGCATGAGCCACTGGTGCCTGACTTCTTTTATACTTTTTTAAAAATACCCTATATGAGCTGAAGATGTAGCTCAGCAGTACAGTGCTTGTCCAGCATGCATGAGGCTCTGAGTTCCATCCCCAGAATCAGAATTTAAAAAAATAATAATAATAAGATACCCCATATATATTATCTATTTAATCAAATAAAAATTAAAACTATAAGAGCACTGACAGCAGTAAACCACACCCATGGTGGGTCTAACCTCCAGTGAGCCAGCTCAGTGAGTGAGATGGGAGCAGTGTTGGTTTCTGCCACCCAGGCCTCCCAGCTGGAGGATGGGAAGAGTGGCATTTGCCACATCCCCCAGAGGTAGCATTGAGAACTGCCTATCTATTGGTAAAGGATTTCGGAATCTGGGGATGAAAGAGAACACATTAACACAAAATACTCCTGCTTTTTAACCCCACATAGCTCCGAGGAAATGTAATACAAAGCTGTCAGATCATTTACAGTTGCTGCACTGGAGGCGAATGTCAATTAGTGACGAACAATTGTCATTTTCTTTGTCAACCTGCTTGATGGCTGGGAGCTGTGGGAATCTTGCTATATGAGCCTTCTGTCTTTAAACAACAAAGTCTCAGTCTGACCTGCATGAAACAGACAAGTAACCTGCCCATCTCAGGTAAGAATCAGGGCCTGGTGTCCACACAGTCTAGCTGCACAGTGTGTGCCTGCCTGGGTCTAAGTGAAGTTGGTCTTTCCCCTCTCACACGTGCACTCATCCAGGGTGGGATACACAGAAGGTGTTTCATCACTGCTAGCTGAACTGCTGGCTGGCTGGTTCACTTTAGAGATGGGGAAACAGAGGCATGTTAGAAGAGCAGTGCCCTGTATGAGTTCTATTATAGAATGAATCCCTGGGTCTGGCAGGAGTCCAGTTCAACCTCAAAAGTTTGACTTTTCTACTCTCTGAACAGAGAATGCTTGAGAAGTGCCTGCAGTTCATCATCAGAGTCAGAAAAATGATCGGAAAATAAGACCTAAATCTAGACAATCCCAGCAGATGACCGAGCCACTATCCCACCCCAAGCCCCAGCATCCCCATCCATTAAGCAGTGGGCTGGGTAGGTCGATCTCTCAGGTCCCTTAGTGTTCCCTCTGGTCTGTGGACAGCTGGATATCCATCAGCCAACTCACGCTATCTCTTCCTCGAATTTGCCTGTTTAATCCCAGGGCTTCAAGGGGGCGCTGTGAAACTGGTTACCAGCGGCCAGCAGGCTCTTCCTTCCCCAGAGCTGCCTGGCTGTTTGGTCTCCCTTGTCCGCCTTTGCAGCCACCCAGCCCTCTTCTCATTGTTGCTGTCTGTTTCCATTTGCTCCTTTTATTCTCCAGGTTTTCCTTGACTCTGATGTTTCTCCCCCTGCTGCACAACAAGCCCTTCTGATCTCTGTGAAAGGCAAACCCGTGTCATTCTTCCAAATCATCATTGTATGACATGTTTTTATATCAGCCAGACAAAGGAGCTATTTGATCAGGGGGTATGGTGTGTGATTGTAAGAAATTCAGCTAGTCGGTGGCAACCATTGTTCCCCAAGCGGCTCTCTGACCCCATTCTGTTCCTGGAAAAACTCCCTGAGAGTGGCCTCTATTCATGGAGTAACCCCAGTCCCCAGCCGCTCCAGGAGCATGCTCAGTCCCTAGCAGTGTCACCGATAGCTGCCCACAGCCACCCTTTAACTCTTTCATCAGCATTAGGTTTCCAACGCCACAGCTGTTATCACGGCCCGGAGCTCAGGGGGTTAGAGATATAGGCATGCTCTCTGCTCTCCCTCTTATCTTGGAGAAATTCAACCTTCCTTTGAAATGGTCATTTGGAAATTACCGTCTGCTGCTTTCAGCACAGCAGGCTTGGCTAGTGCTCCCTGCCCTCCTCGCTTTTCCCCTGAGGACAGTCTCCCCAGTTCTGCCATCCCACACACCCTGCTGCTAGTATGGAGCCTCGTGGTACCTCAAAACTACTTCTGATTGCCTGAGGCAGAGGACTGGGGCCCCTGGCACTGGCCCAGAAGTCTCAGGCAGATTGCTCTAGTGGTCCCCAGAAAATGAGAAATACTGCCACGCTGTAACCACTCTTACTCGCTCAGCCTCCCCGCCCCTTCTTGAGCTACTCACTGGGCTCCTTTATGTGTAAGGCCTGTGGTGGGGATTGTAGGAGAGACAGAACTGTTGACCCTGGGAACTCAAGCCACTGGGGGAAATGAGACAAGTGTAGAAACATCTGTGACATTTTCCCATCCTTGACCCCATGCCATAAAACAGTGTGAAGGATATTCAAACTGTTCCCGCCTAGCTGCTTAGCATGCTAACTAGCCAACTGACTGGAAGGCTCAAACCACACACAATGGTCAGCCATATATCTTTTAAAAGGTCCAACCTATCTTAAGTGTATGAATCTTATCATTATACTTCTATAGAACAATCCAGAGAATACTAGAAGTTTCCTTGATGTGTCATTAAAAATCTTTAGGATTTTCCTCATTATTATTATGCTTGTTTTAAAGAAACTGAAAAAAAATGGAGGGATCCATTCAAGATCATTCAAAGTCAGAGGCTGGGCAAAGAGCCTGTTGCTCACACTTTCCTGGTTCTTTTTTTTTATTCTTTTTGGTGGGACTGGGGTTTGAACAGAGGGCTTCACACTTGCAAAGCAAGCACTCTACTGCTTGAGTCATACCTTTTTTTTGTTTTGTTTTTTTAGGGATCTGAGGGCTTCTACTCTGGTTACTTTGGAGATGGGGGTGCCTACACAACTATTTGCCCAGGTGGTCTCAAACCATAATCTTCTTGATTCCAGCCTTCAAGTAGTTAGGATTGTAGGTGTGAACCATCAGCACAAGGCTCCCTGGTTTATTTTCTGATTCACTAAGTACTGCTTTTCCCCCAAGAAGCTGGCTTTCTATTAGATTCTTTTCATTTGTCTGTAACTACTATCCAGAAGTCAGGACCTCAAAACCAACAAAAGTGTCAGCCTTAGAATCCAGAATCGCAAATGCAGCTCCCTCTTTGCCTTACTCCACACCAGGGATTCTATGCCTTGAAGAACAGAATGGCCTCCGTACTGGGCTGGTGGAGGGGCTCTAGTGGTAGAAAGCCTGCCTAGCAAGTGTGAGGCCCTGAGTTCAAACCCTAGTCCCATAAAAAAAAAAAAAAAAAAAGAGATAACGAGAATGACCTCTCCAGTCAGAGGTCTCAGAGAGGCTTGTGGCTCCTCCCTCATGCTTCATTATTGGCCCTGGGGAAATAACAATGCAATAGCTGAAATATTAAGAGTGACCAAAAAGCATATTGTCCAAAGTGCTGATTCTACCACCACATGGGTGAACCTTGAAAACATGCTGAGTGTAAGCAGCCTGACACTAAAGGCCACATGTGGTGTGGTTCCATTTATATATGGAGAACAGATAAATCCATACAGATAGCAGACTTGTAGCTGTCAGGGTCTAGGGAGAGGGAGAGAGTGGGGAGTGACTGCTAATGGGTACAAGGATTCTTTTGAGGGTGATGAAAATGTTCTTTAGTTAGGGAATGGTGATGGTTGTACAACTTTGTCAATATACTAAAAAGGCTGAATTGTACACTTTAAAGCGGTAAATTTTGTGATATGTGAATTCTGTATAAACAACAAAAATAGAAAAGATGGGGGAAAATATCACCTAAAGAGTTTTTCTCCCAAACCAGGACTGAGACACTTTTGTGGTATTAATAACTACCCTGGGAAAAGATGTGGTCATAAAACCAGGGAGTGTGATCACTCTAACTACAGACAATGAGCCTGAGCTGTGTGTCACCTGTCTTTAAACCTCCTAGGAGTCCAGGAACAGCCTAGAGTCTACCAGTTAAGGATTTGGTGGCCACTGGTAGCCCTAGGGACCATGTGTATAGATAGTCTCAGCTCTTCCTTGCTCTTCTGCTCCTAAATTTCTTCTTATTGTATGTAACTCTTCTTTTGTAAAGAGCTTCCAAGATTTACTCTAGCCTGACATTGGACCTCTGCCTAATCACCTGAGTTTTATTCACTCATCCATTCCTTTATTAGACAATGATATGGTTCCTTCTGGTGCCAGGCAGCCAGGGTAGCAGCTGAGGAATGCAGATGAAGAGGTCAAGTTTTCTTCCTTCAAGTTTACTTTCTACTAAGAAGGCTGGCA
This sequence comes from Castor canadensis, assembly GCF_047511655.1. Lineage (NCBI taxonomy): Eukaryota > Metazoa > Chordata > Mammalia > Rodentia > Castoridae > Castor > Castor canadensis. Next base: position 27,774,213 of record NC_133392.1, on the reverse strand, counting down.
TTTAAATATAAGGCAGTGAAATCACTTCTGATATAGAAGTATGCATTGGGTATAAGGAGGTCCAAAGAAGGGGGAGGTCAGCTCTACAAGAAGTGAGAGTTTCTAAAATGCCCAAAGCTTGATGTTCAAAAAGGACTATAATGGGGCTTATCTACTTTTGGCCTTCCACATGAGGAAAAGAGAATGCATTGTTTGTCTTTGGACTCCTCTCCCATTCCCATGGTGCCCACTTTTAAGTGGTCCCTTCCTGACATGGGACGCCACCACTGGCAGCTGTAGGGCCTCTTTTCTGGGATGAATGGTGCTCCAGTTCAGACTTCTGTTGTCTGGATGCTGTCTGGACCATACCTTGTATGTGCTGTGTTCTTGCCCATGTTTCTGCCCACAAAGAAAGGATTAGAAGATTAAGCCCCTTCCCAAGGAAACAGCTGGTTGGTAATAAAAGACATGCTAGAACTCAGATTCAGTCCTTAAAGTGAAGTCCTTCTGAACTTCCAATGAAGGGTTTTATTTCCCCCAACAAACTGCCTATGACCTGAAGAGGGAAAGCCCAGCCAATCTCAAGTCAGTCTTGTTTTGTTTTTGCTTTTGCTTTAATTCTCAGCCTAGTCCATTCCAGGGGTTGGCAAAAGTAGCCATAAGTAAATGGTTATTGATACCTCACCACCCACAAGGATGCATGACAAGGCACCAATGTCAGGCTAGAACTTCTGATCTCTTCCAGTCTGCCTAAACCCAAACTTGTAACCCGAGTCCCTGTGCCATAAAGTCACTGGTGCTTTTTTTGGTGGGGGGGTTTGGGGCTTTGAACTCAGGGCCTACACCTCAAGCCACTCCAGCAGCCCTTTTTTGTGATGGATTTTTCGAGATAGGGTCTCCCAAACTACTTGCCCGGGCTGGCATTCCTCCTGATCTCTGCCTCCTGAGTAGCTTGGATTATAGCATGAGCCACCGGTACCCAGCTCAATGGTGCTTCTAAGACTGGACAGTGGATTTGATTCCTCCATGATGCAGAAGAAAAAATCCACACTTCAAGGAATCAGAGGCTAAGAGCTTAGGTTTGAAAGACCCACAGATTTGGATTTAAATCTTAGGGGTATAGCTTTGGAAGGAAGAGATCACTTTACTTTTCTGAACCCCAGTTTCCCCAGTTGTAAACTGGGGTTAACAATTTATTTCAGGGTTAAAAATCTCATGATGATGGTAACAGCTCAGAGTACTGCTGCACTGTAAATGAAAGGAGAGATATCAAAGACTTATAGTCTCTAGTAGACAGAAAGCACTTAATAGTACATCTCATTGTTGTTGCTTTGTCTATAACTACCTCTGGTTTTTTTTGTTTTGTTTTTTATTTTTGTTTTTGTTTTTTTGTGGTTGCAGGGATCAAATCCATGGCTTTGCACATGTTAGGCAAATATTCTAATGCCACTCCCCAGCCCTACCTCTAACTTTATTTATTTTGGTTTTTGTTGATTTTACTATCTCTAATTTTTCTTTTTTTAGGGGGGGGGTGGGACTGGGCTTTGAACTCATGGCTTCACACTTGCAAAGCAGGCACTGTAACACTTGACCCACATCTCCAGTCCATTTTGCTCTGGTTATTTTGGGGATGGGGGGTCTCATGAACTATTTGCCTGAGCTGGCCTCAAACCATGATCCTCCCAATCTCAGTCTCCCAAATAGCTAGGATTACAGGTGTGAGCCACTGGCACAAGGCTACTACCTCTAATTTTTGAAGGACCCAAAACTGTAGGGATTTCTGGCAAAGTCTCTCCCGATCATGTTTGCAGTCCTTTTATTTGCAGTCCTTTGGTGAGCCAAGCACTAAAGCACCCAGATTGGACTTATTCATTCACCAAAATTTATGAAGTACCTACTAAACTTCAAGACTGCTAGAAGAATTATGCTTACAGGTGAGGAGTTATAGGAGGTACAGGTGAAGATGTTATACAGGAGCCCGCAGAAGATTGCCTGGGAACCAGAATGTAGAGGAGATGATTTTAGGTCTTGAAAGGTGCACAGGAGTTCTGCGAAGCAGAGGGACCAGCTCATGAGAAGAAAAAGGCATGGAAGAGTGTGGAGTATTTGGGAGATGGTTAAAAGATCTGTTTCTTCCACAAAAGTGGAAGGAGGTAAGTCTAGGAAGTTGTGACCAGATTGTGGAGGGCCCCATATGCCTGGCTGAGGAATTTGAATTTTATCCTGTAGACAAAGAGAACAATGGAGTTTTTTGAACCTGCAGGCAACTTGATATGCCCTTTGACTTTGTTTGGAAATTTTGGTTCTGGCTGCTTCGTAGTGGAATGATTGTAGTATGAGCCCAAACTTTTGGGGCAGGAAAAGGAGTCATGGCCCATCAGAAATGTGGGAAAGCATGACTGCTGCTCTGAAGAGGGAAACACTAGCCTGAGAGAGAAGTTTTCTTCTCCCCTTTTTGCAAGTGCTGTTAGTTCATCCAGATTTCCCAAAGGAGCCTGTGGCTCATGCCTGTAATCCTAGCTACTCAAGAGGCAGAGATCAGGAGGATCCCGATTCCAAGCCAGACTGGGCAAATTGTTCAAGAGACCTTATCTCAAAAATACCCACCACCAAAAAGGGCTGGTAGTAGCTCAAGTGGTAGAGCACCTGCCTAGAAAATGTGAGACCCCAAATGCAAACCCCAGTACCACCAAAATAATAAATAAATAAAATTTCCCAAAGTTTCCAAGGGACTCTCAAACACTTCAGAACTTCTGCTTTAAAAAAAACAGAGCTGAGGTGAAGTTGTCTCAAAGTTTTCATTGCTTATACTACTAAAAACTGGTATTGCTCTTGGAGTCAGGAATGCTGAATTTACCTTTAATTCCTGATTAATCTGCATGACCTTGGGCAAGTAAGTTTCTATTCCTCAGTGCGTCTTCCCTTCAGCCAGATGAAGCTCTCCCCTCCAGAACCCCAGCACCTCAGTGGCACCTGTTGTAGGTCACTTTCTCCATTACATTTTTCCTTTTTTTTTCTTTTCCATTATATTTTTCTTGGCATTATTAGTTATTGGTGTGTCTTGCAGAGTAGAAAGATTTGACTTCAAATCCTCACTTACCAGCTGTCTGACTTGAAGAAATTAGTTGATCCTGCTGAATGCTAATTTCCTCCTCTGTAAATTTGGAATAGTGATATCTAATACATTAAGTCATTACAGTCAGTAACATGAATAATTGTTATGAAGTTTTAGTGTCCTGAAACCTAAGGCACTTGCTAAAGAACATCAGTGTCACACACAGACACACACACACACACACACACACACACACTTGGTACCTAAGCACTTAACATAAAACATTAATGTACTGTGGATTCAGTATCGATGTTGATACTGCATTTATACTTTGGTTTTCCTGTAAAGAGTAATGACTCACCTACTGTGCTGAATAGTTGGAATAAAGTTGAAAAGTACACCCATTTGTAATTTCGTATTGGATGTTCAAACATCTTTTCTACACAATAGCTCCCCTTATCCTCAAGACCTCCAGTAGATGCCTGAAACTGCAGAAAGTACCAACCCCTTTACATACAATAAGCCTGCCTTACTCTCAGATTTATTACATGTGATTTTGACCAAGCACTGTAAATAAATAAAATCAAAAGAAATTTCAAAAACAAAAATTTTACTTTACTTTTTTTGGCAGTACTGGGGTTTGAACTTAGGGCCTTACACTTGCTAGGCAGGCGCTCTACCCCTTGAGTCACTCCACCAGTCCTTTTTGTTTTGGTTATTTTTGAAATGGGATTTCAATTTATGCCCTGGCTAGCCTCGACCACATATTGCTTCCTTGCATATCTGGGAGTGACAGACACTGTGCTATCACTCCCAGCCATGGTTGAGGTGGGGGATCTCTAGACCTTTTCGCCCAGACTGAACTGGCGAAAAGGATTTTTTTTAGGATGAACTGTGATCATCCCAATCTCTGCTTCCCAAGTAGCTAGTATTTCAGGTGTGAGGCACCATTCAAAACCAGAAAATTTTAAATTCCTGTTCATTCGTTGTTTAACCCAGTTGATGGAAGAAGCTCTTAGTCAGTCCCACATTATCAGCAGTTATGTTTAAATTGTGTGATCTGCTGAGTGTTTCCCTGCCCTTAATTTTGTGAAAACGAGCCTCCCAAAAAATAAATGGTGCCCAAAAGCAAGGTAGAAGTTAATGTGCTTAATTTAAGTGATAAAGTGAAAATTTAGGTTTCTTGAAAGGCAGCATGTCTTTAGCAGAAGTCGGGTTGCATTGTGGGAAACAAGCTTTCACTGTACAACATCAAACTCCAAGCATCCTGAGCATCCACGGAACAGCCTCTCCTTGGAACCATATGCCTGTGGATACCAAGGGTCTGCTGTACTGCAGTGTTTTTCCTACACACACACACACACACACACACACACACACACACACACGAGAGAAAGAGAAAAAAAGAAACAGAAGGGCTACTTGAACAGAAGTACTGTTATATCATAGCTGTAGGTCTGATAACTAAGACAGCTACAGAGAAACTAATGGGCAGGTAGTAAATACAGTGTGGATACTCTGGTCAAAGGGATGATTAATGACCCAGGCAGAACTGACTTAGGGTAACATGAGATTTAACCATGCTACTCAGAACAGAGTTTAAAGTAAAACTTTCTAGAATTTTTCCATTTGATTTTTTTGGACTGCAGTTTAGCACAGGTATCTGAACAAAACAGAATGTGAAACCATGGAAAAGAAGGGACAATTATATATAGTTTCTCTTACTGGAAACACTATAGTGTCTCTTAGTAGACAGCAAGCACCTGGGAAACGAGAACAAATCATTGGTTTCCTTGTGGTGTGAAATACAGTGAAGGCTAGGGCTTGGTGCCTATTGGTGGAGAGAATCCTTTTACAAAAGATTATAAATTATACATGAAGCCTGTCCCCAAGCTGGAAGCTGTCCCCTGACCAGCCTTCTACTCCTCTCAGTTGACACCTTTCAACTAATTGTACCACTTCAAGCCTAGTCATGGCAAGTTGTTTGTCTTGAAGATAGTGTTCTAAGCTTCTTAACCCGAGCCCCCATCCCTAATGGCAACCACAAACCTGTCCTCGAGCTGCTCAGACTTAACACAGATAGGGAGAGAACTCCCAGCAGAGTTCTCTCTGCCTGCAAAGCAGAACCAGTCCTTGGTCGTTCTGGGAAGCTTGAGCTTGGAAGGCTGTGAGTGAGAGGCTAGTAGGAGAGATCACAGCATCTGAATAAACTCCCTGCTTTTAGCATCAGTGCTTACCAGAGAAATGACTCCTTGCCAGAGCAAGCTGCCCATTCAGCAGTCCAGAAGGAGCTCCAGCTGGTGGAGTGGCTCAAGTGGTAGAGTTCCTGCCTAACAAGCAAGAGACCCTGCGTTCAAACCCCAGTACTGCATGAAAAAAAAAAAAAGAAAAAAAAAAAAGTTTGGGCTAGTGGAGTGGTTCAGGAAAAGACTCACAAGGAGCTCCACGACGAGGAGCTGAGTCTCTAGGACCCATCCCCAGCCACCTCTCTTTGCCCCATCCTCAGTCTGCTGAGTTCCAAGGATCCTCCAAGAGCAATGGCGATTTGGAATTTCGCCTTCAGAGCCATGCCTGGGCAATTCAATAGCCCAGCTATGCACATTACTTACATGGCAGAATTTGGTGGCTTGGCCAAAAGGGCCTGGAGCCACTCTGGAGATAGGAAGAGAAGGGTCCCTACTGGCTTCCAGAATACCTCAAGGTCTTTGGTCCCTCTGAGGCACCTTCCAACCCATCTCTGCACCCTTAGAGGCATCAGGGAAGGGTTCAGATTAATTTGTTCAGCCTGCTTCTTCCTTAGGGATCTGGGCTGCCTGGGAAAAGAGAAGAGAAATTCTTTTTCTTTTTTTGATGGGACTGGGGTTTGAACTCAGGGCTTTTGGTTGCAAAGCATGTGCTCTACATCTCGAGCCACACCTTCAGTCTATTTTTGCTCTGGTTATTTTGGGGATGGAGTCTCATGAACTATTTTTGTCTAGGTTGGCCTCAAAGCGTGATCCTCCAGATCTCAGTCTCCCAAGTACCTAGGATTATAGGCATGAACCACCTCCACCAGGTTAGAAGAGAAATTCTTAAAACAACAGCAGCATTTATTGAGTGCTGACTGTGCCTGGCACTGTTCTCCTGCCTATGGAGGGCACCATGATAAATACAGAGTATCTACGATGTATATACTGCCTGCTCATTAGTCACTTTTACACAGGAGGAGACTGAGACCCAGAGGGATGAAAGAACTTTCTCAAGGTCATATAATCTTGTCTTCCACCATGGCTTGAAGGAGAAGAATGATTTTATTTTGTAATAAACCAGGGCTCCTGGGGTCTGGTACAGGATTTGAACCTGGCAGAAGATGTATTAGTCCTCTATAGTCAGAAGCTCTGGGTTCAGATCTCAGAGTAACTACTACCTAGCTCTAGCTCTCTAGAGAAATTTCTTAATTCCTCTGAACCATAGACTCCCCATCAGCCAAATGGGTTGGTAGTACTGACCTTGCTTTCGTGAGGATCAGAAATAGCATATGGCACCGCTGGGTGCTCAGTAAACGATGGCTATAGCTATCATTCTTCTCTCCTCTTCCTGGGATGTGCCATGAAGCCCCCCCAAGCTGCTGGCAGGCCCTGCTTCTGCCGGCTCTAGCAGCCCACTGGAATAAGTAGAAGCAGCTGGGAGGGGGTGGGGAGAAGAGGGGAAGCAAGGGGACAGCTTGAGTGACTGCAGACCAGCCCTGAGGGCCTCCTGGGGGAGATTGGCCATAGCCACAGGTGCACCAATTATTCTCCCCTAGAAGAAAAACCTCGCTCCCAGCTCCACTCAGCCCTGACCTTGGTTCTGCAGGAGGCAGGGGCAGCTCTGTAGCACCAGTCCACTGGCTGGTCGTTTGTCTTCAGGTTTCATAGCCTCCCTGAGGCTCCCAGTGCTTTGTGAGTTTTCTCTCCCTTTCCAGCCACTTCCCAGTTAGCAGAGGAGCCTCTTCGTAGCAGCTCAGGTTTCATTCCTGGGAGCTTTGTTCCAAATGGAAGTTTCTGGTTGGGATAATCCCTGGGTGTAAGTGGTCAGTGCAGGAAGAGACAGGAGCTGCTTTGGGAAACTGTGGGAACAGCCCCCTACCCCAGGTGCTCTGTGAAGGAGAGCAGAGCTTTGCTTTTCATCCTAGAGGCACCTTCCCCCCAGGCCCCAGGAGCTGGCCCTGGACAGCAAGTCCCCAGCACACCCATCTCGGAGGGTCCTTGCCATCATCTCCTGCATCCCCAAGAGAACCATTGAAGAGCTCAGACTCTCCATCCTCTTTACCACCTGATATAGCTGGGGTGTCGAGCATGACGGAAGAAACAGGGAACTCCATCCCTGAGCCACAAAGGCTAATGTTGTTTATGTCTATTTTATGAGATACATTTCCATATCAGGACAAAAGTTTCTGTTGCTGGAAAAAAAAATTCTAAATAAAATAATCTAGTCAAACTCTTCACCTGCTAGATGACAAAATTAAGGTTTAGAAAGATACACATCCCTGAGGATCTTAAAGCTCCACATTCTCACCAGCACTGGTGGCTCACACCTATAATCCTAGCTACTCAGGAAGCAGAGATCAGGAGGATTGCAGTTCAAAGCCAGCCCTGGGCAAATGGTGCACGAGACCCTAATCTTGAAAAACCCATCATATAAATGGGCTGGTGGAGTGGCTCAAGCAATGTAGAGGGCCTGGCAAGCGTGAGGCCCTGAGCTCCTGTCTTCTCTGTGTCCCTTTTTGGTAATTCAAGCAGAGTGCCTGGTGCTGACCCACCATGTGTGGCAACAACAGGTTCAGTCTGGGAACCCAGTACATAAGGCAGCCTAAAGGTAGGGACCCTGCCTCGTCTACCCCTTTCTCTCCTGCAGTTCAGTACTCAGAGGATATTGAATGGAGTTGGGACTGAACTCAGCTGAGCTGACTTCCAGCAGACCCAGGCTCAGCCTGAATACCCTTCTCCCAACCCCACTTTCCTCACACACCACCTGATCTTCCTGTCTCAGCCTCTACCACCCATCATTTGTCCTCATCATTGGGCTGCCTGCCTAACTGCGGCCATCTGTTAGCTGGGAAGTTTCAGGAGTCGGGATCTAGCCAATCTATTCACCATGGCTTCCCAACACTTCCCAATATATAGGAAGTGCTTCGTGAATTTGTTCTGAATCAACACAAGGTATCGGGGAAAGGAAAAGGTTGGCTTTTGGCTCAGAGGGAAGATGAGAAGCCCTGGATGTTGAGTGTCTCTTCTCCATGCATGTCTCCCCTCTTCCAATTCCAGGGAACTCACACTTGACCTCCCTGACTTGCCTGGGCTTCTTTGAGGATTAGAGGGAGGGGATACAAGGCCAGACTTAAGGAACAGGTGTAAGAACTTGCACACTGGTCTCCAAAAGCAAGCAGGGAGATCCTGTCCCTTGCAGGCCCTGTCCCATCTGCCCCTCTCAGTTCTTCCAGGTCTTCAGGGACCTAGGTCCATGTGTCCACACCTATTTACTGACCTCAGACCCTTGACCTGCCAGAACCATTTCCCAGAAAAGCAGCTTCCCCGGAGACTCTGCCTTCCTCACAGCTCCTCATTGTGCCACTGGAAAACACTGTCCAGAGTCCCTCCCCATAGTAGCCATTGTTGCCAGGACCCATTGTTAAGGTACTTGTTGGACACCTTACCTGCTCATGCAAACTCTAGTTCTGACAACACTGCAAGGTGGAGTATGGTTCCTGTTTTTCAGGGGATACTGGAGCTTAGAGATGTGACATGACTTACCCAGGTTCCACAGGTAGGAAGTGACACAGGTCTGACCCTAAAGCCCTTGCTCCTAACCATCACACCGAGCCACTTCCGACTTTGGGCTGCTCCTGTTTCCTCCATATTCCTTCTCTCATATTGCAGACTCTGAGGATGGCAACATCAGTGCCAGGGCATATTCTAAGAGTGTGAGAGACAATGAGAACAAGCAAAAGCCTCTTTCTTTTACTTCCCTCTCTGCTCACCCTTCGAGTTGATAAAAGTGTCCCAGATGGGGGCCTGCCTCTTGGGTGAAGATCCCACAGAAGTCCTGCCACCAACCTCAGAGACTTCCAGCTCTCATTCCCTGTACTTATTCCCACATCATTGGGTTCCTTAGTCAAAACTAATTTCAGACATGGCCTGCTTGACTCTGCCCCCTCCATGCCCAGCACAAACCTTGGGTCCTTTAACCTTTGTGTCACTCTGTTAATCTTGCCTTTCATCTTTTATTCAGAACCCTAACTACACTTATGCACCCTTAGGAGGGCATAAGGGAACACTTAGGAGCCACTCTCCCGACCTGGGCTGCCTGCATCCTTCTCAGGAATCTCCTCTGCTACATGGCTATCCTGCCCCCAGCTCCCCCAGGGAGAAGCAGCTGGAATCTGAGCCTGAAGCAGAGCTGTCAGCCCAGGTCCCAGCCTGCTGCTGACTGGCCTGCTCTATCAGGACTGGGATCGGGCAGATCCTACATGGCATATTACCCGCCATGAATGTTTCATGAACTTGCTCTTCATGACTGAAGGCCAGTGCAGAAGGTGGGAGGGGGAGGTGTAGAGGAAGCCCAGGGAGAGGCTGGGCAGAAGGTGATGGAAGGGCGATGGACGGGCCAGGTGTTTGTTATGATGAGATGATGGGACACAGGGATTCCCTGGGAAGAAGGCTTTTGCAGGACTTATGTTCATTAAATTGAGATGACTGAAGCTGGGGGTGGCGATGATTGGGAGAATACTTGCCTAGCATGCAAGAGTTCCATCCTTAGCACTAGGAAAAGAAAGAATTAAATCAGGGACTGGAAACAAACAGGGTGGAGGTTTGGGGTTATGATTACTTAGGAGCTGTATGCATGTGGCAGACAGAGGAACAGCAGGAATTTGGTGGGGATTCTGGGTACTCCCACCTTGAAAGTCACACTGAACAGTTCTATAGGCAGTTACCCTGGCTCAGAGACCAAGGTGCTATGGCTTTTTTTTTTTTTTTTTTTTTTTTGTGGTACTGGGGCTTGAACTCAGGGCCTACACCTTGAGCCACTCCACCAGCCCTTTTTATTTATTTATTTATTTTGTGATAGGTTTTTTTCAAGATAGGGTCTCATGCACTATTTGCCCAGGCTGGCTTTGAACAGTGATCCTTCTGATTACAGGTGTGAGCCACTGGTGTCCGGCTGGTGCCACGGCTCTTGGAAGATACTACAGCTACTCAAAGTTTCCTTGAAGGCTGACTGCTCTACCACTCCCAGGCATGGGGCCCATGTGTTTTCTGGCCCTCTGGGAAGCTGTAAGACAGCAAGCTATCTGTCCAGGCTTCCTTCTCCTTGTTCCCTCAAAGTAGTGTGCAGTTTTGGCTCCTTGTTCTGAGAACCTCCAGCCGGGACCTAAGCTTGGCCCATCTGATCCTTCATGGCTAGGGCCTGACTGTGATGCCCAAAAGTCAATGCTAGGGATAGTGGCCTGCTTCTCTTTCCTACCCCCAACCATGTTCCTCTCTCCCCATAAGACACAGCCAAGGAAGGAAAGAAAAAGGAGTGCTCCCCAAACCAACCAAGGGGCTCCAGCTTGCTTCACTCATGCTGAGGGAAGGAGCCAGGCTACAGGTCAGAGCTCTAACTTTGCTCAGCATCTGCCAGCCAGTGGGAGGGGGCCTGCATGAGAAGTCAGTTCTGGGGCTGCCCAAATGGACAGTTCCTTCTTGGGGTTCAGCAAGAGATCCAGATGGGAAAAGGATGCAGCTATAAAGACCTTCTTGGCACAACCCTCCAGAGTAACCCAGTTCTTGGGGATCCCCCTAGAATTCCTTCCAGCTCTCCATCTGTCTTCCTTATCACTTATTCCTCCTCTCTCCTCTGCTACCTCTGGCTCTTTATTCCCCTTTACTCCTTTGAATTCCCCTGGTTGCTATGGGAACTCAGGGACAGCAAAGGAAGCAGAATTTGGGAAGGTTCTGGTATGTCTAGCCCAACCAACCCTGCTTAGCTGTCCATTTGTCCAGGTTTTGGGAGATTTTTACTGCAGCTTGAAAAAATGGACAGTGAGGGCTGGATGTGCTAACAGAGGTCACCCATCCCAGGGCATTCTACATCCCCATGGATACCAGGTACTCCCAACCTACCCTCTCTACTCAACAGCTCAGGGTCTGCTCTTATTTTATCCATTGATTGCTTTAGAGAACTTTCATTGAATGTCCATGATGGGCTGGCTAGGCACTGTTCTAGACAGTGACTGGCCCTGTATGAGCAAGTCACACAAAATTCCTACTGTCTTGGGAGATGGGGTAGACAGACCAGAAGTCAGTAATTAAATAAAACCTAAGATACATAAGGCATAAATGATAAGTGTAACATAGAAAACAAAGCAGAGAGTGACAGCAGAAAGATCTCTATCAAGCTATCGGCCATCCAATGATGCTGAGAAAAAAAACATTTCAAGCAGGTAGAACAGCAAGTGCAAAGGCTCTGAGGCACAGATCAGATTCCAGCTTGGCTTGTCTGAGAAACTAGGAGGGGGCAGGTGAGGATGGTGGGTAGGCAGTGAAGTTAGATAGGTCAACTGGGTCCAAGCACACTTAGGAGACTGCCCAGGCTGTGGAATATAGCTTGAATTTCAGTCTAGATATGGTGGGAGTTAACACCATCAGATCTGTGGTTTGAAAATTCCCACTCTGGACTGCAGAGTGAATTGTAGGGGGTAAGAGGAAAACAGCTGGATTTGGGGGATATTGCCATAAGCCAGACAAGAACCCACAATGGGTATGGCTCAAGGGGTAAACTGTTTGCTTAGCAAGCAAAAGGCCTTGAACTCAAACCCCAGTACAGCCAAAAAAGAAAAGAAAAGAAAAAAGGACCCACAGTGGCTTGGGGTAGGGGAGTAGCAGCAGACAAGTAGGGCCATGGATGGACTGAAATGGAGAGATGTTCTGGAAGTAAAAGCCAGCAGGACCAGCTGATGAGAAAAAAATCTGGGAGGTTCCAAGTTAAGTCAGCTCTGGTGTCTGTCCTCTTCTTCTTGACCCTGGGGTTGGTGAGGGTGAAGAGAAGGGGACAGACGGAGTATGACGATGAAACTTCCCCCCAACCTTACTTATAGCTCTAGGCTTCAGAAACTGTTCTGTCTTCTGCTTTATTGGGTCATGGCACTGTCCGGGGTTTCTTCCCACCCTTGGGCCACATTTCCTCCATCTTCTTTGCCAATACTCCCACATCTAAATGGTTGAAGCCCACCAAGGCTCAGGCATGGATCTCATCTATTTCCACCCACTTCAAGAATCCATTCTGTCTCCTTGGCGTTAAAATCACCTGTGTGCTGAATGCTCCCCAATTTCTATAGTTTCATGAGAACTTGCCCCTGAATTCCAGACTCACACAACTGCCCACTCACCATCTCCTCCAGAATATTGAATCAGCTCAAACTTCAGATGTCCAAAACTAAACTCCCACTCCTCCCCTCTAAACCTGCCTGCCTAGAATCTTCTCCACCTCAGCAAATGGCGCCTCCATCCTTTTAATTGCTCAACCCAGAAACCTTGGCAACCCCTATACTCCTTTCCTCCCCACACAGGCCACATCAGCAAATCCTGTCATCTCTACTTGCAAAAAGAATTTAAAATTCCAATCTCTGCTCGCCACTCCCAATCCATTATTATCTCTCACCTAGATTATTGCAGTAATTTCATAACTCATTCCCCTTTCCCCTCACTGTCTATTCTCAACACAGCAGCCAAAGCAATCCTATCCACTTTATGTCACTCTGCTGCTACTTGAATCCCACAATGGGGTACCGCCTCATCGAGGCAAAGCTGGAGTCTTTTCAACAGTCCCACAGATCTGCCATTCGCCACCATCCCTGCCATCTCTGGGGCCTCACCTCGGCTCTGTCCTCTTACCCCAACTACAGCTGCTCAATCCTTCCTTCAGTTTGCTCCAGCCACGCTGGCCTCCTTCCTGTTCCCCCAAAACAGCAAACCTTTTACTTGCTGTTCCTCTACCTGGGTGCCCCATCCCAACATCTGAATGACGCACCACCATTGGTGTCTGGTGTCTGCTCAAACACTAAGTTATCAGTGAGGCCTTCTTTGATCACCCTGTTTACACCAGCTCCTGCCCTTCACACTCGTTCTCATTCCCTTCTCTGCATTTGTCTCTGTAGCGGCTTTCAGTGTTTGATACTCTCCTGTTAGCTCTGAATCCTTTCCCTCTCACTAGAAGATGAGTTCCACAATAATAGTGATTTTTGTCTACTTTGTTGGCTCTGTCCAGTATAGAGCCTGACTCAGAATGGGCATTCATAATGGGACCTGTTGAAAAAATTAGTGGAATTACTGTAAAACCTACAGTCCTCAAGAGGCAGCCTAGACCTGGGGATGAAGGCCTGACACTAGTTTTGGCACTAATGTAACTTCTGGGTCATCTGTAGTGGGGGGAGAAGTCCTGAACACTTTTGCTGCAGCATTCTAGAATGATGCTTGACCAATAATAACCTCACCTGCTTCCATTTGGCCGGTAGCCGGAGGAATGGACAGGAGTTGGTGCTATGGGAAGAGAAAAACTCTCTTTCCTTCTAGGTAAAATGTGGGCTGGCTTCAAAATGACAGGCAAGTTTCTGGCTTAGACTTGGCAAGGCTCTGAGAGCCTTAGGTGAGACAGAAATGGCTGAGGGGGTCCAGGACCCCCACCCTGCTGGGTGGAGACAAGTAGAGAGGCCTGGCCAGTAGGCCAGGCTTCTCCCCATGGGGGTTGTTCCTGTGAGAGCATCATGGGGAGTGTGCTATAAGAGGAGGACAGATAAGAAAAGTGGAGGTAGTAATTGTGGAGAAGGGCAGAACCACGCATAGCCCTTGGGAAGTGCTGGGTGGTCAAGCAGACCTCAGCCAGCTCCCGGGCCCTCGCAGCCAGCACCAACTCAGGGACAGAGTGGTCAGCCTTTTGGCTGTGGGTAGCCGGGTCCTCCTCCTTCCTCTGGGCTTTACCACAGCTCTCTGCTTGTCTCCCCCCACCGAAATAAATGGGCTGAGCATACTGGGCCGGCAATAACCCCTTGAAATCAGTTGTTATCACAGTTAACAACCAGTTTGGCTTCAGTTCAGGCTGTTAACTATCAAACCACTAAGTGCCGGTAATGATTGATTCTTGGCCAGTTGCAGCTTGAGTGGGTTGTAAAACCCCATTAGCGAGGGCTCTGTAGAGGCAGCAACTCAAAGATAAACAAATTGGTGGGTGCTCCAGCATAGCCTCCTACCACTGCTCTGGGCTCAGCTCCCATGGCTCCCTGAATGGGGGCCTGCTGGAGTCATCCCCTTCCCAAAGGCTCAGTAGCCTCAAGGACCATATCCCCACCCTCCTATCCACCTCCTCTAGCCCCTCCCCTATCAGGCAACCCCACTCCTCTCTGGAAGGCAGGTCTGGTTCTCTGTACAACTCACATCTTGTCCCTATACACAAACACCAGCCCAATTTCACCCCAGCAACCTCCAGGACTTAGGCATCCCCAGTCTGGAGGCTTGAGGTTTAGCTTTGGCCTAGCCAGTGACCAGCCTTGGCCCGGCCTGGCCCCACTTTGTGGCCAGGATCACAGGCAGAGAGCCTGACATTCTGCCCCCCCACCCCCCCGCCGCCCTCCAGACTCCCTCCTACCCTGTGGCTTCCCCCAGGAATTGCTCTCAAACAAATGAAATGTGGGTAATTACTGGGCTGGGGGCTGGACAGGCGACCGTGCAGATGAAAGCGTTTCCTGGACGGTCTCTTCATTTGCATGGCATCAGAAGCTGCTCAGAAGGTGTGACTTTTCCCACAGTGAGACCCCAGCTCCTTGCACAATAAAGCCAGGCTGCTCACCCAGAATTAATTAAAGGGGGAGGGGAGCAGAGGAGCAGGCACCAAGAGCTGGGGAAGCTGGGAGAGAGATGTCTACAGCCCCGTCCCCACATCCCTAGTGTCTCTGCACTAGGACAACCCACTCTATCCAGAGCCCTTCATCCCTCCTGCAGGTCACAGGAATGGGTAGACAGAGTCCATGGTATATCCTCACCCTCTCTACTCCAAGGTTTTCCACTGAGCCCTGGAATTCCTGATCCAGCTGGATGGGCCGAAAGTCTAGGAAGCCCCATGGTTAGAAAACCTTTGACTGTTCCCACCCATGCTAAGTGAGGCGCCAAAGAACAGAGGCCTTACAGGGAAGAGGTTTCTGGACTGGCCCCACAGTTGAGCTATGGGAACAACCAGGGACACCCTCAAAGAAGACAGAGAAAGCCGCTAGAATGGAAGGCCTCATTGTGAGGACTGGGCTGGCTCTAGGCTCAGGAGACCTGTTTCTGGGCCTGGTCTCTCCCTTGACATAGTGTGATACCAATCTCACTGCTCCACATTCAAACACACCACATGCCCCCACCCACCAGTCAGTCTTTCTGCCCACACTGTGACCTCCACTACCACCAACACATGGCCTAGTCTTCCTTCTTCCCTGGCAGGCTCATACTTTTGACAATGACCTGCTGCTTCCCTGCCAGGCCTAGCTGGAGTTCTGCTCTAGTCCATGAGCCCTTCTGGTCCCATACACGTTCAGCTCTTCTTCCTCTAGGCCCCACCTCTTCAAGGTCAGCCTCTTCTTGGATAACTTAGCTGTACCTGAGCCTGCACTTTCTGTTCACAGCTCTCAGCCTAGCGCTCACAAAACGTTTAACACTCGTTCCCAGGTCACAATTGTCAACACCAGCCCTGGTGGTCCCCCTCTCCAATACACCCCCACCTTGGACCATGGCAGCTGCTCTTTTCTTTCATTTTTTGAAGCCTGATTCTCAAAAAGAAACAGTTCTGGAATCTTCAAACTGTACCACATAGACTGGGCACACAGAGGCACTTCATTGATTTCAGGGCAGGCCCTAACCTGATCAGCCTTCTGGCCCTGGGGTGGCCTGGGAAATGTTGGCAGTGACTCATATTAAAAGTAAGGCGGTTCCTGTCTGAGAGCTCCAGGGCCAGCTCATAGAGCCTCTTCTGGTCTCTTTCCCTGCTCTGTCCTCCTAGGAAACCCCTCCAGAGACAGTGATGGGGACTGCCGACAGGCAGGGGTAGGTGGGTAGTCAGGCTGGAGGGAGGCTCTAGTCAGAACTGATGCCTGACTTGCAGCTGGGGAAAAGCACTAATTACTGAGGCCTCACTCTCCAACACACAGTTCTAATATTCGAGTTAAATAAATATTTCAGTCATTTAATAGAAACTAGTACACAACCACCCCCACTGACAACCATCCCTAAAGGAACTGACCTAGGTTGCACTTTTTGCTCCCTGCTCCCACTTGGGGAGGAGGGGGATCCCCAGCTGCCTTACCAGTTGCCCTGGTAAGTGCTGGGGCCTCAGGAGCACCTCTGTCAGACTAGAGCCTCCCCGGACCCAATCCAGGAAGCACCCCCCCCAAAACCAGTCTTGGCCACTGATGGGCCTTCCTGGGAGCTAAGAAGACAGACGCCACAACCACTGGAATACAAAAATAGAGCCTCTCTTTTGTTTAAAAAACAAAACAAAACAAACAAACAAACCCAACAGCAAACAATATCAACAACTAGACCAGCAGCTCCCCAGCTCCTCCCCGGCCTTAGCAGTGCAGCCCTCATCTTGCTGGAGTTTCTCGTGCTCCTGCAGACAAGAGTCGGCTGCGGGCGGTGGGGAGGGGCCGGGCAGGCGCCTATCGGGGCTCGGGGGCCCAAGTCCTCTGGCTGCCCCGCAGGCTGCGCGTGAAGGGCGGGTAGTTGAGGAACTCGAAGCGCAGGCTCTGCTCGGTGGTGTGGTGGCCCCGCGGGAGGCGCTTCATGAAATGGACCTCGCGCTGGTGCTGGCGCGTCTTGGAGCCCTTGCGGGGCCGGCCCTTGCGGGTGAAGGCCATGTACCAGCCCTCGTACTTGGCGTTCTGCAGCGCTGTGTAATTGTTCTCCAACACGATCTCCGTGAACACGCAGTCCTTGCCTTTGCCGTTGCTCTGCAGGTAGGGGGGCCAGACGCCGCGTTACGGAGCCCCCCACCCCCACCCCCATGCAAGGCAGAGGGCCAGCGGTTCGAGACAGCAGGTGGGCACCTCAGCAGATGGCGAGGGGGGCAGGAGCCCGGTCCCACCCACTACCCGGGTACCGCTCTCTAATCCCTCACAACCCGCAGCCCACCCGGCAACTTCCTGTCCTCCTGGGCAGCAGTGACACATGGCTGTCTACAGAGGGGCTGGGCCCAAGGCAGAGAGGCAGGGAGAGGGGCCCAGAGTCTGCCTGCTCTGGCCTCCTGCCCACCGGTCTGGCTCTGTTTCCCCACCTGCCCCACTCAGCCCCTTAGGACTAAGGTCGGCCCTAGGGCTGCCACCTTATGGGGGAGGGGAGGCCTGGGAGGAGTCTCTGAGCCCCAAGCCCCCAAGCCCTGGAAGCAGGGAGCTCAAGACTGGAGAGGAGCCGTGACTAATGGGGCCATTTCAGAGCTCGGCTGAGGGGCTGGGCCTGCGGCTTACTGAACATTCCAAATGCTGGTACCATGTAATTGGACATAATAGCAAAGCAATTTGACGATTTGTTAAAAAGATATATGGAATTTACCAACCCCCCAGCCCAGCCCCTTCCCTTGCCTGCCTCCTTGTCTTGATAGCTTTTTGTCTCTCAAGCAGCTTTCTTCTCCCTTACCTTCCACCCAATTCATTAGGTAACCTGGAGGTGGCCATGTCTCTCTGTCCATCTTACTAAGATCAGAGCACGAGAGTGTCCTGGAGGAGTCCAGACAGCTCCCCTTTCCCCCCAAGCCAGGACCCACCTCCCTTCTGGGATCTCACCTTGGCAATCAGTTTCCCCTTCTTGTTCATGCAGATGTAGAGACCTGTTTCGGCTCCTCGCACTCGAACTCGGCTCCCAAAGGTATCTGTCTCCACGATGAGCTTTGCTGTCATGGAAGGTGTAGGATGGTCACCAGAAGGCCCCTGATCCCTGCTATTCCACAGTCTTACCTAAGCTGGCCCAAAGACTTGTCACATCTCAGTGGCAATGCTCCAAGGCCTAGGAACCCAAAACATGGGCTCCAGCCCCAGCATAGCTGATTTGTTGTGCAATCCTGAGAAAGGTGAAGTCACTTTTCTGGGTGTCAGGGCCCACCTCTGGGTTTACAAAATGGTTTGAATTGATCACAGCTTTATAAGCTGGGTTCTGCAGGAGTTCTGGGGTGTCAAGTTGAAAAAGCTAAGGACTGGAGGGGAAATGGCTCAAGTGGTAGAGCGTCTGCCTGGCAAGCTCAAGCCCTGAGTTCAGTCCCTAGTAACACACACATCACATAAAAGGTTTACTCTCCATTCCTTCCCCCACTCTCAAACTAGACTTCGATAACTTTTATGTTGTGGCTTCAAGTAAAATTTCATCTAATCAGAGTTCCATGGCTAATCAAAAGCTCTCTGAGGATCCTTCTAACTCAGAATATTATGTGCACATGCCAGACAAGTTATTATGAACATCCAGGTGTAGTGGTGACCTCCAGTCCTGAGGCCAAAGGTAAAAGCATTCTGTCCTGTTCCTGCCACTTCAGTTCTAACTCACAGCCTTGGTCACCCCAACCCCATCTCCACCCTTTGGGCAGCCCTGCTCTGAGAAGTGATAGAGATGGGGCTGGCTCTCCCTGCCACAGTCCATAGCAGTCTGCTTTCTAGAAACTCAGATACCAGCTGGGAGGATCTGACTCTCTTGGCTTCCCTGTCACAGGCCCTAGTCCCAAAGTTCAGACATCAACAACTCAATGTCTTTTGTCTTTCAATCTCCATCACAGCTGGGCTTCTCACCCAGTGATCAAATACTTTCTGTGGGTGAGGAGGAGAGACTCAAGCAGGCTAGCCTCCAGTCTGGAGGGTCAGGAGGCAGGGGCTGAATTCCGTGCCTTCTTCCCCTTCTTCCCTCCATAGGTAGCCAACTTGCCCCAGAAGCTGGTTCTGGCCACCTCTGCAAGCAGCTGTTCTCCTAGAGGCTGATCTAGCTGATAAGAAGGGACTGAGTCTCCCGCCCTCCCTATGACAGAGTTTGTCTTTTCCCTCCTTGAGAAAGCAAGGTAGGACTCAGCCTACCTTGATACCTGACTCTGTCTCTAAAACCAGTACCAAGACTGGAGGGCACTGAGCTTGGCAGGGCAGTCCTCAGTGCCCAGCCCCCTCTTCATATAGGCACAGAATTGGAAGCAAAGTCTCATCCTGGTCTCAAGTCCACAGGGAAATGCAACTGCCACCTCCTCTGCCACCTCCTCGTGGACCCAGCCAGTTTATTCCTCTTGGGTTTGCCTTCCAAGCCTTCCAGAGCAAGGAGGGGCTGCTTCTCAGGGCCAGGAAGGACCCTGTCTAGAGAAGCCATGAGAGGACCCCACTCTGAAGATCTGAGCCAAACAACACAGACAGGGCTGGAGTAGGAGCCTCTGTCCCTTCCTGTAACCTAGCAAAGCAACTGGGACCTTTCTGTTGTTCTTCCCAGACTCTTCCTGTCCTAGTCACATACCTTACACCTCTGTTCTTGGGGCCTTGGGCCCCAAGGAACCCCCAAAGCCTCTTCTGGGTCTAAGGAGAGAAGTAAGTGGATATCAGACCTCCTCTGATGTCTAAGACCATTTCCCCACTGCCAGCTCGGCCTCTTCTTCCCTTCACAAAATCCAAGGATTCTGGGCCATTTGCTCAAGTAGAGTAAAACTCTGGAGGAGCCAGACATTCGTTCTCTGTCCTTGGAAGCTGAGAAGGGCCGCATGTAGCCAATTTGGAGGGACAAAGGGCCCGTAGGCCAGCTCTGCCAGCCCAGCAGGGGAGCTCGGCCACCGGGCAGGCCACCCCTCCCCACCCCCACTCAGAGAGCCCCGACTCTCCTTCCTGGATGGATCTGGGGAGCTGGGGCCACAGTTTACAGCAGCTTTCCTAACCGGGCTTTTGGAAAGCTTAACATTTTCAAACCTATTCTTCCACCCCAGTGACAGATTTATCCCAGGAAAATTATGTCTCCTCCTCCAGCTTTGAAGGGAAGTCAGCTACGTCGATGCAGAAAAAATGCAGCGAGACATACTCGATCCCCCAAACTGGCTCGAGAAGAGGAGAAAGTATTCAGGAAATGTTAAAAAAGGTGAAAGTAAGAAGAGTTTTAATCGCTCTGCCAGACGTGGGGGTCTCTCCAGAGATTCATAGAGAACAATCTTGAACCTCTTTTTTTAACATTTACAGACTTGCAACTCCTTTCAAACTCCACATCTGAAAAAAGGCTTGTTCTTTTTCTGTTTTATATCATTCTTCATTTTTCTTCTTAGCTCTTAAAATGCCTCACCTTTTTATTACATTTTAATAGAGTCTTCCTCTCTCCTTTCATGATTGTTTAACTTGGTCATTATTTAAAGGTTTTTAAACTCACAATAATCGCTCTCTAAAAACAACACCAGCCGCCCAGAGGGCTTGCTTTTCTCTTGGTACATCCAGGTCTCTGAAAATTGGCCCTGTTTCAAGGCAGGAATATTGAATGTTTTAGAAATCAATCAGTCCTCGGTCTCTGCCAGCAGTAGCTCCCTGTACTCACCACCCCACAGGGAGCCGGGAGCTGCTGGCAGCCACCTGGGGTCTCAGGCAAGTGGAGCAGGGAAGGTCCCTTTCCAGGCCTAGTCCCCTATGCAACTGACCCCTCTGATCAAAGTACTTAAAGATTCACAGTATCCCCCAGTGCCAAGCTGGGACAGCTGGGGGCATTTCTCTCCCTTCTCTTTCCCACTCTCTTTTTGTGGGCCCTGGTCACAGTATCCTCTTTCAACAGCTCCCCTCAAACCTGGGCCCCCTCCCCTGAACCCACTGCCTCCACCTGCAGCTGGAAAGAGGTGTATAAAGGGGGAGGTGTAAGGGAGATTCCTCGATTCATCTACTGGGCAGGGAAGGGGGCACCTGTGGGCCAAGTCCTCCCCAACGTCCCTTCCCAGCCCTGTCTATCCAGCTGACCCTCAAGACACCTGTTTTAACTCCTTCGCTTCTAAGCTGGGGAGCCAATAGGCCTCTGGCCGGTGCAGCTGGAGCCCAGGATTTAGCCTCGGTGAGGTCAAGAGTGGTGTGTTTCACAGGCTACCTTTACTCTGAGGTGGTGTCCTGCAGCGCGCCTTACCGAAGGGATCCCCGTCTTCTGCCATGGCGTTGATGCGCTTGTTGGCCAGGACCTGCACGTGCTTCCCGCTGGTGCGGCTGTAGAGCTGGTAGGTCCGGATGAGGCGGCGGCTGAGCTGATCTGTCACCAGGCTCTGCTCCCTCACATGCTGTGTAAAATTAGGTGAGGACTGAACAGTTACCTTTAGGAAATTGAAAAATACACAACACGCCATTATAATGCTACTCCGCCCAGGGGCCCAAGTGGCCCCATCACCCTGTATCCCCTCCCGCTGCGTCAAGCAGTCAGCAGGGACTGAGGGGATCCCCCCAACATGCCGGCTCAGGCCACCAACCCCCTCCCCGGGGAAGTCCCGCAGACCCAGCCCAGGATGGATGAGCCCGGGATAAAGGAGAATCTGGACCCACCTGTTGGGAAACACCCTGGGGCTCCCGGCCAGCTCGGAGCAGGGAAGCGGGCTCCCTGCCCAGCGCAGGCCCCCCGCCCGGGCCTTCCTAGAGGAGCAGGGCGCTTTTAAGTAGGGAGGCAGCGCTACCCCACCCTTGACATTTATAAAGACAAATTTATGGAGCAAACGCTGAAGCCGCAGAGGACCCGGGCACCCTACCATTGGGCCAAACCAACCACAAGTTTCCCCAGAAGACAGCGGAGAGGGTCTTTGCTACTGTTACCCGACTTCCCCTGACAACACCAGTCCCCTGGCTCCAGTTGCCCCCTTCCTTAGAGGCCAGGTGTGGCTGCCCGTAGAGTTCCCATCCACCCGACCTGGCTAGCGTGCGTGCGAGACAGCACTGAACTCAAATCTTTGGGCTCTATTCTCGCCACTCACTTGCTGTGTGACCCTAGGCAGCCAAGGTGCTACCTCTCTGTTCCTTAGCTCTGTCCTCGGGGTAGTTCGGGGCTGGATTTCTAAGGTTCCTTCCAGCCCTGCTGCGCTGGACGCAGCGTCGGTCCTCATGTCCCTGCCCGACATTGCCAGTCGGGTCCCCTCACCGGCCCGCCCGGCCCCCGCCTCTGCGTAGCGCTCCTTACCTGGGCTTGGAGGCAGAGAACCAGCAAGTGCAACAGCCTGTGGGAGACAAAAGCAGGCGGGAGAGAGGCGTGGGGTGAGCGGAGAGGGCGCTGCGGGCCCGGGCCGGCGGGGACGCGGGGACAGCGGCGGTACTCACAGGCAGCTCAGCGCCGAGCGAGGGCTGCCCATGGCGTGCGGCCCCGGGAGCACCGAGAGCCTCGGCGGGATCTCCCCGTCCCGCGGGCTGCCGCGGGGGGACAAGCCAAGGGGGCGGAGGCCGAGGAAGGCTTTGGTGCCGGAGCCCAGCGGTGATCCCGACGCGGCTCCGCGGGTCCCGTGAAATGTCGTGCTCGCCGCGCGCGCTGATTCGCTCTGCGCCGCTGTCGGAGCCGGTGGCCGCTGGCTGCTCAGGAGCCGGAGCAGGCGGGAGGGTAACGGGCCGGCGGGGTGGGTGGGTAGGTGGGAAGGGAGGGGGAGGGATGGGGGCGGGGGGCGCCGCACCGGGCTCAAGGGGGGGGAGCGTGGAGCGGACGGCCGGAGCCCGCAGCCCCCGGCTGGGAGCTGGGGCAGGGTCGCTGCCCGGGGCGGGGGCGGGGCGGACCGGGGCGGGGCGGCCGACGGGTCTAGGATTGGGGGTCTGGACTAGGGGAGGGGTCTGGGGACCCGCGGGAGAGGCGGGGGCGGCTAGTGTGGGCGCCTCCCCCTAACCCCCGCCTGTCCCCTGGCGCGCAGAAGTGGGGGCACCTGGGACAGCCTGCTCCGTGGGGTCTGCAGACCCCGGGCCCAGGCTTTCAGGATCGCTTGGTGCGCTGAGCCTGGGGGTGCTATTTCTCTACGTGCGGCCGAGTCTGTTCATAGCTCTCTGGCTTCACCGCCTGTCTTTGAGCCACCTACTGTGTGCTTGGGCAGGGCTTGGTCCTTGCAAGCGGCCTCTATAGAGTGGAATGAATGGTTGTGCGCCCGTCTCTCGTGCAGAGCATGCCTGTGCGACGTGGGACCTGGCTCCCCGTATCTTTCTACTGAGTACCCAGCTCTGCTGGTCTCTCCTGGATCGCTCAGTTTCCAAGGAGGCCCTGGGAGGGAGAAATGCCACCTCCCTCCCCCATTATCACCATCAACTCTGCCCCTGTCGACCCTCACCCCCACCCCCACTAGCCTGAAGCTTGAGAGGAGCCATGAGCCACCTATGATAGAATGAGGAGCTCAGAAGTCTCTGGCAGGACCACAGCCACTGCCCCCACCTAAATCTCAGCAGGCAGAAGGAGCAAAAATAACTACTCTCAACAGCTTTTTCGAGAAAGGAACCTAGATCCAGGCCACCCAGTCCTTTCCTCCTCCAAAACCAATCATTTTTCCGTTTAACTGGCATTTACACTTGTGTAGTAGGCAAGAGCTGGTGTCTTGTGTCAGCTGGGGAGGGGGTGTAGGCAAGTAGGTAGGGACTTATCTAAGCCTTTCCCAAGCACATTGCTTTCCTGAGCCACCACCTTGCTTCTATGGAAACAACCCGGGTGGGCAGGAGTGGCTGGGGACAGGTACTTCTGAGGAACAGGTAAAGCCATTCATGACCCTACCTAGCTGCTGCCTTCATTCCCACTGGCCCTCTTTGTTCCTGGGTAGGACTGGAGGATTTGGAGTGGTCCCAGGAAACCATTAGGTCAGAGGGAGACAAGCCCTTGTCAAGCAACACAATCAGGTTCTTCCTATTTCCCCTTTATCTGCGTCCCACCTTTCCCTATGCCCAGCCGTGAGTACAAACACTGAGCAATATGAACTGAATCCACCTGTTACACCTCTTCAGGAGTTTGTTCACTCAGCTCTGGCCCACACAGACCCAGAGGTTTAGTTAAGGAATTGTAGCTCACTGCACAGAGTTGGGCAGGTTTGCTCTGCGGTTTGTTGTAGGAATGAGTGAGTGAATGAACGAATGAATGAATGAGGAGACTGCCTAGATTTAGACTTCAGCCCAGGGAGATTTGCCTTCACCCCTCTCCCAAAAGATAATGGTAAGCACCACTTACTGAGCACTTGTATCTGCTAAAGGGCTGGCAAGCACTGCCTCCTTTTAACCCCACTGGGAAGTGGGCCCATTAAGGGGAGACTGGTCAGATGGGCTCCAGTGCCCACAGTCCTTCACTGTGCTCTGTCTAGAGGTCTGCATCATGGCTTGTCTGCCTCTCTCCTGCATTGCTCCAAGTCCTCCAGAGTGATGTCTCTTTGCTCACAGTCTTCACCTCATGTCCTATGTATGAAGCAGGCCTTCAGAAATGTTTACTTTTGTATCTATGAATGAATGAATGGTGAGACTGCAAGCAGGGGATGGGTACTTCTTGAAAGGGAAGAGCATCCTGCCCACCATGGACACAGCCCTCTGAAAGTAAGTCTGAGGAGCAGAGTGGGGACCCAGGTAGGGGTCAGGGTAGCTAGCTCATCTAGTCACAATTTAGAGCCACTCTTGAATCCTCGAGGGTCCCTGGAGTGGAGGTGGGGGACAAAGCATCTGACTTAGACCAGAGTTCCACCTGGGTTCTGGAGCTCCTAGAAAGTTCTCCTCCCTCCCCCTTCCAGAAGAGATGGGCATTCTGTGGCCTAAGGGGTCTGAGGTCAGGGTTTTAGTTCTACTCCTAATCTTTGCTAGGGGCCTCTATAGAACCAAATTCCTTTACATTTGGAAATTCCCACGAACTGACCCTTCACCCAGATCGTCGAGACGCTTCTCTCCCCAAAAGTCCGTGTCTCTGGGAGACCTGTACAGATGAGTCACCCCTGCAGCAGGCACCGGTTCGGCCCGGTGTGCCCGGTGACTGACAGATGCAAATGTTCCGCCGGAGCCCCCGCAGGACGCTCTCTCCCTCTCTTCCTCACTGACTCGCTCACCTCCCAGCCAGCTCCCTCCTTTCTTTATCTTATCAAAGCCCCCTAATTACAATTGCTATTTTGTTTCCTCGAATCTGCAATCAGAGCTCCCGGGCCCAGATGAGGGAGCGCCTGTCAAGCTGATCGCTGAGTGGCAGCCTGGCCACCTTTCCCGGCCGCCCCCACACTGGGCAAACACACACACTCAAACTCCCTCGCCTGCAAACATAAACACACTCTTCGCCAACACAAACGGCCCCTCTCCGCAAACACGCCCTCGCCGAGTCCCAAACTCATCCCGCCGCACGACCCAGGCCCCTCAAATCCGCACCCGTGGCGCTGGCCGCCAGGACTGCCCCTCGCTGCGACGCGCGCCTCCCGCACCCGGCGTTCAAAGCGCCGCGGACTCTTGCAGACAGTTCAAATGCAAATCGCCGAGACAGCGTTCTGCGCTTCGCACCCGGTCTGAGAGCTGTCCCTCCTCGCCTCCCAAATACCGGCCTGCCCCTCCTCCAGCGGTGTCCCACCGCCGGCGTGCACCTTCATCCCCCAAGCGCTCAGCCTGAGGCCAAAGTGAATCGGCAGCCCTCCTACTGTGCGCTGAAGATGCAGAAAACGGGGATCTAGGAGGCGCGATCAAGGCAGGAGAAAAAACAATTCCCAGTTCTGTCGGTGGGGTGCCCCAGGGGTCCGGGAAACTCCGGGACTGAGAGGCTGATGTGGATTGGGCCCCCACTGCGGGCAGGAACGTGCTCTGAGCCCGCCCGCCCGCGCCCGCGCCCGCTGGGAGACCGACCAGGAAAACAGGCGAGAAATACAAAGGGCGTTCAGCGGCGCCACGGGGGGCAGATATTGGGGCAGGGCCACGTATAGGGCCGGTAGATTGGTCAGTTTGGGAGGCTGCCCCACAGGGGAGTTGGCGCCGTACTCAGCTCGTCTCCTGCGTCTCCAACCGAGCACGTGCCGAGAACTTTGAGGCTGGAGTCGAGATGAAGGGGAAGGAGAGTGCGGTCGCCCAATTCCTCACTCCAGCACGAGTCCTTCCAATGAATAAACCAACCGGTGCCTGCATGCGTGCAAGCCTTTGTGAGCTTACTCCCTCGCCTTCCTAAAGACCACTCGCCCGCCCAAGCTTTTAGGGAGGTGGTGTGGGGAGCCGCACCGCCACAAGCGGTTTCAACCTCGCCCACCAGAGGGCACCAGCTCCCCACTCTCTTCTTCGACCTCGTGGGAATGGCTCCAAGCGGGGTAGAGGGCTGCTCCTTTTATCCTGGCTGGTAGTGGAAGCACTTAGGGGAAAGTCCTCCTGAGGAGAAAGGCACCTGCGACCCTGATCACTGCAATAGGGAAAAGCCATCTTTTGTTCTCAACTTGAGAAAAGGAATTCGGTTGAAAACTTGGATCCCCTAACACCACGGGAGTGGAGGAAACCTCCTTATTTAATAATGTATTGAAGAGGAACTGCTTTTCCAGGTGAAGTTGCCCTCACCTACCCTAATATCAGACCCTTTGCATTATCTAGGGGGCCCCTCCCCCATGCCCACTCACTTGCTGGTTCAAGAATTGGCCTGACTCCCTCAGGCCCTGCTCTCTGTCCATCCTCAGGCTGTCTGGGAAGGTAACCTTTTGTTTATTTGTTTGTTTGTGGGGCATTGACAACCCCCCCAACAGACACAGCTGCTGAACTACTGACCCCAGAGCTGGTCACTACACGCTCCTCCTAAGTCACAGTAGTACAAGACCCTGGAACCACCCGATTCTAGGCAGCAGAGACCCCCCAGCAGGCAGTGTGTTGGGGGTCAGGAATCCCTTAGCCAAGGGGGCTAACTCCCAGGGGTTCCTTTCTACCCCCATATGCCAGGCCACCCAGATTCTGGTTTCCCTGTCACCCAATCTGGCCAGTTCCCTCCATCTGGCCCTAGGAATCAGGTTTCTAAGGGTTCAGCTCTGCTCAACCTGCCTGAAAGACTGAAGGAGAAAAGACTGGTCCCCACCCCACCCCTCACAGGCCCCCTCTCTGGGCTTTAGCCCCCTCATGGGGCTAGGGATGCACATTCCTTAGGCTTTCTAAGCCTGCTTATCTGCCCCCTGCCCATCAGCCTGAGTGCTGACAGAGGCCCAGACCCCTTGTTTGGAAGCTGATAACCTCCTGCGATGACCCCCCTCTCCCTGCAGGGACTGGAAACAGACTGGAATGGGAGGTCCCCCTCCAGCAAGGTAGTTGGGGCTTAGGCCTGGTCCTGAGGATGGTAGAATCCCCACATTTCCCCAGGTTTCCCTAGGCCCAGGGCCACTCTTTGTGCTGCCACAGTGCCACCTGGTGGTCCCTGGGGAAATGTCACCCTAGCATGGGAAAAAAAAAAAAAAACTCACACGAATGAGTTGCAGAAAACCCCACAGCAATTTATTTAAACCTTTATCTAAAAATGTAAAAAGTGTTAAAAATATGTAGCTTTCAGCTTCAGATACTGACCTAATCCTCATAGGCAGGAGGGGAGAGAAGATCAGGATAGAAATTCAGAGGTCCTCCCACCTCTATAGAAAAAGGAAATCCAGGCAAGGCTGTAGGGCCAGAACATTAGGACCCTATGGAGAATGGCCCCTTCTTTCCAAGCACTAGCCCAAGTCCCTCCCACCCAATCCCTGACCCAGACTCTCCTCTTCAACGGAGAAGAAACATTTAAACTTCTTGAAACTTGTCCAGGAACATTGTGTGTGGCGCACGTAGGAGGCAGCTACCTGACCTAAGAAGAGCAAATAAGAGGTCACCATCTAGGCCTGCCCTCCCCTCCTGCCTGCTCCCAGACCCTGCTGGGCATCCCTCCCTCCTACTTACCAAAGGGTACAGAGGGTCAGGGCCTGCTCCCTTGCTTTTTGGCAGGAAGGATGGGGCACAAATCAGCTTCCTCCTCTTCATTGTCATCTTCACTCTCTCCTTCAGAGACATCATTGCTGATAGTAACTGGTGGACACACAAGCAATAGAGGGAGGGGGAGGCTAAAACCAAACGCCCTTCACACCACGTGAGTAATGCTGCATGGTGCTAGGCTGGCAGGGACCCTGACCTCCCAGGGCTCATGGTCTAGGTGGGAAGAACCCCAGATGTTAAACTGGGTGAGAAAGAGCCAAAGCAGTCTTATCACTGGAGTTGGAGAAACTAGGACAGGAAGGTAGGTAGGCAGGCTTGAGAGGGACAGAGTGAAGGGTACAATCATGCCCCAGAGAAAGCCTGGGAGGACATGTTGGCCTGGACGGAGGCCTACATTGGGAGATAAGACTGGGATGGGGCGGGAGTGCAGAATGTGAAGAGTTGTGATGGAGAATCCACTGGAGGAAAAGGACAGGAACCACCCCTACTCTCACCAATCTGGTGGCGACCAGTAATCCTCACAGGGCCAGAGCCGGACTTCAGGCGGAAGGTTACAGGTGGTTGGAGCTGAAAGTCATCCAAACTGAGCTGGTAGGAAGGCAAGGAATGAGGTCTGGCTCACACCATCTTGTGATGAGTACTTAAATCCTTAATCCCCACCCTACCCAAGGCATGGCTAGGGAACTCACCATGGGCTGGCAAGACAACTTGAGGTTGGCCACAGGAACTGCAATCTCCTGGTGGTCATGGTTCCGGGCCACAACTTCTATCACATTACACTCGTCCTTGGCCCCCTCGGTAAGGCAGAGCTGGGAAAGGTATATAGGGCCTCAGGGTCTTCTCAAGTGAGGGCTGACGCCACAAAGGCACCTACCCTAGAACTCGCCCAGCATCAAAGGTCGGTCCCTGGATTGGGGGTTGGACAGAGGTGACTCCCAATAAAGGCAAGGGGAAGATTAGGTAAAGGCCCACTAATTGCCTGGAAGTCCATGCATCGTCAAACCTCTCTCCTGCCCCTCACCATGGTCAATGCCAACATGTGCTCTGCATCATCCTCTTCCTCTACCTTGAAGGTGAAGGAGCGGGTGTGGCCGGAGAGCTCACAACCTGGAAGACAGTGTAAACGTGAGTGTTTCACCATCACTCCCGTCCCCTCCCACTTGGACATGGATTTCCTGCCCATTCACACGCCCACCAAACGTCCCTTCTCTCAGAACACCTGGAGCGCTCGGTTCTGAGCCCCGCCCAGCACACCTTGGGTAGGGGACTCGCTAGATCCTCGGGCTTTAGCGGCCGCATGGGAACATCCCCCTCCGCCCATGCACACGTTGTGCAACCAGCCATTCCTGTTCTTCGTCTCTACCTCTTACCGCCCAGCACCACTTTCCACCCCTCCTTTCCCTAATACCGAAGAAGAAACTGTCCATAGTGACCGGGCCCGGCACTCGCAGACCCCCGACACCCCCGACCCGGACTCGGCTTTCTTGACTCAAGAAGGCTAAGGCGGCAGCAGCGCCGGCAGCCATGCTGTAAGGGCCGTCTGCAAGCCCCGCCCCAGACACGTACGGGGCTCGGCACCTCGTCAAGTTCCGGCCCAGCCTATTAAAGGAGACGCTCAGCTCGGGGTTGGCGGCGAGGAGAAAGAGACTCCGGGACTAGGACCTAAGGCAAAGACGTGGCCTTCACGGTTAACGGACTTTTTATTTCCACGACCATGAGGGCGTCAATTTTTTGCAGCTCATCGCAGCCTCTAGAGAGGCTCCCTTCCTCCAATCCAGGGTAAGCTTTCCTTAAAGGGAGTATAAATTTAAGTGTAAACCCATTCTCTTCCCACCAAAAGGGTAGTTCAGAGCACTTAAGAAAAAACAAAATGCTCTTGGATTTGTGTTGTCGATGGACCTGAAGACAGAGTGAGCTCCAGAGATTTCCACCCGTATCCTTGTCCTCTCAGCTTGAGTCTGTCCTAGAGGTTTCTTGCCCTGGTGGCCCCGGAGACTTTCTACCCAAATGGCAGAATGCTGTGCTTGCTAGCAGAGGACTAGTCAGCTAGGTTGTGGGATTCAATAGCCATTCCTGGCCAACCCGCTTTATCTGAGCTTCAACTCCCAAATCAACCCAGAACATCCTTCAGCTTTGGATTTGTTGTTGCATTACTGGGGTTTGAACTAAGGTTTTTTATTTATTTTGCTAGGCAGACGCTCTACCACTGGGCCCCACTCCAACCCCTGGATTTTCTCTCACAATTTAGGCCCACCCCCTTTTTTCTTTTGACTGTAGAATCAGGCAAATTGTTCATTCCCTATCCTATAGATGGCAGAAATTCAGTGACTGCCCTATTTCATAACCTTATTGTACCTGTAGCAAGATGGTGGCTTAGCTAAAACTAGTTTATTTTTTTCAGCCTTGCCTAAAATCTGGAAGTTCTTTACTGAGGATAGGAAGAGGAAGGGCTGCCTTCAAGATCCAGTCTCTTAATTTGGAGCAGCTGTGGAAAAGAAATACCTGTTTGTAGGTGAGGCATTAAGAGAAAAGACAACAAGTAGATGCACACAGTACACCACCACACATGTTCACTTCAGGTTTTATTTTGCCTCTTGCATGGCCTTCAAATAGTTTTACAGTTCATTTTCTACAGGAACTGAGCTGTGATCTAAACAATCAATGAAATGTCATTCCAACCTTAATATAAATATTCATAACCATGGAAGATAGCATAGCACTTTACAATCCTAGAGCGATGAAGGTACAGACCTTGGTATGTTTCACAGTTAAGATGTGTAACCAGAAGACTACCCAATGTTATTAAAAGCGAAGATAAAACCAAAAGCAACTTGTTTAAAAATCCTGATTCCAAAAGGCTGAAACTGAAATCCTCCAGATAAAATGCTGTAATTATCCACTAGTGCTTGAGATATATTCAGAGAAAACTGAGTAAACACTCAATGGTGTTAAATAATATCTGACAGGGGTCTTCCCTTCACCTCAAACCTCAAAATTGCAAACATGTTTTCAACTTTCCAACATACAACATCCTTTTATCAGTTAAAGATTTTTACCCTAAGAACTAAGAGGCCTCCTTCCTCTGCACCCATTCAGCACACACTCTTAAGCCTCAGTTGTAAGTCACTAGGTACTGTACTTCTGGTACAGTGCTTTCAGACTCTCTCAAAGCCCACACTGATGGAGTTGTATGAAGGAAAATGTTTCAAGTTCCCTTTGTCCTTCTCCTCTCAGCTCAAAGTCAAAAAGCTGATGCAAAATGCAAAACTGCAGGGAAGATAATGAAATAGCTTATCAGTCTATGGAGAAGTCAGCCAATCATGATGAAAAACTGAATCCTGAAGAGATTATCTGCCAGCCTCATGCTCAGAACCGTTAAAAACACCAAATCTAAATTAAAAATACACGATGCTTTCAGAATCTGTGATTAAGGAAAAAGGGTAACCAACCATAAATCACTGATTGGTTAAAGTGTGCTCATTCTTTCATTTAAAAATTAGATACAAACATGCAAGAATTAAAGACTCTGATGTAATTAAACAGAATAACAGATTTTCAGATTAAATGACAACTGACTTAAGGGGAAATGAAACCAGCTGGTCCCCTAACCCCACCTGACAGAGATGTCAAAACTAACGATTTACATGCTGATTTCCTATTGAGGTTAATTTCCAGATGTGACTTGCACTTAGCAACAGGTCTGAGTCCTATGAAGTTAGGCTCTCATACTAAAAATGATCATGGCCTGAACCTATATGGGAGGTGCATTAAAAATAAAACTTACTAGAAAAGAAAAGACAAAAAGTAAAGAAAATCTACCCTCCACTGATTTACAGTATTCAAAGTGCCATTCTAAACCATTACCTTTCATTTTCAGAAGGGAAAATATATTTCAAAAACAGTAAACAAAAAGGATAGTCAAATTACAGCTAGTTTATATACAAGAAAATTTACAAGTTTACCAATTTTGGGCTTTTGCCACAAACAACTGCACATTTGTCCCTACAAAGTACAACATGCCTGAACCAATGGTCACTACAGGAGATAACTGGCCATGGCCTTATGAAAGCAGAAAAAAATGCCCCAAACTTATTCAGCTTAAACTAATGCCACCACCATTCCACTTGGAAAATCCACCCCAAAGCCTCTAAAATCCACAACATCTTTCTCACTGCTGACATGTCTCCAAAGAATGAGACATTTTATTCAATAAACCAAGGACAATGACAGAAAGTGATCTTGATTACTCTCATGTGAAGAATGCAACCACACTGGATGCAGAAAATAGTGCTGACTACATTTATTGAAGGCCCTTTCCTTATAGAAGCCCATATAAGAGGTCTTGGCACCTAACATAAGATACAAGACCCAAAAGAGGAGCCCACATCTGTTTCATACAGGATTTGCAGCAATACTATCTTCTTCCAACCAGTGAGTAGTCTGAAAATGTGATGTTTCTAGTTCCGCTGGCGATCTGCTGCTGCTCCAGACAATGAGCTGCTATGAAGACCCCAACCACCAACCACACGGTGGAATTAAGAGACTTTGGATAGTTCCAGTGTGGACAAGTGTCACAGGCTCCGGCCAAGAATAACCACATCCTTTGGAAAGCCTTCCATTTTTGCAATTTCAAAACAGCCTAACTTGCTGTAAAATTCCAGAATTCTTTTATCATCTGGTCTCACTTCACAGAAAGCCCCCCGGGAGCCTAGAAATGAAGCAAATGTTCAAAATATGTCAGTCATACAATTACAAGAATTATGAATATGAATTATAAATGTGAATGTATTAAAAATAGATAATAGGGCTTCTCTATACAAGTCCTTAAATTTTATATCAGTTTTAAAAGTTTTTACGAATATTCATCAGTGAGTGAAATTCTTCCTCTAAAAGAAAATCTTTTGTTGCACAAGACAGAAAACAAAGGACACCTTTGTTCAAAACATACAAAGCAGGGGTTGCCACAGTGGCTCAAGTGGTAGAGTACCTGCCTAGCCCTGAATCCCTGAAGCCCTGACTTCAGACACACACGCACACACACACACAACCAAAAAAAACCATACAACGTAAAAGTATCTTTTAGGGGCCCACAAGGCAGAGCCACTTCCTGCCTATGTCTTCCAGCCTATGTCAAAAGCCAATATAATTCTAAGACATATCTCACACATGTATGTGATTTCAAGTACAACACTGAATTATCCTTTCTTCAGATAAAATGAGAATTATTCCAGAGAGACCACCAGCTCAAATGACATATAAATGCAACAATAAACAAGGTGCATTCTTGTGTATCAACAACTGGCTAATAAGGACTTGACAAACCACTCATTTTTGTATGGTCCAACAACAGCTAAACGAGTTTTTGTTTTTGTTGTAAGATAGGATCTAGCTATGTACAGTTCAGGTTGGGCTCAAACTTAATCCTCTTGTCTCAGAGTGCTGAGATTACAGGTATTCACCACCATGCCCAGCCCATTTACATTTGTAAATGGTTGTTTAAAAAAAGAATATACAATAGACCGTATGTGGCCCTTAAAGCCTAAAACATTTACTTCTGGATCTTTACAGAAAAAAATTTTATAGTACTAAATAAAGTAAAGCAAGACATTTTTGAAAGTTGAGTTTAGATAAGAAACTCTTACACAAAAATTACATTCCTAAATGAAGTTTTTTTTTATTAGGTTCACTTAATTTTTCAACCATTATTTATGGGCCTCCTGACAAAACATAACCTCATGAATTCATTTCTCATTTAAATGGGGTTCAAAGTAAGTATTCATGGTGTAAAATAAAGAGCAGCATGTCTCAATGATTAACAGACACTATTATTTTTGGCAGTACTGGGGCTTGAACTTAGGACCTCACCATTTCGAGGCAAATGCTACCACTGAGCCACTCTGCCACCCCAATAAACATTAATTCCTTTTTTTTTTTTTTTTGTGGTACTGGGGCTTGAACTTGGGGCCTTCACCTTGAGCCACTCTGACAGCTCTTTTTGTGATGGGTATTTTCAAGACAAAGCCTGGACTGGCTTTGAACCGCAATCCTGATCTCTGCCTCCTGAGTAGTTAGGATTACAGGCATGAGCACCTGGCTAGATATTAAATTCTTAAACCACTGATAATTCAAAAACTAAGCCATCAATCAGGCACATGTCTGTAATCCCAACTACTTGGGTGGATGAGGCAGGAGGATCACTTGAGGCAAGGAGTTTTGAGGCCAACTTCAGCAACATGGGGAGATCCTGTCTGTCTCTCTCTTGATCTTTCACATCCACACACACAAAATTGGGGGAGTGTAAATTCACAATTCACTTCTTTTCTTTTTTATCTTAAAATATAGTCCTGACCAAATAATGCCAACTCCAGAAATACATACTCACCGTTAGCCTTCAGTGAAGACAGCAGGCAAGCCATCATGCTTTTGGCCACACTTGGGTCAGTTACTTTTTTGTGAATATCCATCTTTATCAGAGAAGGGAAGTTGGCAAGGAAAGTTTCTGGCAACACTTCCTGTTCTTCATGGAAACTCAACATTATTTTCTGCAAAAATTAGTATCGTTCTGACTCTTGGTATTTATTCATTTTATCTGTATCTTAGAACTCACGAACAGAAAAAAGTAAGCAATATTTAGTATCTTCCAGTTATTAGCTTGTGATTCTAGCTGAAGCAGTTTCACTTTTTAAAGGTTTATCTAGGCAGCTGTGGGGATATAGCTCATTGGCAAGGTGCTTGCCTAAAGTGTGGGAGGACCTGGGTTCAATTCCCAGCACTGTACGAAAAAAAAAACACAACAGCACTATAAAGACAATGTAACTGCTTTGGTGCAGGAAGAGTAGAGAATTTTAGCAAAGGGGAACAACAACATGGAAAAGAAAAAAAACAACATTCCAAATAAGAGTTCAAATGGATACCTAAAAGCATTAAAACTATCCTCAAGAAGAACTAATTTAAAAATACACATGTTGATGCATAAATGAAAATCATCATAAACTAACCAACACTGAGCACAACACTGAGCATACCACTTATTTTTTGTGGTACTGGGGGCTTGAACTTAGGGCCTTCACCTTGAGCCATTCCACTAGCCCTATTTTTGTGAAGGGTGTTTCTCGATAGGGTCTCACAGAACTGTTTGCCTGGGCTGGCTTTGAACCTTGATCCTCCTGCTCTCTGCCTCCTGAGTAGCTAGGATTACAGGTGTGAGCCACCAGCACCCAGCTGTATATTGCTTTTGCATCATAAAGTAAAAAAGAAAAAAATGTAATGTGAACCATCCTGCACTACAGCAGTGATCCCAAACAAAAAAGTACCCCAGTCACTGAAAAATGTCATAGTGAAAATGTCACACTAAACTCATGGGCTAGGGATGTAGTTCAGCGGTACACATGTCTAGGCATGTGTGAGGTCCTGTGTTCAATCCCCAATATAGCAACACAAACACACACACAAAAAAGAAACTGACATATACACTATTTAGTCAAATC
Source organism: Castor canadensis (assembly GCF_047511655.1). Taxonomy (NCBI): domain Eukaryota; kingdom Metazoa; phylum Chordata; class Mammalia; order Rodentia; family Castoridae; genus Castor; species Castor canadensis. The sequence continues at coordinate 27,738,836 of NC_133392.1, read as the reverse complement.
AATGAAAGCCTACTGTGAACAACTGAGTTTACCAACAAAGCAGATCAGATTCTGATTTAACAGGCAGCCAATCAATGAAATGAAATACATACTGCATAGTTGGAAATGGAGGACTAAGCTACAATTACGTGTCGCAGCAGCAAAAATGTCTTGCTACTTCAGAAATTGTCTTTATCCAACAAGAATACATTCTCAGCACTCCATTCTCAGCACTCCAACTCCAACTTGGTCCTGCTACATTCTGACTATTTCCCTTTTTCTTTCTTTTTTTCTGATGGGGGTGGGGGGTATGATGGGGACTGAATCCAGGAACTGAACAACACTGTCACAACATGGTCAGCTTCTCATTTGTTTTTTCTACATAAAGTAACTGGTATTATGTACACAAGCAAGTTTTTTTTTTTTTTTTTAAACTAAATTGCCAATGCTGTTATGGAGATGGAATGGGATGGTTTTCTGAAAATATTTCTCCATCAGTATAATTAATACTCATTCAGCTCTTTATCTTTATATTCCAGTAAATTAATCTGCTTGAACTATTTTAACAACTGAAACATAGAAAGTCCTTTCAAGCTGGGTATGGTGGTGTGTGTCTATCATCCCAGCTACATACAGTCTAGACCAGTCAGGGCATAAAGCAAGGCCCTGTCTCAAAAGTAACCAAAGCAGTAAGGGCTGGGGGTTTGGCTCAAATGGTAGAGCACCTGCCTAGCAAGCTAGAGACCTCAAATTCAACTCCCCAGTACTGCCCTTTCATACCTTGTTTGATGGGAGAATTTTTAATGTTTTTCATTTATCATTGCAACATCAGTGACAATTTTTTTAAACTGTTTTGTACATACCTGTTACTTGTAGGGTAATCTATAAATACAGATAAATTAATCCTTAAGAAAAAAAATGAAGCAGAGCACCAGTGGCTCACACCTATAATCCTAGCTACTCAGGAGGCAGAGATCAGGAGGATGGAGGTTCAAGACCAACTTGGGCAAACAGTTCGAGAGACCCTATCTCAAAAAAACCTATCAAAAAAAGGGCTAGTGGAGTGGCTTGAGGTGTAGGCCCTGAGTTCAAAACCCCAGTACACACACACACACAAAAAGAATCCTAGCCAGGCCTGCTAGTACATGCCTGTAATCCTAGTACCTAAGACAGAAGAATCATGAGCTTGACACCAGTCTGGACTCCATAAAGAGTTCCAGTACAGCCTGAACTATGTAGTGAGACCCTGTCTCAAAAAAAAAAAAAAAAAAAAAAAATCCTCAACAGTTTTCCCTTCAGAGCAAGCGTCTTGTTAATTAAATAAATTTGTTTAAAATCAAAGTGTGGGGAAGACCTAGGAATGCAGATGTAGATGTACTCAGTGGTAGACTGTTTGTCTAGCATGCTCAAGGTCCTGACTGGGAATGTAGCTTAGTGGTAGAGCACCTGCTTAGCAGGGGCTAGGGTTCAATTCACAGCAGCACAAAAAAATAAAAAAAATAAAGCCAGTTAAGAAAGTACTGAAATTTTATGATGTTTAGTTTTATAAAAACTTATTTTATGAAAAAAAAAAAATATTACCATAGTGTAATTCTAAACCAGCGTTATTACCTCAGCTTCTGAGAGTTCTTTGTCACCGTTTGGCTTGGTGTACTTCTCCTGCATGAAGGGAATCCAGGAAATTTTACATTTTTTAATGAAGGGGGTCACATCAACAGTGCCCAAGGCATAACCACATATGCCGTCTTCATCTTCTAGGACAAAACAGTAATCCAGGCTTAAGGAAAGTAGCCCGCCTACTAACCTGCTCAGAAGGAAAAGAGTCCAAGTAAGTTTTTAAGTGTCTAACACAAAATGCAAAATTCAGTGATGCAAGGCCCAATGTATTTCAATAACTTATGGAAACAATATTTGGTATAAAAGAAATTGAAAATGGTATTAATTTTCAGATTTTACTAAAACTAAATAGGAACTGAAAAAATGACATTTCTTTCCAGTTATCACCACCCCACCCCCTGCCTCAACCTGATCAACCTGGCTATGAAATACCTACTCCCAAGTCCAAATAGTCATCACATACTTGTCTCCAATAAGGTCAGGCTGACTTTGAAAAGGTAAACCCACTCCATCATCATACATTTCTCTGCAAATCTTGTACACGGAAGCCTGAAAATATAATCTAGTTAGGCAACACATAAATAAAAATGACACAGAACCCAACAATGACTTTTTAAGAAGTCATGGTGGTACATGCCTGTAATCCCAGCACTCAGCAGACCAAGAAAGGAGCATTTAAGAGTTAATAGGCCAGCCTGGCTACACAGAGAGACCATTTTTCAAAAAATGTCTGGCATGTCAGAAATACCACCTGTTTGCTGGGGTGTTCTCTCTCTGCTTCTTCGGCCACCATGAGGTATACAAGCAATTTTGCTCAGCTATATATTCTTATCCCACTGCAATGAAGCAGGTGAACCATAGATTGAAACCTCTGAAATTACTGAGTTAAATCATTTTCTTCTTAAAAAAAAAAAAAATATATATATATATATATATATAGTGCTGGGGGTATAGCTCAGTGGTAGAGTGCTTACCTAGCATGTTCAAGGCCTAGGTTTGTTCCCAGTACCACATGTATTCGCTGAGTCGCATGTGTAAAACCAGCAGAAAACAGCATGGAAAACTGTTTTGTAGGGGATGATTTTGGTTAAGTTCAAAAGCTAGCAAACTTAAAAGAGGTTCAGAGTCTCTCAACTTTTTTCTTTCTAGAGATAGGATCTTGCTATTTAAATTTTTTTCTTATTTTATTTTATGCAGCACTGGGCTTTGAACTTAGGGCCTCATGCTTGCTGGGCAGATGCTCTACCATTTGAGCCACTATGCCAGGAGGAGGATCTTGCTATTAAACCAGGCTGTCCTCAGCCTTCTGAGTGCTGGGGCTACAGGAGTATACCACTACACTTGTCTCTCAGTGCTTTAAACCTATTCAACAGACTTGCTTTTTTTCTATAGCTGTCAACCATCTGCAGCCACTTTGCAACAGAAAATTATAGAAGATAATTTGATTGAGGGTAACACATTATTTAGACATGTTTGTAATACCAACTCTTCATTAGACACTGTTTTATTAGCATGTACAAAAGGCTTTTATTGTGTTATTTCCATACATGCATAATAGTGTGCTTTGATCAAACTCACTCTGTTACTCTTTATTTCCCCACCCCTATTATTATTTTTTTTGGTACTGGGGCTTGAACTCAGGGCTTTCACCTTGAGTCACTCCACCAGCACTATTTTTGTGAAGGGTTTTTTGAGATAGGGTCTCACGAAACTATTTGCTCAGGCTTGCTTCAAACTGCAATCCTCCTGATCTCTGCTTCCTGAGTAGCTAGGATTACAGAAGCCAGCCACTGGTGCCAGGCCCCTATTTTCTGGACAGTACTGGGGCTTGAATTCAGGGCCTTACACTTGCCAGGCAAACAAGTACTCTACCACTTCAGCCACTTCACCAGCCCTTTGTGTTGGCTATTTTTTCGAGATAGGGTCTCTTGAATTATTTACCCTGGCTAGCTTCAAACTTTGATCCTCCTGATCTCTGCCCCGAGTAGTTAGGATTACAGACGTGAGTCACCAGTGCCCAGCTCCCTTCCTCTCTTTTTAAAACAATTTTAACGGGCTTCATTATTCTTTTTTCATACAAGCATAAAAGTACTTCAATCATATTCACCCTCATCTGACTTGTGTGTGTGTTGTATGACTGGTGTATGAATTCAGGGCTTCACGAATGCAAAGCAGGTGCTATACTGATTTGAATCAAACCTCCAGTCCATTTTGATCTAGTTATTTTGGAGATGGGAGTCTCACAATGTATTTGCCTGGGTTGGCCTCCAGCTGAGCTCCTCCCAATCTCAGTCTTCCAGGTAGCTAGGATTACAGACATGAGCCATCAGTACCAGCTCATTTGGTTTTTTGGGTTTTTTTTTTTTTTGGTGGTACTGGGATTTGAACTCAGGGATTCATGCTTATTAGACAGGTGATTCCACCATTGAGCTATTCCATCAGTCCTTTTTTCTGTTGGTTATCTTTGAGATAAGGTCTCTCAAGCTATTTGCCCAGGTTGGTTTTGAATCTTGATTCTCCTGATCTCTGCCTCCTGAAGTAGTTACAATTACAGGCACAAGCCACCAGCACCTGGCCTTATTTGACCAGGAATTTAAGAACTTAGCACAAGATGTTAGATGTTCACAACTTTAAGAAGCTAAACTAATTAGGCTCTTCCTCAAGTTGTATGTTTCCCCCAAGAGTTGAGAGGTGTAATAATTTGGATCTGGAATGTCCCCAAAAGCATATGTGTTGAAAATTTGGCCACAGCTACTGGCACTAGTGGGCAGGAGTGCAAGCTCTAGGAGGTAGGGCTTAGTTACAAGAAGTACATCACTTGAAGACATATCTTTGGGGATATAGTTTGTCCAGGAACCCTAGCTCTCCCCCACCCACTCTGCTTCCCAGTAGCATGAGGTGAGCAGCTTTGTTCTACTAGACCATTCTACCACAATGTACTGCCCCACCACAGGCCCTAAAGCAATGGAACCAGTCAACCATGGACTGAAACCTCTGAAACCATGAGCCAACATAAATCCATCTTACCTAGTTGTTTTTCTTGGATATTTTTTGGCTCAGCAATGGAAAACTAACACAGGGTTATAGCTCAGTGGTAATAGTAATGCATTTGTTTAGAATGTGCACGAACTTGTGTTTCCTCCCAGGAAAACACACACACACATTTGCATTTTAAGACAATGAAAAGATTCTCTTAACTAGTGAGTTCAAAAGAAAGTTGTAAGGTGCATATAACCATATACCAAGTTAATAGATAAGACAATTACCTCATCTTTAGGAAAATATGGTCTAATAGTATAAACTTTGGAGGTAGGAGTCAGTGGGGGTGGTTGAAAAAATAAATCATTTGCCCCATCAATTGGCAGCAAACGCTGTGGGAAGAAAAAAAGGGAGATGAATTAGTACTGGGAAGATAGCCATTTCTTTAAATGAGTGTGCACTGCAGATTACCAACTTAACATTAACTGGCTACTGCAGGCAGACCTAAAGAAGAGGGGTATACTATGCTTTACTAAAATAAACACCTCTTTGCTGGGGGAGGGGAGTGCTTCTGAATAGAAATTACCCAAACTGAATTACACAGCTTTAGTGGCACATTAATAGGAATCTAAATTTATTAAAAAAAACAAAAACAAAAACAACAAAAAAAAACCTATTCCAATTATGACATTTTTTTTTTTTTAAACCAATCTTAAAAAGACCATCTTTCTACTACAAGATGGCAGAACAGACTGTCAGGAGGAGAGGTTTGGTCTGAAGAGGGTTATCTGTCCAGGAGACGCTTTATCCCCAAAGCAATGCGCTTCAGTTTGCTGTGCGCAGCAGAGCACCTGTTAGGGGGAGAAAAGTAGAGCACCAGAAAAGTCCATGAACAAATTCAATAGCAAAAAACACTTCAAATTTTGTTCAGATTTTCATTAACAGGTGATTCTTACATTATATTTCTAATTGGGAAAGAAATACCAAAGCCCTTCACCATTCACTGCATAATTAGTTATCTTTTCTGCTCATGGAGTTTCTACTGGCAGACAAGCATGCGCGCATTGTGCATTGCGGGCGCAGATTTAAATGCTGTGCGACCTGCAAAGAAACAATGTGAAGTGTATACCTAGAGCCGCTGCGCTTCGCAGGCGCGGGGGGGATTGGCAGCATCTCCTTCAGAAATTACTGTGAAAGAGGAGGAAAATTTGATTTAAAATCCAGCTATGTAACTAAATTGAATTTGGGACTAGAAAGCCTTCGGCAGACCAATCCTTCCAGCCATCTGATGCGCAACATAAGGTTTCTCATAAAACAAAGAAAATGTCAATTCAGTTGTGAATTCATATTGATACCTGGAACTCTCCTGCTAGACCACCTCTAAAGGCCCAGGGTTCTTGGTCTCCAATTAAGAACTGTGCTGAAGAATGACTACGACACCCTGTTGAGATCAGATCCAAGCGGAGAATGTTACGAGAAAGGGGATTTCCTGGGGTCTCAAATGTCCAACAAACTAACAAACACTTTGTGGAAATAGCTGTCTAACAATAATAATCCAGGGTTTCAGGGCAAGGCTGTGATAATAATTATTTTTAAAAATTTATAATGGTATTTCAAAACTGATGTTTCTTCCTTTGGTTAATGGAAACCACTGTAATGAGTTCTTTAATTACTGGAAGAAAAGCAAATCCCAAGTTTGTATGGGTCAAGTTTATACATTCCCTAGATATAGCTATATTAATCAAGTCAGTTGTTTGTTCTATCATGAAATTATAGTTACTATAAATTAAGGTGAATGAGACAGATGTGACATTTTATTATCACAGCCCATGAAGGAATTAAACCTGTCTGAAGTCACATTGTACATTTTGAGGAAGGGTACAGGAAAGGGAAAAGGGGAGAGAGTAATCTTGTCAGAAAACTAGGGTTAGCAGAATAAATAAAAGAAACTGCTATTTCATTGACAAAACGAAATGCAGTGAGAAATTTTTGTCTTTTCATTTTTTGGTGCTGGGATCAAACCCAAGCACTTCACAACTGAGCTACATTCTGGCCCAGAAATCTGGTTTTTTGTGGACAAGGACAACCCAAATTCAGGTGTGGCTAATTATACCAGTTTTTGAGAACTAAGGAGAGCCAATTAATGCTTCTAATTTGTCCAGAGTGAAAACATACTTAAGTATGACTGTATCTGGTTCCTCTGATCAGCCATTACCTTTGCAATCCACTGAACACACGTATAGAATAGCAGGCTTTGAGGTCCAGAAGTCAGTATTTAAGGCCACCACTTAACCAACTTTATAAGCAATAAAGCTACCTAACAATTATAATTAAAGGCAGATGTTTGGAAACCAAATCAAAAACACCTGCCTAGTCTTCTGACAAGATATAGCAGCGCATATAGTTCTTTTCCATTGGAAGACAGCATTCTACCTCCTGTTCAAGTTAACAGTCTCATCAATACAAAACACAGTGTGCTAGTCAGACAGTCCCAAAGCAAACCAAAATTTTTCTTGACAATTCAGGCCCATTAAGAGATAATATCTGGATTTGTCATGTTTTGGGGGTAGAGGTATTTTTTTTAAAAACAAAGCATGTAGTATTTGTAAAATAAACATGAAATAGGGTCAAAATTTACAGATATGAAGAGAACTTGCCCCATTCCATAACTCAGTGTGATTTCCACTGCAGGAAAAAAACTGTACTTCTCAAACTTTAAGATCAGCCAATTTCCCCTACCCCCCACTTTGAGACTACAACGTAACTAGCACTTCCAACTATTACAATAAAAAAGCTGCATGTACGAAGAGCTGTATAAATGAAAACATGGTTAATGCCTCAGTCGCTGCGCAAACGTGACTTCAGTTCATGCCTACTACCCTTAAATCTACCTGAGCTACCTCACAGATAGAACCTTTCAATTTAAACTAATTAATCATGACGCGCTGTGAACATCTGCCGCTGTCCATCCAATAGTAGTAGACACTTGTGCTGAGGACTCTCCCATCTGTACACAATGGGGAAGAAGATAATAGAGGTCGTTAGTAATCAAAAGTACTGCATAGCCACATTCTTTAAAGGACTGAATGCCAGCTGGACTGGAGAGAGGAGGAAAACAAAGGGTTTTAATCATTAACCCCTGAAATTACTAGAGAACCGTGAAGATACTCTCCCTATTGTGAGCATTTGTAGAGCTATGTGAATGCCTAAATCATTACACAAAACTTCTAAGATACTCTGACCCTGAGAGTTGCACAACTAGCTGTACAAATTGGGAAATAACTTCCATAACTGCCTAATACACAGATAAAGCCTGAGAAACAATACTGTACTGTATGTAATCAAGAATTTAATTTTTAGAAATTATTGAATTTGATTACCAAATATTTTAAGTGATATATTCTCAAATTCAACAATCCAGATTTCAAAGGCTGGAGGCATGGCTTAAGTGGTAAAGCTCATGACCTGGAATTCAACCCTGTCCTGCCAACAATGAAACCCAGATTTCAGGTTGGAAAATTCTCAGGGGCCTTAAAGATGTATATTCCCGTAAAGATTATTTGTAACTCCCTAGCCAGAAGCCTGAAAGACAAATGCTATTATCCAACCACCAATACAAAGGTTTTTCCTGAGTCTAAGAACAGATATCTTCCATCTAAAGTAAGTATCCCAACAGCCTTTTAAAAAGAATTAAAATTCTCTATTCTTTTTACAATTAGACAACTCTACTTTTAGCAGTTAATTTAGGTCTATCACAGGAAAACTGTTATTTTTTTCATATTTAAGGGCCCCAAGGTATATGGGCAGAAAATGAAAAAAATCTCTACTATTCCTTATTAATCTAAACTCACGGTGCTTCAGATCATCTACTTCACAACTAAAACCATGAAACCCATTATAGATTTGTGACTACTATGAAAGCTATGACATGTCAGTTAGCTTTGCTGCCTGCTATGTGCTATATGTAAGTCCATTACATATTCCTTATAGCTGGATTGAAAACCTGGAAATGAAATGAGGTCCCTGGAGAAACATGGCCATGCTGGTGCTTTTTACCAAGTTTGAGAATTTCCAGAAAAATAAAAAAATACACCATTTTCAAAGCCATATAAAAGTCCACTGAATGAAGCAGTTTTACGGGTCTGTAATTTCCATCCCCTGCTAAAATCAATACTTGGTAGATGGATAAGGAGAAAGTCATATGAAATAATACTGAGTAGCACCAGAATAGCCTTCCACTAAAGCTCGCATGCGCACAGGGCTGGGAGGATGGCATCCTCTTGCCAGGCCCCTTGGGTCATTTCAGCAGTTGTTCACAGCATTAATGTTATCAAGACACAGCAAGCAGCAGAAAGCTTATAGAGTCACATTTCATAGAGTCTCATCTCCAAATCAGGTAATAATATACAGGGTTCCATCCAGGAAGCATTCAGTCAGAGCAAATTAAAGTCAGTACTTTCTAATACATCTTCAAGATATGCTGAATTAGCCCAAGGGAGAAAAATTAATGTATTCAATGTAATTATCAAGACTTGGTCAACAATGTCTACACCAAGGAAAAGAACTAAAAAAGATTTGAAAATTTGCCAATTCCCTAAATGTTTTTCTCCCTGTGGGATAATTTTTTCTTTTTAAAGACAATATATATGAGGAGAAGAGATTGTCCCTGGTGCACCTACCTAACCACTGTACAAATGACTTCACCATAGACATTATACTCTTGATATCCCAAACATAGGAGTACATGTCATAAAGGATCGTCCTGTTGGCACAATTGGAGAGTCGAGTGAACATTCCCATCACTAGTCCACACATCTCTTCAAACTTAGCTGCTCGTGACCGCCATTCTTCAATCTATTGAGGATCAATAGAAAGAGACAAAAAAACTGTAAGCTTAGCCGGGCCAGGAGATAAAGATCAGAAGGATCAAGATGGTTCAAAGTCAGCCCAGGGGAAATAGTTCTCAAGACTCTATCTCAAAAAAACCCATCACAAAAAATGACGGAGTGGCTCAAGTACTAAGAGCCCCTGCAGCCCTGAGTTCAAACCCCAGTACCATTAAAAAAAAAAAAAAAAAAAAAAGTTTAACAAAATAATCTAAGATGGGTGAAAACTACGCTGTTTGTTATCAGGTACCTGCAGTACCTGCAGTTTATCTTAAATATTAATCAATCAATGGCTTTAACTCTGAATAAGCAATAAGACAGTTTGTGTTTCCCCAAACTGATAAATATGCCTAAAAAATAATAAACACTGACTTTTTTCATCCCTAACAACAAAGTCAAACTTTAATATTCTATTAGTTCAAACCCCAATAGCATCAAAAAAGTAGAAAAAAAATTCCAAAATGTGGTTGGCTTTCTGCCTGTTAGCAGTGTCCTTGTTAAGAACCTGCTCTAGGCTGGACCTGATGGCTCATGCCCAAAATTCCAGCTACTTTGGAGGCAGAGATTGTTGGGAATATCCAAGTTCGAGGTCAGCCTAAGCAAACAGTAGCAAGAGCCCCCCCAAAGCAACTAACAAAGACCTGTGTGGTGGCACATGCCTGTGATCTCAGCTAAACTGGAAGCGATAGGTGGGAGGATTTCAGTCTGAGGTTAATCCCAAGCAAAAGTGAGATCTTACCAGAAAAAAAATAACTAAAACAATAAAAAGGCCATGGGCATGACTCAAGTGGTAGATTACTTGTAAGACCTTGAATTCAAACCCCACTACTGCCAAAATGACCCAAAAAAAACAAAAAACAAACAAAAAAAAGTCAGCAGCCGGTAAATTAAGCACACTTACTTTTTCAGAGTCTTTTCCTTTGCAATTGACACTGACAACACTGCTATTTGCTCGAAGCCACTGGAATTCCCGTAACATTTGTGCTCCTTTGGGTCCATGCTCATAAGGAAGGTAGAACAGATCAGCAAGTAACTGCAAATCCTCGAGAGTCACTGGTTCTGCAGTATACAAAGGCTTTTCATTTGGCCCTGGCACAAACTGCTCCTTACTTGTCTGTTCATCAGTCTGCATAGGAGCAATATCACTAATGCAATCTTCCTGCATAGACATCTCTGGGGATTTTGATTCAGCTATGGTCTCCTTATCAGTGTCCATTGGTTTCAATTCCTCTGCCATTTTAGCTTCAACAATTTCAGTTAATATTTGATTGTCATTCTTGTGGTCTGCTTCTTCTTGTTTTTCTACTACCATGTCCATGGGTTCCTCATCTGGCTGTTTCTTTTCTTCTTCCTTAGTCAAAGCTGAAGGTTCACCACTCAAAGCTGCTCCCTGGCTCATAATAGGTTCCTGGTAAACTGTTGTAACTACAGTTGTGGCATTTAAAGAGGGTGCTGCAACTAAGGGAGTCCCGTCAACTACACTTGCTTTAGCGCCACTGTGTGCAACTTGCCTACCTACCAAAAAAAAAAAAGTCATGGATAATCAGAATTAGAAACAGAACAAATCAGATTTATAGAAATGATTTCTCTGTCACATCTATAAGCAGGACCTCAATTTGAGATTCCAAATACTTTGAGTCCCTAAATAAGATTTCTCTAAACTGCACAGGCAGTGATGAAAGAGGGGTGGTAGTAAGGAAACAGGTAAGCAACATCATTAAATGTCAACATCTATTATTATCTTCTCTTGAAGATTTGTATTTAAAAACAAGTCATTATTTCAATTAGAATTTCATCAAGAAAAAAGCTATTTAAGACCAAAAGTAAGATTTAAAAAACCCTACTCTCTAGATTCCTTATTTCATTTTGCTGAAATATAAGGGCCTAAAGTAAGAGACATGACAATATTCTTTATGATCAACCATGCAATTCAGCCCCTTACAGAGAATGGCCAAACTTACTGCTGTACTGATGAGGCACACCAAACTCCTGCAACCATTCTGTTAAAGCTAGTTTTAGAGCCATCTGCGGACTATACAGTACATCAGTTTCAATATCTTCGTCACTCCCTTCATTTTCTAACTTTATCTGGATTGATACAGTACTGTCTTCACTGTCAGCTGGGAAAAAAAAAAATCACAAAAATAATTTTGCTTACAAATAATTTTGATTACTGAAGTCTCCTAAGTGAGAGGGATAAAGTGCAGTGAGTTGTTGCAAAGACGCAAATAACTAAAACAAAACAAATATAAAAATGCAAACAGAAGAAAGACCCTTCACTGACCATTTTCATCTAGAGTAAGTCATCTAACTGTGCTGCTAAATTTAAGATCCCAATTGAAATAAATAGTATTTTAGAATCGTCAGAAAAGTTGACCATAAATGTCTACTGAGTAACAATTATTGGTAGTGCAAAGTTAAAGTCACTATACTTTCCAAAAAGAAAATATTCCCTAGACTCTAAGAGCTTATAACTTCATTATTAATAAAAGCATTGAGGGGGAAAGAAAAGAAAATTAACACAGCTCTGATATGAACACAGATAAAGCAATGAAACTCTGAACCAGGATAGCTAGAACCAGGTAGAAAAAAGTAAGTCTGAACTCTTTGGCTTGGTATTCAAAAACTCTGGGTGAAGGCATGGCTCAAGTGGTAGCTTATCTGCCTAGCAAGCGCAAGGCCTGCAGCTCAAACCGTAGTACCACAACAAAACAAAACAAATCCCTGTATTCTTAGCTTTCCTTATCCCTGCACACAGCCCAGTTTGGCAAGTGCCTGCTACTCCATAGCGTGCTCCATACTGACTTAAAAAACACAAAAGTTAAATGTCATGTATAGAGAGTGTGAATTGAGATTATATTCCTAGTTTTGTGTCTTTTATTGGGGAGAGAGGAACAACGACTGGGCCACCAATGCAAGCATGAGTTCAATCAGTAAGTGGAAGCAATAGTACAGACGGCAACTACATACCACAAAGTGATATAATGTGATACCTCAATATCCTAAGTGGGTTAAAATTCAGATGAACTCCAAAATTTCTATGTGCAGTGTTTTCACCTCAAGTTCATGAACCTTTAATAACCCCAAATTCTGGGCAAATTTTGAGCCAGCTTAAATATCTGTGATATTGTTTACAGTCACTCTTTGGCAGTACTGGAATTTGAACTCAGGTCCTCACACTTGCTAGGTAGGTGCTCTACCACTTAAGACACAGTACCAGCTCTTTTTTGTGTTGCTTATTTTTGAAATAGGGTCTCACTTTTTGTCCAGGCTGGCCTCAAATAGCAATCCTCCTGATCTGTCTCCCAAATCTACTGTTACAGATATGAACTACCAGCACTTGGCACAGTCATCCTTGCTTAGCAGAAGTGATCATTCTGCTGTTGTTCCCACACCACTTTTTAGATAACTATTACAACATTTAACACCCTATGATTGCCTGTATGCATCATCCAACCTAAACTGTTTTACTTTATTCTTTGCATCTTCAGGACTCACCCATGAAGATGCACCTGCCACATAATAGGTAATTTAAATGTAAATGAATAAACAGCCAGCACTCTTACTTAGAACTACATTAACTATGGATTTTACATAAATAATTAGTAAGCCAATGTCTAAAATGAGAATATGTTCCACAAAAGTAATGTGCAACTAAACAATAAAGTAACTCAAGAATATCTAGTCATCTAAATGATACCATTTAATAAAATTAACTGAAAACACAAACTGAGTAAGAATGATTCTAGGAATAATGGGACCATAAGACTGTTTGGAGTGTATGCTGGTGGCTGTAATCCTAATTGCTTGGGAGGCAGAAATCAGGAGGATCATCTGTGAGCCCTGCCCAGGCGAATAGTTCATAAGACCCTTGAAAATTCACAGCAGAAAAAAGGACTGGTAGAGTACAAGTGATAGAGCACCTGCCAAACAAACATTGAGGCTCTGAGTTCAAACTGCAGTACCACCAAAAAAAAAAAAAAAAAAGTTTGGTTTGGTACTCAGATTTCAAGGACTGGGCCATATTTTAAAAACAAAGAATTAAGGTCAAGGGGTTAAGTCCAAACCACTCAGCCTTTCTTTTATCATAGGCTCAACATAGAAATGAGCAATAAACCTTAACAAAACCTCAAACTGTGATGACTTACCAATGACTCCAGTTAACCTCACCTCTTCTCTCAATTTCAAGAATCAAATACAGGGGGGATGAAGGGATAAGGGAGAAGGATAAAGGGAGTGAATCTAATAAAGATGTATTATGAGCCAGACACCAGTGGCTCACACCAGTAATCCTAGCTATTCAAGAGGCAGAGAGCAAGAGGATCACGGTTCGAAGCCAGCCCAGGGAAATACTTCACGAGAACCTATCTTGAAAAAACCCATCACAAAAAAGGGCTGGTAGAGTCACTCAAAGTGTAGGCCCTGAGTTCAAACCCCAGTACCACAAAAAAAAAAAAAGTATTATGAGCAGGTATGTAAATGTCACCATGTACCCTGTACAACTATTAAATGTTAATTTTAAAAAAAGGATTAAACAGGGGCTACTTACTCATCACTACATCTTTTCTCACTCCATTCATGTTTGATTTGTACCAGGTGGCAAGGGTATGGATAGCAACATAGTTGGCTTCAAATTCACAATTTGGATTTGTCAGGACTCCTTTTAAACGTGGGATAAGTTCTGTGGATCTTCCTTTGTAGGGTCCCAGAAACAGCCTCTTCTGATCATAATCATTAGCATGAATGTTATCCCAGATTACTGGTGCTCTCTTAATAATCTTAGAAACCTCTTCAATAGACTCCACCGGAATTTCTTTAGAAACAACTTTGGGACCTAGAAATAGTGACCACCATTTATTAAAAGAACCTCTTATATGGTTAAAATACACTACACATACAACTTTTTACTGTGTTTTCCCAATATGTCCACTTTCTGTATTTTTTTATTTCATGCAAGCTAGGCAAATGCTGTTCCATAGTATGCCCTAAGCCGTCACAATTTTCCTTTCAAAAATTATTGTTGCTGTTAAAGACAGGGTCTCACTGAGTGGCCCAGGTTGGCCTAAAATTCCCAATCTTCCTGCCACAGCTGGGATATAGTCATGTATTACTCCACCTAGCTTATGAGAACAGAAGTTTTGGCCAGGTGCTAGTGGCTCATGACTATAATCTTTGCTACTCAGGAGGCAGAGATCAGGAGGATCGTGGTTTGAGGCCAGCCCAGGCAAAAAGGGAGACCCCATTCCAAAAATACCCAACACACACACACACAGAAAAAGGGCTGGTGAAGTAAAGTGGTAGAGTACCAGCCTAGCAAGTATGAGGCTCTGAGTTCAAACCCCAGTACCAAACTGGAGGTGTGGCTCAAGCAGTGGAGTGCCTGCTTTGCAAGTATAAAGCCCCCACCCCTGTTCAAACCCTCGTACTATGGAAAATTAAAAATAAAAATAGAAGTTTCCTAGGAATGAGATCAATATCCTTTACCCTAGCTCCATTTGGATTTTTATTAATGTATTTATAACTGATACTCAGTAACTCCAAAATCCTTGGAACTCGTTTTGTTTTGTTTTTGTAGTGCAAGAAATGGAACCCAGGGCCTTGCTCACACTAGACAGGTGTTCTACCACTGTGCTACATCCCCAGTTCAAGATGTCTTTTATACTAAGTGAAGAACATATGGTTTATAATAGAAAGTACTTGTAACATTTTTCTGATTAAAGCTCAGTTTTTAAAAAGCATTCAGGGCTAGTAGAATGCCTCAAATGGTAAGAAGCAACTAGCAAGCGTGAGGCATTGAATTCAAACCCCAGTACCTCTTAAAAAAACAAACAAACAAACAAACAAAAAAAACACCTCAACTAACAAGAGCAACTGATTTCTTTAGATTGCAGCTAATTAAAGCTTTACTGTATAAATCTTAAAAACTTACCTGTCCAAAGAACCTCAATTCCAGGTAGAAGCTTTTCACCCACAGTCCTCAAATAAGGAGACTGTGACACATTTGGATAACAGAAAGTGCCACAATATTCTGAATACAGAGGGAAAAAAATTAACAAGTCAGTACTGAAACAGTCATGAATTCTGGAATGTGTTAAAGTTTCTACGCATTCTAAATTCTTTTGTCCAAATGGTAAACTCAAGTTGATGGTTCATTTGAGACAATCAATCCACGAGCTGGCAGAATGACTCAAGTGCCTGCCTAGCAAGTATAACCCCAGTACTGCTTTACAAAAAAAAAAAAGCCAGGCACTGGTGGCTCACACCTGTCATCCTAGCTACTCAGCAGCAGAGATCAAGAGGCCCCCCCCCAAAAAAAATCAGTTCATGCTGGGCACCTGGCTCAAGTGGTAGAACACCTGCCTACCAAATGCAATGCCAGAAGTCTAAACCACAGTACCAGCCAGGCACTGATGGTTCACACCCACGATTCTGACTACTTGGGAGGCTGATATCTGAAGGATCGAGGTCAAAGACCAACCTGGGCAAAAAGTCTGTGAGAGAGACACCATCTTCAAAATAACCAAAGCCAAATGGACTGAAGGTGTGGCTCAAGCAGTAGAGTATCTGCTTTTGGAGTGCCTACTTTTTCAAGTGCAAAGTCCTGAGTTCAAACCTCAATCCCACCACAATATCCTCCCCCCCAAAAAACCAAAACCACGGTACTGCCAAATAATTTATTTAAATTTGTTTTAAAAAGTATCACCAGGGGCTGGTGGTTCACACCTGTAATCCTAGCTTACTAGTGAGGCAAAGATCAGGAGGATCGCAGTTCAAAGCCAACCCAGGCAAACAGTTCAGCGAGACTCTATCTCGAATAAACCCTTTACAAAAAAGTGCTGGTGGAGTGGCTCAAGGTGAAGGCCCTGAGTTCAAGCCCCAGTATCACAAAAAGAAAAAGAAAAAAAAAAAAAAAAATCACAAAATCTGTTATTCTAGCGAGGCATGGTGGTATATGCCTGTAATTTCAGTATTCGGGAGGCTGAGGAAGGAGGATCACAAGTTTGAGGCCAGTCTGGGCCATTAGGAAGTGCTAGGACAGTCTGGGCTACATAGACCCTATCTCAAAAAACAACAAAAACAAAGTATAGATCAATCCTTCTAATCACTAGAAATACAAGTTTATTAAAGAAACAACTAGGAGTTCACATTTTCTATATAATTCTGAATTACCTACATTTCTCATTTATAATCAGAGGCCATACATAATTAATTAATAACATAACAACACATGCACAATTATGACAATCGGTACTCAACTACAACTTAAAATTATGACCTTGCAGTGAATTAATTCCCAGTATCTTACTGAATAATATTTGAGTATTCATGTAGCATCAGACCACTGAAATAAGGTTCATGGCTCATAATAATCAAAGACAGACATACACACAAAGTTAAAGAATTCAGTCTTAACTTTCTTAGAACTAATTACCTCTTCCTGAACAAGAAATAAGAGTCTGGGGAAAAAAATCTTGGAGGCTAAATTTTAAGAAGCAGAGACTAGAACATTTTTAATGGAAGAAAACTAGGGGGAGGGGCAGGAAAAAGCAGGAAGATTATTAAGCTTTCTATGCTGACTACTGGAAGTAGAAGCCCAGATGGGAGTGGGAGGGGTAAAAAAGGAACAGATATGCATGGGCAGAAAAAGGGAACAAGTAGGTGGAAATAAGAAATGACTAAGTTAAAACAATGTAAATTTGTTTTTTTCCAGTTTTCATTTCAACAATACTATCTTTCCTTTAATCCTGACAATGTAATGTTTATGTACTTCCTGTACGAAAAAATCTTTTGCTCATCTGTTGTCACTTATATGTTCCTAAATTTCTCCAATATACAATCTTGAGAAATGTCATCTGTAAAAGAATTCCTGGCCAGGCACTGGTGGCTCTCACCTGTAATCCTAGCTACTCAGGAGGTAGAGATCAGGAGAACCATGGTTCGAAGGCAGCCAGAGCAAATAGTTGGCAAGACCCTATCTTGAAAAAACCCATCACTAAAAAACGGCTGGTGAAGTGGCTCAAGATGTAGGTTCTGAGTTCAAACCCCAGTACTGGGGGCAGGGAAGGGGCGGGAAATTCCAACTTTTAAACACCAAGGAGGGGTATTAATAGGGCTCATCTATAGGGTCTTTTCGAAATTACAGTCTGTGTCAAGAAAACTAATTAACAGCTATTATATACAATACCTGTAGGACAGAAGAGGAAAGTTTCTGGCTCTCCTAGGTACTGATAAATCTCATTTGTGATGGAGACCTGTGCATGAGCAAAAGAACTGAATACCTCTTTGTCAGCTGCACACATATTATGGTCAATATCATCAAAAAGCAAGGCAAATGACCTGCATCCAAACTGAGATACCTAGGAAAAAACAAAAAATCAAAATACTTATTAACTCATCTCATAATAAAAAGAAATTACCCCCCCCCCACTTTTTTTCTTATAGTACTGGAGTTTGAACCCAGGGCTTCAAGCTTGCAAAAAAGGTACTTTACTACTTGAGCTACACCTCCCAGTCCATTTTGCTCTTGTTATTTTGGCGATGGGGGTCTCATAAACTATTGGGATGGTTTAGAACCACAATCCTCTATATCTCAGCCTCCCAAGTAGCTATGATTTAGCCATGAGCCACGAATGCCCAGCTGCAGTACTGGGGTTTGGAAGACAGCTATGCTCACCACTATCCTACCGACACACTCAGTACTGGGGTTTGGACAGAGGGTCACACATTTGCTAGGCAGGAGCTCTACCACTTGAGTCACACCCCCCAGCCCAAAAACAATGGATTTCAAGTAAATATATACCTAATTGTTATACTTAAATGCAAATGTTTTTAAAACGTTCAAAGCAGACCTATTCTTTTTACAGTTTCATTGAAGAAAACTCTAATAAAATAGTTGGACAGAGTTTTGGGACTCACTTTTTAAATACATAAACAAACACACAAACAAAAATCCCTCAGGAATGTTAGTGCTGAGGATGTAGCTAACTAGTAGAGCACTTGCCGCATGATCAACGTTCTAGATTCAATCTCTAACACTGCAAAAAAAGAAAGTTTGTTCTGATATGTTCTGTGAAGCTTGAGTGTTACCTATCCTCCCTACCTCCTTGGCTGTAGATTACAGAATACCTAATAGAGTCAGAAAAATTACAGAAACACAATAACTATACTTAAGACAGGAAAATCTCAGCGTTTGATGTAGCCTCCAAAGGCACACTGATCCTAAACAATACCTTTGCAGACATGCCTAATTAGGCACAAATCAGAAAGAACAAAACAGAATTGGACCAACTAGAAAAACAATCTCTTAAAAGCTCATTCATGAAAATTTCAACTATCTTAATCTTTTTTTATTTTTGGAGGGGGACAGGGATTGAACCAAGGGCCTAGCACATGCTAAGTATGCCCTATCCTACTGAGTTATACCCTCAACCCTACCTTAAATTTTTACTAGCCATTTTGATGCCACCAATATAAATCTTTGTCTAAAGAAATAAAATATGTGCTTGACATCCTGTCATCCAGCCACTGTGAGAAGAAAACCAGGCCAGCCAGGCAAAAGTGGGGCTCTATCTCAAAAATAACCAGGTAAAAAAGGGCTAGAGGTGTGGTCCAAGTGCAAGACCCCAAGGTCAAATCCCAATACCACCCCCCACAAAAAGTATACAGAAAAATCAATATTTTTTTTAAAATTGGGAGTTCTACATTTTACCAAAAAGATGTCCAGTTTTTATGTTAAATAGAATTTAAATCTAAATCAGGTTCATCAACAACTTACAAATTTACTTAGTTTGGCCAGGTGCCAGTGGTTCACACTTGTAATTCTAACTACTTGGGAGGCTGAGATTAGGAGGATCATAGCTCAACAACAGCCCAGAGAAATAGTTCACAAAACCCTAGCTCAAAAACCCTTCACAAAAAGGACTGGTGCAGTGGCTCAATGTATAGGCCTTGAGTTCAAACCCCTGCACCACAAAAAAAAAAGAAAGAAAAAAGTTTACCTAGTCTGTTAATCTCATCTTGGAGAACTAGCCATTTCCAGACTAAAAACATCTAATATCTATATAACTTACAGAACAGTCTAACAGGTAAACCCCATTTCTATAATTTTAATCACAAATTCAACTAAGCACCCAATGGTATATAAATAGTTTCTTAAAAAATGTTCAGGATTACCCATCTCAGAATCATCTGGATTGCTGATCCAGTACATGTCGGCATAGGGTTCTGTGAGAATGCAGCCTAGCAGTCAACATTCCTTTAACATCACTTCTAAGCATTCTTTGTTTCTTAGGTGTTTTTTGGGGCGGTTTGGTACTGAGGTTGGAACCCAGGGCCTTGGGCATGTTACATAAAGCTCTACCACAAAGCCACACCCCTAGCCCCAGCATTCTTTTAAGGCAGCTCTTATGCAAACTTTGAAAGGCACTGGTCCTTCTAGTAAAGTTCTTTTAACCTATTTTGATAAATATTCTCCTTCCCAGAAGGATTAAAGTAAATAATTCCTAAAGAAACCAAGTATAGATTTTGACTTCCTTTTAACATCATAAAAGCAACTAAGAAAATTTTTCATTTCAAGTACTGAGTCAGGAAAAGTAATTAAAAAGTAAGGGGTTACCTGGTCCAATTTGCGTTTCAATGTTGATACTTCCTTGGGATTAGAAAAAGTGATATCCAATCCAGGTGAGATAGCATAGATGAATTCTATCTCATATTCCCGTGCAGCAGAGATGAGAGTCATAAGTTGCTCTAAAGAATGAAATCCATATTTTTAGAGAACAGCACAGAAAAGTAAAAGAAACTTCACTTTCCAACTGAAGAGATCAATTCTTCCAACTTACAAGAAAGGAAAAGCACCTTAAATTATACAAAAATTGTCATATCCAATGTGATAACAGGTCATACAAAATTTTTGGCGTAAGCCTGAAGTAATACAAAGAAAGATCAAGTTTCACACCCGATTTGAACCAACAGAAAATAAGAGACCCTTCTTTCTTTTTTTTTTTTTTTTTGAGATACTGGGCTTGAACTCAGGGCCTTCACCTTGAGCCACTCCACCAGCCCTATTTTTGTGAAGGGTTTTTTGAGACAGGGTCTTACGGAACTATTTGCCCAGGCTGGCTTCCAACCTTGATCCTCCTGATTTCTGCCTCCTGAGCAGCTAGGATTACAGGTGTGAGCCATTGGCACCCAGCAAGAGATCCTTCCTTCTAACTTCTATAGTTTCTTACTCATTTGGGGAAACAAGTTGAACTCAATAAAGTATTCTCTTCATTGCCAAAAATACTGAATTGTGAGATTCTCTAACATAAGCCATTCCTATTTCTGACAGTATTTGAAAGGTATAAATGCGATTTCTTATTTTGGTTTGGTTTTGGATTATTTGGCTGTATCTGAACAACTGAAATTTCTAACTAAATAAATCTATTTATAAATACTTTGTAAATTTTGGGGGTGGGCAGTATTGGGGCTTGAACTCAGGGCCTTGAGCTTGTGAGGAAGGCACTCTACCAGGTGAGGAACCACCCTCCACCCTTTTTGCTTTATTTTTCCAATAGGGTCTCATGTTTATGCCCTGGCTGGCCTGCACTGGGATACTATTTATGCTTCTCGCATAGCTGGATGCCAAGCACGAGTCGCCAGAGTTCAGCTTTTATTGGTTGAGATGGGGGTCTTCAGAACTTTTTGCCAGAGCTGATCTGGAACCACAATCCTCCTGATCTCTGCTTCCTGGGTAGCTAAGATTACAGGGCTGAGCTACCATGCCTACAATTTTTTTTTTAAAAACCACTGTCACTGTGTAAGTCAGGCTGGCCTAGAACCTGAAATCTTCCTTTTCAGCCTCCTAAGTACTGAGATTACAGATTTGTGCTACCATACCTGGCTCAGATTTGTAATTTGAGAGAAAATGCTTTCATAAGAAGCAGGGTCAAAGCCAGACACTGGTGGCTCACAACTGTAATCCTAGCTACTTGGGAGGCAGCGATCAGGAGGACTGTGGTTCAAAGCCAGCCCGAGGCAAATACTGAAAAAAAAGATATCAGGGTTAAGGGATGGACTTACCAATCTAACCCTACATCCCTGTACCTGTAGGAAAAATTCATTACAGATTTTAAGCCTTTAAAGTATGACAGACAATTTTTTAAAATAAATTTAAACACTACTATCACAAGCTGTATCTTTGAATACAATTCAGTAGTATCTCAAAATAGTCAAAATAGTCATTTGACTGTATTTTGATTACCACATTAAATTTCATTACCAGCACCATCAGAAACTAATTAAGTTAAAGGCTCTCTTAAGTTATATAGAGTAGTAAACAACACTAGAGAGAGATGGGGATAAGTTTCAATTGCTTCTATGTCATTTAAGAAACCTTCCTGCTGAGTACTAGTGGCTCATGACTATAATCCTAGTTACTTGGGAGAACCACAGTTCAAGGACAGTCTAAGCAAATAGTTCAAGAGACCCCCCCCTCCCTCAAATCTCAAAATAACAAGAGCAAAATGGACTAGAATGTGGCTCAAGCAGTAGAGCACCTGCTTTGCAAGCATGAAGCCCTGAAATCAAACCCCAGACCCACCAAATAGCTTTCTGCCTTCAGTCCCTTGGCCAGGCTCTGTAACCATTTATATCTTATTAATTACATAGATATATTAACATATACACATATATGTAAATATTTACCCATTCAGTAAGTACCCAAAGAAAAGTTCAAAGTGATGTACTACTAGTTTATGAGGTCTATGTAACAAATTCAACATAATATTCATAGCAAGGATAGTCTGTAGTGCCTTTTACTTGTCTAGGGTGAGGTCTTATTTTAAATAAAGACACGATAGCAGTGGTCAAAACTAAGCTGCACTAGAGCGTGAAGGAAAAAGATCAGTAATACTAATCTTGTCTTTAAAATTTTGACTGTAATGGAGTTTTTGCATTAACTTTGGCTTAAAGAAAATAATGCATCAAATACTGCTTCTCTTGATTATTGTTTTTAAGTCCCTTAAAATTTGTACTCAAGGCAGGTGCCTCAATTGCTTTGCCATAGACATAGCCCTTGCTTCAGACTCTTTTTCCAGAAGCCCAGTATTTAAACCACTGGCAGAAATAAAGGGTACAATTTCTGACCAAAGAACAGGTGGAGTCAACTGGCAAAACCATGAATCACATTAATGGTCATGACCTTGCTAATGCCACTCTTTAACTCTACACTAGCTTGCACATAACTAAATAGTTACCAGATAAAAGGAAACTACTATAAAGTGAAAATAAAATGTTTAATAAAGTTTTAGTATAACTACTTTAAAGCATAGCTATTTTTTCCACATATTTCTGAATTTATGGATTAAAAATAAAAAGATTACCAGCTTCCTCCACTGAATACATCTCTCGCCAAAACATCCTATGTTTGTAGTCATCTTTGGGGGCGTACAAGTATGTATTTAATTCCCATTTCTGGAGCCTTAAAGGGAAAGAAAATTATATATGTATAAATAGGCCATATTAACAGGCTATAAATATCAGTTTTTCCTCTTCTTGAATATTGACCTCTCATACAAAACTAGTTGTATTCTATGATGGTATCTTTTAAACTTCAGTAATCAGTGAGAGCTTAAAAAATTAAGTATTACAAGGTTTATCAACATAACTAATACACAACTCTGGGTGAGGGAGGCAAAACCCCAGAACTAGTCAGCTTCCCCAGGGAAGGTCTGAAAACCTAGCTAGGTGAAGATATAAAGGATCAAGGGAAAATAACCAGGGCTACTCAGTGCATTTCTTAAAACAAAAGGAAATAAGGGTTTAAGATTCTCTTTTCTGCTTGATATAATAAAGATTTACCTTCTAAACAGTTCTTTTCTCTGTTCCATAACCCAAGGTCTTCCATAAAATCCTAGATTTAAAGTAAGAATGATATTATTTTTAAGTTTCAAAATGTGATAAGGTTTGCTAAGAAAAATAGGTTACAAAACATACAATCCCATTTTCTAAGAAATGTATACAAAAATCTGAAGAAAGCTTAGAAAAACATTAAGGTTTCTTTATCTTTGGATGGTGATATAAATAATTTTTATTTCCTTTTTTGCTCAGGTAAATGTTCTTTTTCTACCATGATATATATTACCTATTTGGTAGTTATTTAAAAACAGCTAAAAACCCAGCACTCTTTTTTTGTCAACAAAAACCAAATACAGAGGGAGTGAATTCAACTATTATATATTGTAAGAACTTTGTTAAATGTCACAATGTGCCCCAGTATGACAATAATAATAAAAACTGTATTATAATATAAATAAATACCAAGTACACAAACTTTTTTTCCCCCCAGTGCTGGGAACAAACTCAGGACCTAGAAAAAGCTAGGCAAGCCCATACCATGGAACCACATCCCAAGGACCAATCTAACTTTTTTTTTTTTTTTTTGGCAGTACTGGGGTTTGAACTCTAGGCCTCACACTTGCTAGGAAAGTCCTCTACCACCTGACCCACTCTGTGCACTAAATCTGCTGGGATTCTTTTTTTCGTTTTTTACCATCACAAACTGTTGTCTAAAAGAGTATATTGATCTTATAATAGGGAGGGAGAAGCAAAGTAATCCAAACTGCTAGTAAGAACAAATAATGGCCAGGCACCAGTGGCTCACGCCTGTAATCCTAGCTACTTAGGAGGCAGAGATCAGGAGTATCATGGTTTGAAACCAGCTGGGCAAGCAGTCCACCCCAGGCAAGTAGTTCAAGAGACCTCATCACAAAAAAAAGGCTGGTGGAATGCCTCAAGGTGTAGGCCCTGAGGTCAAACCCCAGTACCAAACAAACAAACAAACAAACAAACAGCCTAGGAGGGGAGTTATACTGCTTCTAGAGGAGTGAGGTGAGAAAACAAGATAGTAAAACCAGGAAGAGACTTAAAAATTTATCTGACTGACCTAATTTTATGATCACCTTTTTAAAAGGTTCCTGAGATTACAAAGGGACCACAAAAGCGTGCAACCACTTTCACAATAAACAAAAAATGGTACTAGCTTAAATAGCAAACTTTCCAGTCATCATAATTCCAAAACAAAGGTCTGAACTGAAAATTTAAGAGTGACTGTCTAGTTCAGGAAAGAAACTTACAGAATATTTTTTTAACCAGCTATTTTGCATTTAAAGTGAAAATTCTATATATTTTAAATAATTTCTAAAAAGAAAAACAAAAACAAAACTTCTAGACTGATAACAAGGTATAGTGTAAGTACCCATCTGGGATTTGGAGTTCCCCAGCCCTTCATCAGCAAGAGATGAGGACAACCTCTCCGAACTATGAGAAGGTCGAAAATAAGCATTCTCTTCTTCCCCCACCCAACAGGAGTTCCAACTCCAGGCAAAATGACTACTCCCCAGAAAGAATATTGCCAGGTGAAGAAAATTTCACTACTGTATCACAATGTAGCACTTTTCAATCTTGACAATCCAATATTACCCTCTTTAATGATTTTTAAATATTTCTGGTGGTACTCATATTTGAACTCAGGGCTTCCTGCTTGCTAAGGTAGGGTTCTACAGTTTGAATACCACTCCTCTAGCCCTTTAAAATATTCTTGAACATCACTTTTTTTGGTGGTGGTGGTGTTGAGGTGTGAATTCAGGGCCTCGTGCTTACTAGGCAGGCCTACCACTTGAGCCACTCCACCACCAGACCTAAAATATTCTTAAGATAAAATTACACAGATCTTTAACTTTCCTACATTATTATTTTTCTCTTAAAAGAGCAGGCATTATTAAACATCCATTTAGAATCCACACTAGTGGCTCATGCCTATAATCTTAGCTACTTGAGAGGCTGAAACTGGGAGGATCAAGATTGGAGGCCAGCATGGGCAAGTTTGCATTACCCTATCTCCAAAATAACCAGAGCAAGATGGACTGGAGATGTGGCTTGGTTAGTAAAGTGCCTGCTTTGTAAGCATAAAACCGTGAACTCAAACCCCAGTCTTGCCCCTCACCCACAAAAAATCTGTTCAGCCCAGAACCAATGGTTCTTACCTGTAATACTAGCTACTCAGGAGGCAGAGATCAAGAGGGTGGCATTCAGAAGCCAGTCCAGGCAAAAAGGTCCCAATACCCTATCTCGAAAAAACCCATCACACAAAAAAAGAGGGCTGGTGGAGTGGCTCAAGGTGTAGGCCCTGAGTTCAAACCCCAGTACCACAAAAAAAAAAAAAAAAAAAATCCATTTAGAGGAGCTCCAATATAAAAAAGATTATTTTCAGATGTCTAACTTGAACATTTTAATCTTCAGAAACCCTAACTTTGCTCTTTGGGTCAGGTTTACGGTTTTGGTTGACTGGGTACCACAAAGAGGAAGCAGTG
This sequence comes from Castor canadensis, assembly GCF_047511655.1. Classification (NCBI taxonomy): domain Eukaryota; kingdom Metazoa; phylum Chordata; class Mammalia; order Rodentia; family Castoridae; genus Castor; species Castor canadensis. Next base: position 27,713,026 of record NC_133392.1, on the reverse strand, counting down.
CTATTAATGCATGAGTTAAAACCAACAAAGGTTTGTGATGGCAAGAAACAAAAAAGGAATCCTGGCAGTAACTGCAGTATTTCCTCTCCTCCTCCATTTTAGGAATGATGCCAACCAAGAAGTACTAAATAAACACATCTGTGCTGGCTCAGGTGGCTCAGTTACCAAGCAAACATACAAGAGAATAGGAGGGAGAACAGACAAGGGAACTGAAGACAACTCTACTTTAACACAAGTACTCAAAGAAATCAATTTAAACCACCTTGAGCTTTTTGCTTTAATTACTGAAGCTATAACAGACTGCAAAGTTTCCTGAGAATCACTCCAGTGTAGTTCTTTTTTTTTGAGGGGGGATGTATGAGACAAGGTCTTTAGGTATATAAGACTGGTCTCAAACTCTCCTCCTCCCTCAGCCTCTGAATGCTAGGATTACAGATATGAGTCACTATAGTCCAAAAGCTCTGCAATTTCTATATCACCCCCAGCATTCTTTCCCCACCCTCCACCCTGAGATCTTTGGCAATACAAGTTTTTTTCTAAATTCTCTCTGAATTCTAACAAGCCGAATAAAAACATCAACACGAAGGTCACACAAAGCAATCATGTTTTCATAAATACTGATTCCAGAAAAGCAGAGGCAGGAGGACTGAGTCTCAGGCAAGGCTACAATGCAAAACCCTGTCTCAAACAATAAAGAACTGACTCCAGTAGAATACAGTCTTTCCCCAAATTCGGCAAGAGAGTTAATTTCACTGAACTGTTTCATGCCTTACTGTAGCCGCAAAGCAGTTATGTTTTATCCTACAATTAAACTTTATCTAAAATACTGTTAAGTACTACTCATCTTTCTGAAGAGTATGTGATCACACTCAAAAATCTGATGCTCTCAACCAAAAGTTAGGTACCTTTTCTCTTTCCATGCCTTTTAGTTTTTTAAAAACTAATTCTTACAGTCTCCACTAGTAAGAGAGAACTAAGACAACTAGGAAACCCTAGGTGGGCCAAATACTTCAGAAAACTCAAATATATGTTGTATTCAAGAAAAGAGCACTAATGTAACTGGTGTTTCTACTGAATTCAGAGCAGAATCTGTCTTCTTGCTCAGAAATCATGATACACCGAAATGTCTTATCATTCCTTTCAACTGTAAATGAGAAGGAAAAAGACGGGAGAAAAAAATTTAAATCTCTTTTGCAGTCACTGCGTCCCAATGCCGTATCACAGATGCTCTGAGAATATTATAACCCAAACTTCATACCCTGAAATCAAATAAAAAACCATCTAAGCTGGAAGAAATTCCTAATACCACAGGCCGACTACAAGCACGTCCGTGTGCGTTCTCCCCCCGCCCCCCCCCCAAGGAAGGGGACAGTATGAACATCCTTCCGACGCTAGGGAACAAGATTCCAAGCTGCATGCACAGAGAAATTCAGAGACTAAGCAGGCCCCAGGCCACCGCCTTCTCGGGAGCTAGCCTGGCTCCAAGCCCAAGGCGGGTGGGGTCGGGCTCCTTTGGCAGCCAGAGTGGAATCCCATGCCGTTTAAGGACTTGGGGAGCGGAAATGCGCCCACTGAGTCTCCTCCCCCTCATTTCAGCAGGGCCAAATTTCAGAACCAAGGGGGAACAGCCTTTTGGCGCCCCCGGAAGAACCTCCACCATCCTACCCCCCCCCCGCCCCTCCCAAGAGGTGTTACGACTGGAGCGGGGGTGGGGGGACGGCGACAACAGGAGGGCTCACCTTCCACCACGCCACACAGGAACCTTCGGGCCCCTCCTTCCGCCCCCGCCACGGCCGCTCCCCCAGCTCCGCTTGGGTTGTCTTCTCCTGGGGCCGCGGCAGCCGGCGGCTCCAACGATGCCCCCGAGGCGGCGGCAGGGTTGGAGCTCAGCTCGCTCTCCCGCTCCTCCAGCGCTGCCTGGCTCTCCTTCTGCACCATCCTCCTGCCACCGGCCGCCGCCACCTCTGCGGGTCCTCTTCGGCCTCCGTCGGTTGGGCCACAGGCCCGGAGCCCTGGAGAGGGCCTCGGCTCCAAGCGCGCGCCCCTCGGGCTTCTTCCCCTCCCCCTCAGCCCTTCCCCCTCCCCCTCCGCAGGGGCCCGAATGCCCGGATGAGAAGGGCGGCGGCACCGGCTCAAGCCCTTTGTCAGCCGCCGCTTCAGCCTAAACTGGGGAAAAGGAAGCCTCAGCGGAAAACGAAGCCGCAATCACTCGCAGGAAGCTAAGGCCAAGGCTCCTTTTCTCGGTCTCAGTTGGCGTCTGTTACCATCCAAATAATCTTAGTTCTTCCGCTTTATCCTCTCCGAAGCCCCTAAGGCTCTCTAGCCGCTGCCGCTACCGCCCGCTTCCTGTTTATCCGCACTGCGCCTGCGCCGCAGACTGGCTCAGACCGGTCCTTAGCCCGGTTCCCCCTCCTTCTTCGGGACCAGGCTATTACGCTTCATTCGATAGGGGGAAATAAAACAAAGAAGCCATGAAAAGACGGAGCTAACGAAGGCAGTGGAATGTACCATTTGTACTTTCTACCCTCCAGAGTGAGCCTGGCACCCTGGGACGAACCATTACCCTACCCGAAAAAGGGGAGTATGGGAGGAGGCTGAGGTGGGTTGGGGCAATTGGGGGTTGAAGGGGGGGAAAGGGTGAAAAGGAGAGGTGTTTACTCTCTTGACGCGCAGGCGCAGAAATGAAGCCTTTAGTTCTTAAAGGGATAGGAAGAAATTGACCTATTTTATTTGGACATTGTTGCAATAGTTTGGCTCATTACATCTGCTTGATGCAGGCTCCGTTCTGTAAACACACCATTCCAAAGAGCTCAGCTCAATCCTCTGCCTGGAATCAGTTTCCCCTACTCTCCCATGGAGCTACCCCCATTTAAAAATGCAATAATTCATTATTATTTCATTCCTCAAACACCTATTGAACTTGCCTCGTCCTGGGCTCTGGGGCCACTCATAATATAGTGGGAGAGATAAGCAAGCACATACAAAAGTCCTGAATGGTGTTTTGGGAGGTCAGAGGAGGTAATAACTTCTCCTTTGGGGAGAAGCCCCATGGCATGGCTTCATGAGCTGGATTATAAAGGATGAGAGATTAGCCAGACTACATAGGGAAGAAGGACGGCAGCAGCACCCCAAGCAAGGAAACAACAGTCCAAAGGTAGAGAGGGGTGAAAGGCCTGGCTTGTTTGGGAATGGCAAGTGTGCAGTGTAAGGGGCGTGAGATCCTTGAGCCTCACTATAAACATTTCCTGGGGAGGCCTTCCTTGTTCCCTAGATGGGCTCAGATTTCCTTGCTGTGTGTGTTCTCAGAGCTCCCCGTAGTCCTTTCATAATGCATTCTACATTTATGTTGGTTAAGAGATGTCTCAATTTATGAGGAATAAACATCTCAATATTAAGACTTAGTACTATTGTTTATACTCTCTCTTCAACAAAATTAGAGATAAGGGCAGAACAGATTCTACATGAAAGCGGGGGGTGGGGGGGAGAGATAACCCCCCCCCAAAGACAGTACTATTTTATGATTCAGTGTTACATTGAATCTATTCCACTCTGCTAGTGGTAGCCCAATTTGTAGCTCCAGGGACTTTTTAGTACTGGATTGTTGAGGTGGGAGTTAGAATTAAGAATTTCCTTCCTTCCGTTTTAATATGGAACACTTCACAAATTTACATGCCATTCTTGCACAGAGGCCATGCTAGTCTGTAATCCTTCCAATTTTAATAGAGTGTGTGTGCTACTGAAGCAAGCACATAGCAAGCGTTCTCTAAGGGGTCTTCCTGTGATGACAGGGGCCACAAACAGTTTCTCTGGATATTGTGGTCACTTGGGTTTTTTTTTTTTTTTTTTCTCAGTGCTGGGGTTTGAACTCAGGGCCATGCCACCAGCCCTTTTTTGGAATGTGTTTTTTCAAGATAGGGTCTCAGAACTATTTTCTGTGGCTGGCTTCAAATCACGATCATCCTGATCTCTGCCTCCTGGCCACCAGCGCCCAGCCACTTGAGGGATTTGAGGGCTGTCATCCCAGCTAATGGCAGTCTCATGATATTTTTCTTTTTGCCTCCATCTCACACTGTGGCAACTGGTAGCAAGTCAACAGCCACAATTTCATCTACTCCCACAGTCCTGACTCTTGAGACCTGTAGACCAAGCAAGATCAACCTTCTGTACCTGTACTTCTCAAACTTGAAGGTGGTTCTTGCCACACAATTGCTACACACTTTCTTCCCATACCATACGTTCTCTGCCCCTGCCCCTGCCCTCCACCTACAACAGGAAGCAGTGCTTAGTAGGCCCATGATAAATATTTGTGAAATGAATGGCATAGGGTCCTTCCCCTAGAGAGTTTACATTTTCATTGGAGAAACAAACAATAACAAATTCAGTACAAACACAGGAACTCAGTTTGTGACAGGTGCTATGAAGGAGGAAACCTAGTAATAGTAACTGCAGCAAGGAGGGGCTACTTCAGGGCTGAGAGTGAGGTTGAAGTGGTAGAGCATTTGCCTAGCAAGCATAAGGCTAAGTTCAGACCCCAGTATGCAAAAAAAAAGGACTACTTCAGATAGACAAATAATCTAGGTAAGGGATAAATGTAGCTTGACTAGGGAAGAGCATTGGTGGTGGAACTGGTGACTAATTAAATGTGGGTTGGAAACCGGATGTGACGGTTCACATTCCCTGATCCCAGTCCAGCACTCAGGAGGCTTAGTAGGATAGTGAGCCCCAGGCTGACCTGGGACATAGCAACACTGTTTAAAAAAGGAAAAAACAAAAAACAAAAAAACCCAAAAACTATGGAACACAGGGCAGAGAAAGTGAAGAAGAGAAAAAAAAGAAATGAAGACTTTTTTGTAGTACTGTATGGACCTAGGGCCTCAAGTGTGTTAGGCAAATCCTGTACTGCTGAATTAGAATCCCTCTGGAAATGAAGACTCATAAATTTTATTATAAATTAATTATTTATTTTTGGCAGTACTGGGGTTTGAACTCAGGGCCTCATGCTTGCTAGGTAGGCGCTCTACCCCTTGAGCCACTCCACCAGCCCAAGACACCTAAATTTTAAAGGGCTGGGAATGTAGCTAAGTGGGAGAATGCTGTTTTGCATGCTCTGGGCCATGAGTTTTAGCCCCAGATCTGAAAAGTTCTGTCTTAATCTCAGCAAGGAGGTAGGTGCTGGCGTTATGTACTGAGATGGGGAAGACTGGGAAAGCATGAATCTAACCTCCATTTGAACATGTTAAGTTTGACCACTATAGGTCTCCATGAAGATGTCAAATAGGCAATTGTTTATTTGTTAATTTGTTAACACACAATTTTTTATTGTGTTTATTTTGTTAACAAATTATTGTGTTTAAAATCTGTTAATTTGTTAACAACACAATTGTTAATTGTGTTGGAGCTCAAAGGAAAGTTCTAGGGATACAAACTTAGGAGCCTCTGTACATAGATGGTGTTTAAAGCCATGGGATTGCATATGATTTGGAGAAAAGACTCCACAGTGAGCTGTGGTGCTCAAGATTGAGAATCTAAGTTAAGAAGGATGAGTCTGCAAGGGAGGACTGAGAAGGTGTGGCTAGAAAGGTAGAAAGAAAACCAGGAGAGTAGGAAATACTGGAAGGCTAGAAAGGAGAGTGTTTTGTTGCTACTGACAACATTGGTTAGAATCAGAGCTATGGCCAGGGCAAAATGATCTGAATGGCAACCTGCTCGTTTTTTCTGGATCCCATCTATGTACCCCATCTCTAGGGCGTTTCTCACCTCACTAGCATTTGGGTGGGGGTGTTATTTGTTTTTGACATTACTGGAGTTTGAACTTAGGGCTTTGCACTTGCTAAGCAGGTATTCTACCGCTTTAGCCACAACTTCAGCCCAACTAGCAATTCTGTTTCAGACTTCAGTTTCCCCTATACTTGGATCTATCCTAGGAATGGAATCTGTTTCCAACCTGAGCTGGTTACATCCATTCCCTCACCATGGTCATCCATTCAATAATACAATCATTTACTGAATGCCTAATGCCTGTTATGTGCCAGACCCCTGGAGATAGAATGGTGAGGAAAAAAAACTTAGTCCAGGTACTGGAGGAGCCCTAAAGAACTTACACTGTAATGGAGAAGATAAACAAATAATTCTCCAAATAAATACATATTTATAAACCGAGAAATGCCATGAAGAGATTAGCACAGAGTTCCATGACAGCCTGTCCAGGGTCACCTTGTTTACTTGTATTTATTTATTTTGCAGTATTGGGACTTGAACTCAGGGCCTTCTGCTTGCTAGGCAAGTATTCTAACACTTGAACCGTGTTCCTTGTTTAGATGGTGCATGACATGCACAGCATCCATCCTTTATGTTTTTTGGCAGAACTGGGGCATGAACTCGGGGCTCATGATTGACAGGTAGGCGTGCTCTACTGCTTGAGCCACTCTGCCAACACTTTTTTGTGATGGGTGTTTTACAAGATAGGGTCTTACAAATTATTTTCCCAGGGCTGGCTTCAAACTGCAATTCTCCTAATTTCTGCCTCCTGAGTAGCTAGGCTTACAGGCGTTAGCCATTACACCCAGCTCATACACAAATATTAAATGAATTTTCTTTTTGGCAGTGCTGGGGTTTGAACTCAGGGCCTCACACTTGCTGGGCAGGCGCTCTGCCACTCGAGCCACTGTGCCACCCCTTCACACACAAATCCTTACTGTGACCCAAGGCCGCCTTTGAGAGTTGGGGGACTGGGTCTAGTCTCCACCCTGCTATAAATTCACTGGGTGACCTTAAGCAAGTCCTTTCCCTCTCTAAACCTGTATCCTCTCCTGTAAAAGGGAAAGCTGAGGGGTAGACTACAGAACAGGTTCTTAGGTTATGACCCACACGTGGACTTCAAGGACACAAACATACATGGGAGCTAGCTGAGGGTGTAGCTCAGCGGTAGAGCACTTGAGTAGCATGCACTAACATGCACAAGGGCCTGGGTTCCATCCAGAGCACCCAAAACCAACATGAGCATGTTGCTTCCCGGGCCATCCTTGGATAGTCAGTTAACTCTTTCATTTGATGACCCAAAGAAACTCAAGGACCTGAGGAACAAAGAGTTCCAAGGTGATATTAGCCAGAAACACAGTTGACAAAACAAGGAACACTGAAATGTAGGTGGGTTTTTTGTTGTTGTTTTGTTTTTAGGGGGTTGTGTATGTTAGGGATTGAACCCAGGGCTGTGCACATAAGAAGCACCACTCGTGTTTGCCTTTTGGAAACCATAAGCCTCCCTTGATCTTGTGGATGTATCCAGAGAGGGAGGAGAAGGTCTGACCTTCCTTTGGATGATGAAGTTTAGTCAGCACATAATGGTATACCAGAGAAAGGTTGGGAGGAACCTCTCCAGGAACATACGAAAGAAAGAGTGGGAACACTAGCAAATTTCTGTCATCCTTGTGTCACTTCCCTGGTGGTGACCTACCGTAGGTTCACTCCATTTGATCCCACTATTCCTGACTGGGGTATGGACACGAATGTATATATGTACACTGAGGCAACATTGGGATGTTTACACAGAGGCACTTTAGCTAGAAACTGAATGGAATGCCCCTCAAAAGAAAGCACTTTGAGATTAACAGTCTGTAAATTAGAAATTCTTGATTCAACCACATGTGGTGGTACATACCTGTGATCCCAGCTATATCAGAGGCATAAGTAGGAGGATCTCTGTTCAAGACCATCCCCAGGCAAAATAAGACCCTACCAGAAAAATGACTAAGGCAGGTGGAAGGGAGTGGAAACAATGGAGGGGGTGAGCATGTTCAAGGTACACTACACACATGGATGAAATTATCACAATGAAATCTCCTTATATTAATAATGTATGCTAATTCAAAAATAAAATAAGTGGGCTGGTGGAATAGCTCAAGTGGTAAACCTCCTGCCTAGTAAGTGTGAGGCCCTGAGTTCAAACCCCAGTACCACAAAAAATATATATATTATTTATTTATTTAATAAAATAAAATAAGTAGCTGGGTGCCAGTGGCTCACACCTTTAATCCTAGCTACTTGGGAGGCTGAGGTGAGAAGGTTCACAGTTTGAGGCCAGCCCAAGCAAATAGTTTGTGAGACCCTATCTCCAAAAATAATCAGAGTAAAATGGATTGTAGGTGTGGCTCAAGTGGTAAAGCATCTGCTTTACAAGTACAAAGCCCTGAGTTCAAATCCCAGTCCCTCCAAAAATAAATAAATAGAATAAAATAACTAAAGCAAAAGGGTTGGGAGTGTGGCTTAAGTGGAAGAACACCTGCCTGGCAATCATAAGGCCCTGAGTTAAAACCCCAGTAACAAACCCCTCCCCCAAAAAAAGAGAAACTCTAGATTTAACATGTAAGAATGTCTGCCAAAAGACAGCTTGTCTGCATATGAAAACTTGGGCCCAGAGGGTTGCAGATATGGTGGCCATTAGGATGGGAAAGCTGATAACCATGCCTGCAGGTCTGATACATGCTTCTATCTATAAGTGTCCATGTAGCTGAAGAAGGGGAATCCAAAAGCAGCTCTATGACAGCAGGTCCTCATATACACTATACCACCTCTCCAGGCTAAATATGTTGAAGAACAGCCTGGTCATTTACAAACTGGCTTTGTGTTCCCCCACACTACAACTGTTCATTATACTGGCCTGATACAAAGGTGTTTTTGTCTTTTGGAAAGATGAGATAAGGAAGCCAGCCATGGGGGTGCACTCCCAGCACTTGGGGAAGCAGATGCAGAAGGAATATGAGTTTGAGGCCAGTCTAGACTACATGGTAAGACCCTATCTGAATAAAAGCAAAAGACTAGGGGTGCAGCATATGCAAAGCTCTGGGTTCCATCCCCAGTACAAAAAATTTATACAAAGAAAAAAAAGGGCTGGAGGAGTAAGTGGCAAAGTATCTGCCTAACAAGTGTAAGGCCCTGAGTTCAAACCACAGTACTGCCAAAAAAAAAGAAGGCAAAAAAAATAAATAAAAGGATAATGGATACAGTACAATTTGGGAAAAGACACATATGTCTGTCTGAAGAATCCTCCTCAAGATTTTCTTCCCAGGACTAAAGGGGTGGCTCAGGTGCTTGCCTCACAAGGGCAAGGCTCTGAGTTCATTCCCAGTCCTGAAAAAAAATTTTTTTCTTCCCCAAATGGGAGTGATTACAGTTTCAGAAATGATGAGTTTGGTTTCAGTAAGAAAAGGTTCTGTGTTTAAGAAAATTGCTTATTCACTAGGACTGACCATGTTAGGGCAACTGTTTGCTACCCACTTTAGTCAGAAAACTGTAAAAGGAACTGGGAAAAAGGCATGTGCTAATAGCAAATTTATGAAGTCATTAAATTATTATGGACAAAAATGAAAAAAATCATTCCCAGTACAAAAAAAAAATCTAGGAAGCTCTGATGAAATAGAAATACCTGTAAAAACAACTCATGTCCTAAAACATTCAGTGCCTTTGCCAACAGAACTCACCTCTGAAACAAACACCAAATCAGAATCCACCCCAGGCCCAGACTCTACCTAAGAATCATCTTCAGAGGTGCTACCCAGTTTATGCCTGTTCCCAAGTTTATGGATCATAGACAGTCTCATCCCCAAGATATAGATATGTACAACACTAGAAGCTGAAATAAACTATATAGAGAGACCACATAGAGAACTGCAAGATGTGTGAAGTTGAAAATAATGATGAAAAAAAAAAAAAAAACCCATGTAATGGGTAACTGAGGTGTAGAGTATAACTTGAAGGTTTTCCCCTGACATCTTCAAATATACCAATCACATAAGTGATTAAAACACAAAATTGTGAATGCAGTCCAAACAATATTAAATGATTGAAGGCAACACAAGTGGAAATATTAGGATCCATTTGATGATTTATAAGGACATTTATTAAAAAATAGTGAAGATATTAACACCAATAGAGTAAAATCTGAAAGTTGGTGTATGTATGTATATATATATATACATATTGTACATATTTATACATATGCATCTCCAGTTTTCCAAATTAATGTTATTTATAATAGAATGGTGCATGGAAGGATGTGTTCTGTTTTTGTTTTTGTTTTGAGGTACTGAGACTTGAACTCAGGGCCTTCACCTTGAGCCCCTTCACCAGCCCTATTTTTGTGAAGGGTTTTTTGAGATAGGGTCTCACGAAATATTTTCCCGGGCTGGCTTCCAACTGCGATCCTCCTGATCTCTGCCTTCTGAGTAGTTATGATTATAGGCATGAGAAACTGGTGCCTGGCTGGGTTTTGTTTTTGGTTTTTCATTTCCCAGCACTGTAATAAAACATCCATATTTTTTTCTATTTATTTTATTGCTTTCCTTCATATGTATGTGTGTGTATATATATATATATATAAAATTTTATCATTTTTACATTTACTTACATGTGTATACATTATTTGGGCCACTCTCCCCCCCCCAAAAAAACCCCATATTTTATGGCAAAAAAAAAAAAAAAAACCCAGCTTGTTTGGCATACATAGTCTTTGGGATATCCACAATCTATCCTTCCTTGTCTTCTCTCAGGATGTGGGAAGTAGACTTACGTGTGTGGAGGGGTCTGATGAGGTCAGATGGGTTTTCTTTTTTTTGGGGGGGGTCTTTTTTTTATTCATATGTGCATACAATATTTGGGTCATTTCTCCCCCCTTCCCCCCCCGCCCCCTTCCTTACCAGATGGGTTTTCAATAATTCTAAAACCTTGGTCTCCTGCCAAGGCATGGCCAGATTTGAAAAGACAGGCAGTTGTTTTTTTTTTTCTTTTCTATTTTTTTAAGTGGTACTGGGATTTGAACTCAGGGCCTTGAGTTTACTAGGCAAGCACTCTACCACTTGAATCATGCCCCCCAACCCAATACAGGCACTACTTGGAGGTCTAAAATGCTGAAGGCATGTGAGTTCAGGGATGTATAGCTATTTGTGGGTGGGAAGGACAAAAATGCAAAACAGCAGCCTATGCATAGCCATTGTGTTTTATTGGATCTGGTATATTTCTTATTTTACAAAATATACAGAAAAATCCAAAATGCAAAGCAGTCAACAGTATCTGATGGGGCAGAAGTCTCCCTGGGGATCCTTCCCCTCAGATTCTAGCTGACTGGGAGGTGAGCTGAACAGGACAAGCAAGTATATTAAGGAGTAGCAGCATGGCAGGGGTGCTGACAATGAGGTGGGTCCAATGGTCCCTGCACTCTTGGTGTGCTCAGGGGGCATCTCTGGGTATACTGAATGGAGGAAGAAGAGGCTATGTGGAGAGCTGGGTAGAGCCTGGGTTGATCAAAGATTATAATGAGTGCCCCACATTGGGTTCAGAGGTGCTATGCCTTCCTTCCTCCTTACCTCTCTCCCTGAGGCATCCACTAGGAGGCGTGCTAAGGACCCAAGTTCAGGAAAATCCCTGACTCACTCCATGCCTCCAAATCTAAAGGAAATGGCAAATGAAAACTCTAGTCATAGCCATCAAAATAAGTGATGAGCAGGGGGCAGGCTGAAACTTTGTGGGCATCAGCCAGGACATTTCCTACCCATCATCCTCTGCCACCACAGGAAGGAGGGAGAGGAAGGAATTCCAGGAATGAGCTAGATATCTGGATCCCAGGCTCCCCTAGGACACTGAGAAGGATATAGTAAATTTCCAGGATGTTCCTAAGGATGTAAGTCCTTCTGAAAAGTTTGGAAACATATTCTGATGACCTGGGGTAACAGACCTGGTCTCATACTCTGCCCAGAATTCTGTTCTTTACTCTTAACCAACTGCTAGAATCTAATTGGCCCAGGCCCAATATTTTATTTCCTTTCTCAGGGGGCTCTCAAAAGGCTGGTTAGTCTGAAAAGTCAACCAGTGCCAAGGACAGAGCATCCTCTCTGAGAAGGGAGTCTTAGGGAAAATGTTTATGAGCTGAGGGATGGGGAAGCACCATAGCAGGAGACATTCTGTCTAGTGTCGTGGTTTCTAAAGTAGGGATAGGAGTTGGGAAACCACTCAATCCCTACAGCAGGGGCACCCTCAGCACTGGGTGTCAGGCAGGAAGTGGGTAAAAGCTGTTGAGAATTGGGAACACCCACCAGATGCACTTTGCTCACTCTCTGGCCCCTTCAGCTCCAAGGGTCTGAACTACTGAAGCCCCAGTCTCTTGCATCCCTATCGCTCCCAGGGTACAGCTAGGATGAGGACAGACCTGGGAAGAGAAGGGTGAGGTCTGCCTGGACTAGGACTAGAGCATGGTCCCCCCCCAGGACACACTGATCCCCCTCTCCTGGGGAGCTAGATGACATTGTCAAAGAGTTGCATGGACCTCATGATGTTCTCGTCCTGTGGCCATGGTGTGAGGGAGGCAGATTGGAGAGAAAGAGAAAAGGAAAAAAAAAAAAAAAAAAGGTTGTCAGATATGGGAAGGAGGACATTTAATTGGAGATGGAGAAAAAGGAGACCTTCAGCGGCAAGGAGAAAGGAGACACCCAGATGGGGAAGGGGTAAGCCTCCCCTGGTCACAAAGGAACAACTTTGGGGGATGGGGGTGAGGTAGAGAGGAGACTTTTCCTACATCACTGATTCAGGCCTGGAGTCCAGACCAGGGAAATGTAGAGAGGAGGGCCTGTACCTTTTGACAAGACTCAATGAATTCTTCAATGGTCACCACGCCATCCTTATTTCTGTCCATCTTCTGCAAGAAGGTAGTCAGGCAGGGAAAACAAGAGGGACAGGGGGAGAGTGATAGATAGAACTCATGTAAGTTCCTTATTGGTTTCTGGTCTCCTTCCTTTCATTCCAGGGCCCTCCAGCCTACCAAGTCCCAGGTACCTGAAAGAAGGTCTCCACATGTTCCCTTGGGGCCTCCTCACGGAGGGCAGGGTATGTGTACTTGCCCATCATGTCATAGATGGACTTCATGATGTCAAGCATTTCCTGTTAGGCCAAAAGAGAAGATGCCTCCTCAGAGTCTCCAGCCTCCAAATCAAGAAACCTAAGGCCTAGGGTAGACCTCACTCCTTGCTGGTGATACATATT